>NC_090939.1:201243808-201917737 GCF_040938575.1 Ambystoma mexicanum
TATTGTTCCACCCTTCCGAACGTGTTCAAGGATTTTTTCTCTGTACTTCGGTATCTTGGCGATCACCGGCCTAGGGGGGGTTCCCGACGGCAGCCTTCTCATCAGGGCCCTATGCACCCTTTCCACCGCAAACCCCTGGGTCAACACTCCTCCGGTTATCTCCTGCAGCAGCATAGATTCAATGTACTCCGTAGGGTTGGGTCCCTCATCTCCCTCTGGCAAACCAACGATGCAGATGTTATTCCTCTGGACGCGTCCTTCCACCTCCTCCGCCCTACTTTCCAGGTTACCCACACGTTGTACGAGGGCATGAAGTTCCGATTTATGAGTTGCACAGTCCGCTGTGTTCGGAGCCAGCTCTTTTCTAAGTTCCCTGTGCGTTCTGCCAGTGACCTGATATCTTGCCGGAGAAGATTCACCTCCTCCTGCACCGCCCCAACTTTGAGCTCTAGTGCCGCTTTCAATTCGGTCATAGCCAGTCCCATTTTGGTCTCCCAGACCACTTTCAGGTCAGCAATCGCAGCAAGGATCTCCTGGTTCGTGCCCATAGTGACTGCGCCCCCAACGGGGGTTTTGTCCTTGCTCCTGGCTCCTTCTGCTCCCGGTGATGTTCTGGCATATTCATCAAGCATGGGTTGCTTGCCCTTTGTTCTTAGAGGTTTGCTGGTCATCATGTCGTGCCAGAGAAGTGTAGGCGAGCCCCGCCGCTTGTGGCTACTGGCACCAGTGAGGTTTGTTAGGCAGAATCCTGTGCAGTGCCCTTAGGGACCACTACACACAATTAAGACTACAGGTGGCAATGCAAGTTTTACCTTTGGTACAAGCCTGTCCTACTAAGTTATAGTGGTAGCAGTAGCAGAGCAGCCAGGCTTATTTCAAGAGTATATGAGCAGTAGCAGAGATTACACAAAGTGAGCACAATTACTGTGACTCAAGCAAACAGTGACTGAAGGTTTCAGGTAAAAAATATAAGTACATTTATTTTTAAACCTTCAGCTATAAACACAACACCTCTATTAAACTTTAAACAAAACCACACGTTAAATATACTACAACTAACCAATTCACTTTGTACAGTAAGTCTCAAGATAAGTACCCTGTGTTTGAATGAACCGGTGTTATGAACAAAACACGATATTGCGGATATGGTTGCGGTCACTTTTTGACAGTTCGGTCTACTAAATAAACGCGTATCCGTGACATGAAATGCTACGGGGCAAAAACACGCTTAGCACCTGAGATACCCAGAGGGAGTTGGAGGCAAAAATCACAGGCAATATTTAGGTTAGGCAGACAGTATCGACAAACACTCAGAAACAGGAGTTCAAAAGTTAAAGGGTCGGAGCCAGGTTTAGATGACACAGGAGGCCTGTGCCGAAGATCACACCATTCGACAGTTCACGATTCCGTATAGCCCAAGAGTACTTGAATATTGTCAATGTTCGGAAGCAAAAGTTATAAGAAGGAGGGAAGACAAGGACGAGCCTTGGAGATGAAGAAAAGGGGTTCACCCAGTTTCCTCGAGTAGAACACAGTGCCTTATTTCCATGATGGAGCTGGAGCCCTGGTAGTTTTCCCTGTTGGTTTCCCGCAGACCCACGATTCCTTGAGCTTTGTTGTGAAGAAGGACGTCTGAAGGGGGTCTGCACCACACAGGGATGAAGCCGGCAGCAGCGGCAACGAAAAGGTATGCTCCTTAAAAACAGGAGAGGCTCAGCAGGTGGCTATCCGGACCACTACAGCAGTGTGCAGCGATTTCGACCACGGCGGAGATCTTTGGCTGAAGAAGATGAGCTGGTTATCGCCACCAGGCTCAAGGGAAGAAGACTCCGGACTGGATCTTCTCTTAGTTGTCGAAGGGTAGATAGCTCAGGACTGCAGCAGGGCTGTGTTCGAGTAGAACACAGTGCCTTATTTCCACGATGCAGCTGGAGCCCTGGTAGTTGTCCCTGTTGGTTTCCCGCAGACCCACGATTCCTTGAGCTTTGTTGTGAAGAAGGACGTCTGAAGGGGGTCTGCACCACACAGGGACAAAGCCGGCAGCAGCGACAACGAAAAGGTATGCTCCTTAAAAACAGGAGAGGCTCAGCAGGTGGCTATCCGGACCACTACAGCAGTGTGCAGCGATTTCGACCACGGCGGAGATCTTTGGCTGAAGAAGATGAGCTGGTTATCGCCACCAGGCTCAAGGGAAGAAGACTCCGGACTGGATCTTCTCTTAGTCGTCGAAGGGTAGATAGCTCAGGACTGCAGCAGGGCTGTGTTCGAGTAGAACACAGTGCCTTATTTCCACGATGCAGCTGGAGCCCTGGTAGTTGTCCCTGTTGGTTTCCCGCAGACCCACGATTCCTTGAGCTTTGTTGTGAAGAAGGACGTCTGAAGGGGGTCTGCACCACACAGGGATGAAGCCGGCAGCAGCGACAACGAAAAGGTATGCTCCTTAAAAACAGGAGAGGCTCAGCAGGTGGCTATCCGGACCACTACAGCAATGTGCAGCGATTTCGACCACGGCGGAGATCTCTGGCTGAAGAAGATGAGCTGGTTATCGCCACCAGGCTCAAGGGAAGAAGACTCCGGACTGGATCTTCTCTTAGTCGTTGAAGGGTAGATAGCTCAGGACTGCAGCAGGGCTTCACCGGGACAGGGTAGTTGCAGCAGCCGTCGCTCTCTCCGCTTCTTTTTGGTTCCTTGTAGTTCCAGAGGCGACTCTGGCTTCTAGCCCAAGAGACCTGCCTTTTATGCGCAAAAACACCCATTCACGCAGCCTGGCTGTCAATCACGCAGCAGGGGGGTTGTCCAGCCGGGACAACCACCTCAGCCAATCATGGCAAAGTGCGACTTGGGTTTCCTAGGATACCCTGTGCAGGGGGTGACTACACCCCTCCCTCACATTCAGCCCACCTAGACACCCAGGCGCCTTGAGGAGGGCTTCTCTGCAGAAGCCCGCCAAAAAGACTGTGAACAAAGAAGGAAAACCTAGTTTGCCCCGTAAAATAAAACACAAGAAGGACTTTAACAAAAAGAAATGGTGAATAAACCCAACCGGAGCCAAAAGAAAGACAATTTGGTCAAGCGGGTTTATGTTCGAGGCTAATATAATAGCCAAGAACAGCACCACATTTATCTAATATAATCGCGGTAGAAAAGGTAGGGTAGATACCACTGCCACCAGCCAAGTCTAAATGTTAAAAGAGCAAAACAATGCTCAGGGAGGTACAGACAGAAAAGGGGTACAGATTAGCCCTCTCCAGTACTCCATGTAAGATGGGGTGTACTGGGTCTGTGGTAAAAATGACTATGTAAAGTAAATGGCAACTTTACCTTTCTCAGGGGGACAGTAGTCAGCCCCAGCAAAATGGAGTCAGAGGGAAGTCCAAAAGACAACCCTGGGTTACTACACTGAGGGTGCGGTGTAACCCATACAAGAACAGGGGCACCTGGAGTGGTGTGCTCCAGTGCCCAAGATCACACAATGAGTAAAAACACATAGGCCAAAACACATGTAAGAGTGGAAAAAGATATACACTCTTACCAGGTGGAAAAATAAACTCCAGAAATCCAGCAAAGCTGCTGGGGGACTCACTACGTGAGGGAAATTAGAAGGAGAAGGAGAATTCTCCCTAACAAGGTTAAACTGCTATTGGTGTCAGGGCCCAGCCGGGCCACGTAAGGGGTATCCTAAAGCTGCTTGTTTTGCTCCAGGAGTGGGCTGTGTCCTCCCACGTAATAATGTAAGTTTATTCAGACCTCTCGAACCCTGAGCTCCAGCCCCAGTTGGTCCGGGCCTTCGGGCGTCCCTCCAGAGCCCGCGGAGCCCACCCAGCATTTTGCTGGCCCAGCGTGTATCACCCCAAGACCCGACAAGATACTGTTGCTTCTCGCCCAATGGTGGTCACGTTTCACGAACAAACTGTGTTGAAGGTACCCACGAGCCCCCAGTCCAGCCCCTGAAGCGGGCCGTGTCGTCCTCCGTGGTAATACGGGCTATTCTGCTCACTCAAAGCTGGAGCCCCATCCCAGCGGCTCTGTTTGCATGCGTGCCTTTTGTGGTGTAAAATGTGGGGGCCTCAGCACTGTATTACGGCCATCAATGTCACCAGGCACTGGCCTCATCCAGACGTCCGGCACACGGAGTTACCGGCCTCAGTGCGTCCTGCTCATGCCTATGGGCTGTGGCTCATGTGTCCCCCACCCAGCTGGTGCAATCCAAAAAAATGCAGTTCTGTAGCCGTGTGTGCTGCTGTGTTTCGGGCTCGTTCTCTCCAGTTCGACTCACAGATGCGGGCGCTCGTGCTACTCCGCTTGCAAGTGTCCGTGGGGGACCAGCTGCGTGCCGTTTGCCAGGTGCAGCGCCTACCTCCTCGGGCCCCTCGCCGCCGAATGGGGCCCCAACCGCCGGGCGTCTGCACGCTCCCCAGCGGCGTCACCAAACACTGCACGCTCCTCTGGAGCCGGTCCCAGCTTTCTTTGCTGCCCGTGCGTCCACTGCCGAGGCGGCGCAGGGCAAGCGTCACCACCCACAGCGTGCCAGCCAGAGTCTCCCCGAAGGCCGGCATCACCCACTGCATCCATGCATCTCAGGGCCACAGCGCCTCAGGGGGCCCCCGTCCAATCGGCAACGACACTGCCAACTGAACAGCGTCAGACTTGGAGCTGTGATCTCTCTGTCGTCCAACGCACAGGCGCCGCTGTAGGCCGGGGGGGGCGATCCTCCTCCGCTTCGCACAGCGTCCCACCAACAGTGCTATCCGCAACCTCACTCTGCATCACTCCTCGTGAGCTCCGGTGCCAACATCCCGACTCGGCAGGGTCCTATCCCACCAGCAAAGGTCCTCCCCTGCTCGCATACACGCCGGGCTCCACCCGTCCCTCCAGGACATGACGGGCACGGTCTCAGCTGCGCCTGGTCTGCCACCTCTCCCCACGACGCAGCGGCCAGATTATATGGCCCTTTGTGTGCCATCCGCCATTTTGTTTAGCCCCAAGGCACGGGCCTCCCAGTTCTTCCGACGTCCGTTCCACGCCCGTTCAGCGACAGATCGGGCCCTCATTGCGCTCCAATTGTGCCCCAAATATTCATGTTTCCATAGGTGTGCGGCAGGGACATGTGGCTAAGGTAAAGCACGTGCATGTCCCAGGATCAATGTCGCATCCGCGGGAGCCCTCTCAGAAAGCGTCCACTCAAGCGGCCATGTAGCCACGCCTCCCGCCAGGATTTTCTAATAGATGTTAGCATCAATGTTTAGTAAAGAGATGGGTCTATGTGAGCTGTTTTCCCTGGGATCTTTGCCAGGTATACATAAGAGAACGGTTATAAATTCCTGCATCGAGGGGGTAATGGCGCCTGAGACAGCAAAGGAGTTGAAGAGGGCAGTCAGCTGTGCTGTGGGGGCGAAATATCTTATAAAACCTTGTTGTGAACCCGTCAGGGCCCGGGGCTCTAGGCTTCAGTGACTTGATTGCTGCCTCCACCTCCTGACCTGTAATCGGGGCGTTCAAGCCTTCCCTGTCAGGCCCCTTGAGTTGTGGAAGGGTGGCACCCTGAAGGTAGTTCCTTTGTTCAGCTTCATCCCAGGGGGATGCCGACATAGCTTTGGAGAGGTAGGCAGCTGTAAATTGTAGTTTCACCCTGTCTGTGTATTGGATCTAGCATTGAGGGTCGCACAGGCCCACTTTGGTGTTCCTTCTCTTAGTCTTGGCTTGTTTCTCCACTAAAAGTCTGTTTGCTTTGTTGTTCTTAGTGCAATATCTTTGTTTAGTTTTGCCCAGCAGATGAGTGTTAGGGAGAATTCTTATTTCATGGCTAATTTCCCTTACCTAGTGAGTCTCTCAGCAGCTTTGTTGGATCTCTGTAGTTGTTTCTTTTCCACTTGGTAAGAGTGTGAGCTTTTCCCCACTATTACTAGTATTTTTGCTATGTGTTTTTACCTGTTTTTGGGATTGTGGGCTCTGGAGTACATCACTTCAGTAGCCCCCTTCTTTGTGTGTGTCACACAGCACCTTCTGTGCAGTGGCACAGGGTTGTCATTTAGACTTCCCACCAACTCCATTTCCGAGGTGACTACTGTCCCCCAGAAAAGGGTAAAGTTACCATTAACTTTACTTAGTCAAAACTAACCACATATCCAGTACACCCCATCTTACATGGAGTACTGAAAGGGTTAACTCTTAACTCTTTTCATCTGTACCTCTTAGAGCATTGTTTTGCTCTTTTAACATTTAGACATGGCTGGTGGCAGTGGTATCTACCCTAAATTTCTACCGCGGTTATCTTATATAACTGTGGTAATATTGAAGGCTATCGTGTTAGCCTCAAGCTTAAACCCGCTTGACCAAATCCTTTTTCGTTTTGCTCCGGTGCGGTTTATTCGCCATTTCTTTTTGTTAAACTCCTTCTTGTGTTTTACTTTGCGTGGTAAACTAGGTTTGCCTTCTTTGTTCACTGTCTTTTGGCGGGCTTCTACCTAGACGCCCTCCTCAAGGCGCCTGGGTGTCTAGGTGGGCTGAATGTGAGGGAGGGGTGTAGTCACCCCCTGCACAGGGTATCCTAGGAAACCCAAGTCGCACTTTTTCATGATTGGCCAGGGTGGTTGTCCCAGCTGGACAACCCCCCTGCTGGGGGATTGACAGCCAGGCTGTGTGAATGGGTTTTTTTTCGCATAAAAGGCATGTCTCTTTGGCTAGAAGTCAGAGTCGCCACTGGAACTACAAGGAGCCGAAGAGAAGCGGGGAGAACGACGGCTGCAGCAACTACCCTGTCCCGGTGAAGCCCTGCTGCAGTCCTGAGCTATCTGCCCTTCAACGACTAAGAGGAGATCCAGTCCGGAGTCTTCTTCCCTTGAGCCTGGTGGGGATAACCAGCTCACCTTCCAGAGCCAGAGGATCCTCTTCCTTGGTCGAAATCGCTGCACACAGCTGTAGTGGTCCAGATAGCCATTTGAAGAGCCTCTCCTGTTTTTAAGGAGCACACCTTTTATTTGTTGTCGCTAATGCTGGCTTCATCCCTGTGTGGTGCAGACCCCCTTCAGACGTCCTCCTTCACAAAAAAGCTCCAGGAATCTTGGGTCTGCGGGAAACCAACAGGAACAACTGCCAGGGCACCAGCTGCATCGTTGGAATAAGGTACTGTGTTCTGCTTGAGGAAACTGGGTGAACCCCTTTTCTTCATTTCCAAGGCTTGCCCTCGTCTTCCCGCCTTCTTATAACTTTTGCTTCCGAACATTGACAATATCGAAGTACTCTTGGGTACATTGAATCGTGAACTATCTGACTGTGTGATCTTCGGCAACAGGCCCCCGGTGTCACTTGACCCTGGCTCCGGCCCTTTGACTTTTGAACTCTTGTCTGAGTGTTTCTCGATTCTGTCTGCCTAACCAAAATATTGCCTCTGATTTTTGCCTCCAACTCCCTCTGGGTATCTCAGGTGCTAAGTGTGTTTTTGCCCCGGTAGCATTTCATGTCACGGATATGCGTTTAGCTAGTAGACCGAACTGTCAAAAAGTGATCGCAATCGTATTCATGGTAAAGTGTTTTGTTCGTAACCCCGGTTCATTCAAACACAGGGTACTTACCTTGAGACATACTGTACAAAGTGAATTGGTTAGTTGTAGTATATTTAACGTGTGGTTTTTCATTAAGTTTAATAGAAGTGTTGTGTTTATAACGAATGGTTTAAAAATAAATGTACTTATATTTTCTACCTGAAACCTTGAGTCAGTGTTTGCTTGAGTCACAGTAATTGTGGTCCCTTTGTGTAATCTCTGCTACATCTCATATACTCTTGAGATAAGCCTGGCTGTCCCGCCACTGCTACCACTCTGACATAGTAGTACAGGTTTGTACCAAAGGTAAAACTTGTATTGCCACCTGTGGTCTAAATCGTGTGTAGTGGTCCCTAAAGGCACTGCACAGGATTCTGCCTAACAATGGGCCATCTCCACTGCATAGTGGGCCTCCAACTTCTTCCGGGCTGTCTGTAGGGCCCGATGAGCTTTGGGAGCCTCAGCCTTTTGCAACTCTCCCTCCCACCTCCCATCCCGCCCACCACCCCTGATTGGCTGTGTGGCCGAGGCAGCGTTGGTCTAGCGACCCGCTCCCTGCACCTGCTCCTATTTGCCATCCTAGGAGCAGGTGAATTAGTCCGCCGTGCGCAACCCTTTCCTGGTGTTTTTCTGACACCAAAAGTGCCCCCAGTCCCCTGTGTGCCCCCGAGCTTCCCTGCCCCCGCTTCCTGGTCTTCTCCTCTCCCTCCCTCCTCCCATCCCGCCCACCACCCCTGATTGGCTGTGTGGCCGAGGCAGCGTTGGTCTAGCGACCTGCTCCCTGCACCTGCTCCTATTTGCCATCCTAGGAGCAGGTGAGTTAGTCCGCCGTGCGCGACATTCCTGGTGTTTTTCCGACACCAAAAGTGCCCCAGGCCCCCGTGTGCCCCCGAGCTTCCCTGCCCCCGCTTCCTGGTCTTCTCCTCTCCCTCACGCCTCCCATCCTGCCCACCATCCCTGATTGGCTGTGTGGCCGAGGCAGCGTTGGTCTAGCGACCCGCTCCCTGCACCTGCTCCTATTTGCCACCCAAGAAGTTATACCCCCCCCCCATGCCCTCTGCCCCCCCCCCGGCTGCCGTCCTTCCCCACCTCTAAAACCTCTTCCAGATTTTCCTCCCTCCCGCCTACCCCCGCTCTGATAGGCCCCTCGACCTTTATCACTGGTCCTCCCAGGGCAGCCCTCTGCCCATGCAGCCCTCGGCTAAGGGCCCCGAGGCCAAGGGCTGCTCCAACAGAAACGGCTCTGGGAAGTGTCAGCAGGGGTCCGCAGGGGAAGCCAGTGGCCAGCCGTCAACCAGCAACTACAAGGACCCGCAAGGTAGGGTGGCTTGGGTTGGGGAGAGGTACAACTCCATCCCAGATACCGGACCACTAGGCAAAACCAATGTTGATCAATGTAATCACCGCCAACTGCCGCAAACAGCATTATTAGCAGGGCCTCTGTGCCCAAATTGCATTGTGTGACCCCACACTGCACTAATAGGCCTCTTTCCCACTATACAGGTCTCTCAAACTTATACAGGTCTCTCAAACTTAGCAGGGGTTCTGTCTCCTAATTGCAGTGTATGATGTCTAGGTTGCACTGATAGGCCTCTCTCCCACTATACAGGTCTCTCAAACTTAGCAGGGGTTCTGTCTCCTAATTGCATTGTATGATGTCTAGGTTGCACTGATAGGCCTTTCTCCCACTATACGGGTCTCTCAAACTTAGCACGGGTTCTGTCTCCTAATTGCATTGCATGATGTCTAAGCTGCACTGATAGACTTCTCTCCCACTATACAGGTCTCTCAAACTTAGCAGGAGTTCTGCCTCCTAATTGCATTGTATGATGTCTATGTTGCACTGATAGGCCTCTCTCCCACTATACAGGTCTCTCAAACTTAGCAGGGGTTCTGCCCCCTACTTTCATTGTATGATGTCTAGGTTGCACTGATAGGCCTCTCTCCCACTATACAGGTCTCTCAAATTTAGCAGGGGTTCTGCCTCCTAATTGCATTGTATGACGTCTAGGTTGCACTGATAGGCCTCTCTCCCACTATACAGGTCTCTCAAACTTAGCAGGAGTTCTACCTCCTAATTGCATTGTATGATGTCTAAGCTGCAATGATAGGCCTCTCTCCCACTATACAGGTCTCTCAAACTTAGCAGGAGTTCTGTCTCCTAATTGCATTGTATGATGTCTAGGTTGCACTGATAGGCCTCTCTCCCACTATACAGGTCTCTCAAATTTAGCAGGAGTTCTGTCCCCTAATTACATTGTATGATGTCTAGGTTGCACTGATAGGCCTCTCTCCCACTATACAGGTCTCTCAAACTTAGCAGGGGTTCTGTCTCCTAATTGCATTGTATGATGTCTAGGTTGCACTGATAGGCCTCTCTCCCACTATACAGGTCCCTCAAACTTAGCAGGGGTTCTGTTTCCTAATTGCATTGTATGATGTCTAGGCTGCACTGATAGGCCTCTCTCCCACTATACAGGTCTCTCAAACTTAGCAGGAGTTCTGCCCCGTAATTGCATTGTATGATGTCTAGGTGGCACTGATAGGCCTCTCTCCGAATATACAGGTCTCTCAAATTTAGCAGGGGTTCTGTCTCCTAATTGCATTGTATGATGTCTAAGCTGCACTGATAGACCTCTCTCCCACTCTAAAACCTCTTCCGGATTTTCATCTCAAATTTAGCAGGATTTCTGCCCCCTAATTGCATTGTATGATGTCTAGGTTGCACTGATAGGCCTCTCTCCCACTATGCAGGTCTCTCAAACTTAGCAGGGGTCTGTCTGCTAATTGCATTGTATGATGTCTAGGTTGCACTGATAGGCCTCTCTCCCACTATACAGGTCCCTCAAACCTAGCAGGGGTTCTGTCTCCTAATTGCATTGTATGATGTCTAGGCTGCACTGATAGGCCTCTCTCCCACTATACAGGTCTTTCAAACTTGGCAGGAGCTCTGCCCCCTAATTGCATTGTATGATGTCTAAGTTGCACTGATAGGCCTCTCTCCCACTATACAGGTCTCTCAAACTTAGCAGGGGCTCTCTCCCCAAACTGCAGTGTAGGATGTTTAGATTGCACCGACAGGCCTCTCCCCCACTGCGCGGGTCTCTCAAACTTAGCAGGAGTTCTGCCTCCTAAT
The DNA here is from genome assembly GCF_040938575.1 of Ambystoma mexicanum. Lineage (NCBI taxonomy): Eukaryota > Metazoa > Chordata > Amphibia > Caudata > Ambystomatidae > Ambystoma > Ambystoma mexicanum. Next base: position 201,254,486 of record NC_090939.1, read on the forward strand.
TGCATTGTATGATGTCTAGGTTGCACTGATGGGCCTCTCTCCCACTATACAGGTCTCTCAAATGTAGCAGGGGTTCCATCTCCTAATTGCATTGTATGATGTCTAGGTTGCACTGATGGGCCTCTCTCCCACTATACAGGTCTCTCAAATGTAGCAGGAGTTCTGCCTCCTAATTGCATTGTATGATGTCTATGTTGCACTGATAGGCCTCTCTCCCACTAATCAGGTCTCTCAAACTTAGCAGGGGTTCTGCCCCCTACTTTCATTGTATGATGTCTAGGTTGCACTGATAGGCCTCTCTCCCACTATACAGGTCTCTCAAATTTAGCAGGGGTTCTGCCTCCTAATTGCATTGTATGACGTCTAGGTTGCACTGATAGGCCTCTCTCCCACTATACAGGTCTCTCAAACTTAGCAGGAGTTCTACCTCCTAATTGCATTGTATGATGTCTAAGCTGCAATGATAGGCCTCTCTCCCACTATACAGGTCTCTCAAACTTAGCAGGAGTTCTGTCTCCTAATTGCATTGTATGATGTCTAGGTTGCACTGATAGGCCTCTCTCCCACTATACAGGTCTCTCAAATTTAGCAGGAGTTCTGTCCCCTAATTACATTGTATGATGTCTAGGTTGCACTGATAGGCCTCTCTCCCACTATACAGGTCTCTCAAACTTAGCAGGGGTTCTGTCTCCTAATTGCATTGTATGATGTCTAGGTTGCACTGATAGGCCTCTCTCCCACTATACAGGTCCCTCAAACTTAGCAGGGGTTCTGTTTCCTAATTGCATTGTATGATGTCTAGGCTGCACTGATAGGCCTCTCTCCCACTATACAGGTCTCTCAAACTTAGCAGGAGTTCTGCCCCGTAATTGCATTGTATGATGTCTAGGTGGCACTGATAGGCCTCTCTCCGAATATACAGGTCTCTCAAATTTAGCAGGGGTTCTGTCTCCTAATTGCATTGTATGATGTCTAAGCTGCACTGATAGACCTCTCTCCCACTCTAAAACCTCTTCCGGATTTTCCTCTCAAATTTAGCAGGATTTCAGCCCCCTAATTGCATTGTATGATGTCTAGGTTGCACTGATAGGCCTCTCTCCCACTATGCAGGTCTCTCAAACTTAGCAGGGGTCTGTCTGCTAATTGCATTGTATGATGTCTAGGTTGCACTGATAGGCCTCTCTCCCACTATACAGGTCCCTCAAACCTAGCAGGGGTTCTGTCTCCTAATTGCATTGTATGATGTCTAGGCTGCACTGATAGGCCTCTCTCCCACTATACAGGTCTTTCAAACTTGGCAGGAGCTCTGCCCCCTAATTGCATTGTATGATGTCTAAGTTGCACTGATAGGCCTCTCTCCCACTATACAGGTCTCTCAAACTTAGCAGGGGCTCTCTCCCCAAACTGCAGTGTAGGATGTTTAGATTGCACTGACAGGCCTCTCCCCCACTGCGCGGGTCTCTCAAACTTAGCAGGAGTTCTGCCTCCTAATTGCATTGTATGATGTCTAGGTTGCACTGATGGGCCTCTCTCCCACTATACAGGTCTCTCAAATGTAGCAGGGGTTCCATCTCCTAATTGCATTGTATGATGTCTAGGTTGCAATGATAGGCCTCTCTCCCACTATACAGGTCTCTCAAACTTAGCAGGGGCTCTCTCCCCAAACTGCAGTGTAGGATGTTTAGATTGCACTGACAGGCCTCTCCCCCACTGCGCGGGTCTCTCAAACTTAGCAGTTCTGCCTCCTAATTGCATTGTATGATGTCTAGGTTGCACTGATGGGCCTCTCTCCCACTATACAGGTCTCTCAAATGTAGCAGGGGTTCCATCTCCTAATTGCATTGTATGATGTCTAGGTTGCAATGATAGGCCTCTCTCCCACTATACAGGTCTCTCAAACTTAGCAGGGGCTCTCTCCCCAAACTGCAGTGTAGGATATTTAGATTGCACTGACAGGCCTCTCCCCCACTGCGCGGGTCTCTCAAGTTTAACAGGGGCTCCGTCTCCAAACTGCACTGGGTGGCGCTTAGATTGCGCTGGTGGACGTCTTTCCCACTGTGCAGATCTCTCAAACCTAGCAGGGGCCTGGTCTCCGAACGGCACTGTGCGATGCTTAGATGGCACCGATAGGACCCCCACCCAATATACAGATCTCTCAAATAATCTAACTGCGCTTAGTTCAATACTCTAACAATCCCGGAATCCCACACCAACAGTGCGCCCTTAGGAAACATACCCTACCCTCTGACAGGAAACAACACTGAGCCAGAGAACACCCCAGCGTACCCAGAGAAGGAAAACCGAGGTCACTGCGAACGCACAGCACAAAGGACCAACTACCATACCACGCCTGCACCTAAACTGGAAAATGGCCCGTAGCAGAAAAGGATGGCGAGAAAGAGAACAAGACCATGCAACAAGAGACGCGATCACACAACACCGACAGAACCCACAAGAAACACCCCCATTGGAAGAAAACACGCCTAAAACAGCCACAACCGAAATAAAATCCACAAGAGAAAAATCCTTATACCTCACACCTTACCTCGCAACAACGACGGTACACCGACACACCAACACAGAAACCTCGAAACATGCAAACAATTTCCTGATACAGGCAGGAAAAAGAGGGGGGCGCTCATCAAGAGAGTGGGAGGGCTCCGACCCCATTACCCCTTACATTACAAGAACAGAGGGGCAACATCGACTTCCACTACATCCCGCACAATACGGCGAAGTACCAACAACCAGCAACGCCACCCCCGACCGAACAAGCGAACCCAATGAAGAAACCACCAATGATCCACATCCGAGTAGCATCACAGCAGAAACACCAAGACTAATCAGCCCTGTTATCAACTTACTAGACCGCTTCAATGAAGAAGCAGCTGTCGCCGTTCTTCATCCCACCGACATCAATGCGGAAACTCCACAAACAGACAATTACAAACCCGAACAACAAATAACCCCAAAACAATACCTCACCCAGAGAATCCACTGTAATCTAATAAACGCAAGGTCAATGTCCAAACACTCAACGGAAATATACGACCTCCTGTCAGAAGGAGGGATCGACATCCTATTTGTAACCGAAACGTGGCTAGACGACAACTACAAGATCACCCTCAACAACTGCCTGCCTGAAGACTTCAAATGCATCCAAACAAACAGAAAATCCAAAAGGGGGGGCTGGCAATCATCCACAAGGAACAACTGGCCATCAAAATGGAAGATCCACTAAACATCAATAAATGCGAATCCTTAATACTACGACTTTCAGTAAACCCCAAAACCAACCTGAAATCTGTACTGATATACAGACCGCCAACCTACGATGCGACTTTTGTAGACGATTTTACAGAAGCAATCACTACCCTAGCCATCAACTACAACCACCTGATCATCCTCGGAGATTTCAACATCTGGTTCGACGAAGAAACCACAACTACACAAAAATCCTTAACCGCCCAACTAGCAGCCATGAACCTACAACAACTAGTCAAGGGAGCAACCCACTCAGCAGGGCACACACTTGACGCAATCTTCGCCAACAAGGATCTCATCACCACGGCACGCCCGATTCAAATACTTTGGCGCGACCACCTCATTATTCTGTTCAATATCAGAACGGCCGCTCCGACAAAAAAGCAACAAGAAAACCAACCCATCATGATGAAAAGAAATTGGAGAACCATAAAAAACTCCAATCTAACCGAGCTCCTAGAACTCAGCAAACCACAAGCATCAACCATGGAAGAAGCAGACCTAGACAAAAATGTTGCCCTACTTCATACCTGGATCGCAACAACCCTTGACGACATCGCCAAAGAAAAGCCATTCACCCCATCACACAAGTAAACAACAGCAAAATGGTTCACCCCACTACTCAACGCCATGAAAAGGAAAAACTGAAATCTAGAATCTGAATGGAGAAACAACAACACTGCAAACAAATTGAAATACCTACAACAGATCCACGCATATAAAAAAGAAATACAAAAAGCAAAGAGGAAATACTACGACAACCAAATCTTCAGAGCACCAAACGCTCAAAAAGAACTATTCAAAATCATAAACGAAATTAAAAAACCCACCGGCCTACAACAACACGCCAACTCCATCGACAAAACTTTGCGAGGACCTCGGAGACCACTTCAAAAACAAAATAACCACCATCCAACACACCATACAAAACAGACCAAGCGTTCACAGCTCAAACCCCACCAACGCAGACGAGGAACACGCAAACAAGCTACGAAATTTCCCAGAAATATCAGTTGAGGCTTTCGTCAAACTGGTAAACCAAAGCAACAAATCGGGCTCTCCAGAAGACCCTTGTCCCCCGGACATATAAAAAACAATTCTCAAACAAGGAACCCCCATGGAATATCACAGGAACCTCCTCAACCTCTCAATCTCAACAGGTAAAGTACAGCAGGCCTTCAAATCAGCTTACATCAAACCACTACTCAAAGACACAACAGGAAACGTAGAAGACTTATCTAACTACAGACCCATCTCCAACATACCCTACATAGCCAAACTACTAGAAACGACGTCTACCAAATACCCCAATAATTCATAGAAGAGCACTGCCTACTAGACCAGGCACAAGTTGGCTTCAGACCTATGAGAGGAACAGAATCGGCTCTCCTCTCAATATGGGATGACCTAAAAACAAACGCAGACTCAGACAACAGCACCGCCTTGATTCTCCTTGATCTGTCTGCAGCCTTCGACACTGTCAACCATGCCATCCTCATAATGAGATTAGAAGGACTAGGGACAACAGACACTGCCCTACTATGGATCAAATCCTTCCTAACAAACAGAACAGAAACAATATGGATGAAACCTTGTAAATCTGAACCCAGAGTCTCCACGTGCGGAGTACCACAAGGATCATCCTTCTCCCCGCTTCTATTCAACATCTACATGTACCTACTAATCAAACTCATCAAAAAACACGGCCTCACATGCTACAACTACGCTGACGATACTCAAATAATCTTCAACATACAAGACACCCGAGAAGAAAACACCACACTAGAGAACTGCCTTTGTGACATATTCAACTGGATGAACCTCAACCATCTCAAAATCAACCCAGGCAAAACAGAGATAATGATTGTTTCAAAAAAGGGAGGAGACATCAACTACATCCCCTGGCCAAGAGAGCTCGGCAGCACACCAGAACCATCATCAACAGTAAAAAACCTAGGGGTCCTCATGGATAACAACCTCACTCTGGAACCACAAGAGCAGCAAAAAGGATCCTACCGCTCCTGTCATTCGCCAACAAAACACTTTCCATCATCGCTCTGATCATGTCCAGAGTGGACTATGCCAATAGCCTATACCTGGGCATACCCGAACGACTTCTAAAAAAACTGCAACGCATACAAAATACAGCAGCCAGACTCCTGCTCAAGCTACCCAGAAGAGAACACATCACACCCGCGCTAAAAATACTACACTGGCTACCACTGAAACAGTGAATAAAGTTCAAGGCCATGTGCATCACGCACAGAACAATACACAAACAAGGTGCAGAATTCCTAAGCAACAAACTACGCCTACACCGACCGACAAGAACACTGAGATCAATCAGCGACATACGCCTGGAACCAAAACCCTACAACAAAAAAAGACTTGGAGGATCGTCTTTCTCTCACCAGGCACCCAAAACCTGGAATGACCTACCTAAGATTGTACGGAATACAACAAACCACCTAGCATTCAGGAAACTCCTCAAATCATGGCTCTTCAAGGCATAACCACAACGGAGACGCACTAGAATGCCCAGACATCAAACAATCATGGAAATGACTCCAACTTCGACCACCCTCAAATTGGACAAACACTCAAACCAAAGAACCAACCACTCGACAGAGCATAAGACATCATGGAAAATAGCCACAAAGGAAGGCTGCAGAGACTGACCACACACCTAGACCCACATGAAAGCCCAATTGACTCCCCCACTGGTACGTTCCGGACGAACATACCCAGACCGACAGACGCATCTAGATAGACGTTGGCCTGCGTCGCATCTGGATAGGATTGGTTGAAGGATAACATGCCTGCACTAAGAAGAAACATGAATGCTAACATGTGCCACACCTAGAGTTGTGAATGGCGGCCTGTGTGGCGCTTGGATGGAGTTGTGAATGTTAGCGTGCCCACAACTGGACGGGTCTCTGGACACTGGCCTGCGCCGCGTCTGGGTGGGAGTGTGAGCAGGAACACAAGCAGGAACAACAGCACACGCAGACTGACTCCGATCCGATACCCGCACCAAAGCTCAGCACGCGGTGTATACCGAGTTGATGCTGCCAACAGAACACCACTCCTCTCACTATCCTACTCCCTTCTTCACCTTACTAACCCATCCCACCTTTATCGTTTACAGATCGGCCTGACCGCCTGGGGACCAATTCCGTTGGTGACGGTGCGTGGTACAAATACCTTTAACATTTAACATTTAACTTCTTCCTCCAGGCCCAAGAGAGTTCGTTGTTTACGTTTATGATACACCACCCCATGTGCGATCAGTTCTCCTCGCACTACCGCTTTCATAGCATCCCAGGTATTGGCTGGGAACGTGTCTTCCACTGGGTTTTCCCTTGAAAAAGTTCTGGATCACATTGGCTACAGCATCCCTCAGTGACATTTCGTTTAAGATAGGGTCGTATAACTTCCAGCTGCACCGTGGGGACGGAGCAGGGTCGTGTGCTCGAAGGGTTAGTTTGCCTTGGGCATGGTCCAAGAGTACCCTCGTCTCTATGGTCACATCGTCCACAAAGGGCAAAACATGCGGGGAGGTTACCAAAAGGTCTATACGGGAGGATTTCCTGTGTACGTGCGAGAAGAATGAGAAGTCCTTTTCACCTGGGTGTAGAACCCTTCCCAAGTCTTCAATCCCCACGGTACTGAACAGATGGAGGAGGCCTGTGGCGATCTTGAGGTCTCTGGGGTCTGGGGGTGTGATCTATCCCATAGGGGGTCCGGGACCCCGTTAATGTCTCCATCAACAATTAATGTCCTTCTACAAAGGGAAGGAGCCTTCTCCCCAGGTCTTCGTAGAATGTCTCTTGCCCTTCATTGGGGGCATAGACCGAGATGAGGGAGTAAAGTTGTCCGTAGAAAAAGCCCTTGACTGCTGTGTATCGCCCCTCCGGGCAAAATAATGGGCCTCATTCCGGGTTTGGAGCTAACCATGGAGTAATAACTCCATGGTTGCCTCCGAAACCGTCCCAAATCCGGCATGTTGAATGGAGTAATTACCGGTCCATTCCAGGGTTGGAGGGACCGGTAATTCCCCATTCACCTTTTGCCCTTCCCCATTCCCATTTCTGCCCCATAGGGCTCAATGGGAATGGGGAAGGAGGTAATTATGGTACCGTAAATTATGGTACCGTAATTACCTCCGAAGTACCTTTGCGGGTCCCGTACTTAACTCCTGCTAAAAGCAGGAGGTAAGGAAGGACCTGCAAAGGGACCTCGGAATACGGAGGTAAGGGATTACCGGCATCGGCACCCTTACCGGTGCCGATAATTCCTTACCTCCAACCTCGGAATGACCCCCAATGTCTCCAATGTCTTGAACTGGACTCCTCTGACTAAGAGTACGGCCGTTCCCCCTTTCTGTGTTCCACTAGAGGCTAGGTATTGGAGTGGGAACTTCTTACAGTGAAGGCGAGTGAAGTCTGGTGGCAATAGGTGAGTTTCCTGCAAATAGACCACCAAGGCTTCCATGTCCTGGAGCCGTTTCAATGCCGATTTCCGTTTAGGGGGAGAGCTCAGAACCTTAATATTCAGAGAAATGAAGTTGAGCTTCTGATGTGGTGGGGGTTCCTCCGGGGTGCTCTCACTCTGTGGGTGAGGGGTGGAGGCCCGGTGCAGCTCAGTCGCCATCTAGGGTATCTACATTTTGGGTTCCACAGTGCAACCGAGGTTTTAACTGAGGCTTCCAATGTGAAGCCATAACAACGAACTTAGGGGATACCGATTATCTTTCGTCAGTGACATTCCCAAGTAACTGAAACACAACTGTCTGTAGTTTACTCCAAGGGTTTTCAGTTGACCTCCACCTTGAAGTCAGGCAAGAGCCGCATGAAGCCCGCCGCCGCCATAGAGATGTATGGTATCCTGAGTAGATTGGGTGATAGCGGGCTCAGCTGTCCTAAGTTGTAGACCCTAGGAGGGTCGGTGCTGGGTCGTTGAGAGACTCCTGGATCCAGGCCAGCCGGGCTGTGGGGGCCGGTCACTTCAGTTTCCGACCAGGCCAACCATCTCGGCTTCGGGGGGAGTTCTTCATTGTCACCAGCAGGGGAGACAGGCAAAGCGTCATCTTTGTTCGTTGGCGAATTGGGGCGTAAGATTATCTCTGCGTCTTCTAGGTGTGCAATTGTCCGATGAGCTCCCTTGTAGGAGAACTGAAGCGCAGTTGGAAATTGCCAGTGGAACCTGATGTGTTGGTCCCGAAGGAACAGGGTCAGAGGTCTCAGGGCCCTTTGCTATTGTATTGTTGCCATAGACAGGTCTTGAAAGCTTTGAAGGTGGGCTCCCTGGAATTATAAATCGTCTCGTGAGTGCCCTATTACCATTATGGACTCTTTGGTTGTGTAAAAGTGGACCCGGGTGATTACATCTGGGGAGAATCCATCTCCACCTCCCGTAGCGGACGCAGTCTGTGGGTGCGATCTAGTAAGAGTTGAGATTTCTCCAAATGTGGCAGCAGGGATTGGAATAGGCCCCCCACATGCTCTGTGAGATTCTGGTCTGGGACCGAGGAGGGGGGCCCCCCGAATCCGTAGGTTGTTCCGTCGAGCCCTGTTCTCTAGATCCTCTTGTTTACATTCTAGGATCTTATTCTTGACGATTAGGGATTTTATGTTGCGTTGCACTTCTAGAATCGTTGCCGCATGTTCTTGGGCTAGGTCCTTCACCTCTCCTACTCTCTGCTCCACCTCCACAACCCTCTGTTCCGTCTGTTCGAGTTTAATGGTGAGCTCCGACATGCAGGATCAGAATTCCAATTTGATGTCCAGCATGAAGGCTTAGATGTCTCCTTTGGTTGCCAGTGGACCAGCCTCATCTGGTTGAGCTTGAGGAGAGAGTTTGGGGGTGTCTGGGTTCTTCCCTTCTCTGCTGGAAGCAGCATAGTGGAGATATCAGCATTCCTGGGAGTTTTGAGGTGTTTCCCCATTTTCTGGGTTTGCTGTATGTTTCGTTGTGGCCCCTCTGAGGAGCGGGGACGAGCGAAGGCTGCAAGGGGATCGATCCTCTGTATGTCCCAACACCTGTGGCGGTGGGATCTTGGGGGCGCAGCGGGTGCTGGTGTGGGCTCCTGCCCAAATCACACTCCTTTGGGAGTTGTCTTGGTTGTTAGCTGAATGGGGTCTTGAAGCAGTGGGGAGGGTGGGGAGTCTTGCCCCCGCCTTCCCTCCATGGTATTCAGTGTAGTGTTTCACCAGGTATCAAGGTTTACTCTCCCAGCATGTCAGGGGGAGGGGAAAAGTAGGGCTGCAGTTTGTCCCCTGGGCCTTCAGGTACGTTTGCATGGATTTGGTCTCTGTCCCCCCAGTCAGACGTTTAAGACAATGGCTTGCACCATGGGGCGCGTTCACTGAGATTCCAACAGGTGTGGGTGCCAGACAGATATTGCAGGAAATGTCCAGGCAGCAGTGGCATTCCCCAGAGGGGTCCAGCATCTCTGAGCCCCTTCTATTGGCAGGAGGTGGCTGCTCAGAATGGCGTTGGGTGCCCAAGGAGACCAGGAGGTCAGGAGGTGCTTGAGGCGATCAGGAGGCGTCAGCCCCTATTGCTAGTCACGCTCAGGAGCCTGGGTGTACCTTCATGCGCATCGAGAAATCAGGGAGATCAGGAAGGCGCCGCCCATTTCCATGGAACAGGACGGGATCCAGGCGGTGCAGTCGCTGCGGCGAGAGTTCCGCCATTGTCGGCCCGGAGCTTGCGTAGTGCATCGGAGTCAGGGAAGACCTCGCTGGAAACAGCTGTTTGGTCAGGCGACGAGTGAAATGGTATCTGCTCTTGGAGGTGCCCACGGGGCAGAGCGCCCAGCCCCAAGCAGAGCGGAGACCACAGGTGATTGTCTCGTGTGCTCCAGCCAGCGGTTGGCATCCCAGCACCTCAGCTATACGCCGGCATTTCGGTTGTGACTGGGGGTCTGTACTGGGATTCAGACGCCGCGTTGGAGTATCAGGGCTGGAGGCCCAGGTGATGCCTCCATATTAAGCTCTCTTCCGAGCTGGGCAGCTGGATCTGTAGCAGCGGGGTCTTCCCTCCCCATGTCGCAGAGTCCATTCGCCATCTTTGAGCACTCAGTGGACGGGCGCTCCGAATACAGGCTGCGCTCAGAGGGAACAAAGGAGCGTTAAGAGCTCATATTGTTGTCAGGAATGCTCCAGCTATTCCCATTACCGCGGATGGCTTTCTTTGGGATATTAGTGGTTGGGAACAGCTTGTTCCATCGCTGTAGCCGCAGGCTTAATGCGGAGGCCATTAGAGGAACAGCCTCATCGGTGGCGCTCCAGGCCACACCCCCTCTATTTCCCCATTTTAAGGAAGAAAGTGGACCAAAGGAAACTGAGAGATGTGGCTTGGGCTTTGGAGAGGCTGATGAAACACCTATCACTGAGGTAAAGAGGGAAGAAGAACCTACCATCCTTCCCGATCTAGCCTTCACTCATCAAAATGATCCAGCACTTGCAGAGGCCTTGTTACAAATGATTCTTGAGGAAGAAGGACTAGAAAAAGGAGGCCCTTTTTTCTTCATGAAACAGGGATTATTATATAGTTATTATTATATATAGAAAGGTAACCCCCAAAGAAGGTCCAAGTAAACCTCAGATAGTAATACCCAAGCCACATTGCAGGATAGTGCTAGAGATTTCCCAAGCTCACAATAGTGGGAAATTCTACTGGCCAGGTATCCATGCGGACATAAAGAACTTAATTCAAACAGGTGAGATATGCCAGAAAACCAGCGCTCATATTCCCTTACCTGCCCCTCTAAACCCCTTGCCGATAATAGAAATCCCTTTCTTCCGAATTGGGATGGATATCATTGGACCGTTGGAAAACTCTAGACTAGGTAATACATTTGCTGTAGTAATCGTTGATTACGCTACCTGGTACCGAGAGACTTTCCCCGTGTGGAATAGCACAACCCAGGACATTTTAAAACACCTATTACCATTCTTTTCTAGGGTTGGTTTTCCCAAGGAAATTCTAACGGATCAGGGATCCAACTTTATGAGCAAACCTATGAGTGAAGTCAAGGAATTAAACATTACCACCTTAAGAACCTCCGTTTACCACCCTAAATGGACAGGTTGGTAGAGAGATTTAACAAGATTCTTAAAATGATTTTGAGAAAATTGGTAGATGAAGTTGGGAAGGACTGGGATCGCATCATCCCATGGGCCCTATTTGCAGTAAGAAAGACCCATCAGGCATCTACTGGATTCTCTCCTTTTGAAATACTTTATGGTAGAGAGCCAAGAGATGTCCATGACATGCTCTGGGTGACCTGGGAAGAGAGAGAAAAAAAGAGGCACCTATTCCCCTCTCACAAACAGCTACCTGATTATGAGAGCACATGAAACTCATCCGGAGTCTAGTCCATACCCATATGGAGAAAACTCAAGCCCAACAGAAGTCCACCTTTGACAAAAAAGTTAATTTAAGATCTTTTTTAGTAGGACAGAAGGTATTAGTCCTCTTACCTACCTCTGAAAACAAACTTGTATCAAAGTGGCATGGGCCATATGAGGTGCTAGAGCAAACAGGAACCTATCCCTATAAAATAGCCCAAACAGATAGAAAACAAAATACTCACCTTTACCACGTAAAGGTGGAAAGAAATACCTCCTCTTCGTTATTGTCTTGTTTGGTACCAGAGGAGATAGATAACTCTGAACCTATTCCCCAAGAACTATCTAAACAAACTCAAGAAGATTTGAACAACCTTGTTACAGTATTCCCCGATGTACTCTGTGAGCAACCAAGAGTACATGGTACTTATCATTATATCAGAACTCCAAAGGGAAAAGTGGTCCATATGAAACCATACAGACTCCCAGAAGCACAAAAGAAAATAGTGGTTGAGGAAGTGAAAATAATGCTAAGGGCAAACATTATCAAGCCCTCTTCAAGTCCTTGGTCCTCCCCTATTGTGTTGGTAACTAAACCAGATCATTCTTGGAGGTTTTGCATAGACTTTCGGCAGGTTAACACCATCCCACCCTTCGATGCCCATCCTATGTAACACATCGATGAGTTAATACATAAACTTGGAAATGTCATGTTAGGCAGAATCATGTGCAGTGCCCTTAGAGACCACTAGACACAATTATGACCACAGGTGGGAATACAAGTTTTACCTTTGGTACAAGCCTGTACTACTATGTTAAAGTGGTAGCAGTAGCAGAGCAGCCAGGCTTATCTCAAGAGTATATGAGCAGTAGCAGAGATTACACAAAGGGACCACAATTACTGTGCCTCAAGAAAACACTGATTCAAGGTTTCAGGTAAAAAATATAAGTACATTTATTTTTAAACCATTTGTTATAAACACAACACTTCTATTAGTTCAAAACCACACATAAAATATACTACAACTAACCAATTCACTTTGTGCGGTATAACTTCAAGGTAAGTACCCTGTGTTTGAGCGGACAGGTGTTATGAAACAAATGACGTTACCAAGAATACACTTGCGATCACTTTTTGACAGTAATGACATACTAAAGAAACGTGTGTCCGCAGCAAGAAATGTTACCGGGGCAAAAACACACTTCGCACCTGAGATACCCAGAGAGAGTTGGGGGCAAAAATCACTGGACTGGATTTTCTCTGGTCGTCGAAGGGTAGATAGCTCAGGACTGCAGCAGTGCTTTACCGGGACGGGATAGTTGCAGTAGTCGACTTCTTCTCCGCTTCTCTTCGGTTCCTTGTAGTTCCAGTGGCGACTCTGACTTCTAGCCCAAGAGACCTGCCTTTTATGGGAAAATCCCCCATTCACACAGCCTGGCTGTCAATCACGCAGCAGGGGGGTTGTCCGGCCTGGACAACCACCTCAGCCAATCATGGCAAAGTGCGACTTGGGTTTCCTAGGATACACTGTGCAGGGGGTAACTACACCCCTCCCTCACATTCAGCCCACCTAGACACCCAGGCGCCTAGAGGAGGGCTTCTCGGCAGAAGCCCGCCAAAAGACAGTGAACAAAGAAGACAAACCTGGTTTGCCGTGCAAAGTAAAACACAAGAAGGACTTTAACAAAAAGAAATGGCGAATAAACCCGACCGCAGCCAAAAGAAAAAGTATTTGGTCAAGCGGGTTTAAGTTTGAGGCTAATATAACAGCCTAAAACAATACCACTTTATATAGTATAATCGCGGTAGAAAGGTTAGGGTAGATACCACTGCCACCAGCCAAGTCTAAATGTTAAAAGAGCGAAAACAATGCTCTAAGAGGTACAGATAAAAAGGGCTAAGGATTAATCCTTTCTAGTACTCCATGTAAGATGGGGTGTACTGGATCTGTGGTTAAATGACTAAGTAAAGTTAATGGCAACTTTACCCTTTTCTGGGGGACAGTAGTCAGCCTCAGAAATGGAGTTGGTGGGAAGTCTAAAAGACAACCCTGGGTCACTGCACTGAAGGTGCTGTGTAACACACAAAAGAAGGGGGCTACTGAAGTGGTGTACTCCAGAGCCCACAATCCTAAAAACAGGTAAAAGAAACATAGCAAAACATGGGCAAGAGTGGGGGAAAATCTCACACTCTTACCAAGTGGAAAAGAAACAACTCCAGAGATCCAGCAAAGCTGCTGAGGGACTCACTAGGTAAGGGAAATTAGCCATGAAATGAGAATTCTCCCTAACATGCCACATTCCTATCAACCCTAGATATAACCAAGGGATATTGGCAGGTCCCAGTATATGGACCTAACAAAGAAAAGACAGGTTTCTCGACATCTATGGGATTATTCCAGTTCAAAGTCCCTCCTTCTGGCCAGCATGGGGCTGTAGCCACTTTCAAACGACTTATGGACAGGATATTACAGCCCTACTCCAATTTCTGTGGGGCTTATATTGACGGGGATCTCTCTCTCTCAGGTGGCCAGGGCACGGCCATCGCCTATGGATCCAGACCCTAGGGGTGGACCAGTGCAGGAGGATCACCTGGGTTAGTGGCCCTCAGGGAGTGAGGGTGAGATAGCCGATGGCGAGACACGGTATTCATCCTTATTTTGTTTACCAAACCCATCCTGTGTTTTAGGATGTGCCGAGCCCCCCAAGCCCCTTCTTTTTACACAACCACTGGGGCGTGAAAGAAGATGACTGAGAATAACAACACTGATTTGCATACATCGTACTGGCCATGTCCCGCTAATCAGGCAAAGTCAGGTACTTATTCCTAAGTGCATACACCTCATACCAATTAGCTAGCCTTACACGAATAAAAACCAGAAATCAAAGAAACACTCTGAGCAGAGCGGAACACGAGAACGAGCAGAACTTCTCGGAGGAAGGCACACCTACAGGAGTAGAGTGACAGACCAAGGGACGACAGCAGCAGGCCGAAAACCCCAAGGCTTCACTATTGGAGGTTGTTGGCTCTGATAGGCCGCGAAAGACGAGTGGAGAAGGCCAGATCCCACAAGTGAAGATTGCATTGTGTTTCAAGGACGCCAGCAACCCTACCGGGTGAACGGCAGAGTTGGGGAGGCGAGGTCAAGCATGTGACTCAAAAATCGTAAAATGCCAAACATGAAAGAAACGCACACAGCCGGTGAGTTGGCAAGCGACCTGAGAGATCGGTGTGTGTTGAAATGAATGAAGTAGCAACATCATATCACAAGTGAAGGCTGCACATGTGCGAAGGAGACACATATAAAGGTAGACCTGTGAATTAATTTTGATGTAAAGAACAGCTGTGAAATCAGCGATACTAAGTAACGGAGTGGTCCGGTGAAAAGAAGTAACCCACTCAAAAGTCTCTGTGAAAGGTGCTTTGGTTAAAGCGAGAAAGTGAATGAATAGTAAAAGTAAAAGGAAGAAGATTGATTCCTACAGAAGGGAAGAGCGAATTTTGAGTCAAAGTGGTCTTGCAGTGATCTGACAAATAAGCCACGCACATTCGAAAGCCTTCAACGTCCAAAAGGGGTCTGAGCCTGGCAGAGGGAGACCCGAAGTTTGTGTTGTGAGTTATTGCGAATGATCCGAGTCTGACTAAGGGAGACCCGAAGTGAAATAAGCCCTCCACATGAAACTTGTGTTGAACTTTATCGTAGGAGATTTTAGCCCGGCAGAGGGGGATCTTTTGGGAACTTTTTGGATAAGACATTATTTTTGGAGAAAGGGTAAGAGTCTCGAGGGTGGAAGGCTAGGCGGGCCTCAATCTACAGCTTTTTGAACTATATATATTGTGTTGAAAACCGAGCCAGAGTGTGTCATCCTGCCTACAAGGATCGCATTACTCCATGAGGCCTAACGTGGGTAGGAGAGTTGGTTCAGCCACATTATTATTTGAACACAGATTTTTCCTTTGATACACATTTTTCATTTTCACATGTTTTGTACAAGAGATAGGGCAGGCAGTAGGTTTTTTTTGGCATATGCCATTTTGATTTCACAGACTCGACTAGAACTGCATTATTTATTATTTGATGGTCGAGACTACTCCCATCTTAGTTATAGGGCAAAATAGGAGTTTATCCAATCCCAACCATTTAAATAAAGGTTTTACAAATTGGACCCATTGTGTCAGTCTCTGCTTGTGATACCATGACTGCCCTAGACTGTGCTGTCCAAATGTATATTCCCTAGATCCATCGGGAGGGCCCTATTGAATATAGAGGGTGATTCACAGTACCCCTGAGGTAGCCTTGTGTGTTTCCGCTTTTTATTTCTATTCAGAAAGGATGTCAGATCCTGTGATTCCTCATGAAGTGGTACAGAGAAACAAGCTTTCTTCAAATGTATTACCGTGAAATGGGTAGCTTCCGGTGGAATGCTACATAGTATTGTCGATGAATTGGGAACTAACAGGAACTCTGCTTCAACAAATTGGTTCAAAGGACGCAAGTCATGAATAAAATGCCATGATCCCCCTGCCGCCTTCTTCACCGGGTACACAGCTGTGTTACACTGCGATTCTGAAGGTACCAGAATCCCTTGCTGCACTAACACGGAAATAGTCTCATAAATGCCTTCATCTGCCTTGCTGAACAATGGATATTGTTTTGCCCTTGGTAAGATAGCCCCTGGCTTGAGCTTTATTTTTACAGATCCTACCTCCATTAGAAGGCCAGCGTCATCTGGACTGTTGGTCCATAAAACACCACTTAATACTTGTGCTACATCTTCTTCAAGAAATGGAGGTGGTGCCTTTCAGGGATGTCATTTCACCAAAATGCCAGGGGTAGCGGAAGTGACATCACATGACCCTTTAACCCTGATGACACCACAGGAAGTGATGTCATTTGACCCCACCCCGAAGTGATATCGCGGGAAGTGATGGAACACGACCTTTCACCCGTTGACCAAAAAGGAAGTGGCATCACATAGCATTGTACACTACGAAAAGTATGGTTACGATATCACTATAATGTGATGTACATTTCATACAAGTATGGAACGCCATATACATCGTTAAGATCAGTGTGTATAGGCTCATATTACCAAATTACTGTGAATGCAAGCAGACGTCCAAGGCGAAATAATAATGATGTGGTATTAGATAGCACTTACGCTTAAGCGCTTTACATAGAAAAAATATACACCCAATATCACCCAACCTGTGTTGGTACTCATTTATCAACCTCAGAAGGATGAAAGTTGAGATGTTTGAGAACAGACTAAATACTCACCCCCTGAAGTGTGCCTGAAATAAACCTTTAATGAGTGTAGCGATTATTGTATAGAATTCCAGAAAGACACATTATTTGGTATTCCTATTCTTTCTTATTTAGGGTCATTGCTGAAAGTGTTAGACTTGTGGCACCCCTGTTCTTATTTTTCTTCTTTTTGTGAATGGGCCTGAACAAGAAAGCCAGCCACTCCAGAAGTAAAGAGCCACATGGTGCTGGCCACAGCCCAGGAGCTTGCTTTACAACAAAAAAAAAATGTTTCTTCTAATTTATTTAGCGGTCGCAAGGGAGACCTCAGAGGTCGCAGTTGCAACCTCTGGCGACCCCCAAATGACGTTCCGTGTGCCTTTGTCAGTAAAGCCATTCTCTGTGGTACTTCCTGTAACTAATACTTCACTCAATAGGTAATGCTCATATAGTACACCATCTCAAGGTCTGAACTATCATCTCAAAACAGTTCTTTGTCTTTCAAGTCAGTCAGTCTGTGCCCCTCTCCTACCGCGATTACTGTTCTCCATGCCCCTCTTGCGTCATCAGTCCTGTGCAGTACTACTCTCTTGTCCCTCACTATATCCGTCTCTAGTTCTAGTGGGAACACTTGCCCTTCCTTCTCCTCTATGGAAACCTCTGGTCTGAACAAAAATGTGTTGGGTATACGAAGCAGTTTGCCCTATATCCCTGGGAAAATGCCATTAGTACTTACACTGTGTATTGGAAAAACTCTAGTTTCACTGGCAACCCCCTCTGTACACTCTGCCCACAATATGACTGAATGAGTTCTCGCACATTCATGTAGTGAATTCCTGGCCTCCAGCATACTGTCCCCTGATCTGTGAACAAAATGATCATGTTAAGTCAGCTCATTATGTCCCTATGCATTATGTTGACTAGTGTCTGTCGAGAATATAACAATAGCATGGTCAGGTCATGTTCCCCTATGGAAATTGTAAGCTGGTCCGTGAAAGGAAACAAGTCTGTAGCCCCAAGAGAATCCCTGTACATTCATGGCAATGCCCGACATCGTATATCTCCCTTCCCTAATACAGGATCTGCTTGCCCCTGTATCTACAAGAAAAGAGAATCTTGTCACCCATGGTCACAAGTACAGGTGTTTCCTCATTCGGGTCGGGTGAACGGATAAGATTGAACACATCAGGTCTGTCTGTAGGCTGTCCTATTGTGTGTGTAGCATCATCCCCATCCCTGTGAAGGGATTACCTCCTACCACGGTTGCTCCCCCTAGTCTGCATAATAGTCTGTGTATCTCGTGGCTACAACATTCTGCTGTGCTAGTGCTTAGCGGTATACAGCACCCCTATTCTCCGCCATATTCGCTCTCCCTCATCGTCATTGAGATGACGTTTTGGTCTCCCTCTTCAGAATGATAGCTTGCTAAGTATCAATTTTGAGTGATTTGTTGATCACCTAGACATTGAGGGCTTTGAAATCGAGGCCCAATCTGCATTTCCCTGATACTCTAATTACCAGGAAATTGGAGTAGAACCCAGATCCCTCCAAACCACAGGGTACTCTCGTAATCGTCCCCTTTGATAAATAGGTCCTCTATTCTGTCCAGAAGGGTCTTCCTCACATTCACCCTTTTGAGTAATGGTAAAGATGGTCACAAAAGGAGGGGGAGGAGGCAGGAATTCGATTTTGTATTCCATCTTAACCACTCTCAGGACCCACGGGTCTGAAGTATTTTGTATTTGTATTTTATTTTGCCTTTATTAAGCGCTATACGCCAAAGCGTTGTACAAAAATCACTTACAGTACAATACAAACACAGTGCAGTATATTAAAGTCAAAATAGGAAAGATTAAGAGTGAAGATGGTTTTAAGAGCCGAACAGAGTGCTGGGTAAGAAGATAGTGAACGGAGACAAAGAGAAAGGGCATTCCAGTGCAAGGGAGCAAGCAAAGAAAAGGAATGAAAACGAGATTTGGTGCAAGGACGACGAACCGTGAAAAGAAGGAGAGAGTCAGAGCGCAACGAGCGCGAGGGAAAATAGAAAGACACAAGAGAAGGTAGGAAGGAGCAAGACCATAAAGAGATTTGAAAACCATCCAGAGAAAATGAAATTGAAGGCTAGAGTGAAAAGACAACCAACCAAACCAAGCGAAAGCAATGAGAGATAAATGGAATAATGAGGGTAAAGAGAACATAACAGACAACAGAAGAATTAAAAATAAATTTAAGAGGAGCCAAACGGGAAACAGCTAAACCAAAAAGGATGCTAGAACAAAAGAACAAGTGGGGAAAAATGAGATCTATCAGGGGCTTAGTTGCTCCAAAAGTAAAAAAAAAGGCCTAGCCTTACGAATATTAAAAAGATGAAAATGACATGAACAAGAAAGAATAGAAATATGACAAGAAAAAGAAAGATCGGAATCCAAATAAAGACCTAAATTACGGGCGGTGTAACAAATAGGAAGCAAAGAAGGAGGAAATTAAATGAGGCAGAAGGAGGACTAATTGTAATTGCAGGAAAGAAAAGAACCTCTATTTTAGTGGAGTTCAAGACAAGAAAATGATCTGTCATGCAGGATTTGAT
This sequence comes from Ambystoma mexicanum, assembly GCF_040938575.1. Classification (NCBI taxonomy): domain Eukaryota; kingdom Metazoa; phylum Chordata; class Amphibia; order Caudata; family Ambystomatidae; genus Ambystoma; species Ambystoma mexicanum. Next base: position 201,273,943 of record NC_090939.1, read on the forward strand.
AGCGAAGCCATGCTTCTGAGAACCCTGACAACCCAGTGGCAACCGAGTAACTGTAATCCCCATTCCCATTGAGCCCCATAGGACTCCATTGGAGTGGGGAGACGGAAGCACCAGCACCGTTGATAGCGCCCGCAGACTTGCAGTGTGGCGGTCCAGAATGGGCGCAGGTATGTTGCTACCAACACCCCTAATTCCAGACCGCCACACTCGTAATGAGACCCAATTGACTTTTCTCCCAGAAGAGGGGGTGGAGCTTAGACAATAATTCAGGCATAGAAATCCTTTTTGGTTCCTTTTATTCCTGCAGGTTCCTCTTGTTAATATCAGAGATCACAAGCAAATCTCTCTTCACAGACCGCTTAAAAGGGAAGTGCGCTCAAAACTTTTATTATCCTGATCGTTCGGGCATGTATTTTTAGCATACTCTAATCCATTTTAGTAAATGTTCCTATGCATCTTACCTAAGTGTTTTCCTCACTTTATTTTTTCCATATATTTTTTATTGGGTTTTATGCATACAAGTTTAACAGTCCGGCTTAACAAGGCATTGCTTAGAGCTTGCATGAGAACTAGAAGTAGGAGAGGAAAGGAAAGATAGAACAAAGTAAAACAAGAACTTAATAATTCAAATAACAAACAGTGTATACGGGGGAGGAGGTTGAGCGAGGCAGGAGTGGAAGGCGTGAAATTGCGGTGTTTGCAGTTGGTTTAGTCCGGGCAGAGGAACACCATAGTTTTCTTTTTAGACCAGGGCCTGAGTCTGCAGGAGTTCGGTGCCTTGGAAGTGCCTCGGTCTATCTATTCAGTCTTCGTTTCCCATCCATCGCAGGGTCGGGGGTTGTCTTGCCACTGCTGGGAATTTCCGTGTGTAGTCCAGCAGCATGTCTGGTCGAACTTGGCTGTATTGCCCAATGTGATGGCAGTAATTTTTTCGGCTGCTACTATTTCCCAGCACTTGGACCACCACATTTGTGTGGCTGGGCCTTCAGGGTTTTTCCAGAGTCCGGCGATGGAAATCTTCGCGGCAGTTAGGAGGTGAGAGCATAAGTCTGCCATGCGGTCTGTTAGTGGGAATTGGGCCTCATTGGTGGCTCCTAGAAGGATAATTCCCGGGGCCCATGGGATCGTGAGGCCAGTTATTAATTTGATTTGTTCAAGGACCTTTTTCCAAAATAGGGTAGCCTTCAGACAAGTCCAAAGTAGGTGAAACAGCGAGCCTGTTTCCTGGCATCTTCTCCAACATTTTGTGGGGGATGGCCGGGTTGTATTTGTTCATGATTTCTGGGGTGCGGTACCACCTATAGCACACTTTGAATGAGCCTCCTTTGTTTGTTGTGCATTTTGAGCTTCTGCTTGCATGGGTCCAGATGTGGTTCCATTCCTCTTGTTCGATGGTTCTACCAATGTCTTTCTCCCATTTTAACATGTAGGGCTCTTTTTTAGTCGGGTCCAATCTATCTAATAGTTTGTATAGCGTTGATATTTTCCCTTTAGGCGGGCTCACGGTAAGTGTTCTTTCGAGGGCTGTTAGGTCTCTGCTGCCGTGCTTCTTGACGGGCGTGCTGGACAGCCAGTGCCTGAGTTGATTATATCTGAATCTTTCCGTCTCCGGCACCTGGAATTTGGTTTTACAGGCCTCGAAGTTCAATGGGTTGCCGTTTCCGTAGAAGTCCGCCATGGTCATTAGTCTGCCCTCCTGCCATTTGGCGAAACTGTTTGGGGTGACGTCCGGAGAGAAGTCTGGGTTGCCCCATATTGGTGTGAGTGGACCCGTCGAGCTCCTGCATTTCCATAGGTGAGCTGCCTTCTTCCAGCTTGCCACTGTATTCTTTGTAGCCGGCAGTGGGCCTGGGTCCCGGTCGTTTTTGAGTTTGTTCATGTGAGGTAGTGCCTCGATCGGAGGAGTGCACCAGTCTTCTTCCAATTTCAACCATCTGGGCCGATTAGTAGTTGTTTTCCAGCCAAAGGCTTGGGAGAGTTGAGCTTCGAGGCAGTACCTGGCTACATCTGGGACCCCCAGGCCTCCCACCGCCGGGTGGCGAAGCATGATGCGCCTCGGAATTTTCACCTTCTTACCTCCCCAGACGTATTTTAAGATGTCCCCCTGCACTTTGTGGATAGCTTTCTTTCGGAAGGATATTGGAAGGGCTACGCACAGGTAAAGTAGCCTCAGGGTTAAGTTCATCTTCAGTGCCGTGATATGACCAAATAAGATTTTCTGCGTCCCCCAGTGTCCTAGATCGCCTCTTAGCTCTTTGATCAGAGGAGGGAAGTTTGCTTTATACATTTTTTCCGTGGTGCTTGAGATCTGGACCCCTAAGTAGCTTTTCTGGGATTTAGCCCATGGGATTGGGTATACGTCCTGCAGTTCCTCCTTGAGTCTTTCCAGCACATTGATGCCCATTGCTGTGGTCTGTTAAGCTCACCTGGCTCCCACAGGGGCGTTGATCGGAACTGGACAGCTGAGGTCTCCACCAACGTGACGCGTAGTGCAGAGATGACAGATTGGACTGGCCCGCCTAATTTCGTCTGCTTGATCAATAGAAGTATTTTCCTGAAAGTGGAGAAAGGGAATTAGCCACCCGTGGATTTGAGTGATAACACCCCACTGTTCTTCCCACTAATCACCTCCGACATCTCCTTTCATAGTCTCACCTTATGTTTATAAAAGATGAGCTCTCCATCCTGCGTGGAATGCAGGGGCGCGTAGATAACCAGTTACTTCACTGGTCCGAAGGAGTTGTGAGAGTTCCAGACCAATATTGACTCTGAGGTCCCTGGCGAGGAACCGTAAGTATATAGTTCGTAAGAGTTCAAAATGGCTGATATTCACTCTTGTCCGATTCCTTTTATCTTGCAGCTTGACCCAAGAGAAGATTGCCTCGTGGCAGCTGGTAGCGTTCAGGTAAGAGAGTCTGTATTACCCAACACTGTCCGGTAAATGATACCTGTGTTTAATCTGTTGCTTTCCCTCCTTTTACAGGTGCGGTGTGAGGAATTATGACGTCTTGATGAATAATGCCTCCGGCGGTAAAATCAGGTAAGTCTATGGTGGTAAACTGATTGTCTTTGTTTATTCTCTCGGCTCACCTTGCTGTTCTTCTGTTCCCCTTAGGTGCCAGAGTTCAGCGAAGATGAGATGGAGACTGCGCCGGACCGTGGAGATGAAAAATGCCTCCGGGGGAAAAATCAGGTAAGTCTATGGTGATAACAGAGATTGCCTTTGTTTATTCTCTTGGCTCACCTTGCTGTTCTCTTGTCCCCTTAGGTGCCGGTGTTCGGCGAAGATGTGATGGAGATTGCGGCGGATCGTGGAGGTGCTGCGAAGGCTGGTGAGAATAGCACAGCGCTACAGCGGGCGATGCGACACATATAGAATTAACGTCTCTTTCCTTGTTTGAAGGCGCGATGGATCCGGAATCAGGTGAGAAATGTTCTTTTTTTTTCCTTTTTTTTTTGAAACTTTATTTTCAATGTAGAGAAAGAAGACATCAATTTTAAAAAGCAATAACATATTTACAAAATTATATACAGATTCACAGAAACATCAAAAACAATAGTATCTATAGAAACAAAACCCACCCTAACCCGCAGTTCACATCTCATTGCCTACAAAATCTAATTCAATACAGTTCCAAAAAGCTCCCCCATATCTTTGCAAACAAACCATTTTCGCCTTGTCTCCTATATAAATGTTCCTCCATAGTTGCCAAATCTCGCATTTCACTTAGCCACATTTCTTTTTCTAATGTAGCAACAGAGTTCCAATTCCTAAGGATAATGTTCTTACCACTGTAGCCCTTCTAAATAACCATTTTTTTTGGCGCTGAGATAGGTCATCCAAGATGGAGTCATTCCCCAGAATTAACGTCTCGAAATTAAAATCAATGGTCACTTCCAGAATTTCTACACAAATTTCACAGACATCACTCCAAAACCCACAAATCTTCACACAATCCCACAGCATATGTTCCATCGTACCATTATCCTGAACACATGCCCAACATTCCGGACCATCCTTTAAATCTCTCCTCCATAATTTTTCCGGGGTCCAATAGACCCTATTCAGGATCTTAATTCATCTTGTCCGTTCAGTCAAACCCAAGGAACACAGTTTGACATTCTCACACATCTTTGTCCAACTTTCTACAGCAATGTCCACACCAATTCTCCGACCCCATTCAATTCTTAGCGAATCATTGCCTTTATATTCGATCAGAATCTGCCTGTACACCCTGCTCGCTAGTCCGCCCTCATTCATGAAAGATTTCCTTGTAAGAAATTCCGGATTCAGACTATTTTGAAAATCAATCACACCCACAGCCAACTTCAATTTCCTATAGTCTGAAAACCTGAAACCCTTGATGCGAAATTCTCTTTGTAAATCTCTAGCGCTTTTCCATTCACCCTCAATGAAGAGGTCACCAACCCAACTAACACCACCCAAAAACCATTCAGGCCAGAATAAAGTTTTGTCATACAGTTTGATAGAGGGATTCATCCATAGTGACGCATTCGGATCTCTACATGCATTCACACCCAACAAGACATTCAGATTCTTCCAGGAATTTCTCAATGATGTAGTCAATACATCTTTCACACCTTTCGATGCTGTGGTTAACAATGCCCTAGGTGACAAAGGACCGTTAGCACTCGCCTCGGCTGCTGCCCACACACTAGGATTTATCTCCATGAAATCAACCATGAAAGCAGAAGTAAAGGCTAGATGATAGGCCCTGAAGTTTGGCACTCCTAACCCGCCTTTCTCCAATGGCAACTGTAGCTTCCACAAACACAATCTTGGCGGTTTCCTGTCCCACAAAAATCCCTCTATAAGCCTGTCCAATTCTTTCCAATGAGAAGCCTCAATAATCAGTGGGATCATACCCAAGACATAGTTGATTTTAGGGGCGGACACCATCTTTAAAGCGTCAACCTTCCCCCAAAGTGAAAGATTCAGTAAACTCCAACGTTCTAAATCATTTTTGAAAGTCACCGTAATCACATTCATGTTCACTCATACTAGGTCACAGATTTTCGGAGTAATCCAGATCCCTAAATGCAACAACTTTTTCGGACACCAACGAAAACCCAGATCAGTGACATACTTTTTGCCAAATCCAGGGACCACCGGCAACACTTCTGATTTGCTCCAATTTATTCTATAACCAGAAATCGACTGGAATGAAGTTATAACATCCATCAATGTTGGTAAAGATAGATGCAAGTCTCTCAAAACCAAATGTATGTCATCTGCAAACAACCATACTTTCTGTGTAAACCACAACACGAAACACCATATATCCAGTTCATTTCTAATAACAGCCGCCAATGGTTCAATCGCCAGAACAAACAACAAAGGAGAAAGGAGGCATCCCTGTCTCGTCCCCCTTTCCAGTCTAAAAGGACTGAGCGAATCCCATTGGTGTTAACATCTGCTGTCGGTTCTGAATATAAGAGCTTAATCCACGATCTAAAATTCACTCCAAATCCCAATTTCTCGAGGACTAAAAACATGAAATCCCATTCCACCCGATCAAAAGCCTTCTCCTCATCTAATGAATAAATGGCTGCATCATCTGACTCATCCCTCGCCTCATTAATTGTATGGAATAAACACCTGATGTTACTGGAAGTTTTTCTCCCTTTTACAAAACCCGACTGATTTTCATTAATCAATTTCGGTAAAAGATCCTCCAATCTAACGGCCAAGATCTTAGCCAAAATGTAGTTGTCCGTGTTAATGAGACTAATCGGTCGATAACTCCCAGGAAAGCGTCTCATCCTTTCCTTTCTTTGGAAAGACAGAAATCATAGCATGTCTAGTCGAAGTCGTTAGTAGGCCATTAGCCAAAGAGGACACAAACATATCCCTAAGTAAATTCAGGGCCGAATCCGGTAATATCTTGTAGAATTCTACCGGAAAGCCGTCTGGCCCAGGTGACTTTCCAACATTTAATTTGTGAATCGCCTTCTTAATCTCATCCAATGTCAGATCTCCTTCAAGTAATTGTGAGTCATATTCAGAAATTCTAGCAAGGTTCGCTCTCTCAAGAAAGGCAACATTCTCTGTCAACACATCAACTTCACTCTTGTATAAATGCACATAATAATCACGAAAAACACTGTTAATCTCAGTTGGCAGAAATGTGATCCGTCCATCCTTATCTTGAATAGATGCAATTGACCGGTCAGATTCCCTCATCCTCAACCTATATGCTAACCATTTATCACACTTCTCACCTTTCTCAAAATACTCACATTTCAGGTTATAATATTTATTTTCCATCCTTTCCTCAACTATACCACTTAGTTCCCTTTTTAGTTTTTTCAATTCAGTAAGATCGTCTTTGTTAAACGGGTCAGCCATGACCACCTTAGATAAATCACCAATCCTTATCTCAAGTTCCTTCTGTCTACTGTCACGTTTCTTTTTCAATCCACTTGTCAAGTTAACCAAATAACCCCTCATAGTGCATTTTAAGGCTTCCCATACTACCTCTGGCCTGAAATCGCCCGTGTGATTGACTGAAACAAACAAATCAATTTCTGCCCTCAACTTCTCCACCTCCTTTTCCATTTTTAAAAATGTATTATCCATTCTCCAAGTATATTGTCTCTGAACAGGACCACTCAAGTTAATACACATCACCACGTGTGTATGGTCCGTTAGCAGAATTATGCCTATTTCACTAGATTTATGATTCTTTGGCCCTCATTACGACCCTGGCGGAAATTAACTGACATGACCGCCATAGCGTAAATAGCGTTTCCGCCACTGCACGATGGAGGAAAGTGCGGCTAATTCTGACCCATCGGGCACGAGCATTACGCCATGGCGGAAGTGCAAAGTCCGCGATGGCGGAAATGACCCCAAAACGCCCCTTACCGCCGTCGTACGTCGCCCTAGGTGCAATTCCGCCACCCATCTTAGCGGTCACCGTAATGAGCGGTCAGCGCAAAATACGGTCACCGTAAATATACGGAAACGGAAGTAAAAACATGGGGCCGGAACGGGAAACAGCACGCCGTACACCTATAAAATCAGAATCGCAACACAACCATTAAAAATCCGACCCTGAGACACATCCCAACCCGTTAGCCACCCCAGTCAAAAAAATAAATATGGGAAAAGTTGCTAAAAAAAGCGTGCGACCGCAAGCAGCAGGTCCACTTCTCCCACGAGGTGCTCACAGAGACCCTCCAGGAGAATGCTGCCGTCGTCTTCTCTACGCAAATGACCAGGACGGCACTTGCGAACAAAAAGGCCATATGGGCGCTGGTGGCACAGCGGGTAAGTGCGGTGGGGACCGCACCCCGCAACCCACAGCAATGCAGAAAACGATGGGACGACCTACGGATACGCGTCCGGAGCATACTCTCTGCCAACTGGAACATTGCCACAGCTACCGGGGGAGGATCAGAATCACCCATCAAGTTGACCCCTGGGAAGAAATCTGTGCCTCCACCATTGGAATGGAGAGCATAGAGGGAGTCGGAGGGATGGAGAAAGGAGTGCAGACATCAGAAGAATCAGGTAGGTGGCCCAAATAAAACTATGCCAAATCCACAATTACCAACCATGTGAAGTACCATGTGTCCCCATAGTGCAATAGAAACACATGTCCAGGAGAACGACCACATACATTGCCATGACAGCGCCCCTTAAAAGTCAGATTAAATAAATAAATATTTAAAAATCCCAAAAACACACTCTACATGTGCAGCATGCACACCCTAACTGCAGACTGCAAAATAACTGCATCCCCAATGCACACAAAAATGAGACCACCTCCAAGGCCCTGACCCAAATCACCCCCAGGTACCACCCCAATGCATGTGATACAATTGCCATTACAATTACCACAGACCCATGAATAACGCTCGCCCTCCTTTACTCCACCACAGGGTCCGATTCCAACGACGAGCTTCAGGACACCCCTACCAGCACACCTGCAAAGAGGGCCAAGACCAACGGCCAAAGACCCTCCACCTCAGCTGCACGGATCAAGGCACGGCAGCAGCACAAATCGAGTGGCAGCACACTGGAGGGGACATCAACAGGCACCCCAGCAGCCAGCATGTCCACAACAGCAGCACCACAGGTCCCCCCAATGGATGCCACAGAAGGCACTGCTTCTGGTGGCAGCAGCACCCTAGGTGACACTGCATTCATGCCAGCATGCTCCGACACAGAAAACGGTGCTGCCGAAGTAGGACACATCCATGACCTGTCTCAATCCCCCTGTTTGTATCATCCCGTACACCATGAGGAAACCACGCAGGGGCACCCACAAGACGACGACTGGCCAACCCCCACAAGGCCTGTTGCAAGGCAACATGAGGCGTCCAGCCCCTCTGTGACACCACCGCAAATGGGCATGGCCCAGCAGAGGCAACAGTCCCTCGAGCAGATGATAGTGCAACAGCAGCAAATGGCCACGCTCCTCAAGGAGCATGCTGATGAATGTGGGGGTTCTAAGGCAGCCATTGAAACATCTACTGAGACACTTAGGGCAGAAATGGAGCGAAGTACAGAGACACTAAGGGCACAAATGGAGAGAAGTACCGAGAGCCTGAGGGGACAAATGGAGAGAAGCACCGAGAGCCTGAGGGGGGAACTGCATGCGACGTCCAAAGACGTATGTGGTGAACTTGCCGCTGTGCGCCGTGTGCTCACTGAGCTCTCACAAACCCTTAGGGACATGCATGGACGTGAGCAGGCAGAGACATCATCCGTTGCAAGTTCCGTCCAGGGCAGCCCCCAACGTAGATCTGGGAGGAACCGGCGCTCCACAGGCAGGGGTGCCCCTGATACCCGGAGAGGGGGCTTGCAATAGCGTCTGCCCACTGACAATGAGCGTCATTGGACACTGGTGTTCGGGGGGGTAGGAGGGTGGAGGGGGTGTGTTGTGCTTCTTTGGGTGGCGGGTCGATTGGGTGTGTAATGTCATTTCACATCTGCAATACAAATCTTCATATTCATCCAATGAGATGTGTGGACATTGATCTCTGTGTACGAGGCCTATCTTGGCGTACAGTCCACATTGTGCATGTTCCAGACACACACAGTGCCACAAGTCCCGTGTCCATGTAACAGCCACCAGGCGTGAGTGCTAGAAGCATGCATCTATGAGATTCTGACGTAATTCACGGGCCTCCTGTGCCTCGCGGACCCCTTGAGGTGCTGCCACATCCCCACCCTCATCATGACCATCTTCAGGTGCTAGCAGTTCTGCGTCGGGGGGCATGGCCACATTCCTACGTACGCACATGTTGTGTAGCATGACACATGCCATGACCATCTTTGCCACCTTCTCATGGCGGTACAGGAGTGCCCCGCCAGACCTGCTGAGGCAGCGGAAACGAGCCTTCAGTAGGCCGAATGCCTGTTCTATGTCCACACGGGTACGTGAGTGGGCATGGTTGTAGTCCTCCTCATGCTGGTCCTGTGGGTTCCGGATTGGTGTAAGGAGCCATCTCTTCAGTGGATACCCGCAATCACCTGTATGTGGACAAGAAAGGATGTTTGTGGAATGTCATTGCTACGCACGCACCCCCCCCCTTCCTGCCAGGTCATTCACGCATCACCTACCCCACATACTCATGCATTAAATGACACTCACCGAGTAGCCAGGATCGGCGCCCTGCGTGTCGCTCCATGTAGCGTGGTATTCTAGAGTTCCGCAAGACCATAGAATCATGTGTTGATCCTGGAAATCGGGCAGAACAATGTGTAAAGATCCTGTTGGAGTCACACACCATTTGTACATTGATAGAATGATATTGTTTCCGGTTGCGGTACTGGGCCTCCATGGCATGTGGGACAACCAATTCCACATGGGTGCAGTCGATGGCACCAATGCAACCCGGTATGCCGCCAAGTGCATGGAATCCCACTTTTGTGTTTGTAAGCTCCTGCTCCGAGCGTGGTAAAGTGATGTAGTCGTCTGAGTGCTTCAGGAGGGCATCAAGCACTTGGAATAGTGTCCGTGAGAATAGTGGCTGTGAAATGCCATGCAACTGTCCGACTGTGTGCTGGTAGGTGCCTGTGGCCAGGAAGTGGAGTACAAACACCACCTTCAGTAGGGGTGGGATGGCGGTTGGGCTATCTATCATGCTGACAAGGTCAGCGTGTGTCATGTCGACAATGGCGGTTATGGTGTCCCGGTCCAAACGGTAGAGGGTGTGGATCTGCTCAGCTGTGAGGTTGAACGGATTAGCTCGGAGGCGTGGGATTGCGGGCTGCCTGCGTGGTGGTAGTGGCTGTGCTGGTGGGGCTTGCTGGCCATGCCTTGCCCTCCTCCTCCTCCTCCTCCTCCTCCTCCTCCTGCGTCTCCTCTGTGCGGCCGGTTGTTGTAGTAGTTGGCGTTCGTCTTCTTCTTGAAGTTGGAGTACTTGCAGTGCAATCAGGTCCCCCAGGCCCAACATCGCTAGTCCTGCCGGTAGCATTCTGAAGTGGGTGTGGTTGGGGGAGGGGGTTGGGTGTGCAATTTATGTGTTTTCAGGCTGTATAGCCTTCACCTGTGGTGATTCATTCCACCTGTGTCAGCTGCAATGCCTTTCGTGCGAGCACGTCCCGCACACGACGCTGCAATTCGACGCATGGCATCTTGCATTTGCAATCATGTTCTTAATCCCGATGGCTGTGGAATATTGGTTTATATGTTAATTCTGCTATGGTCCCATTGTTGCACATACTATGTTTGCATTCGCGAGCAGACTTGTGAAGGGTCAGTGGAATGTAGTGCTCGATCAACGGTGGACCCTCATGCAGCACTGTACCGACGTTCACCGACGGCGGGGAGTCCCATCAGTGATTGAGGCCAGTTACCATTTTCACACACAGCCGCACTGCATAGATGTATTTGTGAATACAAGCGTTCACAGATGCCTTTTCAACGTGATGTTGCAAATTAGGAATTCGAAGGACAGCGCTTTCGGTTTTCAACTAGCGGCGTGGAGACGCCCACAGGTCTGACTGGAAATGTAACGTTCTATTGTTGAATGTCCTTGGGACAGGGCCCATGACGGGAATGCAATGATTGATATGATTTGAATGGGATGCGCTATGGCGTAGTGGACGATAAGGCAGGACGTTCCCAAATACATGTGACTTCACTACACAAGGAATCCGGGCAGGAGCACAGTGGATATTGAAGGCTGCATTACGCACAGACTCAATGGAAATTTCAAATGTTATGTGAGTGAATATTCAGGCATTTTCATAACGGGATGAGGGAATGATGAATGGATGCATGGAAAGATGATTTAATTGGGAGTCTGCCATGTACATGGCTATTTGGAATCTATCCCCTTCCCCTGCGCTATGTGATGCAAGGCTGCCATAGTGGGACCATCGTCTGTCTGCCCTTGTTGAACCCTCCCTGTCTCGACGCGCCTTCAATCACTTGTGTCTATGCACGTTGATGATCCCATCTGATGGATCCTGTTCTGACAGGCGCATGCACACAGACACTCGTTTGAAATAGTGTATTCACCTCGATTTGTGTCGTAATGATTCGCAAGTGATTTTTGGGTGCAATTGATCCTTATGAGTGGGCTAGCATGCATATGGTTGTAGGTTTGGTGTGTTGAATGAAGTGAGTAATGCATATGGAGTTCGGATGCCCATACTATCATTTTTTTCATTTGGGTGACAGGTATCTCCTCCCCTTCTGCCGCTGCCATCTGTACGCCACTCCTGCAGATGGCTTCTACAGTCGACACCTGCAGCTTCGAGTTAATCAGTGGAGCACCATTACGATCTTATGGGACGATCGCCAATGGCCCACATGCCCTTACGCAGTACTAGTGGCTAGGTGCAGCATACCTAGCTTCCAGCTGGACTAGTGCCTACTTCATGGGATGGCCCTGCGGTCCTAGGCGCTTCCATGTTGCCTTTTTGGACGTTGATGTAGCCCCTGTGTGCCATGAAGGTACAGGGCGTCACACATGGGGAAGCTGGTCATTTATTGCGGATGAAGCCCACAGTAATGCTGATCATTTGTGAGTTTATGTTCAAATGGCTGTATGGGCTTGGTGATTTTGATGTGCATTAAATTTATATTCAGATATTAACCGTGTAGCGTTATTCTTTGCTAGTAATGTGGCATATTCCGATTTGTGGCGCGATGTATTGTGAGGTGTTCTGCATTGGGTTCCGGCTTCTGGGTACAGTTGTGTGGTACGTGCTTATGCTGATGGTTGGTTTGACTACTGGCATGTGTACAGGGCTGGTGCAGTCTCCCTCAGGTTACTGCTTTGAATGTTGATTTACACTGGTGGCAAGCGATGGGGGACTGTTGTTGTTTTGTGTCATGGAATTTTCAGTTCATTTTGGTGTACTTGCACCTTCAGATGCCTGTGCTGCATCAGTACGGCAATGGTGTGTTGCCAATTGTGGATGGCCACTCACAGGGCACTTGGGGCCCCTGCATGCATTTGTTCGTTGGCATGCATGGGTGACTTGTGCATTTCACTGGTTGCATGGTGTGACTGCATTGCGCCTACGAGGAGTTGTGCAATGTGGCCAGGGAGTGGAGTACAGGCACTCAGTAGGGCCATTACGGTTGGTTCGCGATGCCGTAGTTCTCGCCATGGCGGAATGGTACTTTCCGCCATGCTTGATGGCGTTAGGTGAATGTCCGCTGGGGTCAGCATTCGCGTACCGTTGCGCCATGGCGGATATTGCGGTTTTGCACGGCGCGCGTGCGCGCACTTGGTGCAGTTAGCGTTGGCGTTCACTACGGTGTCGCTAATCGCATCGTACTTTACGGTGACGGGTCATGATCGCAACGGGCGGTATTCGATGGCGGTATTACATTTCCGCCATCGTTTTTCGTATTCCGCCAGGGTCGTAATGAGGGCCTTTGTCATCAGTCCAGCTGTCAGCAACATATCCAATCTAGAGTAAACCAAATGTGCACCCGAGTAAAAACTGTACTCCTTAGCATGTGGATGTTCAAACCTCCAACAATCCTGCAAAGCATGTTCCTCCAGCAAGTTTTTAAGAGAAACATAGTGGTGGTCACTATGTTTATAGTTCCCAGATACACTTCTATCCAAATCTCTATTCAAAACAGTATTGAAGTCTCCACCAAGAATATTTTCCGTACCCAAATCTTGAAGAGTCTGAGCCACCTTCCTAAAGAATGAACCATCATCTACTGATGGGGCATAAATATTACATAACGTCACAAAACAACCTTGAATATTGACCAGCAAAGCCACCATCCTGCCCTCATCATCTGATTTTCCCGTAAAATCTTCAATGGAGTATTCCTTCTAATCAAAATTGCCACTCCTCTTGATCTTGTGGAAAAACATGAGCCAAAGACCCTTCCAACCCAACCTTTATTAAGGGTACTAACTTCATCTTTCAACAAATGAGTCTCCTGAATAAAATAAATGTCGCTCTTCAGCCCATTTAACTGATTCATGATTTTCAGTCTCTTCTTTGAATGATTTAGTCCATTTACATTCCACGAAAGCAAACGCAGATCATTAGCCATTCTCTCTGACCCACTATCAATGCCAAAATCGCCAAATATAGGAGCCACTACCACACCCGAAGATCTTAAGAGGTAATTATAAGACGTGAACAAAGTCCCCCCCTCTGAAACAGAAACAAGTCAGCAACAACAGATAAATACTATACACTAGATATGACATTCTAAATAGTCCAGTGTCCTGGACACCCCTCCTATGAGCCTATGAACATTTCCTATAAAAATAATCCCCCCAAAATACTCCAATGAGTCAAACGCCACCTAATGTAAAATAAATTCAACCTTGACATTCTACTCAACATTTATGTAAATCAGGCTAGACACTACAGTTACCACGTCGCCAAAATCATTTCACTCATCAACTAATCTTTCATCTCACACCACTGATCTCATCTCCATCAACAAGCATGTTCATCATACAATCCTCCATAGACCGCCCACTATAATGATAAATCATGTCTAAGCACCACAGCAAAAACCAGCTCTAGTCACTTCCTATACCAAGCCCATGTATGCAAAACATGAAATACCCATATAATTTAAATATGCACATATATGCAATATTCAATGAATACAGGAGCTCCAGACTCGAGGCGGGCGTGGCAGAAGGCTGGATGCTGACTTGCAGACACGGTGAGCGTTACGCTGCTGGGTGCAGAATAACGCGAAGCGTTCGCTGCTCTTCAGGCGTGGTTTAAATAGCCTTCAAAGTAGTCCCAGGTAAGAAGTTCCCCCAAGACCACACCCGAGTAAGAAAATAGTCCCTGAAGTAAAGTAGTTCCCTTCAGGCTTCATGTTGGTTTGGATTCTTAGCAGCATGGTCTGCATGAGGTTAGTGTAAGCATATGAGACTGGCGCCTATTGCGCCAGGACTGACCCCTTCTATGAGCCTGGTGCCTACGGCGCCAGGACTGTACCCAGATAGCCCCTAGGCGGGGCTGCTGGGCTTTTTCTAAGTATCTGGATGCCTGCTCCCGGGACTGATGGGCCTGGTCCGGATGCCCGGGGGTAGGCATCATGACAGCACTCCCCCCCCAAGGCCCCTCCTAAGGTCGTTCTTCCTCTTGGCCCTGGTTTGTCTGGGAAGTTCAGATGGAATCTTTTCACCAATCGAGGTGCATGAACGTGGTCACTAGGCTCCCATGACCTTTCTTGTGGTCCGTAACCTTTCCAGTCAATTAAATAAAAAAGTCTTGAGTTCACTATCTTAGAGTCCAAGATATTTTTAACTTCAAATTCGGGTTCCCCATCTATGAGGATGGGGTCAGGTGGTTTGGTTAATCTTGTCCCGAGTTGAACTGGTTTCAGAAGTGAAACGTGAAAGACGGGATGGATTTGCATGTTAGAAGGTAATTCCAATTTGACGGCCACCGGTTTGATAATGTCCTTAATAGTGTAAGGTCCCGAATATCTAGGGTTAAAGGTCTGAGTTCCTTTTAGGGGTATGTGTTTTGTAGCCAGCCAAACTTGATCCCCAATCTGGTATTGTGGAGCATCACTCCTATGTTGGGTAGCTTTTTTTTGTATTTTTCTTTTGCTTGTCTTAAATGTTCTGTTGCCTCCTTGAAGGCTTGTGTAATAGTAAAGTGCAGATGATTCACCGCGGGCATTTCTAGGTGTTGGGGCGAATCGAGTTCTGAACTTCGAGGATGATGCCCATATATGGTATAAAAGGGGCTTTGTCCGGTTCCTGAATGTACAGAGTTGTTGTATGCGTATTCGGAAATCCACAAAATATCCTTCCAATTGCCTTCGGTTTGGTGTAGCATGCAACGTAGGTATTGCTCGAGAGTCTGGTTGGTTCTCTCCGTCTGATCATCGGTCTGGGGATGGTGACTGGTAGATAACCTCACGTCGATTTGCGCTAATTGAAAGCATTTCCTATGAAATTGCGAAATTAATTGACTACCTCGGTCTGAGACCAATAAGGAAGGGAATCCATGTAGTCGAACAATATTTTCAAGAAATTCCTTAGCCAAAATCGAAGCGGAAGGTAAACCCTTCAAAGGAATAAAGTGGGCCATCTTGGAAAAAAGATCCACTACAACTAGAATGGTGTTAAATCCACTAAATGGAGGCAGATCAGTAATGAAGTCTAGGGACAAAGTGTGCCATGTTGTTGGTGGAATATCCAAAGGTTGTAAAAGACCGGCTGGTCTTTTCTTCAGGCTTTTGTTTTGGGCACCGATCCCACAAGATAGCACAAATGACTTTACGTCTTTTCGCCAGGTGGGCCACCAAAATTGTCTCTTAATTTTAGCTTCAGTTTTTGAAACTCCTGGATGTCCTTCAATCAGCGCATCGTGATAATTGGAGATAACCAATTCTTGTAGTTCCTTATGTGGTATGAATAGACGACCTTGATAGTAAGGTAGGTCATTGGTGACTGAATCATTTTGGCCTTTCTTTACCCAGTCCTGTAAGGCTGCTGGATCGAAAAGTTGCTTGATTTTTAGATGAATATCTTCTAGAGTCTGTAGAGTAGTTATGCCAGGAATTATTTCTTCTGAAATTATAGGTACCGATTCTGGGTTCGAGTATGCTTCTCCCATTTCTATTCGGGATAAGGCATCTGCCTTGCCATTTTTTACAACCTGGTCGATAAGTGATCACAAAATCGAATTCTGCAAAGAATAATGCCCACTTAAATTGACGTAATGATTGGGCCTTGGCTGTCTTCAAATATTGCAAATTCCTGTGATTGGTGATTACAGTGATGGTATGCCTGGCGCCGAGAAGATAATGCCGCCAAGCCTTGAAGGCAGATTTGATGGCCAATAATTCTTTATCTTTCTGGGCAAGAATGCTACTGGATGAAGTCGGACGGTTTCAGGATCCTTCTGAGACAGGACAGCTCCCATGGCTAAACTGGATGCATCCGTTTCAACTACGTATAGAAGCTCGGGGCATGGGTGCTTTAAGACAGGTGCAGACGTGAATTTCAATTTTAGATCTTGGAAGGCCCTTTCAGCTTCTTCGGTCCACAAGAAGCGCTTTTGCTTTTGCAAGAGTGCTGCGATGGGATGTACAATATGTGAGAATTCAGGGATAAATCTTCGGTAGAAATTAGCGAAGCCAAGCACGCTTTGTACTCCTTTGACTGAACTGGGTGATGGCCATTTGAGAATGGCATCCACCTTCCGAGAGTCCACTCGGACTCCTTTTGGGGTTAGGATAAATCCAAGAAATTCGACTTCTGTAGCGTGAAAGACACATTTTTCCAATTTTGCATATAACTTGTGCTGGCGTAATTTCTCAAGGACTGCACGAACGTGCTTAACATGGTCTGATTTTGAGGAGGATTACACTAGAATATCGTCTATGTATACGACAACACAGACGTCAATGAGTTCACAAAAGACATTGTTCATTAAATACTGAAAGGCTGCAGATGCATTGCACAACCCGAAAGGCATTACCTGATATTCGAATAATCCGTACTTGGTGCGAAAGGCAGTCTTCCATTCATCGCCTTTCTTCACACGTACCAGATGATATGCCCCTCTGAGATTTAACTTAGTGTAGATACAAGCATCCTTAACTTGGTCCAGTAATTCGGGGATCAGAGGCAATGGGTATCGGTTTTTTACCGTAATTTGGTTTAATGCGCGGTAATCTATACACGTTCTAAGGTCACCTTCCTTTTTAGGCACGAAGAATAGAGCTGAGGATGCAGGAGACTTGGATGGGCGAATGAAGCCATTAGCAAGGTATTGGTCCAAGTATTGCCGTAGGTGAAGGTTTTCGGGCTCCGTAAGGGCGTAGATCCTGCTGCATGGGGGTTGTGCACTGGGTAAGAGATCGATTTGACAATCGTAAGATCTGTGAGGTGGAAAGGTGTTTGCTTGTTCTTTTTGAAAAACATCCTGGAATTCTTGATATTCCTGAGGTAACTGCACGACTGGATTAGTGACTGTGGCCAGGCCTTGGTTCAAGGTTTTTTCCGGGTAACAGGTGTGTGCACAATCTGGGAAGGTCACTCTCTTCTCTCGCCATTCGATACAAGGATTATGTGTTTCCAACCATGGCATTCCCAGAATTATTTGGAATTGCGTAGCCTTGATTAGGCCAAACACAATACTTTCTCGATGGCCATCTTGACCCAACAGTGTCATCTCTGTAGTGGAATGAGTTACTGGCCCAGAGGCAATTTCAGTTCCATTGATGGTAGTGATGACGTCTGTAGTGGTCCTTTTGCAAAGAGATAGGTTCATCCTTGAAGCCAGTTCGTGGTGCATGTAGTTTCCTATGGCCCCACTATCAATGTACGCTATTACTGCGTGCATACGTGATGGCTGCCTTGGATCTATAAGGACCATTGGTATGATTAGATGCGAGGTCTGAGTGTCCTTCTTTAAGCTCGGCAAGCGGACCTCTACGCTTGTCGGGCGTGGTCGTTTCCCGAATCAGACTCTGTATGGCTTTTGTCCGCAACTCCTACCACCTTTTTGGGTGGTTTTAGCGGGCAATCCCGTAGAAAATGTCCCGAGGTTCCACAGTACAGACACAAGTGCAATTGCCGTCTTTTTTCTCTTTCCTTCTGAGTTAAAGGTCCTTTAACCCCCCCCCGATCTGCATGGGTTCTGGTGCATCTGTTCCTTTGGGGGTAACGTTGGGTTTAACCAACACTCGATTCTCGAACCTAGCTCGATCAGCCTTTCTATTCTGAAGTTGGTGATCTATCTGGACCACTAAGTCTATATATTCAGCGCAATCCTGAGGTGGGTTCACAACTTGAGCCAGAACATCTTTGAGTTCTCCTCGCAGCCCACGATCGAATAATGTAATTCGTTTTACCTCGTGCCATCCGGTTTCCACCACCAACCTATTAAAGGTAGCGATATAGGTTAGCAGATCCTGGTTACCCTGTCGCAGGGAAAGAGTTCGTTATCCAGGGCCTGTCCCTGTGAATGTCGGGCAAATAGTCTTTCCATGCTCATTTGAAAACCCTGAAAATCCAGAAGAAGAGGGTCATCCTGCTTAACTAGTGGAATTGACCAATCAGCTGCGCTGCCACTGAGGTATGATAGTACAAAGGCTACTTTGACTTGGTCGTTTGGAAAGGCTCCAGGTCTGCATAAAAGGTGCAGGCGGCATTGGTTCATAAGCACGGCGAACCTTTTGGGGTCCCCAGCAAAGCGTTCGGGTGGAGCTAAAGGAATAGTTCCAGGTAGAATTACTTGCACAGGGTTGCTTGATGAAACAGGAGTTGGGTTTCCCCCGAGTCCAGGTAGGGGTGTTTGCCCAGCCTGGCTTTGCAGTAGTTGTCTAGCAAGGTCATCAGTGCGCTCCTTTGATACAATCAGTTCTCTCCTGAGGGCATTAGTTTCTTGGCGGGCGGAATGTACTTCAGCCCTAAATTCCCCTAATAATTGGGCCAGATGGTCAGTTCCAGAGGTCTCCATAATGCCCGGGTGGGAATTTGTAGGGAGGCTTCGCGTTCTGTTACGCTCACCTGGCTCCCACAGGGGCGTTGATCGGAACTGGACAGCTGCGGTCTCCAGCAACGTGACACGTAGTGCAGAGATGATAGATTGGACTGGCCCGCCTAATTTCATCTACTTGATCCGGAGAAGTATTTTCCTGAAAGTAGAGAAAGGGAATTAGCCACCTGTGGATTTGAGTGATAACACCCCACTGTTCTTCCCACTAATCACCTCCGACATCTCCTTTCATAGTCTCACCTTATGTTTATAAAAGATGAGCTCTCCATCCTGTGCGGAATGCAGGGGCGCGTAGATAACCAGTTACTTCACTGGTCCGAAGGAGTTGGGAGAGTTCCAGACCAATATTGACTCTGAGGTCCCTGGCGAGGAACCGTAAGTATATAGTTCGTAAGAGTTCAAAATGTCTGATATTCACTCTTGTCCGATTCCTTTTATCTTGCAGCTTGACCCAAGAGAAGATTGCCTTGTGGCAGCTGGTAGCGTTCAGTTAAGAGTCTGTATTACCCAACACTGTCCGGTAAATGATACTATGTTTAATCTGTTGCTGTCCCTCCTTTTACAGGTGCGGCGTGAGAAATTATGACGTCTTGATGAATAATGCCTCCGGCGGTAAAATCAGGTAAGTCTATGGTGGTAAACTGATTGTCTTTGTTTATTCTCTCGTCTCTCCTTGCTGTTCTTTTGTTCCCCTTAGGTGCCGGAGTTCGGCGAAGATGAGATGGAGACTGCGCCAGACCATGGAGATGAAAAATGCCACTGGCGGTAAAATCAGGTAAGTCTATGGTGGTAACAGAGATTGCCTTTGTTTATTCTCTCGGCTCACCTTGCTGTTCTCTTGTCCCCCTTAGGTGCTGGAGTTCGGCGAAGATGTGATGGAGATTGCGGCGGATCGTGGAGGTGTTGCGAAGGCTGGTGAGAATAGCGCGACGCTACAGCAGGCGATGCGACACGTATAGAATTAACGTCTCTTTCCTTATTTGAAGGCACGATGGATCCGGAATCAGGTGAGAAATAGAAGAATGTTCTTGTTCTAATCTTTCCTCCTTCTTCCCCTTTTTTCTAGGAGCTCCAGACTCGAGGCGGGCATGGCAGAAGGCTGGATGCTGACTTGCAGACACGGTGAGCGTTACGCTACTTGATGCAGAATAACGCAAAGCGTGTGCTGCTCTTCGGGCGTGGTTTAAATAGCCTTCAAAGTAGTCCGAGGTAAGAAGTTCCCCCAAGACCATACCCGAGTAAGAAAATAGCCCCTGAAGTAAAGTAGTTCCCTTCAGGCTTCACGTTGGTTTGGATTCTTAGCAGCATGGCCTGCATGAGGTAAGTGTAAGCATATGAGCCTGGCGCCTATGGCGCCAGGATTGACCCCTTCTATGAGCCTGGTGCCTACGGCGCAAGGACTGTACCCAGATAGCCCCTAGCCGGGGCTGCTGGGCTTTTTCTAAGTATCTGGATGCCTGCTCCCAGGACTGATGGGCCTGGTCCGGATGCCCGGGGTTAGGCATCATGACATGGACTTTGTTATCTTTACTGTAAACCCGGAGACTTCTCTGAATTCCTCCAGCTCTCGCTATATGGCCTCCATGAATTCTTCTGCGTGGGTTATCATTAAGAGCATGTCGCCCGCGTATAAGGCCGACTTGTACGATTCTCCCTTGAATTCCAAGCTGTGGATTGCCGGGTTACGGCAAATCCTGCTGGCGAACAGCTCCATGGAGAGCATGAATATGAGGGGGGGAAAAGGGGCACCCTTGTCTGGTGCCTCTGGAGATGTTGATTTTATTTGATCTGTCCCCATTTAGTCTCAGACGGGTGGATGGAAGCTGGTAATTAGCTAGTGCCCATTTTACGAAGTTCGGATCAAATCCGTAGTAAAGTAGGGTTTCTTAGTTTTCCTCACTTTTACACATGTGAAAACAACGGGTTGGGCGTGGCCATATTGTACTGATCTTATCCGTTGAGGCATCGCACTAACTTTAAGTGCGCTTGCGGCAAGAATACAGATCGGCCGCCCCTGATGCTGACATCACTATTCTAAAAGATATGCTTCACCTATTTTCATGACGTTAGTGGCCAGTGTAGCCAAACGCGCCCAGTCATCACCCACGTCATAATGTCAGTTAACGCAGATGAAGGAAGATAAACATACACATCCTCTCACAGCGCGTCCCAAATCGGATAGGAAAACAATATTTTTTTTAAAAACATCATTAGTCTGCAAGTAGCAAGTGCTTTTATTTATCAAAGAACGCTCCCAAAACCACATTAAGTCCACAAATGAACTATATGTTTTCGCCATACAAGCTATAGCTAGCAAACATTGCATGCTTCGAATGTTGTTTGTAACGTCCTCATGATCCGCTGATTGATTACAGTCCTCCAATTGTTGCGTGTCCTTATGTTACACCAGCAAAACTTTCTAATGATGCACATGGCGTTCCTTTCGTGAGAAGATATGGATTCGATGCACTTTCAATTGCAACGTTTTGCACCAGCATCTTGCTACACCGGAAACGATAACAGGTTGCTCCTTGTTGCTGCTACCGCTAAAGAGCAGATCGGTCCCTGTCTGTCGTCCCACATGACGGTATTGCAAAAAGCTCAGTTTAGGCGTATCTGTCATGGTTGATTGAAGAATCCATCCGATGGTAGCTGGAAAATATGGCATTCGCAGATCGGTGCAATATATCTGTGTAGATAACAGAATAAAAATATATTTTAGTAGCTGTTCTTTATTCAAATGTATCCATTTAACCTGTAATTCTGCACTGGATGAAACCTAATCATGAATACAAATCACACATAATGAACACACACATGACAACATGGGGGAGTATTTGAGACCACAATGTGCATGAAAGGTTAGCGCTGTGAAGTAGGTATAACTCCCAATGGGATGGAGAATCTGACGGATATTGGGAACCACAGACAGAATGCATTATAACGGAACTGGGAATATTATTGATTGAAAAGCAAACCAAGTTCCCTCAGAAAATGTTCAGCCCCCAACACTTCCACCCCACACCTTCTTTAAGGTGCACAATAATGCAACATTGATAGCACACCCAGATATTCCACGGGACAAAGTGGATAGCACAAGCCTGCATATAGGTTGTGGTTGTGGGTTGTCGATGATTAAAAGCTCCAGCTAACAGCCCATAACAATGTCAGTGACCAATACCGCCCAAAAAATCAAACCTCTATTCACTCCTCTTTAAACTACACAGAAACAACTATTACTACTAGACTTATAAGCAAACCGCGAGTTACGCATTTGGTTTTTTAAATATGGCGCGGTATAAATATAATTCAACATAACGTATTGTGTCCATTATTTTCGTCAAATTGCACATTCGCACGTTGCTGAATTATTCAATTTGCATACTGCACAAATGGCATTTTTAATCGTAAAAATGTTATGTATAGTTAAACGTACATAATGTTAGGGAGTTCCATTCTCTCTGTGTAACGCAGTGTCCGCTCCAAACAACAGATTGCAGAAATTGAAACTAAATGTTCCAATGTCCACTTTCAATATAGTAAATGTTATAATTTTTGCGGGTATTCGACACCTTGTGTCCTTCTATCGTAGCGTTTGCTGACTTTTGCTCAAGGCCAAATAACAATGGAAGCTTGTTTTCAGTGATTGACGCCAGAGACGGGTAGGTTTCGATTTTGTGAAAGAATGCCATAATAATAAAACAGACCGGACAAGACGCGTCAATGTGACTTGATTCATTTCTTACATTCTCACAAGCATCAGCCCCCGACCTGACATACACTCCATGGAGAGATGAGCCCAACTGACCCACGTGGATTTCAAAATACGCCTGAAAAATAAACAAATTGTAGGTTGGCATCCACCAATGCAGCATGATCATGAATACTGTCTTACTGATCACTAGTGCGGGTTATGGCCCTATATGTGATGTCATTACTGAAGCTGTGGCCTCTAAAAAAGGCAAAAACATTCATTCTGGAGTTTCAACGTTCTCAAACAGCAGACACCTTTGCTGATATTTTTTGAATTTGGTACAATTAAACCTTGTTAAACCCTGCAAGGTATATCTTGGCTTCTTTCCCGAGAGGGTTGTATTCATTCTGTTGAGAGCATAACATGGGACAGTCTTCAATTGCACGCCGCCGACTATAATTCATGCATGCCCGTTCAGACTATCTATCGCACCTGAGGCAGCCCTGTCTACGTTCATGCGAGACAGGTGACATTGGTGCCCATACCAAGTAAGTTGCATTCGTGCTCCGACTAGGACTTGTGCCAATCAGCCGTTCAAGTGCATAGGGTAGGCAAGGATAAGCATTCAAACATTTTTACGGTGTCGTTCCCTATCTTTCCCAGAGAAGTGGGTAGCCTTGTGCTCAACATTGCAGTCGTGCGTGAAAGCGCACAATCGCACCAGTGAAGCAAAAAGCGCTTCTTCTTGGGACGACCATAGCAAGTCAGGAATGGGCCGGAGGCCATGAAGAATAGGTTCCCATTATTCGAGTAGGATGTGCCCTTGGTAGCAGATCTGTTTTCAAAAGGTGAGAATAGCTGGGGAGCGTAGGCTAACCCAGCCAACATCAAATTCCTTTATGGGATATCCGTGAGTCAAAGGTATCAGTTGTGCTGGTCCGAAACCGTCAAGCGATGCAAGGTCTTGATCCATGTAGCCAAATGGAGCCATGGGATAGATTTTATGTCTGCGAAGACATGCTTTTTATCCCTTTCGATTACCCTTTCATCACACTTATTCTCAACGTGACGCATCGCCACCTCGTACATATATAAAAGAGATACCTTATTTTAATAACTTATTGCGTCTGCTACGGAGAGGCTGTTCAGGCTTTTTTTATCTACTTACTCAAGCTCTTTGCTCCTCCACCCACAACTCCCTCAAGGTCAGTCCCTTCTCCAAGCAACAAGTTGGTGGTTGATCTTTCTTCGGCTGGGGCCTCCCTCTGGAACAGCCTCCCTGCCTCTATCATATCATTTCAAAAATACTATGGATAGTAGACCCTATCTGTTGTACCGTGACGCTCAGCAAGAAATCACATAGTGTAATGAACCGGACAATATATTTTTCTGATCTAGTGATACTCATATAATAGGCACGGTATAAACCTATAACTTGTAATCTGGATAACAGTAACTCTAGGGGAGCTGGACCGTGAGGTATAATATTCAATTACAGTTGCTTTTCAGTTCACAGACTAGGGGAAGCAATTACTTCAACTTAGTTTTGGATAACAGTTACACTCAAGGTAAGTAAAACATATACAAGCTATTGAAAGGCAGGTGTAACCTAAAACTCTTTTTGTGTCTGTCTAAAACAGACCATGCAAAGCAAAACCCAGTGTTACACTGTATGAATGACCCAAAGTTATGTTGGCTAAACCTAAGGCAGGCTTTATCAGCACAGGCTAACAGCATGTCAGGGGAAGCAAAACCCAGTTATACAATTTTTCCAACAGGAATAATAAACTCAAACCAACAACATTACTTTTGTGACAGAGGCACATCCAATTCACTGGCGAGCAAAATAACCTTATAAATATACTTTTGAGAATAGCATAACATTTCAAAGGTAACTAAACTAAACTTGTATATACTTAGCAGAAAGTAGGATCATGATTTCTTGTGATGTTAGGACAGTTTGAATCCTCTAGTGAAGTCTTGGTGGCCTTTCACATCATTTGAATTGTTCATCAAATTACTCCCACCTGCCATTAATGGTACGTTTGTCTGTGTAACTTAAACGTTACGTTTATTTAAAATGAGAAAGGGGATACTAACTATCACCAAAAGGGATCAAAGGATACTTTATAGTCTTTGCGAGCTGCAGTTCTGTCAAGGTTAGCCATCAAAAGTTAAAAGTGGGGCAACTAGGAAAAGCTATGTAGAGCTATGGAGAGCCCAAAAATCACACCCATCAAGAGACTAAAATACTCTGTGAGTGTGTAAAAAGGTACCAACTCATCTGAGGTGTAAGAAACAATAATACACCAGTAAAGCAAAACTTTCTGGAAGTTATAGGGTTGACACAGGCCAGGGGCTTTATCATTACTATGAAAATCTTGCCCAACATAGGCCATCAACGCCAGTGCCATGAACTGCATGTGTGAATGTAGTTTGGGTCTAGCAGAGGGTTTGACAGACACCAAGCCTCAGTGTACCTTTGACTGATGGCAAATAACCATTTGCATATCAGTATTTCTGCCAGCCAAATGGGCAGTGCAGCACTGATGTGCTAGAGCAATGCTCTTCTGAAATATAGTACCAATAGCAACCACAGACATGTGTTTTATCGATTGAGTACCAGTAATATAAATGAAGGGAAGGTAAAAGATATACATTAATGAATCATACACCCGATTAAATCTGAATAATTAAATACTTTTTATAGCATTGAAATTGAAAGTGTAATAGCATTTGATTGTTTATGTACAATGTCCAAACATTGGGGAACATATCAAAAATGTTATTGTGAGCAGACAATAAAGAGAGCTACAAATCATTTAAATCTGGAAGTGAACCTTTCAACAAGTTCCGCTTTAGGTGGACAGGGTTTGTTTGCAATGATTTGTGGCATTGTATATGTCCTAGGAACAAAATCAGGATTGATTCCATGAGTATGCATGTCCAACACATTCAATGTCAAATCTTGCACTAATTCGAATTCCATTTCCTGGTATAGTGGCTTGGCCTCGTTTTGTAAAAGCCATGAGGTAACGAAGCATCCCGAAGGTTCCTGCAGTTTTCGCTTGTTCCCTCCCAACGTTCTCGTTGTGCGCAAGTACAGCTAGTCTTGTTCTGGCCTCAATACCGTCTATGCCAAAATGCAACCTTTTGGGCCTGTACTTTAGGCACATATTATGGAACACCTCCAAATCTTTGGTATGACAGAATTCTGTGAGTCCCTTCAGGTCTCTTGAAAGCGTTTTATCGTACACAATCTTCTCAAGTGCTTTGTGTGGAGGGGAACATGGCACCAACCATTTCTTCTTGCGTTCCTGCTTTTTGATAAAGGTCCATGTGTACATTCATGGAAATGTAGGTTTTCTGTGTAAATTCATGGAAATGTAGGTTTTCTGTCCATGAGTGTACGTTGGAACAATGGTGCATCAATTAACACAATTTTTCAAGTAGAATTTATACAGATCCATCACAAGTTTTGGAGCTCAACCAAAGATGATTGCTGATAGACTGACAACACTTTAAAATATTTTCCGAACCCTTTTTTTTTACCAGCTGCTGTAATTTTTTTATTGACTGTTTTGGCAACGTACCATACATCAAATTGATGCTGAATGTGTGGGAACTGCTCTCGCATGGCCTTGGCTATTGAAACGTGCCTGTCAGTGGCTTTCAGGTCTATTTACATACCCCTGGATTCAAGATGTGTGAAGGATTTGATGAAACCATGTTTCTCCATGGCCACAGAAGATGTACATTCAGACACCTGCACGATCACCGAACTCACAATTTTATTACTGTCCATGTCTTGAAAGTGGTATGTGCAGTACTTTGCGGAAAATCCGGGACTGTCACACTGTCCATCGCCAGCTAGCCTGAAACGTTTGCCACAGAATGTACTTTCCATTGACATCTGTTCGATTTTCCAGGCTTGACTAATAGCGGGGAATAAGAATTCCCTTTGATATTTGTAGTACTGGGTTTTAGCAAGGAACTCAACTCCCACAAATTGACAGAAACTGAAAATCTTACCGAAAGTAGACCAGCTGAAAAGTAAAGCTGCTGAACATTTCCAGCAGGCACTTTGCCGAGCATCGATTGAGCGGACGATGAAAATGTATTATGGAGGTGGACACAGATGGCTTGGATTTATTCACCAATGGCTCCCGGCGTATGTTCCCCCTCAATGTATGGACACATTTCGGCACCTGTACAGTCTCTAGCTGGCAGCTGTCGAATACAATGTATTCTTTCTCCTTTAATAGCCAATCATCCGGCATGAATGTGTTTTGTGACTCGACGGTGGTGGACAAATCGCCCAAACTAGGCAAACTGAAGTTGAGATCTTTAGCAAGTTCCTCAGTCAATTGCGTTGACGCTTCAGTCTCTGTTAGTTCAGGTTGTGATATTTGCACATGAATTGGGGAAACAGGTAACATTGGACCTCATTACACGGAACGCCGTAGAGGATTACCGGCACCGGTAAGGGCACCGGTGCCAATAATCCCCTACCGCCTTACTACGAGGTCCCTTTGCGGGATCCGACCTCAACGGCTGGTTTTACCAGCCGTTAAGGAACGGGCCCGCAAAGGGACCTTGTAGGCAATTACGGTACCGCAATTTGCGGTACCGTAATTGCCGCCTTCCCCATTCCCATTGAGCCCTATTGGGGCTCAAATGGGAATGGGGAAGTGCCATGGTGAATGGGGAATTACCGCCCCCACTCACCTTGGAATGTGGTGGTAATTCCGCTAATAGCGCCATGGTTACCGCCTACCGTGTAATGAGGCCCATTGAATGTTCCTTGGGTGGAACATTTTTAGAGGGTTTAGATTGTGTCAAGGGATCTGCAAGGAATTGCAATGCATCTTCATTGTATTCAGTTTCATCTTGTCGAGTTGTCACATGGTAGCAATGGTCAATGGGCACTTTGTACAGTTCGCCGGTGAGATTCCATTCAGTTTCCGGCCACTGGACATAAGCATCACGATTCTGCTTATTGATTGGACCATGCTGCGCCCCAAATAGTAGTTGCTCCACTGTGAAATCTGTTTAGCAAGCGACATCTTTGGTTTAATTTGTTGTCTGAGTCTTTATACTTCTCTTCCTTCTGGGCATCTAAGAGATGCGTAGAAAAACATGCTCAATGTATAGCACACATACAACAGATACCATTTTAAAAATAAAAACATAATATGAATAAAACATCTGCCTAAAAACTTCTCCAAAACAAGCTTGTTTGTTCTTTTCCCTTGTTTTCTTAATTTGCTTCGAACCCGTGGCTTCACTTTCCCCACCGCACCAGCAAGCTAAAAAAAACTGTGTTTTTATAATGTTTAAATCAAGTAAATGTAATTTCTATGCAAAGAAACATATGTACATATCTACAAACAGACCCAACTTGAGTGACCTGAAAATATTACAACATAATAATGTATTCCAAATGCAATGTGATGTCCAATTCTATTCAATATTAGGTTATTTTCACCTCTGGTTCATGTGCCTCCTTTTCTAATTCCACATCTTGGGTGCATTCCTTGAATAGAATATTCATAAAAAAATAGAAAGAAATTGAAATCTTTCATCGCACAGAGCACTTACACACAAAGTAGTATGAAATTATTAAGAACAGTTTACTATAAGGTTTGTTGTCACAACAATACAACATTGGTATGAACATACCCTCAAAAACAGTGTATGTGATTTAGTCATAATATACATTTCAGACTTCACCTGATAACCTTCCGAGATGACACATGTACTTGATCTGTGATCACTTTGCAAAATATACTGATTATAGTGTCACCCTCAAAAGATTTTTTTATCTATTCTGCATTAGGGAGGAAGTGTAACGTTAAAACCGAAATCAGAAAAGTTTGAAACAGTGCAAGGTTACATGTATTTTAGTCTCAAATAATATCCTTTGTAGGATTTACTCTCATTCTTGCAAGGGAACTGTAAGTACGCATACCTCATACTCTGGACCTGTTGCAAAGGAGGAAGTCATTGTAGACGAACTTCCAGCGTCCCTCTATAACACAGTACTTGTTTTAGTACGGATGAAAACAGCAAAATGGAACTGAGACAATGAGATGCAGACGATGGTACATATAGAGACACCCATAATTGCCACTTAGTGTAAATAGCTGATACTATAAATAAATATTTTAATTTGTTTTTAAATTCCAAGCATAACACATTCTCGTAAAGGACAAGTACAATAAAATTATTTGATAGGTGATTGAATTTGATGTTGACTCCGGAAAAGTAATTGATGCAGAATCTTGCTCCTACATTTTCAGTACATTGGGCCTCATTACAAGTCCAGCGGTAACCCTGCTGGTGCTACAGACGGGTTGCTGCCGGACTTGTAAGATTTACCGGCATCTGGCTTACCGGTAACACCGGGGGATTACAACCCCAGCGTTCCGGAAAGTCAGGCGCCGGTAAATTGTAATTCCCCATTCCCATTGAGTCCAACAGGACTCAATGGGAATAGGGAACATGGAAGCACCGGCACCGTTAATAACGGTGGCGGTGCTTCTGAAGAGGGAAAATCCAAAACTGCCTTCGGTCCTGAAAGAACCCCCAACCGGAAGAAGCACCAACGACAATATGGCCGCTGATCGCATGAGCTTACACCAATCACCAGTGCCCCCACCATGGATAACTACCACAAAAGGTACCCTGCCAGCAGACCATATAACCTTGCAGTAATACAAACCCTACCTAGAGTGGATGAAGAAAGGCAAGACAGAACTGGAGACGACTACATGGACAGAATCGACTAAAAGCACCAAGAAGCCATGACTTAAGTCGTTAGAGACATCACGACGATACAGCCACGTTAGACAGGAAGCACACGTGCAATCCGCACATTCGGAACACTCACACACCCAATCTATAGAAAGAACACATGCGTACAGCTCTATGAGTTAAAGGACAGCGACATATACATACTGTAGGCACGTTTATTATTTTGCCATTAGGTTAGCTATAGCAATGCAGACACGCACCAAGCAAGAAGAACTTGTGTACATGCTTGCAGATGCTTACATGCAACTAACCCTATGGAAGGACAGGAGCACTCGAGGGACCAGACTGACCATGTCACACACTAACCTATGGACACGATGGAAGACACATAATAGAAGCCAGAGCAGGCCTTGGGAAAATACAGTTGACCATGATCGTCTCAAAGAAATCTCAAGCCACAAGATGCTGTGCAAGCGGAACAGCCACGACTGGAGCAACGGCAGCCAAGGCCATAATATTGCAAACAACATTCCACACACAGAGCCAAGGTGACACAAGCTGCAGCAAAGAATATTCCCTGCAAAATTCAAAGCAATTGAGCCGCAAGAGTAGTCGCCAACCACGTGACTCGGCCGAGCTGATACTGGGCCAAGGCTCGGAGGCTGGGAAAGAGCAGCCGTCCCACTACTAGACAGCGGTTCGCAACAAACTAGCTACTCTACGGATAATTTGTATGATGGGAATGGAATGCTCTCATGGCATTAGACGTCTACACACTATTGTATAACGCTGACACATAGTTGCACCTTGCTCACACATAGAATACATGTAGTGCAAACAGCTGGCTCGCGGGCTGGGAAAAGAGTTTGTCCCAGGCTTGGGGGCCCGGGGCCTGACCAATCAGGACGTCTTGGGTCTAGGGGCAGATGGCGGGGGGTAGTGACCAATCACAGGGCTTACCCAATGTAACATTTTCAGAGTAACCATTTTCGGGGATGATCCAAGTACACCACCTGATATCATCTCTCTATAGGTTCCAATGCTGGAACTAGCACTCAGTGGCATATCCTGAGTGGCGATTGGTTTGTGGGAGGTGAGTGACGTAGAATGTGACATCACATGTCATGAAAACCGGCCTGTGAGCCAGAATGCGGCGAGATGTACCTGGACTTCCCTCGTGCATATGATCCCTGTGTGTTTTGTTGCCTGTAATAAAACTGCAGTAACTCTTTTGCTACTTGTATGGACATCGACTTCTTTAGGACAAGGGAAGGAGTTAGGGCCTACCGTGAGCTGGGTGTCTGTGGACTCCTAGCACAGCGCTGCCTGCATAGAAGTCCCCCTAAAAAATTGGAGGCACTGCTGAGATCGTTTGTGACGTCAGCCCGGCCAGGTGTTGCCTCCTCAGCCGTCGGACCTCAGAGGACTGCAGGATCCTTGCAGGAATTGCGAGACAACCGGACAGTGCAATCGGAGATTGGTCATTGGGAAACAACTTCAAAACTATCCCGCCCGCGGTCGGGTAGGTGTCTACGCAGTCCAGAGGGGGCGAAACAAGCGGCGCTGGCAGACGCTGAACAAAAGTATGTGTGGTCCACGCAATTAGCAACACATTATCGTGTGGGTGGGGGGATGTGTAAATAGTACGAGGGGGATGTAAATTGTGATCACTTTTTGCATTGAAGTGTTAGATAGCACGTGCATAGTGGTAGGGAGCAGAGGTAAAGTCCATTTTCTATGTTTAGTGGGTGTTCAGGTTGCGAGGCAACAGGTTCCTGTGTTAAGTAGTGATCGGTCGCTCGATAGGCTTGGATCGTGAATGTATATGTAGATGTGTTGCATTCCTTTAAGTCAGACCTTTTAGTTCGGTGCATAGATGACATATTCCCATAAGAGTTAGCTGGAGCTATCTTAGATTGCGGAAGGTGCATTAACTGGTTAAGTCTCCCTGGTGAGAGGCGTATCACGCGTCAGGCAATGCAGCGGGTGCAGATTAATCACATAGAGTTGACGAGCATACTTCAGTCCTGGGAGGTGGGAAGACAGCTGTGGGATTTTGGGGCTTTGTGGGTTCTTGACGAGGGGTTGAAGTAACGGGTTGTTGTTCTGTGCGTGCACGAAGTGTCTCATATGTGAACTTTAGTTTGGTGACGTCACCCATAGGAAAGTCCATAGGACAGTGTGTGTTGTACACAGTGAAGGACTAGCAGCACTGTATTTGGATTGGCAGATAGGTGAAGAAGTGGCAATGCGTGGAAGGCAGTTAACTGTATGGAGATATTCAAACTGTGGCGTATGTTCCAAGAGGACAGGCCATGGATAATGAGTTTACACGGGGTGAAGTAGGAGGGAGCGGACCCCTCCACCCCGCCTCCTGCACCGCCTAGCGTAACATCCGATGATGTTGAGGAAGAGGAGGAGCAGGGCCTATACCTGTTACGGGAATTAAAAGCCGCAGGGGAAGTACGAGAATTAAAGGCAGTAGAAGGATACTAAAACCCCACATATAAACCACCCCCATATGCCCCAAAGGTCTATGCCCCAAGCGTCCAACAGCAAGGGACGAGTGAGGAAGCCGACAGCCCAGGCCTCAACGAGGAAGAGCTGTGGCGTGTAAAGACAGAATTTGCAGGAATAGGTCTGGAAGAATGGGTAGCGGCACAGATACTCTTGAAGTTAAAAGGAGTCACTAAAGGGGAGGCAAAAGGTGCAATGAGGGCAATAGAAGAATTGGAGCTGCGACATGGGTGCAGAGGAAGGACAACCCAGGTAGTAGGGGAAGAGCAACTGCGGGGAGATGAGGAAGCGAAACTGGAAGTGGAAGTCAGGAAACGGAAGTGAGTTAGCAAGAGAATCGGAACTGCAGGAGAAAAGGCAGAAGGAGCATTTGGCACTGTTAGAAAGAAACTGGAGGGAACACTAAGGGGGTGAAACAAAATGCACAGATGGAGAGAAAGAGGGAGGAAATAGAGAAAATGGGAGATGAAGAAAGGGAGAGGGAAATGGCATTTTGGAGAAAGAAAATATTGTTACAACAAACACGTAAGTATGAAGAGGTTGAAGGAGTTTGGGTTGGCAAGGAGGGAAATGGAACGTAATTGGAGGAACGAGGATGATCAGGCACTTAAAAGGGTTAGTGAAGCAATAAAGGAAGAGCTAGACAGGAAAAGGCGCGATGAAGAGCAACGGGGAGGACCAGACAATACAAACGCCTCTATCGGATCCCGTAGATGGCGCAAATACACTTAAGGCACATGCAGCAAAAAGCGTCATCGCACACATGGGGGACAGGAAGAGGAGAATACATTTAAATTCACGAACACTGGCATTGACACAGTCACAGTATGCTATCCAATTACACGCAAATTGAGCTTTTCTAACGGATTCTGTAGCGACGTGGACGAGGAGGTAGACAAGGATGGTGATATCAGTGATGAAGAAAGGGAGGG
This sequence comes from Ambystoma mexicanum, assembly GCF_040938575.1. Classification (NCBI taxonomy): domain Eukaryota; kingdom Metazoa; phylum Chordata; class Amphibia; order Caudata; family Ambystomatidae; genus Ambystoma; species Ambystoma mexicanum. The sequence continues at coordinate 201,306,797 of NC_090939.1, forward strand.
ACCCAGTAAACTATCTAACACGGACAGGGGGTAGGGCAACATGGGAGTTCAGGTCACAAAAAGAGAGGGGTGGGAAACAAAACACAACCAACACTGTCAGTCTAGAAATACAGATACCTCTACTTTGAAACCGCAAACGCATTTTGGTGGCCGTGGGCCATCCGTCTCATACACGATATGACAAAATATAGGTTTTCGAGTTTGCCAATGAACGGCCATTTTGATGTAACAAGAATCGCCATTTTGTTTTCTAACCATTGCTCATTGCTTTCTGTTCCTATTGCTTCGCAGTATATTTTCCGCTTACACTGCTCGACTGTGAAACATTGTTGTCTGTATGTGAAAAGAACAAGGCCGCAGGGCCGTGAGGATAACAAGAGTTCGCTGAAACATAAACGTAGGCAGTGCCAGGAAGAATGCCCGGCTCCCTCCCGAATGTAGCCTTGAAGCAGAGCTGCAGGGCATTTAATCATTCACAGCTGCCAGCCAGTCTCGTTATATGGTAGAATATGTTAGAATAATACCGCTAAAGGCTTGAATTATGCTTTTCTTACGGCCCCCCTTTGCTGAGCCCGCTAGAGCATGTCGGCTCCGAGGACGCGTATACCACCTGATAGATAGCAAGGTCCGGAATGCAACTCCCCCATATGTAGTTTGCTTCCAAGAACAGAAGCGCTGTGTTCTATTCAATAACCGAAAGATGCCTTCGCACTCACAAATTGCAAATTGTTACTAGAATAGATGTTTGAAGGTGTCATAGTGGTCGGAGATGTCCATCATCACACCAAGTTCAAAGAAACCCAATAAAGGGGGGTGTTAAACATGTCATAGCTGATTGTTTGATATGCATTTTGTATATATGTAACTGATGTATGTAATTCACTCTCTTGCGTCCCTCGAGGTCTAGAGATACAAGTCACGGGGCGTGAGACTGAGTTGGCCAACTGAGACTTTTGCTTTGCAATAAACCCTAGCTTTGGGAATACAACCTCGTGTCTGGCATATCTATCGTGTGTGGTGACTCGCCTTGTTTCCATAGACGTCAGGGTCCCCTAGGGGACTCAAGACATAAGAGAACGAGAATCCCCACAGATGCCATACAACAATAGGCTCAGGGACCTCCTATGGCGCAGGACGGACGGGGCAGCGATTGTACAAAACAGAGGACACTTGTGCCCCCGGGCAGGACTAACTGGGGTACAACGGATACATACAGTAGAACCAATAGACATAGATGCGGCGATGGAGGATGAGAGAGGACCCATTCCGATAAGGCAGTACAGGCGGACACCTGAAGAAAGGGGTGCGTACTCTCAAATGCCACTATTAGAGCGGGGGGGGACAAGACTACAGTACGTGCCATGGAAGCACACGGATAAGGAAAACATTAAGTCTACGTTACCCTCTTTAAGTGGAGGAGTGGGGAAATCGATTTAATTACGGCGGGACACAGGTTGGCAGTGGGTGACGTCAAGGGCATGCTGGACTCCATATTGGGTGGCACAGCAGATAACATTTGGAAGAGGACAGGTTCCCAGGAGTGACCACCCAAAACACAGCAATTGGCAGATCACCATTTTCAAATTGCAAACATGCAGTATGGCAGGCATTGCAGACACAATACCCCGACACATCAGATATAGGAGCAATTACATCACGCAAGATGCATGACGACGAGGGTCCTGTTAATTACATCCAAGAGATTCAAGAACTTTGGTGCCTCAAAACTAGAGAGCCGTGGGATAAAACGATAGCAATCTTTTATCACATCTTGATGCAAGGATTACCTGAGCCAGTACAGAAGAAAAATTTGAAAGAATTGGTAGGGATGGAGGTGAGACGTGGTCAGAAATACAACTCACAATAGTACACCATTGTAGGCTATGGCAAGAGAAGATGAAGCAAAAGGCAGAAGACAGGAAGGCAGATGAAGCAAAATTGGTCCAAAAGAAAAATATGCACTAGAAGGCGCGTTCATAACAAGCCCAGCCCCACAGGCACAGACGGCAGTTTCACAACCCCAGCCTCAACTCCAACCACAGCAACAATACAACACTATGCACCAATACGCACCACAAATGGGAGGAGTGAACATGGGAATGGGTGGCTACCAGAATAACTATAGAGGAAGGGGAGGGTTCCACAAAAGGGTAGGGCTTTGGACCACAATCACACCAACCAATGGGGGGGGTTCAGGGGATACCCACAGCAAATGCAACAAGGACAGGGTGAGGGAGGAGGAGGATTCCCATGGCAAGCACATGAACCACCCCAAGCTAGACCTGCGGGCAGCTAGGTCATATTTCTCGCACGTGTAGGAACATAGGGATGCAACAAGGGTGGGGTGAACAGGCAACAGAGCTACCAGGGTGGGCAGACAAGTTACTACACGCAATACACCCATCAGACAGGACAACCACAAAATATGCCACAGCAAAACATGCATCAAACACAGACACAACAACGGGCGGTGGCAATGACGCAACAAATGCCAGCACCCCAACCGAAAGCTCTGCAAATGCCAGCACCCCAAAAAACAACACAACAAATGGCAACACCATTGCCCCAACACTTACAAGCAGCACAACAGTTGACATAGTTACAGGACCACTCGCCACAACCCATGGACAAGATGGCAACGGTACAAGTAATGAGGATGGGAGGGGTAACCATAGTAGGGCATAACCCATAAACAGGGAATGGACAAGCACTGTACCCACAATAGGAGAGCCCACAGACGAACTTGCTGTGTCCAATCCTGTCAATCACACTCAATCCTGCAGAGGACCCTTGCATAAGGGTGGCGATAGGTGACAAAACCTTTTCCTTTCTTTTGACACTGGAGCGACTAGGTCATGTATGCGGGAGGGCAAATACACGTTGTCAGGCAATGCCATGAACACTCAAGGATTCTCTGGGGCTCAAGAAGCGGTTCCCTTTACTGATAACATCTCCTTATCTATAGGAGATCACAACTTATCTTTACCCCTACTTTACTCTAAGCAAGTGCATGTAAACATATTGGGATGCGACATAATGAGCAGACTAAACATGACTATCTCATTCACAGACAAAGGCATAGTATGTTCCACACCAGGAATACACATGATCATTGCTAGACAAATAAATACTCCAGGCATATTGTGGAAAAACAGTACAGAGGGGGGAGCCAGTTGACCCAGAAATGTTCCAATACGGGACAGACATTGCTCTCACATGGCTGTCCGGCATTGCAGGGAAGGTGTGGAGAAGGCCTTGTGAGTACCTCTTCAGAACCAGAGACACCAGCGGACGAAAAGGAGGGAGAGTTTGTATAAATCAACATAGAGGGGATTGTGGCCAGAGATGATTGGGTTACTGTACACGCCCTTGATGATGAAGGAAGGCATGGAGGGCGATCAATGCACTTGCAGAAGGGTGTCGGTTAACACAAGTATCAGATGAGGAACTCTTCTCACAAAAGAAACGGGAAAGCAAGATGAAGTTGGGGATGAGTGTATATTTTTGGCTGCATGTAACATACACAGAAGTAGCACAAAAGATGGCAATGGCATTAGAAGCACCACCTCCCTTCTATGAAGAGGATATAGCAAAGGTACCTGACACATTATGGACATCTAGTCCGTATGACGTGAGGTGCATAAAAAGCATAGGGGGAGTGCAGATAAAATTGAAACCTGGAGCTATTCTGCAAAGGGTCAGACAATACCCCCTGACTAAATAAGCAGATGAAGGCATGTATGAATCAATTGGTGCCCTCATTGATAGAGGCATCCTAGTCCCATCAGAATCTCCATGCAACACTGCGGTGTACCCCATTCGCAAGGCAAACGGGGGGTTGTTTGTTTGCTTGTTTGTTTTATTATTTGTATGGTGCACCAGACCCAAGGGTATACGGGCGTATTACAAAGATTACTCGAAACTTAATTGCACAAATAAGAAGAAAATATATACATTGCACAGAGAATATGAACATTATGCAAGACACTCAAAGCTTAGTTACATTTAGGAAGGAAAGAGTACATTTGGGATGGTTACATGAAGAAAATAGCACAGTTATGTAATACAGTATATGTACAAGGATGGGCTGACGTAAAGGCAGGCAGGTGTGACCTAAGGCGAAAAGCAGGACCACTAGCGGTCAGAGTCTTTAAGCCACTTTATTGTGCTGAGTCCGAATTTTTGGTAGGACTGCTACAGTCTAATAGAGGAGGGAAGTGAGTTCCAAAGTTGTGGCGTTTCATTCAAGATGTACGCCCCTCTTAACCACATTGTGGAAGCAAAATACCCCGTAGCAGCCAATCCTGCCACGATCCTATGTGGCATCCCAGCTGAAGCAACATGTTTCACTGTTATTGATCTCAAAAATGCGTTATTCTCAATACCCTTGCATCCAGATTCACAAGATTTAACCAGTTTCAAGTACCGCAACCAGAAACGGAAACACAATCGATTACCACAAGGATACTGCGAATCACCCTCCATCTTTAACAGAGTCATTCAGATGGATTTGGATAATGTCCAAACAGAAAGCACAGTCTTACTGTATGTAGATGATATACTCATCTGCAGCACCACTGAGGAAGAATGCAGGAAAGACTCCGTACACATGTTCAGTGTACTAGCAGAAAAGGGATACATAGTAGACAAAGCCAATCTACAGTACTGCCAAAAGGAAGTACTGTACATTGGACAATTGATCTCTCAAAATGGCAGACACACGCAAGCAATACACACCGCAACCGAAATGATACGGGAGCTACAGCGGTTCCTGGGATTATGCAATTGCTGCAGAGCCTGGGTTTTTCGATTACAGCTCTTATACATGTCCTCTTCTCACAGCACTGATAGAAGCACAGAGGGAAAGGAAACAGCTGGGCTGGACTAAGGAAATGACAGAGGCATTCAGTGAGCTGAAGGAAGCAATATCCGCAGCTCCAGTTCTAGGGACCCCAGACTATAAGAAAGAACTCTTCCTATTTTCACACTCTGATGGTGTGGTCATGAAAGCAGTACTGATGCAAAAAACAAGCATGGGTCACAAGCCAATTCCCTATTACAGCGGACAATTAGATCCAGTAATGAAAGGACACTTCCCGTGCGAACAACATTTGGCTGTTTCAGCTTTCGCAGTGGACAAAGCTTCATTGATAACTATGGGGTGCTCCACAACACTTTATGTGGAACATGCCCTCTTTTCGATCCTGCATAAGCCAAAAAACACATTGACCATGCAAAGAGCAACTAGGTACAAAATCATATTATCCAGGCCTGAATTGAAGATAGTGAGGTCCCAAAACGTAAATCGGCACAATTCCAGACAGAAGAGTATGCAAAAGGAAAATGGGCTCATGACTGCACAAAAAATATTGAGTTTTTCACAGAAACACGGAAGGTAGAGGATGACGCGCTTGAGAGGGATGAGGTACTGTATATTGACGGTCTTCAACTATTGATCAGGGTGATGGCATCAGGAGAACAGGGCCAGCGCTAGTGAGATTGAAGGAAGACTGGATAGGTATAAAGTAGTGAAGAGTGTTTGATTACCCCCACAGTATTCAGCACAGGCAGCAGAATTAATGGCACTGATACTAGCCCTAAGAGAGTGTGGAGGAAAGAGAGTAACGATTTACTCTGACAGTGCCTATGTAACGTCTACAGTACATTCTGGGCCAGCAAGATGGCTGAGAAGAGGGTTCAGGGGAGCAGATGGGACACCTGTACAACATGCATTAATATTAGGAGAGCTAATAGAGGGTGTAACATATCCAATGGAACTAGCATTAGTAAAGTGCCAAGCACATACTAATTGGGAGGACCCAATCTCAAAGGGAAATGAAGCAGCAGACAATCACAGAAAGTGTGCATCATATTTTGGAGAAATGTGGGACTTAAAAAAGAAAAACAAAAAGAAAGGGGGGTGTGAGACAAAAGTTGATGAAAGAAGGATACAATTACCTTCCAGAAACTCAAATAATGGAGCTACAGGCAGCTGTGCCAATTAATGAAAAAGAGCTATGGGCAAAAGAGGGTGTTCCATGTCCCCTACTGACACCCTATGGCGACAAAATAATACAGGAAAGGTAGTGATGCATCTTGCATTACTAAACACAGCATTGACACAACTGCATCATCCCACACATACAGGGAAAGAGGTCATTGCAACACACATTGGAGAATCGTGGTTATGTCCCGACTTAAATACACATGTTGCAAACTTTATTGCTTGAATTGCCAGCAGTTCACTGCCGGACACACATTAAGAGGAGCAATCCCCTGCCTGAGGGCCCGTTTTTACACCTCCACAATGACTATGTGGATATGATCAATGTATGTCAAGGCTACCGATACATGATCGTGGTGGTCTGCCCCTTCTCAAGGTGGCTAGAGACTGGGCCATGTTCCCATGCCGACGCTCTCGGAGCAGCAGAATTCTTAGTACGAGAAGTATTCCCAAGATCGGGCGTTTGTGAGGTCCTGTTGAGGTTGAGAGCTGTCAACCAACAAACGGTCCTCACTTCGCCAATGAAATGTTCCAACACATAACTGCTCTGCTAGGGATAAAACACAAGTTTGCGTGTGCATATCACCCGCAAGCAAATGGCGTGTGCGAATGCCTCAATGGACTCCTGAAAGAGAGCATAGCCAAAAACCCAGCAAAGTACCAAAAAGAATTGGCTACACTGCCTGCCCCTGGCCCTATTCGAATTGCAAAATAAGCCTCGCTCCGACCACCATTTGACACCTTACGGGATGGTGACAGGACGCTGACAGGACGCTGACAGGATGCTGCATTTAACTCAACTAGCTCCACACACGAGGGCTTTAAAGGACTGTGAGGGTGCCTCAGATGTTTTTGGAAATTAAATGTATGATTATGTGAATTTACTTGTTTCTCGCGCTTCTTTTATCTCTCGCCAGATACAACGGATACAGGGGAGGTCGGATGACAACACACAAGTAGACGACAATATCCCATAGATACAAAAGGAACTGCCCATTAAAATAATAATTTACAAGATGCTGGAACACCCCAGATAGGGCTGTTAAACTTGAAAGACGGTCCGTCTGGTTCCACACGCAAGACATCAAGCCCTACAAAGCATCAGCCTCACCCCAACGTGCCTCAACAAAAATAAACAGGTCCAACGCTACAGCAACAAGCAATCTTCAAGAAAGCACTAGCGCCCCAAACACACCTGAACTTGAAAGTGTGCCGCCAGAAATAGAGACTACTAGCCACCCGATGGTCAGACACTCCCAAGCTCCTGATATTCCCACTGCAACACTGGTGCAAATTGACCAGTAAAACAACGTTGTCCCCATACTTAGGACAATCAGCACTCAAAAGCGATATATACATATCTTTTACAACATCTCTTCCATTGCCTCGAATGAAATTTCGTAAAATATTGTAGCACTCTAGGTTAACTTGCTTGTTCCGCACCCACAGTCTTAGTGTTCACTACACTGTGTTAAAACTGTCTTAACATTCTTCTTATTTGCACATGCAGGGTTCGGGGACTGTTGATTGTCAGTATATGATATGATATGACATTTATAACGCGCCTATACACAAGTGTTTCAAGGCGCGACAAGTGTTTCATGGCATGTGACTCAACCATCAGGTGAGTCATTTCCAAACATGAACGTATAAGTGTTGATAGGCGTAGATATTAGGGAATAATATAGATGTTGCCACCTATTGAACACCCTAAAGCACTTGCTCATCAATTCATCCATGCTATAAGAACACCCACACATTTTAGACCCCGATCACCATGAATTTACTACTATGCATTTCTTGAGTATCTAGCGCAAATATACCCACAACTTGAGCATACCCTGTCCTGCCCACACTCAGACATAGTGTCATACAGAAAGTTTGGGAAGAGATATTTGCATGGGCATTAAGTGATTATTTAGTACACAGAGCTTAAAAATACTTGCAACTACTAAAACAATAGCGCTCTTTTATTGTGATTTTCAGGTCATCAGCTGCTCAATAGCAGCATATGTAAAACAGAAAGTATGGCACACTTCTGAGTGAGTGGTTCCTGCGAGTGTTGACTGTTCGGTTGGAGGATCCCCCTTGACTGTGTGGCTACATGTTACTTTCATCTCTCGGATTACAATTTGGGCTAAGCCCCGCCCACTCATCACAGAAACCTATCTACCCAGAAGCCGCGCTTCCAAGTGAGTGGTTCCTGCAAGTGGTGACTGTTTGGCTGGAGTATCCCCCTTGGCTGTGTGGCTATGTGTTACTTTCATCTCTCAGATTACAATTTAGTATGAACCATTCAAAGGATACACCTTGTTAATCATTTTATTAGAAGCTAATCCATCTATATGTGATTACAGACTCTTAAAATCGCTGTTTTCTTTACTTTCAGGGCTAAGCCTCGCCCGCTCATCACAGAAACTTATTTACCCAGAAGCCGCGCGCTTCCAAGTGATTGGTTCCTGCGAGTGGTGACTGTTCGGCTGTTCAGGGGAACACCCGACCAGGCCCTCGGAGGGATTTCTACTCGTTTGCTGATAACATAACAGCTGTTGGTTTTTCTTATATCTCGGAGGATTTTTTTCTCTGCCTGTGACTGAATTGTCTAAACATTTGTCGAAATGTATACCCTAAGAACGGACATGCCTTCAGTTATTGATATTACAGCGAGCGAAGAAGCTGCGCCCGAGTTTCAGGTCGGCTATGTTAAAGCTATCTCGTTAACTCTGCCGAAGCTGATATGCCAAGACAAAAAGCTCAATTCGTTCAAAATCGGCAGGAGCCGATCTCAGAAGATTATGGTCCCCTACACGAGTTCCAACTTGGGCGTGTTCGAAACTAAGGGACTTGATGCAATCTTGTGTGACTCAACCACATACCTGCCTACATTTGAAAATCAAAATTCCTGAGATTTAAGCCCCGCCCACATCCACACAAGACTCCGCCCACCTTTCAAAAAGGTAAACCCGATTGTTGTAGCCTTCATTTTGCTTACTATAGCATTGAAAATAATTCATTCAATGTTATAGTAAGCAAAGCCGCCGAAATAATGGTGCTTTCAATCCATGTCATTGGATTGAAAGCGCTATTATTGCGGCAGCGGCGCCTTCAGTTTGCTTACTATAGCATTGAATGAATTATTTTCAATGCTATAGTAAGCAAAATGAAGGCTACAATAATAGTGCTTTCAATCCATGTCATTGGATTGTAAGCAGTATGATTATGGCGGCGTTGCCACGTTCATTTTGCTTACCACAGCACTGAAAATCATTCATTCATTCAATGCTATATTCAGCAAAATGAATGCGGCGCCGCAGCAGAAATAATGCTGCTTTCTATCGAATGACATGGATTGAAAGCAGCATTATTTCGGCTGCGGCGCCGCCTTCATTTTGCTGAATATAGCACTGAATGAATAATTTTCAGTGCTATGGTAAGTAAAATGAACGTGGCACCGCCACCGTAATCATACTGCTTACAATCCAATGACATGGATTGGAAGCACTATTATTATAGTGTTGCAGGCAGTAGGCACGAACATTTTGCGCCGTTTCCGGGTCCCGTCATATTCTCGACCTGATTGGCTGCCGCCGGTAGCCAATCAGGTGGAGAATATGACGGGACCCGGAAAGAATCTCAAAATTCCTGAGATTCAAGCGATTTTTTCGGAGACCCGGAGAAATGCTTAAAATTCCGGAGTCTCCGGAAAAATTCCGGAGGTTAGGCAGGTATGCTCAACCATCAGGTGAGGCATTTCCAAACATGAACTACGTTACTACAACAAACAATGTACATGACCAATGAGGAAATGCTAACATGCATTAATTAGCAAGTCAGACAGTGAACTTTTACGTGCACACAACCCATTGTTGACTAATCAAGGGTCACGCAAAACATCTTTAAGTGATAAAATGTTGTGTGTTGGTTCGAGTAATACTGTTACTGTCCCAGCCATGATTATCACTGAAAATGTAGTTCTATCGAAAGTGAATGAGAAATGTTGCTCGGATAATTTAGACCTCTGCCTACCTGCCCAAGATCGACCTGACACTATAGAAATACATGATTTAGCACTGCAAATACAAGAAGGTCATCCAAACAGTGTGATGATAAATGCTAATGACTCCCCACGAATGGAGAAAAAAAGTACAGATGTTGCACAACTAGAAATTAACATTGTAAACAAGCAAATAGAGTGTGAGAGTAATGGCTCATCCATGGGTACGCAGCCGACAGGCAGCCCCATGCTACCTGATGTCAATATAAAGGGGGTTGTTTCCCCGTTTATAGAGGGAGTTGGAGAATGTAATTGTTGTTCCTGAAATGCAATTGAGCAATGAGAATGTCTCCTTTCAAATGAGAAATAATATGAATCTGTCAGAGTCCCTGATAACTAGACCTAGATCGCTAGCACAACCCTTGAACTCAACTGCTACCTTGCAGGAATCATATGTTCCACACCTAGACCCTCATTTGGGTTTAAATCAAATATAAAACCTACTATTGAAATAACGCTTTCCAACATGAATACAGGAATCTACGGCCTTACAAAAATGTATGGGCACATGGAAAAACAAATTACTCAGAATCTAGAATACTTGAATATGCACTAAAACAATTTTGAACAAATATTTGCAGAGCTTAACCATATTAACATTACTATGCTCAATACAAAAAAAGAGTTAATTAGGGAAATTGCAACTCTGCAAAATACGTACAATACTAACCAAGAAATGCAAATACCTAAAATGACTGAGGGTGTTGGAACGACATATGACAACTCCAGTTTTGTGAATAATGTGTCAGATAGACAAATGGATAATGAAGAAAAAAGGGAAAGTTTAGCACCCCTTGATGAACATGTGCAATCTATATGTATAGAGGGAGGATCTATTGTGCTACCAGCGGTTTCTTCTTCAGCCGAATTGGAGCAACAAAGTGTGATAGAAATTGAGCAGAGTGACCAGATTGGCATAGTAGAAACAGATCAAGTGTATGATATTTTTACACATACGGCAAGAACACTGCAGGCGGGAGCGTGCAGGGCACCCAGGGTGCGGAAGAACATTATCACATATGGTTGGACCCCGCAGCCCGAACACCGCTGGGATAAGGTTGCACACATCAAGTGAGAGCCGACATGCACACGAGCGGGGCTGACCGATAAACAGCCTGACTTCACAGCAGCCGCCGCCAGCTGCTACGAGACACTAGAAGGGATACATTGTTGCCAGTGGACGCTCGAGCAACAACAAGAGCGATCCCGGCAACACGCGAAACAGGTCCTGAAGACTAGACACGAGGACCGGGATAGGCGGGTCACGAAGACCAAGAGGCCTGCGCTCTGAGGCAGACACAGAGCTGGGAGGTGCACACAACAAAGGAGGGAGGCCTCCTAAACAAAGGAAAGTGATGGGGACTCACGCTGGGAATATAAAAATGATAAATGAACATCAGCATTGACATTGCACCCTGGATGCGCACCGGGTCGACTTAAACAAAACAGCCAGGCATCCCATTTTAATATGTGAGCAGACGACCATTTGATTATACCCAAATGAACAGTACAGAAGAGCTGTACCACAGAGCGCCCTGACTAAGCAACGCAATTATGAAAAGTGCAATGCAGGGCGCCTAGCAGGAACGGTGTAGGTGCAACACCAGGCGCGGCTTGACTGAGGCAATACCTATTAACCAGACCACACTGAGGTTTACCAACAGCCGAGTCACGGGCCAAAGGAGATGTCCCAATGCCTTTGATGACCCGAGCGAATTTCTCTGGTTAAGAGTCAGTAAGACCATCTTCCCGACAACATCGACTGGCATATAGGGCGCTGACACGCGTGACACAGGAAGACGCGGTCTGCTAAGGCACAAGAGGGCGCCCACAAAATGGCCCAAAAGGGAAGCAAAGGAAAAGTGAAGCAGCCTACCATGGATATATTCACTACAGCGCAGCAGCCCACAACCTCGCCAGCACAGCCTGGAACTACGTTGCAAGAGACTGAGAATGCGCTGAGCGATGACCAACGCATACTTGAAGCAATCACAGAATTGAAATCCTTGTGGGGTATGGCAATGGCCGAGCTCAAAGAAGCGCTGGAAAAGAAGATAGACACGGTGGGGATAGATGTTAACTTATTGCGGCAAGATGTGTGGGCGCTGGCGGACTGAACTAGTAGCTTGGAGAGTGCCGTGAAGTCAAATGAGGAACTAAGCGCCACTACTGCAAGAGAGGTCCACGTATTGAAACAAGTGGCCAATTTGGAAAACCGGGCAGAAGAAGCGGAAGGACGTGCGACACGCAGCAACATAAGTGTGGTGGGCCTACCGGAAGGGGAAGAAGATGCGGACCCCACAGACTATGTCGAGAATATGTTACTCCAGGAAATAGGAGCTGGCAAACTCTCCCAAGGATTCGCGGTTGAGTGGCACATCGAGCCCAGACGAGGAGGCCTCAACCAGGAGCACCGCCCAGAGCTATAATAGCAAAAACTTTGAACTATAGAGATCGAGAAAAAGATCCTGGTATTCTTCCGGAAAGGTGGTATAATGACCCAAGCGTCAGCAACGATCATGGCCTACCCAGATTACACTATGCTGGTGCAGAGGAAACGATACAGCTATGTGGCAGTCAAGAGGAGATTACGCACTGCTGGGATGAAGTATATGCTCCTATACGAGACAAAGCTAAAAGTTTTGCACAAGGGCAAAGTCCACTTTTATGAGACCCCGGAGGATGCGACAAGTTGGCTGGAGACGCACGGATGCCCAGAGTCGGAGGGGGACCAGGACCGAGAGGGAGAGGCTAAGTGATCCGACGACATGGGGGCTAAAGAGGAGGGAGTGACATTGCATAGGGGTATAAGGGCAGGGATTGTTAGAGTTGGATGGTAGTAGGGTAGAGACCACCTGCCATATACGCTTGCTAAGAGAACATTGAGGACTGGAATATAGTGCAAATAACATGGGTATGTGATGCACAGCGCGGTGACTTATAGATATATCGGAGCCACAGGAAACATGCGCTTTATCCCCATTAGTAGAAGTAGCAGGTGCGCCGATAGGGCAGCATCTCCCCACTGAGTCCCAAGTACAGGCAGCGCCAAGAAAGGGGCTAGATGTGGGGGAGCCTGCGATCCAGAAACAGTTGGGAGGGGAATGGAATTGGGGGTGTGGAGTGTTGTGTTGGGGAAGGGAAGGGTGGGGGGAGGGGCGGAAGCAGGGGTAAGGGGCGTTGGTAAATGTTGGGGTAGGATGGGGAGCGGGCTTACATACACGAGCAATGGCCTCCGAGCAGCCCTCGGAGATAGACAAAGGGAGGGATGGGACGTGAAGAGGCTATGTGGGACCTTAAGGTAATCAACTGGAATGCCAGGGGGCTCAATAGCTATTTAAAAAGAAACAAGGTTATGATGTACTTGCGAAGACAGAAGATAGATATAGCCCTGATACAGGAGACCCACCTCACGAAAGACAAACTAGAATGGTTCGGAAGAAATGGACGGGGACCTTGGTGGGAGCCACATACTCTGCCTATGCTAGGGGGGTGATCACCTGGGTGCCACCGCATGTACCATTCCAGGTACTGCAGTCCACAGCAGATGCAGATGGGAGGATGGTGGCAATAAAGGGGCTGGTGGAAAATAAAGAGATATGATGTATCATAAATACGTACGCCCCGAACCAGGACACAGCAGCATATTTCAAGACACTATACAGTAAAATGAGCATGTAGCTGGGGTCGGGGGGAGGCGATGATTTGGAGAGGGGATTTCAACTGCACGTTGAACCCGAAAATTGACAGATCAGACATAAAAATACACCAACCCCCTCCAGCCACTAGGGCGCTACAGTCAATATTGACAGATTTCGGGCTGGCCGACATATGGAGAGAGCACCACCCACAGGATAGACAGTACTCTCACTACTCTGCCCCACAAAATCTGCACACTAGGCTTGATTATATGTTTGCCACACAGGAGCTGTTGGCGGAAATTGCACAGACCGAATATAAAGCGAGGGTTTTGTCAGACCACTCGCCATTGATCCTGAGGTGGCAATACTGACCCCCAAAGGCCAGGATTCCAACATGGCGACTCAGAGCCGAGGCACTGAAAGATATGACATTTAGGGAGGATTTGAGAGAAGAAATCACAAACTATTTTGAAACTAATACTGGGAGTGTGGAGTCTGCCGGTACGCTGTGGGAAGCCTTTAAGGTAGTAGTAAGAGCGAAGCTTGAAAGATAATCACCACAGAACCACAATCCTTCTAATGTGGGTAGCCTCTCTCCCTCTTGGCGGGCTACTAACGCCCCAAGCACAGCAATGTCAACAGTTTTGTTCACAAGGGAGGATTCACCGTGGGCCAGTCGGGGGTTGCCCACGCAGGGGAGGGAGACTTATTTTACAAAGTTTCTAATGACTGTTCACCAACGCCTCATTGCAAAATTGCTATACACCCCCACCACGTTCACTTTAAATACCAACAGCTTCTCACCCACGCCTGTGTGCCGAACTAAACCAGCCGATCATACTAAGCCCATCACTATTCAACCGTCCCTCCTCCAATGGATCAGTTTAAAGTAGCCACCTGGAATATCCGAGGAGGCAATCAACCCACTAAAATCAGGAAGGTCCTTCAATACCTCAGGAGACACAGTATTGCCATGCTATAGGAGACCCATCTCATGCCAACCTCAGAACAACACTGGGCACGATCCTGGGGATGTCATAGATACTTCTCATCTTATTCATCATATGGAAGAGGGGTTGCAATCTGTCATGATGCCTACCCCCGGAGCACCAGGCCAGGCCCAGCACCCCCGGGAGCAGGCATCATGCCCCCGGGTAAAAGCCCAGCGGCCCCTTATAGGGGCTCTTTGGACTCTGTCCTGGCGCCGTTGGCGCCAGGCTCATGTTGGACATCAGGCCATAGGCGCCAGGCTCATAAAGGAAGGTGTTTTGTGCACTTACCTGATGCAGACCATGCTGCAAGATTCAGGCCTCCCTGAGACCTGAAAGGGACTATTTTTTCATTGGGACTATTTTGCCACTCCGGCGTGGCCAGGGAAGGATACTTACCTGGAACTACTTTGGGGGCTATTTAAGCCACGCCCAGACAGTAGCTCACGCTTCGCGTTGTTCTGCATCCAAGCAGCTGAATGCTCACCGTGTCTGCATCTGGTCTCCAGCCACGATCGCCTCGATCCTGGAACACCTGTAAGGAAAGAAGAGAAGAGAAAGGTGAAAACCAAGAATTTAATCAAACTTATTACCTGCATCCGGAACCTTCACGTCAGCGTTCCTGAGAAAAGACTTTCATTTAAAAGCACCGCGTTGCTCGCTGCAGCGCCGTGCTTCACTCACCTGTCCTCGGGAGTTCTTCTAGCTCCACCGCAACTGTCTGCATCGGTCGCCACATCTCTGCGCCTAGGGGAGAGAAGAAGAGACAAAAGGTGAGCAGAAGGAACATATGAGGAAAGCCTAATTTTCCGCCATAACACTTACCGGTCTTCTGTTGGCGGACCATTCCTCATTTCGGGTCGGTGCCGCTTCGTTGGCAGGTACCGCACCCCGGCCCCTATGGGGAAAGGACAAAAGACATTACTGGAGGAATATAAAGACATTAAGAGGGATCGCCCCCATCGCTAACTCACCTGAGTTTACCATCGGCAATTCAATCCCTCAACGCATCGCCTTCATTCTGCACCTGAAATAAAGGACAGATCACAGGTTAGGGAGGCAACAGAAAAGGAGGCTCTACACTTGAACTTTTGAAATCTTCATACAAAGTCAAGTGGATTTTGCCAGCACCATTCTGAAAACCAGTGAAGTAACTGGACAAACACGCGCCCCTGCACCAGAAGCAGGATGGAGAGTTCATCCTTTCAAACCATAAGGTGAGCTTCAACCGGGGATTTCGGAGGAAGTTGGAGAAGAACGAAGGGGGGAAGGGGGGAGCAAGCACACTATTCTGCAGACTGTTAATCCCCTTTCTCATCTGCAGAAGGATATTCCTACGGGCCAGACAAGCAAGATTTGAGGGTCTTGGTCAGTTGGTGTTCCGAGTTCTGCGCATCACGCTCGAAGAGGCCACGGCAACCCAGACTAGACCAGCGCCTCCGTGGGAGTCAGATGAGCGTTACACAATCTTAATTGATAAAAAAGCCAACTTCAGCCTAATCGAATCAAAGAAAGCCACAGAAGGAAGAGTCCTACTGGTAAGAGGAATCCTTGCAGGAAAAGAAATAGTCCTGGTGAATTCGTACAACTCTAACACAGACGGGCCAGATAACTTCAATTGGGTCATGTCCCAGCTGGGAACACTCACCACAGCGACAATCATCTGAGGCGCTGACCTCAACACCCCAATCGATCCCAAAACCAATAAATCACACAACACAGCCGGTAAACCCTCCAAAGCCAGTCTTCAAGTTACGCAGATTTGGCAAGCATTTGACTTAATCGATATCTGGATATACACCCATCATGAGACGCGAGAATACACATTTCACTCAGCAGTCCACAATACCAGCTCACGCATTGACTATATTATGGTGTCGACCCGAAGCCCATAATACTGGGGCTCCAGTCAAATTCTCTGTCGTGATAAGCTGCTAGGCGCTTGCAGTAACCTGCACTTGCACTAACCCACTGAGCTATCTTGTGTGTATTAGAGCCTATTCAAATCGTGGAGGAAAATGCTGACATCAACCAGGCCTCTCGAACTGGGTGAGCCTGCATGCTTGCAAGGGGTTAATTGCGAAGGCCTTTTCTGAAGACATAAAACATCTAGCATTTGCAAGAGGCTCTACGCAGCCCTTGGGAGCCAGGCGCAGATTTGCTCGTCTTCGCTCTGCGAGTCAGGTGCACTGATAAGGCAAGAATGTCAGATCTTCTCAAAACACAGTGCCCGAAGCCTGGGAGCCAAGACTGGCTGTTTCCAGTCTTGTAACTTTCCAAGCGAAAACATGTTTACTGCCCGGATGGGTGAGCCTAGAAGCTTCTCGAAGAGCTGACACGTCATGATGATTGACATGCATCTCCTAATAAGAGAACTATACTTGGACCAGGGAAGGGAGGACTCATCCTGGGCTGTACCAGAAGAACAGTGCCTGGACGACCAGCTGTGCACTATCTGGGCCGAGACTCCTAGCATCACATCCCCGCTCTGGTGTAGGACTGTGGGGGCTTGGCCAGTCCTCCCCTCCTCTTAAGAGGAGTGCCGGGCACCTGTAGCGGCGAGGGTCCTGGGTGTGATCAGATCGTACCTTCATCTACATTTTATTAGGAGCATAAGACCAAATAATTGCATATTCCGCTGTGATTGATAATTGGCATTATATAGCTTGCACTTTCTATTTCCACATTATTGTAAATTGCCGCTTAGTTCTCATTAGACACTGTAGATAATAAATGCAAGCATCATATATTCTGTATGATTGGCTTTTTTCCATACTGAGTTCATCATGCGTCTTAAACCTTATTTGTGTGGGAAGGTAATTAGGAGTGATTTACTTTGCACAAAGGGCTGGATCCCAGGGAGGTGCGGGTACTGTTTATCACTACATTTGGCGCTGTGAGCAGGGTTTACGAGCACGATGCCATTCTGGAAAAAACATGCAAAAGATGAATGCAATGGGGAAGATAGTGCACTCTGTCACATTCCAGGATGGCCGGCATCAAATGCTTGGTCGGGTGTGGCAGATATTTTGCATCGGTACTCGGCACCGAGGGCATGGGACATGCTTGAAAATGATGTTTCCCCGGCGGTAATTAGTAAGTGCTTGGAGAGTTTACCGCTTGAGAAATGCAGAAGGGAGCTAAAGGCAGCAGGAAACATAGGCTGGTTATTCCTGCAGGCGCTCAGAAAGGTGCATGAGAATGAATTGCTTAAAGATGCGCAGATTCGCAAACTAACAGATGAGATTTCCCTGCTCCAGAAGCAACAAATCATTATGAGAGAGACCCTTGAATCGTCCGTTAAGCGGGCTGATCAGATGGAGGACAGGTGTGCCTCTTTAGCTGTGCGTGTAGCCACGCACAAATGCCGACAGTGGCGGGGCAATCCGTCAAAGATAAGGATTTGTGCGCTAATTAGGAAAGATAACTGGGACCCAAATTTATGGCCAGGTGAAGTCAGTGATAGCAAAACTGAGCAAGCATATGACTGGAATGAATCTGTTGAAATTAGGCTTGCTAAATTAGATTGTTCTGATGAAGAGGAGCTGGAATGTGCTCCAAAGAAATGTGTTTATCCAGTGCGGCCGTTAATCACTAACAAGTCAAAAGGGCAAGCTGGCGGTGCAAATATTCAGAATACTAGGATTGTCCACGATTATACACAGACAGAGCTTTTAGAGATTGCTAAGTTATTTAGACAGAAGCCAGGTGAAGCACTTCTGAGGTGGTTCCTTCGCCTCTGGGACACGGGTGCCGATAGTATCTTCTTAACCCCAGAAGAACTGTTAAGATGGGTTCACTCACCACTAATGTGATGTTGGGACAGATCGTGCGCGGTGCGCTCGGGCAGCAAGGCTCTCATTCCTTGTTTAATTGGCTTCAGACTGCCCTAATGACTCTGTATGGGAGTCCAATGGATATGGAAGAGAGTTGGGGCGGTTGGCAATCACTAACTGAAGCAACAGATCAGGTTAGAGAGATGGGTTTACAGTGTGCACTGTACAGTGCAAATTTTGCAGGGCCTGACATGGAGTTGTTTACAGCTGGCATGCGCGCACTTTTGTTAAGAAATGCACCGAGTCACATGAAGGGCGCATTGCTTTCATTGCTGGGTCTAGCGCAAGGCAAAGCCATTGGTGAAGTGGCACTTCTGTTAGGGCAATTAGAAGGGCTGGATGTGCGTAAAGCAGCGCGCCTAGTGGCTGCAAACAATGATTCAGAGAAAAAGCGTGGCAAAAATGTAAAGTCTGAAGAGAAAACTGATACTGTTGAGATCACACGCAGCCAAATGTGGGTGGACCTGCTAAAAGCGGGAATTCCAAGGGAAGAGATAGACGGTAAACCCACATCTGTGCTGCTTGAGAAATGGAAGAAATTGAAAAAACAGGGATCAGGAAAAACTAAGCCCTCTGCACCCTCTGAAGAGGAGGTGTTGAAGCCCAAAGTGCGAGCAAAAGGTTACCCTGATTTGGCAAAGGACAAGTGGGAGGCCCCAGACCCCATTTTTGATTGAAGGGCTGGCTCTGTCTTTGAGGTACGGTTAATAAAGAGAACTAGTCCCAGAGACAGACGCCCTTTTGTGCCACTTACATTGTATTTGGATGAGAAAGTAAAACACGTTTCGGCTCTATTAGACACAGGAGCTGAGGTAACCATTCTGAATGGCAATCCCAGTAAATTATCTGGTCCCAGAGTTTTGGCCAATGGTTATGGGGGAGCAGAAACTGTTGCAAAAGCCTTTAATGTAAAAATGTCAATGGCGAGGGATTGCCTTTCACAGCAAATGTTTTGATTGCAGATATACCAGAGTACATCCTTGGCATGGATCTGTTGTTGGGCAAAAGTGTTACTACAGATTTAGGCGAATTTGTTTTTGGCAATCGAAAAATCCATGTGAGAGTTGTTAACCCCGTTGTGGCTGGGCATGCCAAATGGTCCCCCTTGCATTTACCTCCTCCTGCTGAGCCAGTGTGCGTGAAACAGTACCGGTTGCCAGAAGGACATAAAGAGATTGGTGAAACTATTGAGTCATTGGTGGAAGCTGGCATAATGAGGCCGGCAGTCAGCCCATTCAACTCGCCGATCTGGCCTGTCCACCGCCCGGATGGGGCATGGCGTCTGACGATTGATTACCGCATTTTGAACAAGAAGGTGCCGCCCTTAGCTGCGGCGGTGCCAGACATCATCACCCTGATTGAAAACTTTACGAGAGAAGTGGGTGAATGGCATGTGGTCCTTGACCTGGCCAATGCATTTTTCTCCATTGATATTGACACTGAATCACAAGACCAATTTGCTATCACTTGGGACGCCAGACAATTTACCTTTACTAAATTGCCCCAGGGGTATGTGCATAGTCCCACTCTGTGTCATGGATTGATTGCCAGAGACTTAAAGATGGTGCAGTTGGATGATGTATTTATTGCTCATTACATTGATGACATCATGCTGACCAGTGCTGAGAAAGAACATGTAGAAAACGCTGCTGAAAAGTTGATCACACACATGCAAAATCGGGGGTGGGCCATAAATCCCAAAAAGGTACAGGGGTCTGCTCAAGAGGTGAAATTTCTAGGTGCAATCTTGTCTGGGTCAGTTAAGAAAATTCCCGACCCGGTAATTGATATGGTTCAGCAGATGGCTCTGCCAGCAGATAAAAAAAAGAGGCACAAAGATTCATTGGGTTAATGGGTTTTTGGAGAAATCACATACCTCATTTAAGCCTGATACTGAAACCCATTTACAAAGTCACCAGAAAGAAACATGACTTTACATGGGGCCTAGAGCAACAGACTTCCTTCCAACAGGCTAAAGACGCATTGCAAAATTACATCACACTGGGGCCCATGACAAAAACGGATCATTTTGAATTGGAAATTCTTGTCTACAATGACGTGGCTGTGTGGAGCTTGTGGCAAAAGCAAGGACAGAAAAGAGTGCCACAGGGGTTCTGGTCAAGGAAGCTCACAGATCCTATGACAAGATACACTCCGCTTGAGAAACAAGTTGCTGCAGTGTACTGGGCTCTAGTTGAAACTGAAAGAATCATAGGCGAACAACCAGTGACAATTTGCACAGAAATTCCAATCATGGGCTGGGTGCGTGACACAGCTGCAAGCGGGAAAAGTGGCAGAGCACAAGACGCCACTCATGTCAAATGGAAATGGTATTCACAGCAACGTGCGAAAGCTGGCCGCACAGGGGTTTCCAGACTGCACAAACAAATGCTGGAGGCAGTAGATCTGGAAGCGATGCCTGAACCAAACACCCATGTGGCGTTGCCAGAATCTCCCTTCAAAGTCGCACCCGCCTATGATACATTGACAGAGGAAGAACAAAAGTCTGCATGGTTCACGGACGGCACCGTAAAGTATGATAAAGGGCAAAGACACTGGCAAGCTGTCGCATTCCAGCCGCACCAAGAAACACTGCTAATGAGAGAAGGTGTGGGAGGATCAAGCGAGTATGCTGAACTGCAGGCGGTGGCGTCCGTGATTGAACAGGTGAATGAAACAGAGACTGCATACATATACACAGACAGTTGGGCCACATATCAAGGCCTGACACATTGGGCACCAGCAAGGAGAAGAGATGGATGGCAGATCAAGAACACTCCGATCTGGGGAGGGCCAGACATCTGGGAAGAGATGTGGTGCAAAGGTGAGAGGTGCAAAACCTGCATTGGGCATGTCGATGCACACATGCCCCCTGACACCTCACTGGCTGCCCTGTTCAACAGTGAAGTGGACCAAATGGCAAAGATTCGCCCAGTGACAACACCGCAAGAAGCTGAGGTGCTGCAAGGGATGGCGGATTGGGCACACCAAACCTCAGAGCATCTAGGGCAAACAGGAAATTATCATTGGGCAAACAAGAGACAATTGCCCATTACCATGGATCAAGCCAGACAAGCTGCCTCCCAATGTTCTGTGTGCTGTGAAGTGAAGCACTACCCTCTGGAGAGGAAGCCTCAAGGCCCTTTGAGAAGAGGTGAAAGAGCTGCTAGCGTATGGCAAGTTGACTACATTGGCCTGTTACCGCCCGAGAATGGAAAGCATTATGTGTTGACCATGGTAGACACATACTCTGGACTGTTATTAGCTTATCCAGCCGCCCATGCAGATCAACGGGCTACCTTGCAAGGCATGGAATACCTCATCAGACACTATGGCATCCCGGATGAAATCCAATCAGACCAAGGCAGCCATTTTGCTGGACACAATGTGCAAGACTGGGCACTAGAGCAAGGCATAAAATGGACACTGCACATCAGCCAGTACCCAGAATCCTCTGCTCTGGTGGAACATAGCAATGGGCTGCTCAAGCAACAAATAAAGAAGCTGACTAAGACTCACACTCTCAAGGGGTGGTCCAAACATCTGGCACAAGCACTGTTTGAACTGAACAATCGTCCACTGGGAAATCGCCAGACACCCTTTGTGAGACTGACAAGTGAGAAAGTGGAATCTACAAAGACTCTTGTGTGGAAAACCGACAAAGAAGCTAAGCTGCCTGTGCAAGCCACTGCAGGCAGCATTGGACTTGATCTATCTACCTGTGAAGATGATGTTATACCGGCGGGGCAAACCAAATCTATCTCGCTGGGTATTGGCATCAAATTGCCGGCTGGCACTTATGGACGCATTGCTGCACGATCCAGCCTGGCAAAACAAGGCATTGACATATTGGGAAGTGTGATTGATCCTGATTATAGAGGGACTGTTTCGGTACTTTTACATAATGCTGGTGCATCTGCAGTACCATTAACCAAATATGACTGAATTGCACAATTGATTTGTGAACGAGCAGTTGTCCCCCTAGTGGTAGAGAGCAAGCAATCCCCAGACACTACATTGAGGGGGTAAGGAGGCTTCGGTAGCACGGGAAAAAAGGTGTGGGTGCACCATCCTAACAAAAAGCCTGAGGCTGGGGAAGTGTTAAGTCAAGGTGTTGGAAGTACTTATGTTGTACTTTTGCATAATTCTGACGTGCCTGTTTATATTCCCGCTACTAGGCTCACACCACAAACATAGAGCAGTATGAAGGGGATGGGACTTGCCTTGCTTTGGGTGCTCCTGGCCTGCCAAACCAACGCTTTCTCTGTAAAGAGTGGGTTGATGCAAGACGCTACATGGACTCTGAGAATCGCATCCACTACACCTGATGCTCCAGTCCTGCGTGATAACTACAACCGCACCGTAACCTTTGAGAAAAGCGTTACAAATGAGTATCCACGTGGAACTGCAAGAGTCCTAGATTGGCACATTGTCGGACACCTTTTGTCACTAACTCATATGACTGGTGCTTATGAAATCCTAGGCCCAAACGTTTCAGTGAATGGATCAAGTAATTTATTTGATGTTTCATGTTTCTTTTGCCCTAAGAACTGCAGCGAGTGTACTCGCCAAGATTTTCTGGACTATAACTTGACCAAATGCCTTCCATACAATTGTACTTTGAAACAGCCTCTACCAGATGGTAGTATGGTGTTTATATCAAAAACCAATATTGCATATGGTAGGCATCCCACTTGGAGTATGGTGTTTTTCAAATCACACAAAGTAGAAACTGTGAACATGCTAGATTTTCCAGTAGTAAGACAACATTTAAATTGCAGACATGTGATGCACGCGTCCATCATTTCAGAGGTACACTTAGACATAGATTTGTCACGGGGCAATGTTTCCTTAGTACTACCAAGCTGCTATAAATGGAGTCAATTTCTATGGCCCATCACCAAATTGCGCGTAGCTAGGGGTTTAGATTCATTGATTGCGGGTGCAGCGGGAGTGGGAACGGGGGCTTTAAATCCTTTTGACATAGAAACTGTGCGCAACAAGTTAGCCACTATGGGTTATGATGCCAGCGGCGCTATAAAGCTTCTGGCCCAGTGGGGCCCATTGATAAGCCCTACCCTGCGCAACACTGCTACAAGTATTGGCAACCATTGGAAGTGGCAGAATTTCAGCTATGAAGACATTTTCTCTGCCATAGGGCAGGTCAACAAAACTGCTAAAGACACACAAGGCATTCTATGGCAAACTTTGCTAAATCAGCAGGTGTTGGCTTTCCGTTCCGAATGGGGGCGACTATCTTCAACCCACTGGCACACAGAGCTACAGTTACCAGCAAACATATGGATTAAGCCGCCTGCTTTTGATTGCATGAATAACACATTCCATGCGTTAATGCAAGTTAGTAGGACTGCTTATGCTCTAGAAATATGGTGCCCTTTTTAGTATTGCCTATGAAAATCAATGGTTCCTGGTGGGTTCCGCAAATACGAGGGGAATGGTTAGACAGCCAAAACTACACCATCCACAGTCACACCTGCATGCCCTGGGATCAGGGGTGGGTGTGTCCCCTAACTGGGAGGGTTCCGGACCCATGCATGCATCCCGTAGCAGGGGAGTGCACCTGGATGCAATACCACATTAATGGGACTGACATCTTCCAAATAGATCAGCATAAAGCCTCCATAGTTACTAATCATTCCTTGCTTATTAACAATTATAGGTTATTAGGGAATCCTCAAGTATTTTGCGTAGATCAAGTTGTGACTATCTTAGACATTGTTACTCATACCTTATATTCTTTAACTCAGTGGTCTCACACTACTCTGCATGCTGAGCTCACGCATTTGCTTAACTGGACTCTATCCTATGGGGTGATTACTGCCCGGCTTCAAGCTATTAGACAGTTTGCCCAAACTGCTTGGAAAGATTTCCAGACGCTAGCTACCTCGGTTATTTCTGCAGAGTACAAGCTGATAATAGACAGAAACCAATTAATCAAAACTGCTGACCATCTGCAATCAGTTACTAACCACCACTGGTGGGATATATTCACTGGATGGTCTCCCTCCTCCACTAAGCGGCTTAATATAATACTGCACCCATTGCTGTGGTTGCTGATTTCCCTAATATTCATACTTATCGTCTTCATTGGGCTCTTGCGCAGAATGTCTTTCCTTTATACTAGAATGACTGCGCTAGAGAAACGCTTAATCGGCCTACAGCACACTGTACATGCTTCCAAATCGTGGAACTGAGTCAGCATTTTCAGGCCTCACTTTGAAAAGGGTGGAATGTCGTGATAAGCTGCTAGGCGCTTGCAGTAACCTGCATTTGCACTAACCCACTCAGCTATCTTGTGTGTATTAGAGCCTATTTGAAGCGTGGAGGAAAATGCTGACATCAACCAGGCCTCTCGAACTGGGTGAGCCTGCATGCTTGCAAGGGGTTAATTGCGAAGGCCGAAGGCCTTTTCTGAAGACATAAAACATCTAGCATTTGCAAGAGGCTCTACGCAGCCCTTGGGAGCCAGGCACAGCTTTGCTCGTCTTCGCTCTGCGAGTCAGGTGCACTGATAAGGCAAGAATGTCAGATCTTCTCAAAACACAGTGCCCAAAACCTGGGAGCCAAGACTGGCTGTTTCCAGTCTTGTAACTTTCCAAGCGAAAACATGTTTACTGCCCGGAAGGGTGAGCCTAGAAGCTTCTCGAAGAGCTGACACGTCATGATGATTGACGTGCAGCTCCTAATAAGAGAACTATACTTGGACCAGGGAAGGGAGGACTCATCCTGGGCTGTTGGAAAGACACGCGTACCAAGAAGAACAGTGCCTGGACGACCAGCTGTGCACTATCTGGGCCGAGACTCCTAGCATCACATCCCCGCTCTGGTGTAGGACTGTGGGGGCTTGGCCAGTCCTCCCCTCCTCTTCCGAGGAGTGCCGTGCACCTGTAGCGGCGAGGGTCCTGGGTGTGATCAGATCGTACCTTCATCTACATTTTATTAGGAGCGTAAAACCAAATAATTGCATATTCATCTGTGATTGATAATTGGCATTCTATAGCTTGCACTTTCTATTTCCACATTATTGTAAATTGCTGCTTAGTTCTCATTAGACACTGTAGATAATAAATGCAAGTATCATATATTCTGTGTGATTGGCTTTTTTCCAGACTGAGTTCATCGTGCGTTTTAAACCTTATTTGTGTGGGAAGGTAATTAGTAGTGATTTACTTTGCACAAAGGGCTGGATCCCAGGCAGGTGCAGGTACTGTTTATCACTACATTCTCCCACAATCCTTTTCCGACCACTCCTTGGTGACACTCGAGTTCATCCTATCCAGCGCTAAGACAAAGGCCCCCAACTGGAGATTCAAAGTGGGATCATAATCTGATACTGTGTTTGCAGCAGAGCTAAGTCAAGGGATCACAACCTTCCTTGAGACAAACCAAGACTTGGTCAGTTCTGCTGGTACTCTGTGGGAAACACTGAAATATTATGTACGAGGTATGTGCATCGCAAAAGAGAATGGTGTTCTGGAGCTGATACGATGCGAATTGGCAAACAGTGAACGACGGCTAAAAGAGCTCGAACTCAAATGCACTACGTCCAACGAGCCACAGACCCAAGCTGACTTAAAAGAAGAACAGCTGAAATTCCATGAATCAGCAGAGCGCGAGCTGAAGTTTCTGGGTCGCAGACACCAAATCTGACAATATGGCGAAGGCCAAAAACCTGGAGCACTCCTGGCCCACTTACTAAAACTAGACAAAACACCTGCCCGCGTAGAACTCATCCGTGATGCACAAGGCATCCTAGTTTACACAGAGGAGGAAATATTGAATACATTCTGTAGCTTTCATCAAGACCTATACAGCTCCAAAACACCACAAGCCCAGAAATACTCCAAGACTTCCTCAAAGACACCGAACTATAATGGGTAGCCCAGGAACTATGGAAACCGCTAAACGCCCCATCATACTAGAAGAAATATTAGAAGCAAAAAGAACTCTCCCAAACACCAAAGCGCCACAGGGGAATTCTATAAATTCTATGCAGCCACCGTAGCTCCACTACTTCTCCAAGTATATGAAGAAGCTCTAGAGCAAGGAGTCCTCCCACCCACTCTACGCGAAGCTTATGTATTCTTAATACACAAAGCAGGCAAACCCCAGGAAGACTGTGCCTCGTACAGGCCAATTTCCTTAATCAACCTTGACAACAAGATATTAGCAAAAATTCTAGCGGCACGACTACTCCCCCTCATGCCCGCAATGGTACTGGGCGACCAGGCTGGGTTTATCCCGGGACGCAGTACAACCTACGGCATCAGACGACTGTTCGGCGTCATTGCGGCACTCGATCCAACACAACAAGCAATCGCCGTCCTACTGGACGCTGAAAAGGCCCTTGACTCCGTGGAGTGGCCATACCTCTTTGCAACACTCAAACAAATGGGACTTGGGAACCTCTTTATTAAAATGATCTCACTACTCTATAATGACCCACGATCCTATATCACCCTCGGCAATACGAAATCCCCCAGTATCAGGCTAGAATGCAGCACCAGACAAGGCTGCCCCCTATCAGCCCTCATCTTCACCTTAATAATGGAACCCCTAGCCTCAAGACTCAAGACCGCATAAACTAGTGGTCTCCCTATACGCCGATGACGTTATGTTATTCGTCAATGATCCCCAAACAAACCTCAACCCGATAATGTGGGAAGTGATCAAATTCAGCAACATCTCAGGCCTCAAGACCAATCACTCCAAATCAGTGATATTCCCTCTGAAGCCAAACACCCCTAGGTACCCTGACGATCACGGGTTTAAGTGCGAAAACACCAAAGTCCACTACCTCCGCATCTATATGTCACTTAATTGCAACAAAATATTCAAAGATAACTATGCAATGACAATAAGTTCCCTTCAGGAGCGTGTACACCGTTAGAAGTCACTCCCACTAGCACTATGGAGGCGGGCCTCTCTGACCAAAATGGTGATTCTCGCCAAACTCCTCTATCTATTTGCAAATATACCACTGATACTACCACGCTCCTTCTTCCAAAAAGTTAAAAGCCTCATCCTCGAACTAATATGGGCAGGAAAACCAGCAAGAGTCGCTCATACAACGCTAATTCTACCAACATCGCAAGGAGGCCTTGCGCTCCCTGACATTGAGAAATACTACTGGGCAGCACAGGAGGAATTCCTGAGCCATTGGTACAACACTCAATGTATACACCCACACGTGCAGGTTGAACAGGCCTTAGCTTCTCCTAATCTACTGAGAGCTGTCATTCTTAGCAACCTCCCAGTTCCACACAACACGATGAACACTGTCCTGTCCACCTACGCTATCTGGAGGAAAATCGCCAAAAAATACGACATAGACACGAGATACTCTCCCCTACTACCAATCAAGTTCATCCCTGGCATACTCCTGACAAATGAGAAGGTATTTTATCTATGGCGCAATAAAATCAAAATCCAATACTTTGGTGACCTAGTCCCCGAAGGATGTTTATAACCCTGCAATTGGCCAAAGAGCGAGGAGGTAACACATCACTTGATATATTTCTCTACTTCAGGCTGCGCTACACCCTACAAGCCCAATTCCCATCATTTCCCAAACAGCCAGCGACATGGGAAGTACTACACAACGTAATCCAGGCAAAAGGGGAGGGAAGACTAGTGTCCGCGATATACAAATCCCTACTAACAGATACAGCAACCACCGACACTCACACGAAACAACGCTGGGAGACAGCTATCCAGGTTACAATACCGGACGACGACTGGTCCTACATTCGTCGTCAAACTCAGAAAGTTCCTATAAACACTCGCTTCAAACAAATTCATTGAAATTTTGTGCATCAAACCTACTACACCCCTACGAAAAAACAGCGTCACCATCCAGAACTATCTGCACAATGTGAAAGATGCAGCGCCATAACTGCAGACTTTCTCCATCTCGCTTGGAGCTGTCCTGGGATATCTTGGTTCTGGTCCTCAGTCCTACAAACGATTGCCGAAATAGTGGGGGAGGAGCTAGTCCCGCTCCCGACAGTTGCACTTCTAAGCCTGACCAAATACTTGCAGCCTCCATCGAGGAAACTAGCAGCCCTTCTCCTGGTACTTCAAGCAGGAGGATTTCCATGGCAAGGGGACGCGGTCCTCTTCCCACACTAGCAGCTTGGAAAAAAGACGTCACGTACTGCCAAGACTTGGACACAGAATTCATAAGAACTCTATCCCTCCATGCACGACCCCCCGACATCTGGGGTCCATACATTGCCTACCTACTCGCCAACTCAGATACCTCAGACTCTCAAACGCAACTCTCACAATCGCAAAGGGCAAGCACGTCCACATCACCAACAAACCACATGGCGGTTTGAGGCAAAGTGAACAAGTCAACAAAAATGGAGCTTAAACCATGCATTATAGGTGGGAGGGGGGTTAAGCACGGAACTTTATATGTTGTGAACGTTTTCTTCATCTGTTTTGTTGTCTTTGTTAACTGGACCCAATTGGTGCAGATTTGTCTTCTTTTAAATGAAAAACCAAAAAATAAAGTTAAAAAAAGAAGAAAAAAAACAGGAAGTCTAAAAAAATCCAAGTCAACATATGGATAAATGTAAATTCATAAAAGCACTGACAGCTCCTCAGTGCCCTAGAAATCCAAAAGAAAAACGAAAAGCCTTACAAAAGACACAAGCCGGTGATTGCAATACACAAGTGGACTCTGAAAATGCGGAAGTGTCATGATCCCAGTCAGTGAGCATAGTCCTCATTCAGGCATTGAGGCTAGGCAGAGCACATTATATCAATCAGATGATAATAGAGACATTAATTTTACAAAGAGTTACAGAGTATCATAGTTCACGGAACAGACTAACCCGACAGAAGTTATCTCTGACGCTGTTATATTCAGTTAAGAACATTTATTCGCTCGCTGTGGCAGCATCTTCAGTCAGAAGTTTCCCTCACAGCCAAAGCATTTCAGTCAGAAGTTTCATCCGCAGCCACCGAATCATCCGAAGGTTTTTTCCTCAGCTTTCTGAAAACCTGCAGACAACACAAGAAGCATTTAATACAAAAATTAACTTAACAGTTTAACAGAGAAGATGTTTTATAAGCGTTTACGTACCGGAAGGTTCCTCAAGTTTTCACCTCACAGTTGTTACTGCGCTCCACCTTGAAGGCTGCAGTTACTCTGTATTGGCGAACTTACGTTTAAAACGTTTTCTCATCCTGAGTAACTCCGCAGCCATCCGCAGCCATAACTATTTTCCCAAATTCCGTGAACCTGGGAAAAAGAGAAAAAGACAAAGTAATTAGAGAGATCTGTCCAACGTGGGAATCAATTCAAGCCCTTAAGGATTACAGTATCTTCAACTGTTTACTTACCCAAAGACTCATTCTTAAAAGAATAGACATTTCAAGGCAAGAAGCTACAGAGTTCATCAGCATGCCAAGTTACCATTGCTTCTCCATCTCAACGCATCCCTGTAGAAAAGCAGGATAGAGAGCTCCACAATAATAAAACACAGGTGAGAAGGGAATTCAGCCCTGGAGTTAGAAGGGAGTGATTTTAGGGATATACACATCTTATATAGTATTATCTCAGTTAATAGATGTTATAGCAGTTCTATTGTTGTCATTTGTTTGTTCAAACAGAAAAAGAATCCTAAAGGCTCCAAGGTATCAGGTCCACAGACTGGGAAGGTATTATGCTCCCGAGGAGTCCAGGTAAGCGTTACAGAACGCAAAGCCTTACTATAAATACTCCACCTGAGTGTAATGGAAAACACAGAAATAGACAATTTATGCCAGATTTTGGGGGAGTTGAGGGCAGAAGTCCATGCAGCTAGATCAGAAACCAATTCTCTCAGGAGAGAGTTGGTGGTTAACAGAGAACACACTGATGAATTGGGTCTCCAATTATTACAGTCCCAAGTAGGACAAGCACCGCTTCCTGGTGGTCTCCCACAGGGTCAAGTTTCTGCTCACAGTCCTCCTCTACAAGTGTTTTTACCAGGGAACATTCCACTAGCAGCCCCAGAAAGGTTTATGGGGGATCCGAAGCGTTTTGCAGTCTTCATGAACCAATGTAATTTACACTTCCTGTGTAGACCCGGGTCTTTCCTTCAGATCAGGCTAAGGTGGTGTTTGTGTTATCATATTTGGGTGGACATGCTGCTGACTGGTCCATTCCCTTAGTCAATCGAGATGACCCATTATTAAGAAACTTCCCTGGTTTTCGGCAGGAGTTAGAGGAATTCTTTGCCCATCATGCTCAGGGACAGGCCTTGGATAATGAGCTGCTCCCTTTACGCCAAGGTAACCAAGAATTGTTATCTTACATAGCTTTAATCGATTAGTGGCAGAGACCAATTGGCTTGAGGAGAAGAGAACAACACTAATTTATCGAGGATTACGAGGAGAACTCAAGGACATATTGGCGCAAGTAGTGAACCCTCCTACAGGTTGTGCCGAATTCATTGACCTAACTATACAATTGGATCACCGTTTGAAGGACCGGTGCACTGATCGGGCCAGATCAGAGACTAGATCACTCTATGTTAGTTGTAAAGACAGTGGAACTCGTCAGGTGACGGAAAGTCACTCTGAGCCAATGCAGTTAGGAGGTGTTCAGTGTCAAATTTCTAAAGAAAAAAGACACAAAAGAAGACAACAGAATGTATGCATCTATTGTGGTTCAGCCGGTCATCACCTTCGTAATTGTCCTGTCAACCCGCAAAGGAAACCAGTGGGAGCCGTAGTCAAGGCGGACAGGAATATAATAAAAAATGACCTGATGGAAAACTCCAACGCCCGACAAGGGTAGAGGTCGACTTGTCGAGCCAGAAGAAGGAAATTCAAATCTCTCATTTTGTTGTTCCTGCTATCTTAAGTAGTGACCTTCAACCTTCCAAGATATATGCTCTTGAAGCATATGTAGACAGTGGTGTGATTGGAAACTACATGGAGTACAAACTAGCAGGCAAGATGGGTATTGTATACATGCGAAGGCTGTGGTGGAAGGTACTCAACTGATATCCGGACAAGTGTACGAAGTTTGCACCTTGCTTTGCCAAGCGGGACATTGAGAAAAAATCTTGCTTTACCTAATCAGTGCTCCACAGTTTAAAGTAATCTTATGTATTCCATGGCTAGAGAAACATAATCCACAGATTGATTGGCGTGCCAGAACCGTAATATTTACCAAGGAATGCAAACACTCCTGCTATGTTCAAGGCGGAACCTTTGGAAAAGAAGTTCAAGTGATTCAAGAGAAGAACCCGCTTTAGGATTAATAGGAACTCTTCCACCAGAGTATCAAGATTTTCAAGAAGTTTTTGAAGAACAGGCCAACGTGTTGCCTCCACACCGGCCATATGATTGTCAAATTGATTTAATCCCTGATTCCAAAACCCCATCTAGTAGAATTCATGCTTTAACTGAAAAAGAAAATATTCATTTAAAAACATATTTGGATAACTACCTAGCCATGGTTTTTATTCAGCCTTCTAAGTCCCCTATGGCTTCTCCTTTGTTCTTCGTGCCCAAGAAGGAAGGGGACCTTCGTACTTGCATAGACTATCGTGTCTCAAACCAGATCACATTTAAGGACAGGTACCCCAGACAAATGCCTCTTTGCCGAAACCAAGACGGGCATCCTGGTTGAGGGTACAAAGGAACAGGAGGGGGAGGTAACTCACAGCGTACCTGGCGGGCTGCGAGAGGCTCTCGATCCCGGGACACCGAGTGCCAAGTGGCAACTTCAGGACTGTTCCATCCTGACACACTGGAGTTCAACCCCATCGCCCTTCCGAAAATCTCACGCTACTTCGATATGACTTTGTCGACTCTGAAACATGGAACATCAAATACATGCGGCAGGCTTCCCACGGCCCTTGCCCACCTCCAAGGTACATCCCATCGAAAGGTCCTTGGAAAGAAATACAGAACTTGTTCTCTGCCCTAGTTATGTTGGCTGGGGACCCATGTTTGGCCCTGTTGGTCAGAGGAGGTGCAGATCAAATAATGTCGACCCCCACCACACGGTTAAAGTTCCTTCCGTAAAATCGGTCCCCCAAGTTCTGGCTTTGGCTTCCCGTTGGAGGTCAATGTTGGAAGTCCCCCCTCCTGTTGGAGGCTACCTAAAAAAAACAGCCACAGGATGATCCTTTTATGAACGTACCTTCGGACTATGGCTTATTCCCGCTCCGCCCAATCCCCACCCCGGGGATCCACAATGGCTCAAGAAGTCCCCCCCCCTGCACCAGAAACTAAAATTTGTCACCTTAAACGTCAGAGGCCTAAATTCCCCTCGAAAAGAAAATCCACTCGTCAACGCTTACAGGACGGGGAAGCTTCAGTGGCCTTTTTGCAAGAGACTCATCTAATTCCAGCGGATTTCTCCCGCCTTCGCAGTAGACTTTTTCCCCTGCAACTGTTGGCTTCCAATGGCACTAAGAACGGAGGCATGGCAATCCTCTTTGCAAAAGGAGTCAGACCGCAAATCCTGGACTCGTTGCGCTGCCCACAGGGCAGCTCTATCGCAGTCAGATGCCTCATCTTTGGCCAACTTGATTCCCTCATCTCAGCGTAATGCCCAAAAGACAACCAGGAGGGGTTCTACCGGGACTTAGAGGAGGCTCTCCTCCCATTCATCGAGGGGCAAGTCATCATTGGAGGGGACTTCAATTGAGTCCCTGACCCACTTATGGATAGGTCACACCCCCCACCCCCAGCGATTTAAGGCTGGCAAAAGGCCTTCTTCACCTCTTTTGGACCCTATAGGTCGTGGACACCTGGAGGGTAATCTACCCTGATGAGAAAGATTTTTCCTTCTACTCATACGTGCATAGAACTTTCTCCCCGATCAACCTTCTGTTGGCTTCCCCCCATATCCTGGCCTTTACAGACAATGTCACCATTGGCCCCAGGGTCCTCTCTGACCACGCTTCGGTCACGCTGACTCTTCGAGCACATGACCCCGATCCTCCTCCCAGTCGCCGATGGAACCAGTATGCCCCCTTCCTAACAACATGGCGATATAGGACTCCATAGCTAAGTCAATTGAAAACGTTTTCATGGAAAACTGGAACGAGGACATGTCCCCAGCGAACAACTGGGACTCCATGAAGGCTGTGGTGAGAGGGGAACTGATCGCTCAAGGTGCGGCCTTTCACAAACGCCGGCAAGCAGCCCGCACTGCCATTGAGAACGAGATCCTTGAAGCTGAGGCCACCCATAAGTGGAAAGGTTGGTCTCCGAAATTCGATCGGCTTTACAGGCAGCACGAAAGAGGTTGGAGGCACACTATGCTTAGGCCACGGCGCACCTGCTAACCAAAACTAAACAGTGGTACTACGCCAAAAACAACAAAGCTAATAAACTGTTGGTGGACAAGCTTGCCAAGGACAAGAAGAGAAACACCATCTTGGGCCTCCGCGACCCCATGGCACGGTCCAATTCGCAGAGCAGGACAAACTGTAACTGGCGGTGACCCACCTCTCAGAGATAATGATGGCATCGCCAAGGGATCAAACAGAACAACGGGACTACCTGCAGGGCGCTGCTCTCCCTCACCTCAAGGCCTCGGCGAGGGACAGTCTCGAGGCACCCATCTCAGGTGAGGAAGCCAACATTGCCATTAAGGGCCTCAAACCCAGAGCCCCGGGCGCAGATGGGTATTCCATCCAATTCTATCAAATCGTCCGCTCCCAGCTTGTGGCCCCCTTGACACTCCTCTTTAACTCTTTTGCTACCACAGGAAGCATCACCCCCTCTATGCAGGAGTCAAACACGGTCCTCATTTTTAAGCCTGGGAAAGACCCCAGGGACAACAGCTCGTATAGGCCAATTTCCTTACTAAATCTCGATGCCAATATATACTCTAAGATCCTGGCAAATCGCTTGGCACTTGTCCTCCCTGACATCATAGACCCGGACCAGACAGGTTTCATAATCCATAGGTCAAGAAGAGACAACATCCGCAGAGCCCTGAATTGAATAGGTGTCGCTAACCAGGAATCACAACAACTTGCTCTGTTTGGCCCTAGATGCAACTAAATCCTTTGATAGAGTGGACTGGACTTTCCTCTGCCTCTCCCTTGAAGCTTTCCACTTTGACCCAATATTCCAAAAGTTGGTATTAGCCAATTACCAGTCCCCTAAGACTCTCGAAGGTCAATAGTCATCTATCTGACCCGATCCCTCTTTCTTGTGGAACTAGGCAAGGGTGCCCTCTATATCCCCTGCTGTTTTCCCTAGCCATGGAGCCCTTGGACCAACACATTCACCTTAATCCACAGATTAAAGGCCCCCAAGTAGGCCCCTCTCAGCACAAGATTGCTCTTTATGCTGACAATGTGCTATTAACCATCACTGACGTTTCGGCCTCAATGAAGCCGGCCCTGGCCGAAATTCATAGGTTGGGGAGAGTAGCAGGTT
Organism: Ambystoma mexicanum; assembly: GCF_040938575.1. Classification (NCBI taxonomy): domain Eukaryota; kingdom Metazoa; phylum Chordata; class Amphibia; order Caudata; family Ambystomatidae; genus Ambystoma; species Ambystoma mexicanum. The sequence continues at coordinate 201,341,749 of NC_090939.1, forward strand.
TCGCCATCAATTTTGAGAAATCAGTGGCCCTGGGGGTTGGTATAGGTCCAGGGGAAAGAGAATCCCTACAGAAGCAATGCCCAATACAATGGAGTGTCAAAACTATCCCTTACCTAGGGTTGCGGATTCCTGCCCGTCCAGCAGACGTCTATCAGGCAAACTTTCCCCCCCTCTTTGAAGAGCTGGAAAAAGACCTTAACGCTGGCTCTCACAAGTGATCTCGCTTCTGGGCCGCATTACGGCTTGCAAGATGAACCTCCTCCCACGGTTCCTTTACGCCTGCTCCTCTTTGCCCATCTCGATCCCTCTCCCACCACTGCAGCGTCTTCAGAGGAGGAAGATCAGGTTCATCTGGAGGGGCAGAAAGCCACGAATTCCCCAGAGAACCATGGTGGACAGTTCCAGACTGGGTGGACTGGGGGTCCCCGACCTCCACAGGTATCAGATAGCAGCACAGCTAGCCCACATTCAGGGATGGGTCATTACCTTGGGGTGCCCGAAATGGGTGGTGATAGAACAATCCTGTCTTCCTCTCCCTCTTCGCTTTCTCCCATACGCCCCTGTCCCACTGTGCCGAACCTGGCCGAAAATGGTGTCCTCAACTAAACACTTGGTGAAGGCCTGGGACTGGGCCCTGAGACATAGGGGTATCCCGAGGGGGCTGGGCCCCTCCTCTCCAATCTTTGACAACCCGGCTTTCCTGCTGGGATCCTGCCCCTTGAACTTCCGGAATTAGGTGGTGGGAGGCCTTGAATCCCTAGGGCAACTCTTTGAGGAGGGCCGCCCCCGCTCCTTTGAACAATGCAAGGCGGCGTTCCGGTAAGCGGAATTGGACAGGTTCACCTATTCACAACTGCAGCATTGGTGCTCCCATCCCCTGATGAGAGCGGTAGCAACTCGAGCTCCTGCTCCTCTGGAACTCACACCTGCCAGTCCGGAGGAAGATCTCTGCTCTTTATAAATTACTGCAAGACGATCCCTTCGTCGCTAAGGCCTCCTTCATGCCACAATGGGAGGCAGACCTAGGGCACGCCATAGAGGACCAGACCTGGGTAATATCTGATCGAGAACCCGTGCATCCTCCCTCTGCATCACCAACCGGTAGTATGCCCACAAGCTGCTCCTACGATGGTACTACCCCCCTCTTCACTTACACCACTTTCATCAAGCTCTGGATCCCCAATGTTGGCGTTGCTGTGGTCTCCCAGGTTCCTATTTCCACATGTGGTGGACATGTCCAAAGATTAGAGAATGTTGGTCCCTCGCGCCTCGCTATAATAAAAGACATTACTCAAGTGGCAATCCCTTTGGTCACCAAAACTATCCTTCTAGGTGCCCCGGTCCCTGGCTCTTACCCGAGAACTGGCAGGAGGGCAGCCCTCATAACCCAACTTTTGCTGGTGTCAAAAATCACTGTGGCCCGCATTTGGAAGTCCGCAGAAGGCCCCCTGATGACACTCTGGTGGATTAAGCTTTGGGACATTTTGATAGCCAAGAAGGTTACTGTAGCCAAGGCGGGCACCCTTAACCGCTTTGCGAACATTTGGGCGCCATTCTTGGACTACGACCAAAACTTCCCGGCATTGACTTATAAGCCGCGCCTAATTGCGAGGGCCCTGCACTCGGACGACGAACAACTGCCACACAGTCTGGCCTAGGTGGACTGAGAGTGAAGGCTGTCTCAGGGGGCATCAGGGGAGGGAGGTGGGAAATGTGGATTCCTTAAACTGAGGATTTGCGTTGTATCTGGTTGTTAATTGTATAATCACCTGTGCGCTGACTTATAAATAAACATTTTTTTTAAAAAAAGAACAGGTACCCCCTTCCACTCATTCCAGTGTTAATGGACCGAGTTAACGATGCAAAAATGTTTACCAAACTGGACCTTCGAGGAGCTTACCACCACAAAATATGGCTTATACAAGTATCAAGTAAGTTAGGCCTTTTGCTTATGCAACTCTCCAGTGGCTTTTCAGAACTTTATGACTGATGTTTTACGCAAATTGCTAGATGTTTGTGCCATAGTTTACCTCGATGACATTCTAATTTATTCAAGCTCGGCCCAAGAGCATATAACTCACGTGAGGGCAGTACTTATTAAACTATGGCAACACAGGTTATTTGTCAAGCTGGAGAAATGCTCATTTCATGTGACCTCAGTGAATTTTTTGGGATTCATCCTGTCACCATTGGGAATTCAAATGGATAATCGAAAAGTTGAAGCAGTTTTGAATTGGCCTTCCCCTAGGTCAGTGAAAGGAGTCCAAAGCTTTTTGGGATTTGCCAATTTTGACAGACGCTTTGTTGCAGGATTTTCCCAACTAGTCCATCCAATAACTTAGTTATTGCGAAAGCACAAGGCATTCTCCTGGACCAAGGAAGTGGAAGAGGCTTTCCAGACCATGAAAAAAGATTTTACCATCGCTCCCATTTTGAGACACCCACAACCTGAGCTACCGTTACTAGTAAAAACCGACGCGTCCAGTGCTGCAATGGGAGCTGTTTTATCTCAAAGAGATACAGAAACCGGACAACTGCATCTAGTAGCCTTCTGGTCAAAGAAGTTTTCAACAGCAGAATTCACGGTTCTCACAGACCACCGAAACCTGAAATATTTAAGCAATGCAAAGGCTCAGTCATCCCGACAACTCAGCTGGGCATTGTTTTTTGTGGAATACGATTTTGTTATAACTTACCGCCCAGGAGTAGGTAATGGTAAAGCAGATGCCTTGTCACGTATTGGAGAGAAAGAAGAGGTCCAAAGTATCTCGGATCCAGTAAGCATAATTCCAGAAGAAAAGGTGCTGGGAGTCACTGGATTTTCGGAAGAAGACCTAAAGTCACAGATTCTACTCAGCATGACCACTTCAGAGTTAGAGGCTTGGAAGTCAAAAGGACCAAAGTGTTGCATTCAAGAAGGTTTACCTTATTTCCAGAGTCCTCTTTACCTACCAAATCAGGAGCTACAAAGGAAGGTCATGGCAGATTACCATGGAGCAAAACTAGAAGGCCACCCTGGAATCTCTAAAACAACAGCCAAGATCAAATGACATTTTTGGTGGCCAACATGGCGCAAGGATATCATAGATTTCATCCAAACTTGTGGTATTTGTGCCCAAAACAAAAGCTCAAAGCAGAGACTAGCAGGACTTCTTCAACTGTTCCCTATTCCACTAGCACCATGGCATACCATTTCTATGGACTTTATTACTGAGTTACCCCCTTTTTCGGGTTATAATCCAATCCTTTTAATGGTGGACTTGTTCTCCAAAGGCTCATTTCATTGCCCTTAAGGGACTTCCCACATCATCAGTTTTGGCAAAGGTGTTTCTAGAACAAATTGTACGTCTTCATGGATTTCCATCAGCAGTGATCTCTGATAGAGGGAGTCAATTTGTCTCCCAATTCTGGAGGAAATGTTGTGAGTTGGCTAAAGTTGAAGTAGGTTTATCTACCAGCCACCACCCACAAACTGACGGTCAAACTGAGAGAACAATCAAACCTTAGAACAATACCTTTGATGTCCTCTCCACCAAATATATTGTTCTTGGGTGGATGTCCTCTGGTTTGCAGATTATGCTTACAATAACTCTGAACACACCTCCACAGGTTATACCCCTTTTTACATCCTTAACTGTTTACATCCTCGGACCTCTACCTTCGATCCAACAGATTCTTTAGAGATGCCAGCAGTACAGAATCTTCATGAGAACATTACCCAGGTACAGAAAGAGAGACATTTAACTATAGCAAAGGAAAGTCAAAAGAAATTTGCAGATAAACTTCGAAGAAAATCTCCAGATTATAAGGTGGGAGACAAAGTATGGTTGTCTTCTAAACACATTGCACTTCAGGGCCCAAGTAAATTCCAGCCTAGGTTTCTGGGCCCATTCTCTGTGGAAGATATTGTCAACCCTGTAGCAGTAAGGTTAAACCTGCCATCTCACATGCAAACTCATCCTGTATTCCATATTTCCTTGTTAAAACCAATGAATCCGGGGACCCACACTACAACCATCACCCAATGTTACGCTCACCTGATATGCCCGGGGGCATCTGGAAGGCTCTGAGATCTGGAACCCTGGATGCGTAGTTGCCCAGTACTGAATAATGAATCTGCAATTACAGAAGGGAGGATTTATGATAACTGTCTCTAATGGGTGAATCTCCCACCTCCCTCTGACCGATCCCCTTCCCACTGGGTCTTTCTCACCTTAGTTATTTGTAGGGTGAACTATCCGTCCAGCGTTTCTTGTTTAGGGGCGCTTGATGTTTGTTGGTGCCGAGTTGCTTCACTGGTGCAGTGCGCCTTCCTTGGGCCCAGGCCTGCTGTGACCCCGAATCTGCTGATAGGCAGGTAAATTTGTTAATTGTAAATATTTGTTCCGTTTATGGTGGGAATTCGTTAATGTCTTTATCTCCTTCTTTTCAAGTGTGAAGGTCTTGATGCTGACGTGCCGGATGGAGTGGCACATTTTTAAGTAAGAGAAAGCGCAAAGTGCAGCGCCTTTTATTGTCTTTTAAAGCTAAACTGTGTTTTCTTCTTCTACTGACAGGCCTGGTGCTGCGAGTGGTTGAAAGCGTGATAAAAAACTGGCCCCGGAATCCGTTAAGGTAAGTAAAGTGCTGTGCGGTTGTTGTATATTGAAAGCGAACTTGAATATGTCTCCTTTTCCTTTGCAGGATATTGCTGTGGTGCTCCGGATGGAAGCGTGGTGTAGTGCGTGGGAATTCAGGTGAGACTGATGGAATTCGATGTTTGGAAGCGCGCACGCTCTAATATTGTTTTTTCCTTTTTCTTGTTATTGCAGGTTGCGATGTTCGAACAGCAGCTGTGGTAGCGGTTCGCCGGAAGTCTTTGCGCTAGTACTCACAGGCGAGTGATGTTTCTTCCTCTCTCGGTTTCCACAGATTGCAGCCCGGTTGAGATGCCGAGTGCTGGATAGTGTATTCACAGGTAAAACAGAATAATCTTGTTCTTGCAGGACTACAGGAAGATACTGAAGACCAGGAGCTGGACACAGTGAGCGCCACGCAGCTAGATGCAAAATAACGCGAAACGTGTTCTGCGGTCAGCCCAGGTAAAGTAGTTCCAGGGAAAGTAGTTCCAGGCCTGCCACACCCAAAACACTAGACTGCATGGCTTGGTTAAGAACTAGGCTGTGTGGTTGCTTCCATGTTGGATTTAAAGACCCATGTAGTCCATTGAAAGTAAGCCTGGTAAGTATCTCCTTACAGTATATGAGCCTGGTTCCAGATGCGCCAGGACTGCCTCCAGGAGCCTTTTTGCAGAAGTCTTGAGGCCCTTAGATTAATTGTGGGAGCTTGCTTGTGGCACAGCTTGTGGCCCCTGACAGTGGTCATGACACCCAAAACCATGATTATAGAAGGTGAACCAGAATTCTTAGTGAAAGAAATCTTAGATTCCAAGTTTGTCAAAAGGACATTTTTCTACTTAGTGGATTGGAAAGGGTTTGGTCCACAGGACAGAACTTGGGAACCTAGTTCCAATATTCATGCTCCCAAATTGCTTCAAAAGTGTCATCAGAATCACCCCACTAAGCCAGGGCCGGAGGGTCCATCCTTGGAAGGGGCCTGGGGGGTCTGTCATGATCCCAGTCAGTGAGCATAGTCCTCATTCAGGCCTTCAGGCTAGACAGAGTACATTATATCAATCAGCAGGTCAAAGGTGGGTGTAAGCCTGGCACATATGGTATTTAAATCATTCACAGCATCTACTTCCATAGACTCCAGTGATGTTCAATAGTAATTTCATACACTTAAGATGGCCGCCCGCAAACCCATTTACAAGTAGCAGCACGGTTCTATTCATATTTGCAGAGGGAGATACTTAAGCCCTAACTCCGCTGGAATGCATGCTTCACAGCTTCTCTGCTGACAGCGGGTAACACTACCGGGGTTTCTCCTCACAGAACCTAAGAAAAAGAAGATAATAGAGACATTAATTTTACGAACAGATACAGAGTACCATAGTTCACAGAAAAGACTTACCCGACAGAAGTTATCTCCAACGCTGTTATATTCAGTTAAGAAACTTTAATCGCTCGCAGTTGCAGCATCTTCAGTCAGAAGTTTCATCCGCAGCCACCGCATCTTCCTAAGGTTTTTTCCTCAGCTTTCCGAAAACCTGCAGACAACACAAGAGGTATTTAATAAAAAAACGAACTTAACAGTCTAACAGAGAAGACGTCTACGTACCTGAAGGTTCCTCAAGTTTTCACCTCACAGTTGTTACCGCGCTCCACCCTGAAGGCTGCAGTTCATCTGTATTGGCGAACTTAAGTTTAAAATGTTTTCTCATCCTGAGTAACTCCACAGCCATCCACAGCCATAATTCTTTTCCAAAATTCATTGAACCTGCAAAAAAGAGAAAAAAGACAAAGTAATTAGAAAGAGAGATCTCTCCAACGTACATATCAATTCAAGCCCTTAAAGATTACAGTATCGTCACCTGCTTACTTACCCAGTCTCATTCTTAAAAGAATGGACATTTCAAAGCAAGAAGCTACAGAGTTCATCAGCATCCCAAGTTACCATTGTTTCTCCATCTCAACACGCCCCTGTAGAAAAGCAGGATGGAGAGCTCCACAATAACAAAACACAGGTGAGAAGGGAATTCAGCCGTAGAGTTAAAAGGGAGTGATTTCAGGGTTATACACATCTCATATAGTAGTATCTCAGTTAATAAATGTTATAGCATTTCTATTGTTGTCATTTGTTTGTTCAAACAGAAAAGGAATACTAAAGGCTCCAAGGTAACAGGTCCACAGGCAGGGAAGGTATTACGTTGCTGAGGAGTCCAGGTAAGCGTTACAGGAAGAGGGGAATGTAAGCAGGATCACGATCATAAACAAAGATCATGACTCCAATATGAGCAGATTGATGAATTTAACAACCCACTAAATAACAATCGAAGAAGAGACAGAAGAAGCTAATGCCAAGGCCTTAGGACCGAGCTTAGAATTAGTGAATCCAAATCAGACATCTTCACCAGAGATGTTTCAAACTCTTGATCAAAGAAGATCACAACAAGATCATTATGATAGAACATACAGAAAAAATAACTCAAATAGATAATAAGGAGGAAAGTAGAAGAGATAAAAATCACTAAGACTTTGATGAAAGAGATGATAGTAATATTCATTACTATGAACGGCTAACTATGAGAATGAAAGATAGGAGAAAAACATATCCATTCCCAAACAGAGCTACCGTCCTAGCTATATTTCACAAAAATATCGAATTAAAAATTATAACATCACGCGATATTGATAGTTACAAGTGTGAAAGACAAATACTTGGATACAGCAATCAACCATGTCTCATCTTTAATAGGCAGACACTTAATATGGAATCAAAGAAGAACCTTAAACCAAGCAGGCATCCAAATATCAATCAAAAAAGATAGACAAAATGATAGTTAAAGAGCAGCTACAAAATCATGTGACACAAAAAGAACGAAAATACTGACTCAGGAGGATCATCAAGAAGTAAATGTACTAATACATTGTAACAGAGACATAGGAACATTACAAAGAGATGTGTTCTATGAAAAAGAAATATCTAGTCCACCTATAAGAGAACCTGTCACATGGTCATGGCTAGCGAAAGCAAGAGAGCAAACGACGATGCAAATTCAAAATTAGCATCCAATCCCATGTCAACATTCACTGTTTAAAATAGATATCTGGAACACTAGGGGTCATTTACATTTGATGACCCCAGGAAATTCACATGTCTTAGATAAATATGATATAATATAGCTACAAGAGACATGGCTTACTAAACAACCGATATGGCCGAATAGGCAAATCTGTTGGATACCAGCCATTAAAAAACCTAAAAGCCGACCAACTCCGGGATTAATAGGCGCATTGAAAATGAATGCTCCAGGAAAACTAACAGAATGGATGTCCCCGTATTCTGGTGAGCAATTGCTAAAATACGAGAGTCTGAATCCTCCAACTGTGATAGCTATTGTCAATGCCTATTGGAACCCGGTGGATATTACAGACAGTGAATTTATGAATCATATTAGGGACTCGTTCGAGGAAATAGATCTAGATTTTAGCATTACTCACGTTTTGTTGGCAGGGGTCTTGAACAGCCATAGCATAAAACAGAGCTAAAGAACTCTCTACTAGAGCAAATATCTGGCTAATATATATGAAATACCGTAATATGAACATGCTCAATGGGTGTATTAAAGACGACATTCCGCCTCAGTGCACATGGGAAAGGGACAAAACGGAAAGTATCATTGATTATGCATTTATGTTGACCAAAATTCTAAGTACAATAATGGATTTTTCTGTGGTCTTGTCCGATCTAAGTGATCACAAGATTTTAGTTATAACAGTTGAAGTGCCAAACTCTCCTCCTTGCCTATATTACAAACAAAATGTGAATATAAACCAAGGCCTTAATCGCATCAAGTGAAATGCAGAAAAATTGGACAGACTATTTGATGCGATTAAGTTTGCTCCGGATAAACAGTATGTTGACGTCCTGCATTATTTTAAATCGACAGATATCGGAAATGGCCAGCGTAGAGAGAAAGTGGTCAAACCCGATGACATAATAATCAGGGGGAAAAAAGATTAAAAAGGCAAGCTATTAGGAACATTAAAGTGAGCAACTTCTATGATTATAACAAGCAATTAGGTATGACCAAGACCAAATATAGAAATGTCATTAAACAACATAAATTGCAGAAAAGACAGATTGAAAGCGAAACCATGTTAGAAGCCTTGACCTCTAAATCTAGTGCCAGTATCTGGACACTGTTAAAAGAGGGAGAAGCAACTCAGACCACGCCCAATTTCATTAATATCATTGACGAACAGACTTGGGTAAATCACTTTACTGCTCTGTTTTATAACCCTGTCAAATCCCTTGGAAATCTGGTTGAAATAAAACAACACTTAAATAAAACAATAGATATTACTGACATTGAACATATCATTAACAAATTGAGTAATTCTAGGGCACCTGGCCCTGATGCCATTGCTAATGCTACTCTAAAATCAAATCCACGTAAATGGTCCATAATACTCCATCAAATGTATTGTAAGATAATAACTGGCAACATCCCTAATTCCTGGAAAGAGTCCTTCATATTACCTGTTTTTTAACAGGTAATATGAAGGACGTTTTTGATCGTTTGAACACGCAAAATGACAGGCCTTTAACTCTGATGGACTCGGCTGGGAAGATCTATGCCAGAACCCTTTTGACAGAATGTAATACATGGATCAAGGAAAATAAATTATTAGATGATAAACAAGCTGGTTTCATTACAGGTGTAGGCACCTTACCTAATCTTCATATAATACAGGCCTTAAAATATCAAGCAATAGAAAATAAAATCCCTTTGTATATGGCATATGTTGATTACAAGCAAGCCTTTGACACCATTGACAGACTCTTATTATGGGACAAATTAAATGCGGCAGGGTGTCCGACGTTATTGCTAAATCGGATCCAACAACTCTATAGAGGCACATCAGTCAGAGTGAATCTCAATAGAGATGGTTTATTAACTAAAGCAATAAAAACGAATATTGGCCTAAAACAAGGATGCCTGTTAGCATCTATTCTTTTTAACGTCTATATTCGATATATACCATCTTATTTAATTAAAATTAGATCCTTTCCACCTCAATTGAACGGAATAGCAGTGCAATACCTATTATATGCTGGTGATCTTCCGATCTTAGATCAGACACCAATAGGATTATCCAGATCATTACAAGCAATAGAATTGCATGTTAAGGATAATAACCTCATTATTAATTTAAATAAAACCAACATTCTCATTATTAATACGAATCGAGTACAAAAAAGCAAATCAATACATTTTGGGAAAATTAGAGAAGAACCGGTCACAGTTGTGAAAGAATACAAATACCTAGGAGTGAGTAAATAAGGCGGAACGTCATACAGAGAAGAACTAAAGATCAAAATGGGAATACTATGCTCTCAGGCTAAACTAATTCAACATAAATTTGGACAATTGTCGAGTAAAAATATCATAATTTATTGTAAGCAAAAATTGATCCCCACCATTACATATGGTGCATCCTGCAAGATAGCCAGTAAAGGACAATATTGGACCTTATTGGAAGGCGCTGCTAAATTTGCCCATGAGCTTCCCAATGGCTATTATACGCCACAAATTAGGACTTGCATCACTTGAAGCATATGTGAATTGGAACTCATTAATGTTATATGAAAAATGTCAACAGGTTGAATGCCACAAAAACACTGCCATTGGCATACTAAATAAGTCCCTAGGAATTGAATATGATCAACAGGTGGGAAGAGAAAATGAATAAAGCAGGCATTAGCTTAACAATACTCACCGAGAACCCTGTGAGAGACAAGATGAAATTATTGATGACTGATTGGATAGAAACCAGAAACAAGTGTCAGAAGTATAAATGGTTTCCCCTAGAAAACCTCCCGCATAGTAAACTAAATCACATACCGAAAATACATAGAAAAACATCGAAATATTCAATACCGTATTAATATTATGAGATTCAGATTTAATTTGGTACCTGTAAGAGAAGTACAGTTCAAATGGAATCTGGTCACGATTAACACCTGTAGATTTTGTGAAACAAAAGAAGTTGAAACACTGAAACATGTTATGTTAGAGTGTTAAAACCTTAGTCTACTTTGGCATGATTACTTTGGAAAGTTCTTTAAAGATTACATTGCAGTTGTTACAAACATTCTATGGTCTATTGCCAGGAATTTGGGGTGGTGGAGGAGGAAAAGGTGTCAGGGTCCTCAGAACGCTTAAAAGACATAATAATGATAAAAAACTACATTACCCAGCAGCCTCTGGGAATTGTGTAGATCTGGCCGTGCGCACGTTGAGCCAGCTGTCTGTAATTAGTAACAGCTTATTAGGGCTCAACGGCGCACGGCAGGTGTGGCTTATTTTGTGTTTGGTGGCGAAGCCATGTCGGAGGATCTCGCGCAATAACGCCTGCTTGCTGGGCCAAGCAGTAACTTGAAATAAGGAAGAGAAGCGCACCGAGGCTATGCGCTGTTTCCATGCCACTCTGCATTGTTTCCCTGAACGCGGCACGGAACGCGAGGAGGCGGAGGTCTGACTTGCGCTGCTATTACAGCGTCATCAGCTAACGTCTGGGAAGGCTTTCGAGCTTCCCAAACATTCAGATAAGTGCTGGTTGGGTTTTCTTTGTTGTGTACTTGCATTTTGGCAGAAAGTAACTCCGCAATTGCCACTCACAATGATTTAACATGGACCTTTGGTGTTGTGTATGTGTGAGGGCATTAACCTGACAAGAAGGACAGCCTACGTCTGAGTGCTAGGGCCATGAACTAGTTACACCGTGTGGGTTCTTGGAAACACAGTGCTATGTTTAGTGTTGTTACTCAGACCACTGGTTCATGTATGTTTTATGTGTGTCCATGTGCTACTGCTTGTCCATAGGGCCATGTGTTAAGTTCTTCATGTTGGGATACTCTCCCATGAGATTGTTTCATTTCGTGTTTGCATAATCTGTATTTCAGGTAACAGGAGTATTATGAGTACCTGTAGCAAAAAGGTACTAGGAGGTGCTGGGACCTTAGTAGTTGTGCAGTAGTGTCTAGTATTAAGAGGACATTACTGTTGACCTGTGTTTACTTTAGGCTCTTTGGTACTTTATCTCATGCTAGGCAGGGTAGGGTTTTTTCCTGGTTACGTCCCTCAACCTGTCCAATTTAGGTTTTTCCTAACCCTCTATCCGGTTTCCCTAACATTCCCCTCCCCGTCCACAACCTCTTCCTAACCCTCTTCCCCCCATTGGCTGCCAGGTGGTGTCCTGTGTATATATATATCAGGTATCTGTGCCAACCACGGGTGGAGGGTCGACTTCATTCGGCTTCTGTGGTTCGGTGGAGAGTGTCGACACACCTTCCTCTAGTATTGGTTTTGACATAATAAGCCACCCCCAAATTGGGATACTTAGAACCACCCGAGTCAAATGGAGGCGACCACTCTGGCCTTGGCAGACATGCTTAAGGCACTTCAGGATATTCAAGCATAGCTATTACAGGCAAGACAGGAATCAGATACGTTAAAAAATCAAGTACAGGGATTGGTAGCTCAGCGCACCCCATTGGAAGGGGCTAGTGGGGTGCGAGGTGCTCAGACTCAGAATCCCACTGTCATTGTCCAACAACCTAGTAGTGTGCCATTGGCAGCGCCCGAGCGCTTTTCAGGTGACCCTAGGAAGTACATGACATTTTTGACCCAATGCCGGCTTCATTTTTTGTGTAAACCCACTGTGTTCGAATCTATTCAGGCTAGAACGGCATTTGTAATCTCATATCTGACTGGGGATGCAGCTGCATGGGCCATGCCATTGGTACAGAAAGACGATCCTTTATTATACAACTGGGATGGTTTTCTAGGAGAATTTGGTAGGTTATTTGATCGTCGAGAGGTTTCCTTAGCTCAAGATAAGGAGTTGTTGGGTTTGAAACAAGGAGGTCGGGATTTAGTCACATACGTTACTCAGTTTAACAGGTTGGTAATTGAGACCGAGTGGCCAGTGGCTAAACAGACTGTGTTATTCTATCAGGGACTATGCGAGGAACTGAAAGATGCAATAGCTCAAGTGGAACCACAGCCAAACACCTGCACAGCCATGATTGATTTAGCATTACGGTTGGATCATCGCATGAATGAAAGGAAAGGGGATAAAAAGAGACCGGAAGCAAGGTCATTTGTGCGTTTAGATAGAAGTAGAGGAGGCCGGATGGGCGAAGTGGAGCCAATGCAAATTGGTAGTATCAGAGGACCATTGACAGCAGCAGAAAAGGAACAGCGCAAGGCTAACAAATTGTCTCTTTATTGTGGACAAGCAGGACATTTCATACGTACATGTCCTAATACAGAAAGGTGGAGGAGGTGAGAAGAGTACAAAGGAAGCGGGAAAAGAGATGGGCCGGCCTTAAGTGGAACAAAGGTGACAGGCCCACTGGAGACTAGGTTCCCCAAATGGATTGCGAACACAGTGGGGGGTAAGACTTCACACTTATACATACTGGTGACGTTATGTTTTGCTTTGACTAAACAGGAAGTCCTGGCAATGGTGGATTCAGGGGTTACGGGTAATTTTGTGGATATTACTTTAGCAGAGCAGTTAGGATTGCCTTTGTGTGATAAAATCAAGGTGGAAGGTGTACAATCAGTGGATGGTTCACCTTTGGTATCAGGCCCTATAAGAAAGCAAGCAGAAAAATTGGTGATGATGTATGGACCAGGGCATAGAGAGGAAATCACATTTGACCTAATAGCAGCCCCTCAATTTGGATTAATTCTAGGAATGCCCTGGTTGGTGCTTCATAATCCTAGGATTGATTGGGTAAAACAAAGAGTGTGGTTTGAGGATCAAAGATGTCAAGAGCATATTATTTCGGAAGCAGGACCAGCGACCTGGCTAGTGGAAAAAGATTGGAAGATCAGATTGTGGGAGCAGTGATGGAGGGAATTCCTGCACAGTACAGAGAGTTTAGTGAAGTGTTTGATAAAAGAATTGCTGAACAACTTCCTCCACATAGACCTTATGATTGTGTTATTGATTTGGAGGAAGGAGCAAAATTGCCTTGCAGCAGAATTTATGCCCTTACAGAAAAGGAGAATCAGTATTTACGAGAATATTTGGATGAGATGTTGACTAAAGGGTTTATTCGCCATTCTACGTCTCCAGTTTCCTCACCGTTATTTTTTGTTCCCAAGAAAGAAGGTACTTTATGCACTTGTATTGACTATAGGGCCTTAAATAAGGTAACTATTAAGAACAGATTTCCATTGCCATTGATTTCAGTTTTGTTAGACAAAGTGAGGTCTGCTCAGATTTACACCAAACTGGATTTGAAAGGTGTGTTTCATTTGATACGGGTCAAAGAAGGAGATGAGTGGAAGACAGCATTTAGAACTAAATTTGGTTTGTTTGAGTACCTTGTCATGCCTTTTGGTTTATGCAATGTGCCGGCCGCTTTTCAGTTCTTCATGCAAGAAGTTTTGCAGGAATTCATTGATGTTTTTGTTATTGTTTATATTGATGATATTTTGATTTATTCTGAAACTCCAGAGCAGCATGTACAATATGTAAAGACAGTATTGAAACGGTTGCAGGAGAGTCAACTGTCTGTCAAGTTGGAGAAGTGTGCATTTCATGTTACTCAGGTGGAATTTTTGGGATTTATTTTGACTAATGCAGGAATATTGATGGATCCTAAGAAAGTGCAAGCAGTTAGAGACTGGCTCTCGCCACAATGCATCAAGGACATACAATCTTTTCTAGGCTTTGCCAACTTCTATAGGCGTTTTATCAGCAATTTCTCTAAAATTGTTACACCAATCACGCAGTTGTTAAAAAGGCAGTGAAATTTAATTAGAGTCTTGATGCAGTGAATGCCTTTCAGGAGTTGAAGGTAGCCTTTACTACTGCTCCTGTGTTAAAACATCCTAATATGGAGAGAGTATTTCAAGTGGAAACAGATGCTAGTAACGTGGCGATAGGAGCCATTTTGTCGCAAAAAGATGAGAAAGAGGTATGGCATCCGGTAGCATTTCTTTTTTTTAAATTGTCTTTATTATTTTCATATATCAACATTCATCAAACATTGTAACAACTTCCCCCCCCAACTGCCCCCGCCCCTCTCCCCGGGGACACACGTGTTTTGATTCGGGGATTACATTATGCATTAAAGATGTCCGTGACCTTGATGTTGTGTGGGCACCATTGTTCCATAAAGTCTGACTGGAGATACTCTAGGACTCCTCCCCATTCCTTAGCAAACCTGTCCCTCGTTCCTTGGATTGTGTGAGTGACTTTTTCCATTGCCAGCTGCGCCCAGACTTTTTGAAACCACGTAAAAAACAGCGGGTTGTCTTTCTTTTTCCAATTCTGGGCTATTGTTGTCCATGCCACAATGAGAAGTCCCATAAACCTTCTCCATTGTGCTTTTTTGTATCTTCTTGCTGTGTCATCTCTTATTCCACACAACCAAACGCCCTCTCCCAGTTGTCCCACATCTGGAAAAATTTTACCCATTTCTCCCTTAACTTCTTCCCAAAATGGCACTATTCCTTTGCAGGCCCACCAGGTGTGTTTCCACGTCCCCACCTCTCCGCATTCCCTCCAGCATAGGTTTGACGTTTTTGGGAACATTGTGTGAAGCCTCTCTGGGGTTTAGTGCCACTGTGTCACAATTTTAATCCACATTTCTCTGATTTGTGCTGATCTGGTCGTTTTGGGGATCAGAGTCCAAAGGTCCTCCCACTGTTTTCTTGTTGGTTCCTCCCCCAGAGTTCTGTTCCATTTGATCATGTATGACCACTTAATTTCCTCATCATGTGTATTTATGAAGGAATATAGAGTCGGTACCCATTTCTTTGCCCCTGAGTTGGTTGTAACGTATTTCTTAAACGGAGTGAGGGTTCTCGTTGCTGCCTTCGCTATGTCCGGGGATTTTAACCAGTGTTGGAGTTCTTCATGTCTATATTTATCCCGTGTGGAGAGTGATGAGAATGGGAGGCAGGATTCGTATGATCTAATTTCATTGTTGATAAACATTTCCCCAATTTTCGTTATTCCCGCATTCTCCCAGCTTTCATATGCTCCCTGCTCCATTCCCGGTGGAAACTGCGGGTTCCTACATATGGGGTAAATGGGCCTAGCGTGGTGGTCATTACAGCCTTTCGTGTTTGGATGTCCCACGCCTCCATCGTTGTTTTCATTATTTCGCTAATCCCTATGTTGGGGTGTCTGTGTTGTTTCTGTTTCCAGAGTAGTTCCACTAGCGGGGTTCCTGCCACTGCTCTGTCTTGTGCTGCCCAGATCGGTTGTGGATCGTCGGCCAGCCACTCCCGTAGCACTTTTAACTGGGCAGCTTGGTAGTATTTCTGGAAGTGAGGTAGCGCCAGCCCACCCTCCCTGGTAGGTATGGTCAAGATAGCCCTGGCCAGTCTCAGCATTTTCCCCTTCCACACAAAGGTTGTGATTACCTTCGACAGTGTTTTAAAAAATGATCTGGGTACCCCTACCGGGAGGGCCTGAAAGTAATATAGTATCTTTGGGAGGATGGTCATCTTTACTGCTTGAATCCTGCCCCACCAAGAGATCAAAAGGGGATTCCAACTTTCCAAATCTCTATGGACCCTTCTAAGAATCTGCGGGTAGTTTTTACCATAGAGCTGCTCCACCCTGTGTGTTAGTGTTATTGCCAGGTATTTAATGCCTTCCGCAGCTATCTTGAGGTTCAGTGCTTTTGCTTCTCTTTCTATCTCCCCCCTGTCTCCCGCCAAAATTAGGATTTCCGATTTGTTCCTATTAATTTTTAGACCTGAGTGGACCCAGAAGTCTTCCAGTTCCCCAACCGCTGCCGCCAATGTTCGGCCCGGCTCCTCTAGTGCTAACAAAATATCGTCCACATATGTGGTTACTTTGTGTTAAATGCCTGCCATGTCTATCCCTTTAATATGTGTGGCATCTCTTAATTTCATTAGTAGGGGTTCTAGAAAGATAGAGTATAATAACGGGGAGAGCGGTCATCCCTTTTTTTTCCACGGGATATAAATACCTTTTCAGTAACCTCCCAATTGATGGCCACTATGCAAGTTGGGGCGTTATAGCTCGCATTTATTCTTGCAATAAAGTGCTCCCCAAATCCCATGAATTGCAGGGTCTTAAAAGCATGGACCATTCAACCCGGTTGAAGGCTTTCTCTGCATCTACTGCAAGTAGAATAGCCGGGGTTTGCATTATGCCTATTTTTTCCACCAAGTGGATGATCCTTCTAAGGTTGTCGTGGGTTTGTCTTCCTGGGATGAAGCCCGATTGATCTAGATGTATTAGCTTTGGGAGAAGAGGGGAAAGTCTTGCTGCTAATATCTTAGTGTATATTTTGGCGTCAATATTTATTAGGGAGATTGGTCTATATGAAACTGGGTATGAAGGGTCCTTCCCTGCTTTGTGAAATACTAGGACCTTCGCTTCGTTCATTGTGGGGGTCACGTTGCCGCAATCTTTAAATGAGTTTAGGAACCTGGTTAGGACCGGGATTAGCAGATCCGCATATTTCTTATAAAATGGGGCCGTGTAGCCATTCGGACCTGGAGCTTTATTTAATGGGAGATCATTCATTGCTTTTCTAACTTCCTCTTCCTTAATAGGGTCTTCTAAGGCCTGCCTGTCTACTTCTGAGATTTGCGGGAAGGTGAGGGTTTTCAGATATGTGTCCTGTGCGTCTACCTCCAGGTGGTCAGTGGAGTAAAGTTTTTGGTAGTATTCTCTGAACACTTTCCCTATGTCTTGTGTACACGTGAGATGTTCCCCTTTCGTGTCTCTGATGCTTTTTATCGTAATGTATTTCTGTTTTGCGCGGAGTTGTCTTGCTAGTAGCCTATCTGCCTTGTTTGCTTTTATGTAGTATCTTTGTATTAGGTACAGCAGACTCCTTTCCGCTCCTTTTGTGCGTAGCAACTCTAGTTGACCCTGAGTGTGTCTAAGCGTCTTCTTTAGTGCTCTAGTGGGTTGTGTCACGATTTGCTCTTGTAGTTCTGGTATGGACCTTTCCAGTTCCTTTTCCCACATATACCTCTGTTTCTCCTTTGTGATTTTCAGTGCCATTATCTTCCCACGAATCACCGCTTTAAACGCCTCCCAGACTGTGCTCATAGATACTTCCCTTGTGTCATTTTGCGTGAAGTATTCTTCTATCATTTCCCTTATGGATTCCCCCTTAACCGGGTCTTGGATTATGTCCTCCGGTAACCTCCACCTCCATAGACCATTAGATTTCCCCGGAAGTTTCAGATCGAGCCACAGGGGTGCAATTGCCTCCATTTCCAACCCCTGGATCTTGCCCATGAGCCCCACTGATGCCCAAAAGTAGTCAATTCCTGACATGGAGTTATGCACATGTGAAAAGTATGTAAACCCTCTTTGCTCCCCCTTCAGTTCCCTCCACACATCATTTATGGCGAACGCATACCTTCCCTCCTTATCTGTGATGGCGTCCTCCAGAATGGCGTCCCTTCCATCCCTCACTGCTATCAGGACCCCCGATCTTTTTTCTGTTGTATTCGCCTGGGCCCAAATTTTAAATCCCTTTACACAGGTTTTCTGTTTGTTCTTTGCTCTGATATGAGTTTCTTGGAGGAGCAGGAGGTCCGCACCTTCCCTTTTGAGTAGTTTCTCCAGCTTCACCCATTTCGTGGGATGATTCATCCCCCTAATATTATATGTTACAATGCGGACCTTCCCCATTTAGTAAGGCACATGTTCATTGTACTTTGAGTCCCCTTCTTTGCCACTGCTCTAGTTTTTGTGTCCCCGTCCCCATTTCCCTTCCCCCAGTACTCACCCCCCCAACCAATTACCAAAAACCAAACAAGTAGCCCCGAGCAGGGTGAGGGTTCCTACTGATGCCAAGGCGTTGCGCCCACAGCTTCCTGCCCTCCATCCTCTCGGGGAGATATTTTTGTGGGGGATCCTAAACCCCACATTACCGTCTGTCCTTACCGGATTCCTAGCCGCCGGGTCCCTCCCGGGCCGCCGTTTCTGCCTCTCATGCAGCGGTTCTCGTTCTCACCGTCCCCCTTCAATGGTGCCTTGAGTGACTGCCACCAGGGTGCCCACGGCGTTCCTTTTCTCTTTCTCCGATCATGGCAGCTTCCTACGGCCTTCTCTTCCCGTGTTTGGCCTTTTTTGTTTGATCGTTTCCCAGCCTTTTGGTTTTCTCCTTTGCTCCCTGCTAGAAGTTTCTTGATCCGCTTCATCCCCATCATCTTGGAGCCCCATTATGTTGATGCCCTCTTCCCATGTGGTCGCTCTTCTCTGTTTCCCCTCCCATGTGAAGGTCAGCCCAAAAGGGAAGGACCACTTATATCGAATTTCTTTTGCCACCAGAGCCTTGACCAGTGGGGCCATCGCTCTTCTTTTTTGCAATGTGACCAGGGCCAGGTCTTCGTAGAGTTGAATTTCTTGTCTGTTCATTCTGATGTGATCCATTACTCTGGCCTTCCTCAGTATCTGCTCTTTTTGTGGGTATGAGGAGAGCGTCACCAGAACGTCCCGTGGTCTTTCCCCTGGTGCTCCAGATCTTTTTGGTCCGACCCGGTGGACCCTGTCCACTCCGATTGTATCTGTCTCAGATGCATCTAGAATATCTCTGAAGCGGTTCTCCAAATCCTCACATTGTATCTCCAGGTTATGGGTGAGTTTCACCAAGTGTTCCTGAGTTTTGCTAGCCTGTTGCGTTTCCTCCTCGTCCCCCTGGACCGTTCTTTCCAATATGTCTGTTCTCTCCTCCAGTTTAGCCACGTCGACCCTGAGGACCCTGAACCACCTGTTTCATGTCGTTTTTCATCGTCGTGAACTGCTCCTGTACTGAAGACATGAATTTTTCTTGCAGATCCTGGAACCATGATTGCATGTCATCCCTAGAGGGTGGATGATGGGGGTTCGTCTGTGACATGCCTTCGCCTTGTTGGTTGTCCTGGGGCTTCCCTTTAGCTTGCGAGGTAATGTCCGTTGACCACAATTGTAGGATGTTTGCATCTTGCTTTGAGGACTGCGGGGTCTGTTGAGAAGCGTTATTTTTGCTTTTTGCCCTTGACATCTTCCGTTTGATTTCCTTGGGTGTGCGTGGGCTCTGTTTTGCCCCTGTGAAATGAGAGATGTGCCCCCTGGGGTTCTCTTGGAGCCGTCGTCTTGGATCGCCCAGAGTCGCGCCCGTTCATAGAGTCCGTGGCAGTTAGTGCCTACTTTGGTGGGCCCCTTCCTATTTGAATGAGTTTCCCTTCCAGGTCCAGGTTTCCTATCTAGGCAGCGGGGGCACCCCGCGCCGGTCACGTCTTTCCGGTGGGCTCTCCCTTCTCCCGATTGCGGTGTCCACTCTGCCCTCTGGTTGTGTCCCCTTGGGCACCTTTACTGCAGCCGGTGGGCTCCTCATCTTGCCCCGCTACAAATTACCATCTCTGTGCCCCTTCCTTATGGGATATATATTGCTCCGGTTGTGGAATCAGGGGAAGCCAGGGGATATCACTTGATTCAGGCCCTGTTTCCCCTCCGCTCACCACAAGGGGGCTATTTCAAGCCGGGCGTTCGCTCTCCGACACCGCTACAATCGTTGGTGCCCTCACAATGCGGGAGCCGCCCGCCAACCTTCGGCGCCAGGTACGCATTTCCCTCGGCGAAAGCGTGGGAGTTCACAGCCCCACGTTCCTTGGGCTTCTCATGTATTACGCCACCATTCGCTGTGCAGGGGGCCCAGCACCCCGAGTGTCCAGGCACCGGGCGTCTTCGATGGGGGGTGGTGGAGGGGCCGGTACGCCCGCTCCACCGCCTTCGGTCTTAGTCGCTTACGATCCGATTCCTTTGGGCAGAGATGCCTTGGCGGAGCGGAGCGCAGGGGGAGCGGAGCCCCTGTCACTGCGACTCCTTTTTCCTTGCCTTCTGTACGCGGCGTGCCCGCCTGATCCGCTCCGGTGTAGTTGCCAGCACGGTGGCAGGGATCTCCCGATGGGGGAGGGGTGGTCGCTGCTGATCTCGCTTCCTCGGAGTTCACAGCGCCCCACTGGTCGTACTGCCGGACCGGAGACCGCGGGAGGCGTGGGGGGAGCGATCCGCTCACTGACCGCACGTGTTCTGCTGCAAAAATGTGCTTATTTCGGCGGCCCGGGGAGAGCGCGGCTTAGACGCGGCTCGTCACCCCGGCGGCCATCTTGGAAACCACCCGGTAGCATTTTACTCTAGAAAATTGACAGGATGTGAGCAAAATTATTCTATAATGGATAAAGAGTTGTTGGCGATTCGGTCGGCATTCCTTGAGTGGCGACACTATTTACTGGGAGCAAGGCACCAGGTGGTGGTGGTAACTGACCACAAAAATTTGCAATATTTCAAAACAGCTCACACACTTAGTCCTACGCAATTGAGATGGTCGCAATACTTTAATGAATTTGATTTTGTGGTTACTTTTAGGCCAGGCAGCAAAAATGGGAAAGCAGAGGCCCTTCCTAGTCAACAAAACTTGGATCATACAGTAGGTGAAGTTAAAACTGTTATTTCACCAGATAAAATTGTTGGGGCTATGACCATACAGGTCACTGATTCAGTCAAGAAAGCTTTAAATCCTCAACAAATGTTAGCGTGGCGGAATAGTCATCCGGCACGAAGTATACGGGAAGGGTTGCCGTACCATCAGAGGCGACTATACCTGCCAACGAAAGAACTACAAGACAAGGCTTTATTCTGGTGTCATCAGTCTCCCTTAGCAGGACACGCTGGGATGAGAAAAATACAGACAATGTTGAAAAAAGACAGAAAGAAAGAGTGAATCAAACTCTTGAGAAATATTTACGTGGTTATCTGAGGGATGGCAGAGATACATGGGTACAGGCTTTATGGCTGGCAGAATTTACCTATAATAACACCTATCACACTTCCATGGGAATGGCCCCTAATGAATTTTTATATGGTCATGAACTGAATATGATACCGGAACATTTGCCAGAAATGGGGAATATGCCAGTATTACAGGAGCGCAAACAGTTGCTTCTTGAGAGGAGACAGAAGGCACGAGAAAATATGGAGAGAGCCAAGAGGCAGTACAAAGGGCAAGCTGACAAACATCGACAGAAAGGTCCTCAATATAAAGAGGGGGACAGAGTTTGGTTGTCTACACGGAATTTATCTTTGATAGGGTCAAAAAATGTCTACCTCGGTTCATTGGGCCTTATGTGATTAGTAAATGCATCTCTACAACTGCTATGAAATTGTGTTTGTCTAAATCTTTGTGCATACACCCGGTATTCCATGTTTCTTTACTTAAACCTGCAGCTCCAAGCAGGACTATGAAACGACCTCCAGCTATCATGAAAGCAAGACAAGAAGAATATGAAGTTCAACGTATTCTGGATGTCAAGAAAAGAAATCAGAAATTTTGGTATTTGATTAAGTGGAAAGGTTATGGACCAGAAGACTGTTCTTGAGAACCCGCAGAGGAGGTACATGCTCCAGGGTTGGTCCAACAGTTTCATCGGCAACATCCGGATAAACCAGGCCCTTGGAAGGGCCCTGGGAGAGGAGGTAATGTCAGGAATTTGGGATGGTGGAGGAGGAAAAGGTGTCAGGGTCCTCAGAATGCTTAAAAGACATAATAATGACAAAAAACTACATTACCCAGCAGCCTCTGGGAATTGTGTAGTTCTGGCCGTACGCGCGTTGAGCCAGCTGTCTGTAATTAGTAACAGCTTATTAGGGCTCAACGGCGCACGGCAGGTGTGGCTTATTCTGTGTTTGGAGGCAAAGCCATGTCGGAGGATCTCGCGGAATAACGCCCGCTTGCTGGGCCAAGCAGCAACTTGAAATAAGGAAGAGCAGCGCACCAAGGCTACACGCTGTTTTCATGCCGCTCTGCATTCTTTCCCTGAACGCGGCACGGAACGGGAGGCGTCGGAGTTCTGACTCGCGCTGCTATTATGGCGTCATCAGCTAACGTCTGGGAAGGCTTTTGAGCTTCCCAGACATTCAGATAAGTGCTGGTTGGGTTTTCTTTGTTGTGTACTTGCATTTTGGCAGAAAGGAACTCCACAATTGCCACTCACAATGATTTAACATGGACCTTTGGTGTTGTGTATGTGTGAGGGCATCAACCTGACAAGAAGGACAGCCTACGTCTGAGTGCTAGGGTCATGAACTAGTTAAAATGTGTGGGTTCTTGGAAACACAGTGCTATGTTTAGTGTTGTTACTCAGACCACTGGTTCATGTATGTTTTATGTGTGTCCATGTGCTACTGCTTGCCCATAGGGCCATGTGTTAAATTCTTCATGTTGGGATACTCTCCCATGAGTTTGTTTCATTTCGTGCTTGCATAATCTGTATTTCAGGTAACGGGAGTATTATGAGTACCTGTAGCAAGAAGGTACTATGAGGTGCTGGGACGTTAGTAGTTGTGCAGTAGTGTCTAGTATTAAGAGGACATTACTGTTGACCTGTGTTTACTTTAGACTCTTTGGTACTTTATCTCATGTTAGGCAGGGTAGGGTTTTTTCCTGGTTACGTCCCTCACCCTGTCCAACTTAGGTGTTTCCTAACCATCTATCCGGTTTCCCTAACATTCCCCTCCCCGTCCACAACCTCTTCCTAACCCTCTTCCCCCCATTGGCTGCCACGTGGTATCCTGTGTATATATATATATCAGGTATCTGTGCCAACCACGGGTGGAGGGTCGATTTCATTCGGCTTCTGTGGTTCGGGGGAGAGTGTCGACACACCTTCCTCTAGTATTGGTTTTGACATCTATGATGTGTAAATCAGGAAGAGTATCCTTGAACCTTGCAATGATCCGGTACTTAGGAAAAATAGGTATACTTGAGGACAAAAAGAGATTGACCTAGAGAGTGTAATAGAACAATTTAAAGTTGATTTAGATGAATACATGAACTTGATTTTAGATTTATATGGTATAAGAGTGGAGGAGGGAAGGGCAAAAAAAATAAAAAAGATTTTATTTTTCTTCTATTTTTTACTCTTGAAATATGTATGTAAATTGATTTAGCGTAAGGTGCTATTGCAAGATAATTTGATATTTTAACTGTTTAAAATATTATGTTATTGATCTGTATTTAAATCTTTTTGATGTTTTTTGTTATAAAATAATTTGTAAAGTTGTATTACAACTAAATCAAATAATTTTTTCAAAAATAAATAAAGTATGGTTTTGTTAATAAAAGTAATTGCAACAACTGTGTGGTTACTGCTATCTACTGGTCTCTTGTTATATCTTGCTTTGCATGTTTCCGCTGTATCCAACACTAACATTCCCCCAACCAAAGCTGCAAGGACTACTGTGACAGGTGATACTATAAGGTGAAGGCAAGCCTCCTCCCCAACCAGCACGATCCTCCCCGCAATGAGAGACAATGATGGACTCTCCCAGGATGGGAATAAAGCCAAGACAAAGTGCGGGTGAGCGTAAATGGGAGTTTATCAATCAGAATAGGGCATGCAAAGAACTCTGCAAATTCTGAGAGTGCTCTGTGTGACAATAGCCAAGACAGGCGTATATATTTACAAAAAACTTCATCAGAACCTACACACTATAGGGGGCACAAATTCAGTGGGATTGGGTGGTGAAGACTAGCTATAGGTGCTGCTGTGATGTGGTTGGCCGTGGCTGGAGGACGTCACTGGTCAGCCTCGTGGGTTGGGCTGGGCCTGGCGGGTGAGCTGGGTTCATCCGGGCGGTGTCATTGTGCCACTGTGGCCAGTGTCAGAGATGAATGTCTTTTCCTGGCTTCTTTGCCCTAGGCCATGCACACCGCAGTCATTCAGTCATTTGCAATATTATCTTCTTTAGTAAATCTTCCAATAGGTTATTCTACAGGTTAACGCAACAAAGGAGGAATGCACCTCGAGAGGGGTTTGATGGCGATTCATCAGTACATGGTTACCAATGTCCTGTTGACCGGGTCCCATAGGTCGTGGGGCTGGGTCTCAGGGCATGGGACAGGCAGTACATGTCATCCTGTCTTGTTAGAAGTCATTATGAATGTGTTGCTGTAATGTTGCCATAATATTGGGTGTCCTAATTTTACAGGGGCCATTAACCTAAGGTGATCCGGTGGGTCGTGGGGCTTCAGAGAGGGTGCCTCTGGATTTGTGTTTTCAGGCAGAGGTTTACTGCTGGGCTGTAAATAATACAGGTGGCGGGCCGTGGCCTTGGGTGCTGCAGAGGGACCTACAAATATTTTAAGCGGCTCCAGCCGAGTTGGGGGAGGTGGAGCAGCGCGGCGCGGGCCTCTGCTCTCTCGTCTGGCAGGCTTCGCTGGGAGGGAGGGGGAATGGCCTTGCATATACCCACAAAGGTAGCTTCCTCATGTGTTGCCGATTTTAGGTGAAAGCACCATAAACATTCAAATAATATACAATACTAATTTAGTCATTCCGAAGCTTACATTTTGACATTGCTAATGCTCAAATATAGCCAGTCCGAGCACATTATTAGTACACTGTGTTTTAACAACTACAACATTTTGTTATATGCATATACATTCGCAGTAAGTGAGGTAGTAGTGAGGTTGGTGGAGCGCATAGAAACGACTTGCCACTATACGTGACGGTAGTGGCACATAAGGGGCTTGGACATACACACATGAAGGGTGCATTTTCGTGCACCCTTTACATGAGCCCTCAATATGGTTGCATTTGTCTTTTTCTGCACTCTAGCAGCATTAGTTCGGTTATGGCGCGGGACCGTGGGGTGTAATCTTTTCAATGATACGCATAACAAATAACCCCCCGGGACGCTTTTACTATTTGTACATAACTGCAGTGGTGTGGGTGGTTCATTGCTAATACCATATGAACACACATTCTGCCATATCCATACATTTTACAGGTTTCTTAGTAGAGGGGTTGTGGAGAGAATGCTTCCATCGCAGGTAGTTTTGTTATTAGTGTTTGGGAACTTTTGCTTTTATTAAAGGACCATTTTACAGTTCTCTTTTCACCCAGGCTCTGCTGGCCGGGTCATGCTGGGAGCAGCGATACACTGCGGAAGGTGAAATGTTACAGTGTTGGTATCTTACACTAGCTCATGTCCGTCTTGTTCGTGGGAACGGGCTCGCAGCGGATCTGCCAGGGATCTGCGGCCACAGGGATAATTGAAACTCTCCAAAGGTGGGAGCCGCGCTGCAGTGCGCCGGGCTCACACCATCTTTATTAGACAAAATGGTTTCTGAGGCCTAACTAAATTCAATAGGTTTGGGCGATGTCTTCAGCAGGTGAGCCATCCACCACCTGGGCCCTGGTGGTAAGGAGGGGACGCCTGACGAGCCATGGCCCTCACCAGGGAGGGGATGTAGGCGAGGGGGGTCTTTTGGACCAATCCTCCCCTACATTTCCCCCCTTTCGTTACTTAAGTAACAAATTCTTTAAATCCTCCAATCTCCTGCACTCTTCCTCGTCAATTACTGCCTCATCCCATGCAGGTGTGCCTTTTATGGGCATCCATGCTCTGCACACCCCCCTCAAGCTCTCACCTCTCCTAGCATACTCGTCTGGGGTACAAGTCAGGTATATGCATCCGCTCCCTGCTTCCAAGTCTACCCATACCTCCTCGTACCATTCTAGCATACGGGGCTCTCTAATGGTA
The DNA here is from genome assembly GCF_040938575.1 of Ambystoma mexicanum. Classification (NCBI taxonomy): domain Eukaryota; kingdom Metazoa; phylum Chordata; class Amphibia; order Caudata; family Ambystomatidae; genus Ambystoma; species Ambystoma mexicanum. The sequence goes on from NC_090939.1 coordinate 201,367,968, forward strand.
GTATGCCACAATTTATCTACTATATCCTTGTCGTGATACCTAGGCACTAGCTGATATCTCGGTGTGTCATCTGTTCCTGTTTGTACCTGCACTTCCTGCATAGCTTGTATTGTACCATGAGTGTTGCCCATTGTCACCATCATCATCGCACCATTCGGTACTGCGTTAGCACAACATCGAAGACCCACCTGGCACAGGCAAAAAATAAAGAGGAGGAACACCACAGTCGGCATCAAAAATTTCACAGTCATTCCCAGCCATGACGGAACCCAGGAGAAGATATTGTCAAACCATGTGCTTTCTTCCGCTCCACCTTCCATTCTCATTCTTTCTCCTAGGTTATGTACTGCTTCGATCACATGGGACAGGGAGCCGTTGTCTGCGTCTTCGGAAGGTACGAAAGTGCAGCAGGCACTTCCAATTTTTCGGCAAACACCTCCATCCATCGCTGTCAACAGGTCCAGGACATACCTGTTCTGCATGGTCATCAGCCGTAATGCCCTTAGTTCCACTTTTCTTACGTTGAACCCTTCTTCAGTGTCATTTGCCAGCTGGATCAGCTCCCAACGTGTGATTTTGAGCCATTTTGCATTTGCTCGCGCCTGGATACTTGGGATGAGTGAGGCGAAGAATGTTTCTGCAGAGCTGAATAATCGATACCTGTCTGGGATCTGTGCCAGCAATTCTGACGATGCCTTTGATATGTAGTTCGATGATCGTTTCTTTCGGGACAGCACCTCCTCCTTGTTCCCTGAAGACAGGACATATACTTGTGGCTCTACAGTTGGCCGGCCCGCACTCTGTTGGGTATTTCCTCGCATCTTCTTGCTCCCATCAATGTGGCTTTCCGGGATCACCATTAGTGCTGAGTGCAGAGTGGCCATCGAGCAGCTGCCACTCCATGATTGTGGGAGGTGCAGGTATGCCTGGTTGCCACATACCCAATATGTGTCCATGAGGGCCGCTGTCCCTTTTCTTAAGGTGAGGGTCTTGTTACAGTTCTTGTTTGTCCCCATGGAGGCTTTCCCTTCTCCTTTAAAGCACAGTTCATAGTCTATTTCCTTCTGCAGCTTGAAGGGTTTTTCAATGGCTGTTACCCAAGTTAGTTTTGAGATGTGTTCCTTCCATACTGGTGTGCACGTTTCTTCTATCCATTGCAATTTCTCTGGTGCCACACCCCTCAGTGCTTCAGCTTTACACGTTACTTCTTCTTCCTTCCACTTGTCTGAAAAAAGTGTCCCTTGTATTATAAAAAGTGGCTCTTCCAGACATACCACTCCTACTGTCTTTGGATAGCAGGTTTTCTCGTTCTGCAGCATTCTAAAAGTCACTTCATGTGCCTGGAAGGTGTTCTTAATTCTGCACAACGTGAGATGAAGGAGACATTGGACAACTACAATAGGCAACTCTTTGGGCAACAATACTTTAGGCGTGCCTGAAGCATGGGGAATGAGGGAGCAGACATAACAGCTCTCATTTGTTGTTTGCTTGTGTCACGGCTCGCTCCCTTTGCTCCCGTTCCCGTCACTTGGGGGCATGTTTTGGGGTTTATTCCCTACTGGACGTTTCCTCCGAACCTTATGCTACAGTGTTGTGATGAATTGGGAGCGCTAAAACCTTATTTTCCAAGTTACTTCCCTTCCGGATCCATTCCCGGTTTTCGGCAGCCACCATGCTACTTTAATCTAATGACTATGCTTCCCAGAATGCCTGGCTCACTGCTTCACCTCCTCCCTTGCAGGACAAGGTTGGATGGAGGATAGGCAACACCTGTGGCTGCAGGTGCAGCAGGCGGCACACCTGAGGGGTGTGCTCGTTAAGCAGCTTTAAAAGCCTCAGTTTGCTTCAGTCCAGCGCTGGTCATTGTTGCAGTGTTCCTGTTGTGACTGGTCCCTTGTTCCTTGTTCCTAGCTTTTGTGCCTAGTTCCTAGTTCCTGTTTCTTGTTCCTCTGCCCTGGATTTCGGAATTATGTGCTTAATTGATTTCTGCTTTCTGGATTTCCCTTTCTGTCTTCCTCTGTCTGCAGGCAGCCTTTCTCTGTGCTTTACCCTTTGATGCTGCCCAATTTGCCTGTGTTCTCTGTTTCTTTGATGCTGTCCTTTGCTACTGAAAAACTTGATACATTAGTCTTTCCCTTTATAGATTTAGCTTCCTGCCTTTTCTCCTTGGATGGGTGGGAAAGGTTTCCTTTTGTGATATCATTTTCCTTGCTCCTGATCCTTACTTTCTATTGGGATCCATTCCATGTTTTCCATTGCACTTCTGCATTTATTTCCCATTGATTATTAGGTGTGGGGTGCTGTTGTAACTAGTCTCTGTGTGAATGCCTTTTGTTTTCCTCACTATTCTATAATCACAATTCCTACTTGCCCCTTGACTTGGGTCTTATGTATTTAGTTATCCTCCACCCATTGCTGTTATAGCCTTCTGGGTCCCTGTTTGATCAACTGGGTTCGTGGGTTTACTGACATTCAAGTGGTCTTTCCGGTCCTCGTGAGTACTGTTTCTAAGTTCCTTATTTCAGTATCATCCAGAGTGTCAGCTCACAGATCCTGTCCTTGCTTGCCCTCTACGTGGGCTTAGCTCTGTCAGTATCTGTAATAGCATAGTGGGTAAGGTGTTTGCCGACTTTCCTTTCAGTCATAAGGAGGTTCTAAGTGCTTACCCCACATCCCTTTTCATATATTGGTATTATTGTTTCACTCTATTTGCACTCCTGGGTTTTAGTATACACGAGTCCTGGGTATTGTATGCATGTTGTTAGATTCAAAGTTGTTCACTGTGCGATTCCGTGCACATTTCCCTTGCCATATTCATTGCCTTCTTCCTTTCTTAACAGAATGACCAGCCGTTATTCCCATTTGAATATGGCCAGTTTAAGAAAGAAAGGCAGCACTAACAAGTTTGTACAGAAAGCTTCCCTTACGTTTACCTGTGACAATCAAATCACTGATCCTGACTTAAATGAACTCCTTGTCACGAATGGGTATTTACGTGCAAAGTATTTCTCCCACAGGATGGCTCATCGTACATTGCCTGATCCTAGTTCTGTCTTTCATTTTGATCCAGATTCTATGTCCGCACAAGCCTTAGCAGCGGAAAACAACACACTGCTAGATTTATTACACACGAGTACCTCTGTTGTTGAACCCCATGATTCCGGTTGTGCTTTATCTCAGATTGAACAGTTTCATTATTCAAACATAAAGAATGGAGGGGTTCCTTGCATGTCTTCTGTTTTCAGCCCTCAGTCTACAGCTTACTCCTGTGCACAAGTACTTACTATAGTCCCTAATGCCAAGAGGTCTGATGTCAATAGTCTGCTTAAGGGAAACACAGACCAAGTCGCTAAGAGAGAGTATAGATCACAAAACCTGCAAGCAGTAAATGACAATGTACAATTGTCTTGATATGGGCAAAATCTTCCTCGGGGCCAGCCCTTTGAGAGCAAAAAATACCCAATTCAGCCCAAAATACAGGTTCTATTGTGCTGAGCAGTGATCTCATGCTAGTGACAAATGACACCTTCAATAAGTTTTAGTATTTATTCTAAACAGTGAATTTCATATACATTTGGGATTCAAGTTAGAGAAGATTACAAAGCATAAAACTTAGAGAAATGCAAAATATAGAGAAACATAGAACTTAGATAAACATAGAGAAACATAGAGAAACACAGTCTTACGCCCCTTCAATCAGCACTGGGAGACCCTGGCCCTCATAAGCTAGCTGTAACAAGCCCCGCTCAGAGGACAGCGCTGTCGGGATGCCGTCAGAGCTCCAAATTCCGGGCACTTGATCTTGCTCGAACCAAGTCCACAGGACGATCTCCCACCCGAGTCATGTGAGCATGTATATTTTATAATCTCGTGCTGCCCATCCGTGACGCACAGTTCGAGAACTTTCCCTGTGCAAAATATAGGCTGGCTCATGGAAAAAACCCAACTCTGTTAATTTCCACTGCTCCTTCTTCTGAGCCCCTCCCTGGCTCCCTGGAGCCCATCTGCCAAAGCTCAGGAATGTCTTATCAGTGCCTTCCCAGAGAAAAGGACATTAGCCTGGGGCCATGCAGGGCTACCGTTAGTGAGGCAGAATATTCTAAGGGAAGCAGGGATGTATTAACCCCATCTGCAAGCTCTAAAAGGCATGCACTCATAGCTTAGTGTTTATAGCGCTTAAGACTGGCTATCTAAGCGCTATATAGGTGCCATAATGTTCCAAACACTCCAAAAATATCTATTAGCTACAGAGCTAGGGCCCTCTCCCTGCCTGTCTATCAACAATGCATAATGTGACCTATCACTCATACTAGGCCTGCATATTCCTTGTAGCTCACTACTGCATAATGGAAGTGCTACAACAGACTACTGTCAGCATTTTTAGCACATACTTTGAATACACTATTGGCTTTCAGCGGCTAATGCTGTCATCTAAAGCCCTGATTGGCAAGGTTGCAATTTTGTGTATCACTACATTCCACCCCTATAGAAAGTGTGTGCGACAAATGCTGACTAATACACATCAATATAGTATTTAGTGCAGTGATAAAGACCTTGGGGCTTTGCAAGAGGTTTAATCAAACTATCTTCTAGCGGTTAGTCAGCGTGTCATGCAAGGTAAAACACTACCTAAACAAAAATGTACACAAAGTGAACAGTGACATATACCCTTGCCAAAACCTTGCCTACACAAAAATACCTACACAAAGTGAACATGGGCATTTACCCTAGCCAAAACCTGGCCTACACAACAATACCTAAATAATTATTGTATAACTGATTGTCAGTTAAAAAGCAGCATGCAGTTAGGATGTCAAGGCAATCCAGTGTAGTCTAATCTACAATGCACTATTGCATTTATGTATGGTTACCAATTCTAAAACCTGGCAGCCTTTAACTCTAAGGGCCTACCCTCCCCCTGATCCCAGGGCATTCAAACGTGACTATGGGCTGTGTGATTAGACACTTCCCCCATGTATGTGGAACCCAACCAGAAACCATCTAATTTCGTGAACAAGGTGAACCCATGGGCACCAGGTTATCTAAATAAAAACAATTCTACTAATTTACATCAAGCATGGCATGTGTTATTCATGCAATCAAAAGCAAGAAATTTCATCAATATGTATGCTGGTAACTGTAGCTCTGCGTGCCAGTGTGTGGAGGATGGTCGCCCCCACTCAGTAAAAAGCCAACACCTGCTGATTAAACAATGTTTGCCATACAATGCATCGTGTGTATTTAGCAGTCTTGTTGACCTGCCCTATGGCAGAAAAAATGTCTGCATACCTAAAATTCTGCCATCTTCAGTGGTTGCCAATACTTGTAGCAGTGTTGGGCGTATCAATGAACCCCACTAGGCTAGAAGTTCTATAGCAGAGCTGGCATCAGAACCCATAGTGGCTAGCTTATTGTGCACAGTTTCTATGTCACAAGCATATAAAGCTCCTGCAATTAATGAATCTAGCTCCTAGCACTCTAGTGATGGGCCATAGAAATGGACTCCATTTGTAGCAGCTTGGTAGTACTAAGGAAACATTGCCTCATGATAAATCTATGTCTAAGTGTATCACTGTAATAATAGAGGTGTGCATTACCAGCCTACAATTTAAATGTTGCCTTACTACTGGAAAATCTAACATGTTCACAGTGTCTACCTATTGTGACTTGGAGAATACCTTTCTTCAAGTGGGATATCTACCATATACAATATTAGTTTTAGCCACAAACACCATACTACCCTCCGGCAGTGCCTGTTTCATCACACCATTGTGTAAAATGCATTTAGTCAAGTTATAGTCCATAAAATCTTGGCGAGAACACTCGCTGCAGTTCTTGGTCAGAAAAACATCACATTAAACAAATTTAAACAAATCGTTGTATCCATTCACTGAAACATTTGGGCCTATGACTTCATAGACACCAGTCATATGAGTCAGTGACAAAAGATGTCTGACAATGTGCCAGGCCAGTACGCTAGCAATTCCATGTGGATACTCATTTGTAGCGCTTTTCCAAAGAATTATTCCAAATGTCTACGATCAAAAGGTGACTCTTTGCATTAGTGTGCTGGAGACAGCTGTCCCCACAAAAAACATGAAACTGGTTGGTTTAACAAAAACCGTGTCACACTCTGTGTCATAAAATCAAATAACTAGTCAGTCATGGTTTCATTTACCTGCCTTAAGCTGGCTGTAAAAGTATCCAGTGTTTCAAAGGTTACCATCTCAAATTAGAGCTCACACACTTGGCAGCATTACTTCAATTAAGGATCTTAACCTACGCACAGGTGACTTTGATGTGCGCACTCATTTTATCTCAAAATAAATTACACTCCTGCTTGCATATTTCTGCTGCCCCAACAATTCATAAATCATTTTCCTGCCTACGTGCAACGTAGAAGTTTTTTTTTTTTTTCAAAAAGCAAAGCATCTCTGGTTAAAGCAATTCAGTTGGAAGAGCAAAACCATTTCGTTTTTTCAGATTCATCTCAAAAAGTGCATTTAAAAACCATTTTTCAAGGTGTTAGCATTCAAGTGCTGTGTCACACAGCTGTTTGTGGTGCATGATGTCACAGTCCACAACTCATTGTCCATAGTCCTTTAAACAAGAAAGGCAAGACATGTCAATTAAGTTATTTCCAGCAACTGAATCATTTGAATGTGCAGCATCAAATATTTGATAACTAGCCAAGTCTGCACCATGCCAGTTCAGCAAAAGTTATTACTCTGTTGGACACCTTTCGCAGGTTGCAGAACAAATGTCCTCATACGTCATGCATGTTAGCAGCATTGAGTGCGGTGCAGGACACATTTAAAGTTGACTCGCTTTCTCTGAGCACAGTTTGCTTGACTGATCAGTGTCACCCGCAAATTGAACACATCTATTTCTGTTATTGTCTTGCTTTTTTGCCTAGGCAAAATACAAACAGAAATGTTAGGATTTCATCAAAACTTCAATATCAGTGTTATCCACCCCTTCCCATAATACCACCCCCATCTTCAGACGTCTCATCAGGTAACTACACACTTTATCATTGCTACTGCAATTATTTATCACCCTTCTGCATGTTTTCTGGGGGCTTATTTACACTCAACCATACGGGGTGTAACTGCCTAATCACAAACTCATTTGTGCAATGCGATCATAGTTGGTCAATGGTACCTCAGACTGATCTGTGCTTTTACCAAAGCCATATAATAAGTACCCAGGTCGCACAATGCTTTTCTTTTTCACCAAAGCGATCACGAATGCCAGGCGCCAACTTGCTTCCAGTGCCTCATGATCTTGATTTAGTTTGCCCTGCTGGCATCACTCCATTTTTCAAAGGTAAAGTCCTTCAGTCCAATATCGCCTGGGGTTGCACAAGCAGCTTTGTTTATTTTTCTCCATACAGCTAGTGTCTTTCAAGCCTCTGGTTTTTCACTTGTCATTTTCTCAAAGGGTGTTTGCTGATTTCTTGGCCCACCCCTTTGAGAGCGATAATCTAAGTCAGTTTCTTTTGTTGCTTCAACAAATCATTCATTCTTGCACTAAGCCGCGAGGCTTCTGAATCATGGCTAATGTGCAGTGTTCATGTTGTACTCCAAAGCCCCGCTCTGCATGTTGTCTCTTGCAAAACGGCTAAGCACTTTTTGTCAGTTTTGCTTCCATCTGGAATGCCATAATGTCTTTGTCAGTTACTCCAGCCCTGGCAATGTAGCTTGCATTTTGCCAGCTGTGTATTTTCTCTTCTCAAAGCGCCTAGAGGTTTCTTCTCCAGTGCACAGCGCTTTACTTCAGTTCACATCACATCACATGGTGCATGGGAATGTGGTTTGCATGGCAATGTCTGTTGGAATGGGCAGCTGTCTTTTCTTAGCCCATTCACAGATGCACAGGTTCCCCAAATGTTCAGATGTGATGTGCCCATCTGCCATCCTGCATGCAGCCTTTGTTTTCCTTCCAGTGTTACTGGGCAAATTCTTTACTTCTGATCAGCTCTGTTATTGCATGCCGTTAGAAAGCATGCGTACATCAGCATTTCTGTCTTTGCACCCCCTCTCCTCAGTTTTTTTTTTTTTCTCACTGGGTGTCTCTCACAGGGGATGGAATGCAGGAATGTCAATGTTTATCTTTCGCGCAGCAAGCTTATCTCTTTGCCTATAACTCTTACACTGTGGCGGCTTCAATGGAAAGGCACTCGTTTCAGACAGTTCATCCAGATTAACTCTTTCTTGCACTGTTCCAGCAACTCAGAAAAGCTCCCATATCTGAAACACCATTTCATTAAACAGGAGTGCAGTATTCTGCTTTTGTTTGCCTTCCTGCACCTCGCCGAAGACAGCTTCAAGGCACAAGCTCTGCACACACAGCAAGACTCTTATTTTCAAAAGAGGCACTTTTTCTTCTCATCAGATTCTACTCCATGTAATTTAGCAAAATGTCAAAGCGTCTTTTAGCCTGTTTTAAACTGATTAATGTCTCATTTAAAAGCATACGTTTTTTTTTCTCTCCTTTTTCCTCGTAACCTTGTAGTTTGGCTTCACGAGCTCACTCCACTGCAATGTGCGATCTTTCAAAAGAACCCGCAACCCACTAAATCTTTGTGCTATCTTATCACACACAGATTTTTCATTCTGTTGTACCATTGCCAGAATATAACCACTTATTTCAGTGCATTTAAAAAATGCCATATTTAGTGCAGCTCCCTGCACGGTTTCCCTGCAAGAGCAGCCCACACTCTATATTGCTTGTGGGCTGTTAAATGTGTCAACAACATTTTTCACCATGTATCACAGTCAACAGGTCACTATTTCCAAACATGCATCACTTATAAGGCAACAGTACAAATCCATGGCATAGCGTGGGAACAGTCAAAAATACTCCAGGGGCAATTTAGAGGCAATTTAGAAAAATATAAATTGTTTTTTCCCCCCAAACCATTGCAAACTGATTCTGCAATTTCAAATCAATACACAAAAATCGAAAATCCAAATAACATCACTCACTTTCTTTTTTAAGTGAGTCTCTCACCCATTATAAGCATGGCACAGCTTAAAATGCAATATAACCATTTTAGTGTGTTTCCTTTAAACAGAATTTGCCACCAGCACATGGAATTTACAGTTGCCAAAAGAAAAACAAACCCTTTAGGCTCTCAGCACAGATGTTACTCTTTCTCCTAAGCACGGCTCATTCCCCACGTTATTTTTCAGGAATGTCAACACTTCAAAAGCATACATCAAAAAAGCGAACCTTCGCCTCCGAACATTACAGCCCCCCACTCGCTAGCACACTGGGGCTGAATCAATGATTAAATTACTATTCACAATTTGCATGTCAAATCCTTGCAACTATTTTTCCCTGCCCTCATGACAGAATAGAGTTGAGAACTCCGTCTCACTTTGCATTTCAAATTACAACTTTAAACTGGGGAAACCGCATGATAAAATTCTTTCCTAATTGAACATACATCTTTCTTGACCATTCATCGGAGCGCTTTAAACAAAGCCATTTCCTGCTTGTTTATCGCCTTGTACTCCCTGGCTCCATTCCCAAGCAATAAGTCAGTCACGACTGATTTACTGAAGGGAGTCTTAACCACACAAGCTATCGGCCACGGCAAGCCGACACAACGCTGCTGTCTTTTGAAGTCTCAGAGCTGCAGTGAGACCACCAAGGAAATGCGACACCCTGCTCCTCACTCTAAACTGTGTTCTCTCACACAATTTGTCATTTCACAGCAAGGCACTGCTCTGCACAAATCCCACAAAGCTGCCACCAAATGTCTTGATATGGGCAAAATCTTCCTCGGGGCCAGCCCTTTGAGAGCAAAAAATACCCAATTCAGCCCAAAATACAGGTTCTATTGTGCTGAGCAGTGATCTCATGCTAGTGACAAATGACACCTTCAATAAGTTTTAGTATTTATTCTAAACAGTGAATTTCATATACATTTGGGATTCAAGTTAGAGAAGATTACAAAGCATAAAACTTAGAGAAATGCAAAATATAGAGAAACATAGAACTTAGATAAACATAGAGAAACATAGAGAAACACAGTCTTACGCCCCTTCAATCAGCACTGGGAGACCCTGGCCCTCATAAGCTAGCTGTAACAAGCCCCGCTCAGAGGACAGCGCTGTCGGGATGCCGTCAGAGCTCCAAATTCTGGGCACTTGATCTTGCTCGAACCAAGTCCACAGGACGATCTCCCACCCGAGTCATGTGAGCATGTATATTTTATAATCTCGTGCTGCCCGTCCGTGACGCACAGTTCCAGAACTTTCCCTGTGCAAAATATAGGCTGGCTCATGGAAAAAACCCAACTCTGTTAATTTCCACTGCTCCTTCTTCTGAACCCCTCCCTGGCTCCCTGGAGCCCATCTGCCAAAGCTCAGGAATGTCTTATCAGTGCCTTCCCAGAGAAAAGGAGATTAGCTTGGGGCCATGCAGGGCTACCGTTAGTGAGGCAGAATATTCTAAGGGAAGCAGGGATGTATTAACCCCATCTGCAAGCTCTAAAAGGCATGCACTCATAGCTTAGTGTTTATAGCGCTTAAGACTGGCTATCTAAGCGCTATATAGGTGCCATAATGTTCCAAACACTCCAAAAATACCTATTAGCTACAGAGCTAGGGCCCTCTCCCTGCCTGTCTATCAACAATGCATAATGTGACCTATCACTCATACTAGGCCTGCATATTCCTTGTAGCTCACTACTGCATAATGGAAGTGCTACAACAGACTACTGTCAGCATTTTTAGCACATACTTTGAATACACTATTGGCTTTCAGCAGATATGCTGTCATCTAAAGCCCTGATTGGCAAGGTTGCAATTTTGTGTATCACTACAACAATCAGTGCACATCCGGATGGCTAGGGCAGGATCCAGCCCTGATGCCACCATGCCTTCCCCTGTGCCTACTGATAGGGATGTACAGTTAAGGCGGGGCATGCTAAAAGCTGAACTTGAGGAGTTAAAACAAGAATACATTACTTTACAAGAGGAGAATAAAACCTTACAGTCTTTTCTCAATACACCTCAAACTTTATCCGTTGATGAAGTGAATACTGTTCAGTCCCTGAGTGCGGAGAATTTTGTAGGTCATGATACTTGTCAATATGTAAAATCTATTGGGAGTGAAAGTCCTTTTTCTAGCACAGCACTTATTCAGGGCACAGGTTCTGACAATTGTTCTATCGTTTGTCAGGAATTGCTGTTAGCTGAAGATTTACAAGCCACTCCTTTACCTAAGATTCCCTGTGTAGCAGTTTGTCATAATTCTGAGCTTGAACACATACATGCTTCTGATTTCCTAACACAATCCACAATGGTGGCATACACAGAATCAGTCACTACTGTACGCTTAGGTTCTGCCCTTGATCTAGCTGCTGAGACTGAAGTAGACATTCAAGCTGATGTGGAAAACGATGCTACCTCTGTGTTCTCTCCTCCTTCTGCCAATTTTTGTCACAACGAACAGTCAAAGACAGTACAGAATTCTTGTTTTGATGGACTCATTCCACAGTATACTGAACCAGCAGGCGATTCCTGAACTGTTGATTGTTAATATGGCACTTTCAGAAGCTAAGACAGAGGAATGGACATTTGACGAAATCCTGATTAACAGAGACTTTACTATGGTGATTCCTCTGGTTGATTTTGACTTCTACAAAGGAAGAGACTCTGTGTCATCCACTAAGGAGAGGGACGGCATGGGTACAGCTCAGTCTTTGGTTACTGGTGCCAAGGAGTCAACCGCTCTAAAGGTGCTTTCCATTCCTGAGCCACAAATGTGTCTGTCGACTTCTGGGACTTCAGTCTGTCCTCCTACAACCATTGACTCTTCGATTATCCAGTCCACGGCTCTGCAGTCATCGTTACCACACGTGTCTTCAATCAATGAACAATTGCTATGTCTGCCAGTCACTCAAGAGCCTTCACCATGTACGTGGTCAGAGCCAAAGACCTTGACAAGTTTGTCTTCAGCTAACGAGACGGCTCCAGCTTGCATGCCCTCAGCCTCAGAATTTCCTCTGGCATGCCTGTTTTCGGCTACAGTGACTCATCCAGCGAATTATCCTTTAGCCATGGAGCCTCCAGTAGCACATCCTGAGTGCATGTCTTCAGTCCCAGAGCCTACTGCTAGTTTGGCTTCAGTTCATGAGAGACCTGTATCCTGCTCAGCCTCGCTGCCAATATCGGAGGTGCACCTGTCTACTCTGTCTGATCATGTTGCATATTCTTCTACTTCAGAGTTACCTCCTGAATCCCAACCATTTATTACGGATGAACGTCCAGCCTGCCCTTCATATGCTTCAGGGGGATCACCAGAATGCCTGCCTTTTACACAAGTTGATTCTCCCAACTGCTTGACTGTAGCATCAATGCCTCCCGAATATGCAACAGCTGAGTCTGAGACTTCTGCCAGCTCTCTCTTCAGAAACATCAAGCTGGACCACGACTCGGGAGGGCCTTACATGCGAGGCCGTTGGACTTGCCTGGAGTGTTGCGAGAGGGAGACAGATACCATCCGCCATGGCCCAGTCACCGAACAAGTAGCCGACCAGGATAGCGGGCTGGACGGTTCGCATTTGGGGGCCGGTTTGGATCAGCCGCTTGACAGCTTTCTTGTTGCCAGATCCCACATGAGCCTGAGGGAGGGGACGGGCACGGCCCCCCAGCTGCAGCACCAGTCGGGTGCTAGTAGCCAAAGGAAGGGTATGACTGCTGCAGTTCAAGATGTGCCTGTTATTGCTCCTGCTGCGAGTGTGCCTGATGTACCAAGTACTATGTCTATCACTCCTATCTGTATGCCAAACGTCCCTGCGGTTGTATCCCACGTGCAACAAGGTGGCTACATGACTGACACCAGGAGTGCCAGCCTCGTACAACCCATTGCACTTCCAGGCCCCCAAGGCGTGGAACAGATGCAGTCGAACCTTGGTCACCCTCAACCACAGGCCTTTACCCAGATGGATGACGGGAGAAGATCCGAACATCTACCTCGGCCGCCACCTTCTTTTTCTGAACATGAACATTTCCTGAAACCTGCTATTTTCTCACCTCCTGTGTGTCCGCTCTCGGCAGGGAGGCTACCAGAGCATCTACCATTGTCTAAAGCATATTGCACCAGCCTGCCTCCCTCCTCAATGATGTATGAGTGTTCGCTCCCAGTGTCTGAGCTTCCTGGACCTTCCAACTCTGCTTCGGGTCCTGCAAGTCCTTCATGCCTTTCTTCAACCCATGAGTCCCTTCCTCACCGAAAACCTGCCTATGGCTCTTCTAGACTGCGGCCTGATTCTATTCATTCCAGTCCCTCTGCTTTTGCCCGCGGGTCATCGTTTCCATTAGTGCCACCTCCGAAGACAAAGCGCTCCTGTCATGGAAGGAAGATGTTTTGTGCGGGTGACGGTCGCCTGGAGTCGGCCGTGGGAGGGGGTATACTGTCACGGCTCGCTCCCTTCGCTCCCATTCCCGTCACTTGGGGGCATGTTTTGGGGTTTATTCCCTACTGGACATTTCCTCCGAACCTTATGCTACAGTGTTGTGATGAATTGGGAGCGCTAAAACCTTATTTTCCAAGTTACTTCCCTTCCGGATCCATTCCAGGTTTTTGTCAGCCAGCATGCTACTTTAATCTGACTATGCTTCCCAGAATGCCTGGCTCACTGCTTCACCTCCTCCCTTGCAGGACAAGGTTGGGTGGAGGATAGGCAACACCTGTGGCTGCAGGTGCAGCAGGCGGCACACCTGAGGGGTGTGCTCGTTAAGCAGCTTGAAAAGCCTCAGTTTGCTTCAGTCCAGCGCTGGTCATTGTTACAGTGTTCCTGTTGTGACTGGTCCCTTGTTCCTTGTTCCTAGCTTTTGTGCCTAGTTCCTAGTTCCTGTTTCTTGTTCCTCTGCCCTGGATTTCGGATTTATGTGCTTAATTGATTTCTGCTTTCTGGATTTCCCTTTCTGTCTTCTTCTGTCTGCAGGCAGCCTTTCTCTGTGCTTTACCCTTTGATGCTGCCCAATTTGCCTGTGTTCTCTGTTTCTTTGATGCTGTCCTTTGCTACTGAAAAACTTGATGCATTAGTCTTTCCCTTTATAGATTTAGCTTCCTACCTTTTCTCCTTGGATGGGTGGGAAAGGTTTCCTTTTGTGATATCATTTTCCTTGCTCCTAATCCTTACTTTCTATTGGGATCCATTCCATGTTTTCCATTGCACTTCTGCATTTATTTCCCATTGATTATTAGGTGTGGGGTGCTGTTGTAACTAGTCCCTGTGTGAATGCCTTTTGTTTTCCTCACTATTCTATAATCACAATTCCTACTTGCCCCTTGACTTGGGTCTTATGTATTTAGTTATCCTCCACCCATTGCTGTTATAGCCTTCTGGGTCCCTGTTTGATCAACTGGGTTTGTGGGTTTACTGACATTCAAGTGGCCTTTCCGGTCCTCGTGAGTACTGTTTCCAAGACCCTTGTCCTTGCTTGCCCTCTACGTGGGTTTAGCGCTGTCAGTATCTGTAATAGCATAGTGGGTAAGGAGTTTGCCGACTTTCCTTTCAGTTATAAGGAGGTTCTAAGTGCTTACCCCACATCCCTTTTCATATATTGGTATTATTGTTTCACTCTATTTGCACTCCTGGGTTTTAGTATACACGAGTCTTGGGTATTGTATGCACGTTGTTAGATTCAAAGTTGTTCACTGTGCGATTCCGTGCACATTTCCCTTGCCATATTCATTGCCTTCTTCCTTTCTTAACAGCTTGGCTGTTGCACTCATATCCGCATACCATTTATTTGTCTGGTGGGGGTGTCGCGGGTCTTCCATTTTGTCTAGTCCTAACCCATAATACTCATCATACTTCCTCCTCCCTTTTTCGTCTGTTATTTCTTTGCCTTAATGCACTTCCCGGCCTCATGGGAGATGGACAAGGTGGCCCCCCCTTTCTCCCCCCCCCCTTTGCCCAATAATCATATATTATTTCAAATGGTGATTTCATTTTTTCATTTTCTTCCTTTATGTTATCTAACAGTGTGTTTTTGGTTACGGGGCAGGCTGGCTGGTGGGGGTGTTATACAACCTGGATATGGCGGAGGGGTTTCGATCATTTAGACTGCGGGCATTGTAATTAGATATTTTTGGCGGGGACACTGTGTTGTTTTGCATTTTTCCCTGCAGACCTTCATTTTTCGAGATGACAGCATTGGATGGTGTCGTATAATATCCCCATACAAGTTTAGTTCCATCCCATACCAAAAAATCACCTTCTTTAGTATTTACACTTGCTGTTGCATTAGTCATATTAGTGCTGTTAATCCCTCCCCCCTCGTTCAGATGAACGCTATGAACCAATACGTAACCAGGCAAAACATGATTGTAAAAAACAATGTAATGCACACAGACAATCCACACTCATACGAATATCTACATCTCTCAGCTAACAATTCTCTATATCTAATAAATCTATCCGTTGCAGGCTGCCCGTTAGATGCCATGGTAGCTCCTGTTTGAGATATAAAAGTGCATTAAGTGCATGCATGTAAACATTTTGTTGGCACTACTAGTGCCAAGATATCATGGAAGGGGAATGGAAGTGGGTAGGGCAGTAGGGTTGGGGATGTACAGACAAGGGAGCAGACACTATACATTTTTTATCTCTTTTTTTATCACATTATTATTTACATATAAGTCCACACATTCCTTTTTTTTTTTCTAAGTACCCTTAAATGTAATTATTCTTGTCAACAACTTTCTTAATCAGGTGCATTTCCGCCACACACACATGTTCATATTCACTCATTATTTTCATGTGTATTGTTTGTTGTTGTCTGTGCCCCCTCATCCACCTCTTCCTGCACACTATTATATGCTCTTCGTACATCTGTCAGATGTATCCAATATTTTAGGCCCTTCACTTTTACAGCCGTTGGGGTGCAAAACACCACTTCCTATGGGCCATGGAATCGTGGTGCATTCCACCAGCGCACAAAGCTCCGGACATAAATGAATTCACCCGGCATCAGTTGTACCTGTGTTTCAGGCTCCGTAACGGGCCCTGTAATGTTCCCCTCTTCTCTCGTGAATGGTGGTGATAGCTGCTTTGATATTGCGCATGCTGCCCTTGTTAATTTTTTCAAGTAGTCTGTGAACTCATCTCCCAATATCGCAGCGCTTCGGTGTACATCTGAATGTTCGCGCAATGGGGAGTGTGCTGTGTGCATTCGTCTCCCAGTCACGATTTCGTGCAGGGACAAATGGTGGTCCTTGCTTGGCTGATTTCTCAGCTCAAACAGTGCAAGCGGCAAACAGTAAATCCAGTTCTTTTTTAATGAGAAGCATAGTTTCGATAATCTTCCTTTTAACAGACCGTTCATTTTTTCTACCACGCCATTACTTTGAGGATGATAAATCGAGCACAATTTATGCTTTATTCCCAACAGTGTCGTTACTTACTTGAAGAGTTCATTCACAAAGTGAGTGCCGTTGTCTGAGCGAATCACGTCACAAATTCCCCAGCGCGGAAATACTTCCCTTACTAGGAACTTTGCAGCGCTTTTAGCATCAGGTCGCGCACATGGGCCTGCTTCCACCCAGCTTGAAAATGGACACACAACCACAATCATGTAACATGCCCCATTACACCTTTCTCCCATGTCCGCGTAGTCAATGTGTAATTCTCTGAAAGGCCCAATCGGTTTTGGAATTGTTCCCCTGAGTGTACATAATGTCATTCCTGAACTATATATCTGGCATGTTGTGCACTCCAGTGTCAATCTAGATAAGTGCTCCTGAAGACAGGGCACGAACCACTCTTCCTGTATCTCAGCTGCAATGTGTTGTTTTGTGTTGTGTGCGGTGAAGTGTAGTTGTTGAAACGCTATTTCTAATAACTTTACAGGCATTACCACTTTTCCTCAGTTATTCTGTCGCCAGAGTAAGTCTGTCGCTGATTGGCTGCACCCTCGTTTCACCCACATCGTCTTTTCATCTGCCCTTGCTTCTTCCTGTAACTCTAGTATTTGTGATATAGGCATTGTATAGTACCCTTCTGGAAGCTCATTTGTCTTGTGCTGCAGCATGTACTCACCTTCTTCATATTTCTCAAAGTATGAGGCTTCTTTGGCTGCCGCGTCCGCTGCCGCATTTCCTAAAGACACAACGTCTGTGTTGGACGTATGTGCTTGGCATTTCACTATTGCTACCACTGTGGGATCTTGTAGGGCTTCAATTAACTCCTTCAGTAATTCTGCATGTTGTACTGGAGTCCCATCTGCTCGTCGAAACCCCCTCCGCCCCCATCTGGCCAGACCTCCATGTACTGTTGTCGTCATGTAAGCTTAATCTGTGTAAATTGTCACTGCGCACCCTTTAGCTGCATGTCATTCTTCTATTAGGGCAATGAGTTCTGCTGCTTGTGCTGAGAAATGTGATGGAAGACGGTACTGCACTAGTGTCTCATACTCACCGTCTTCTAATCTCACCACTGCCAAACCCACATGTTTTTCTCCTGTGTCCATGTCAATCGATGCTGACCTATCTACAAAGTACACTTCCCCCTCGCTCAGGACATTCTCGCACACCACTGTGTCCTCCCCTCTCTCTCCTGTGTAAGTTGCACAGTCGTGTTCCTGCATGTCCTCTAGTGTGCATGCTTCTGTAATGAATGTGGCTGTATTCACTGTCCTACATCGCACCACATGGATATTGGCGCTGGACAATATTATTTCATAGGCTGTTGCCCGCTGTGTTGTCAGTGTACTCTTTGATCTCTCCAGTATTGCAAATAATGAATGCTCCACAAACAATGTCACAGGGCATCCCATTACTATTGTGACACTTTTCTCAATTGCGAACGCGGCTGCAGCGAGTGATTGCTCGCACGCGAAATGTCCTTGCATCACAGCATCCAAAGTGCCACTATAGTAAGCCAATGGTTTGTGTCCTAGGGACGTCTTTTTTGTCAGTACAGGCTGTCATGAGTGTCCCCTTGCAGTGTGAGAACAGGTAAAATTTGCGTTCATAATCAGGGTTAGCGAGTACTGGAGCACTCGAAATCAACTCTTTTAATGATTTGAATGAGGCGCTCATTTCCTCTGACCATTCGATTTTCTTGTTCTCTTGTTGGGCCTCCTTGAGCACTTGCAGTAAGGGTCTGGTGTATGCTGCATAATCTAATATCCATGCTCTACAATAGTTGCACATTCCCAAGAATTTCTGCATCTCCTTCACTGTTGTGGGTTCTCTTACTGATCTTATTGCTTCTACCCTGTCGGGATTATTCTTTTTCCATCTTTTGATATTAGCTGTCCCAAGTACAGGACTTCTGTCAGACAATATTGTAGCTTTTCTTTGTCTACTTTGTACCCCTTATTAGCCAACAGGGTCAGGAGTGTTATAGAATCTCTTCGGCATGTCTCTTCATCCTGTCCACAGACGAGTAAATCGTCTACGTACTGAATGATTGCGCTTTCAACTGATAAGTTTCCTAAGTCTTCATGTAGTATGCGGTTGAATATGCTTGGGCTCTCACAGTATCCCTGTGGTAATCTACAATGTTCATATCTCTTCCCCCCCAGTTTAAATGCTGTCAGGTATCTGCTCTCTTCTGCCAAGGGGATGGAGAAGAATGCGTTTTTCAAATCGACCACTGTGAAATATGATGACGTTTTTGGGATGCTGCATAATTTTGATGCAGGGTTCGGGACCAAAGGGAACTCTTTCTGTATTACATCATTTAGGGGCCGTAAATCCTGGATCATCCTCCAAGCCCCTCCCTTTGCTTTTTTAATCGGGTAAATACATGTGTTACATGGGGAGTTTGAATGCACTATTATCCCTTGTGCTAGTAGTGCATTTATTGTCTCTTTTATCCCTTCTTCAGCTTCACGGGACAATGGATATTGTTTCACTGGGGGTAGAATCGCTCCTTGTTTGAGCTTTATTATCACTGGTTGTACTCCATGCAACACTCCCACGTCATGGGGGCCTGTTGTCCACAAATTATTTGGTACTAACCTCATGTCATCATTGAAAAATGACGGTGGTGCTCCCACCACCGCCATCAGCTGGACAGGAATCTCTCTAGCCTGAATCAAAATGTCACAGGGCATTGCAATTTCCATTACTATTTCGCCATCACCTTCTAAATCTGAAAAGAGATCCTCATCATTTAAGTCTTTCAGGGCAATATTAGCATTGGTGCACAGTACTGTGCGCCACTCACATCCGTCTATGTCCATTCCAATCACAGAGATCCTTTTTGCGGATACCTGCACAGCATGCAAGTCTAATGATACCACTGATCCTGGTGCCATGTCAGGGTGCACTATTGGGCGCAAGAGGAACTCTGCCGGTATTCTCCAATCCATTATTTTCAGCTCAGGAACTATGAGGGCCAGCATTTTTAGTCCTTCAATAAACATTCTCTCGTCTACTGGCAAACCACGTATTTCTGGTGCGGTTGTGTGAGCCTGTACTACCAGCATTACACGTAATGGGCATATTCCTGGTGTTGCACACACTATATATATAGGTGTTTCCTAACCATCTATCCAGTTTCCCTAACATTCCCCTCCCCGTCCACAACCTCTTCCTAACCCTCTTCCCCCCATTGGCTGCCACGTGGTATCCTGTGTATATATATATCAGGTATCTGTGCCAACCACGGGTGGAGGGTCGACTTCATTCGGCTTCTGTGGTTCGGGGGAGAGTGTCGACACACCTTCCTCTAGTATTGGTTTTGACATCTATGATGTGTAAAGCAGGAAGAGTATCCTTGAACCTTGCATTGATCCGGTACTTAGGAAAAATAGGTATACTTGAGGACAAAAAGAGATTGACCTAGAGAGTGTAATAGAACAATTTAAAGTTGATTTAGATGAATACATGAACTTGATTTTAGATTTATATGGTATAAGAGTGGAGGAGGGAAGGGCAAAAAAAATAAAAAAGATTTTATTTTTCTTCTCTTTTTTACTCTTGAAATATGTATGTAAATTGATTTAGCGTAAGGTGCTATTGCGAGATAATTTGATATTTTAACTGTTTAAAATATTATGTTATTGATCTGTATTTAAATCTTTTTGATGTTTTTGTTGTTTTGTTGATGTATTACAACTAAATCAAATAATTTTTTAAAAAATAAATAAAGTATGGTTTTGTTAATAAAAGTAATTGCAACAACTGTGTGGTTACTGCTATCTACTGGTCTCTTGTTATATCTTGCTTTGCATGTTTCCGCTGTATCCAACACTAACATTCCCCCAACCGAAGCTGCAAGGACTACTGTGTCAGGTGATACTATAAGGTAAGGAGAGGTAAGCGCAGTGTTGGCACAGACATTAAGGGAGTAGACGCATACCTCACTGGTATTGCACACATAACATTCAACATGTGGTATAAGCACATGTCAAAAATAGGTAAGGATACAACAGGGGAAAGCTGTTATGTCTGCTCACTGATCCCCTATGCCATGAGTGCCTCCAGGGCATTTGTAGCAATGGAGGTACCAATAGCAACAGCACAATGCCTGCTGTACCTCACAATGTTCTAAACACAAGGAAGATTCCAAGGGAAAACAGCAAAATTAAGATTGAGGTCGAAGGCAACATTCCTTTATGAAGATAATTGCATCAAGACATTACCTATGATGGACAATTACTGGCAGCACCCTGAAACTCTAAAATACATAACTGACAGACAAAAAAAGGAGAAACTAAAATAGTTACATTGAAAAACTTACCATGCAAATGGAGAGCAAAGGAGATAGGTGGAGAGCCTGGCTGCTGGGAACGACCACAGATACTGGTGTATGGGAAGGTTTAGTTTAGTTTAGTTTAGTTTAATTTATTTATAGGGCGCGCCATACCCTGGGGCATCAGGGCGCACAGGACAAGAATATGCTCAACTTAGTTACAGGTACATAATAAGTAGTAACAGTACACGGGTATCATACAATATACAGTATACAGTAGGCATATATATACACGGCTGGAACTAGGTCCAGAAACAACACAGTTTTACAGGTGTGGGTATACTATCGGGAGTATACAATAATATATACAGTAGTAATATACAGGTATCAGGAACATTCCAGTGCAAGAGGAAGTTGATTTAGATAGTCTGGTATAGGGGTGCCAGTGGAGCTTCAGTTAGTTTGCCAATGGAAACAGTCAGGGCAGGGTAGTTAGGCGTCATTTGCTCTCAGCCAATTGATCAAGTTCTGCCTGAATTTCGCAAAGGGCTGGGGTTCTCTGATGCCAAGGGGTAGTGAGTTCTACAGCTGCGCTGCCTTGACTGGGAAGCTCTGTCCTCGTATATAGTCGCAGGTTTAAATCACAGGACTTTTAGGCAGTTAGCATTTGCTGTTCTTGTGGGTCTGGTCGAGGTTCTAGGGTGTAGCCTATCCTTGAGGTATGGTGGTGCTTTGTTGTTGAGGCACTTGTGGGTGAGGGAGGCAATTTTGAGTTGAATTTTATCCTGCGTGGATAGCCATTTATGTTCTCTTCTTACCGAGGATATATGCTCCTTTCTGCTAATCTTGAGAGCTGCTCTCAGGGCATTGTTCTGGAGGACCTGGATTTTATGAATAGTCTGTTTATTAGCCCCAATGTATAGTCCATTGCAATAATCAGTTTGGATAGTATGAGGGCTCTGGCAAGCGTGATGCAGCTGTCTGTAGAAAGGAATTGTTTGCTCGCTCTGATGAGTTTGCATGTGTATGCGGTAGCTGAGGCTAGGGAGCTAACTTGTTTAGAAAAGTTCAAGGTGGCATCTAGGTAAAAGCCTAGGGTCTTCACTTCCTTCGCTACTTTTATGTTGTTCCCATCGATAATGAAATTGGCATAATCCGGGCTGAGTTTGGTTATGTATGTCGGAGTGCCTAGGATAATGAGTTCAGTTTTGTCATCGTTCAGGCATAGGCCGTGTGTGGCCATCCATGCCTGAACGATGCTGTAGATTTTATTCACTAAAGCCAGATCCCTGACGTAGTCTCCTGAAAGCGGGAGGAGGATCTGGGTATCGTCTGCGTAATTGGTGTAGGCAATACCCAGATGATCCATTTCGTCAAAGAGTGGCTTTGTGAATACATTGTAGAGGGTGGGTGACACACAGGATCCCTGGGGTACACCACATGTTATGGGGATCGGGTCTGCTGAGGCTGAAGGAGAGAAGACTCTCATAGTTCTGTTACTCAGGAAAGACTTGATCCATATTATGGCCTCTTTGGAGAAGTGGGCTGCAGAGTGTAGGTGGCCACATAAGACTGTATGGTCGACTAAATCAAAGGCCGCTGAGAGGTCTAGCAGTAGAAGTAGGGCTGCTTGGCCATTGTCTTTACATTGATCTATTTGGGCCTTGAGATTGATTAGGGCTGTCTCAGTCCCATGCTGTGGGCGGAATCTGGATTGTCGTGTTCCAAGTAAAAGGTTGGATTCAAGGAAGTTTTGTATTTGCATGTATGCCACTTTGTCTAAGATTTTTAGAAGAAAGGGCACGGTCGTGATAGGCCTGAAGTTGGTAGGAATGGCCGGGTCAAGGGTTTGCTTCTTTAGGAGTGGCAGTACCCAGGACTCTTTTAGGTTATTCGGTACAGTGCCTGTGGTAAAGGATGAGTTGATGAGTTTGGTTATGCATGGCGATAATTCTCTCGCAGCATCCTTGATTAATTGGGTAGGGCATTGATCGCCTTTACAGTTGGATGGTTTAAGTCCCAAGATAACTTTTTCTACCTCAATGGTCGATACCTTAGAGAAGCAGAAACGTGATTCTTGTTTAGGTTTTAGAGGTGGAACTATAGTCTGTGGGATATGAGGTGTAAGAGATGCTTTTTTGAGGGCAATTTTAGTTTGTGATTGGCTACTTTGTTGGTGAGGGCCAACTGTATGCTGGAGCACCAATTTTTATCCTTGGTGCAGTTTTCTTGGGGGGCAATAGGAGTTTCCAGTTCTTTAAGGATGCTGAACAATTCTCTGACACTAGATTTAGATTGTGATATTCTGGTGTTGTACGTTTCCTGTTTGGCTAGTAAGATGTCTTTCTTATATTGGGAAGATGCCTTGGCTAGGTTGAGTTTGTTTTCGGCTGAGGGAGAGAGTCTCCAGGTGGTTTCAAGATTTCTTTTGATTAGCCTGAGCTTTTTTAGGTGAGGAGTGAACCATGAGTTGAGATGTTTCTTCGGTTTACTGTTACGAAGCTTGAGCGGAGCTATGTGGTCAAGGGCTGTGTTGATAGTTTCATTAAATTGTTCAACTAGCACATTTGGATCTGTATTCGCTGGGAGCGAGTTCAGATGTGGTAGTATGATGGGCAGCAATTTTTCCGCAGTCATAAGTTTTTTGTTCCTCGTGGGCATGGGAGGGGCAAGTGGGGACTGAGCCGTGGCCGAGTTCGTAGCTACTGTGAATAGTAGTAGATGGTGGTCAGTCCAGATCTCGGGTACAGTCTCTGTGATGGTTACTCCACAGTTATGTTCCGCTATCCAGTCAAGGATGCGGCCTTTGTCATGACTGGGAAGGTTAACTTTCTGGGAGAAACCCAGTTCTTCTAGGATCAGAGCTGTAGCTGTGGACTGGATAAACTTAGCGTCATTATAGCCTAGGTTGAAGTCCCCTAGCACTATTGTTTGGGAGGTGCTTTTTAGGTTGTTGGATATGGTTGTAGATAGATCCTCAGCGAAGGTTCCAGTAGGACCTGGAGGTCTATAGATAAGGATGAGGTTTAGTGTTTGGGAGTTAGCGGTGGCAATTTTGACCGCAAGGCATTCGCAAGATTTCGTAATAGGGGTTGTGGTAATTCTCATGTCAAGACTAAGCTTGGCTATGATAGCTAGGCCCCCACCTCGAGAGGTGTGTCTGTCTGCTCGTAAGATGGTATAATTGTCTGGAACTGCTAATGATAGGGCAGGGCCTGCTGCATCATGAAGCCACGATTCTGAGATAGCCAGGAAATCGAGGTTGTCTGCGAGAATGATGTCTGAAATCTCTGTTGCATGTGCTACTAGCGACCTAGCGTTAATGAGCGCACCTTTGAGATGATGTTTGTGACTTTCAGGTTTGGGGTTCGTGGTACTGAGACTAACAGTGGTGATGGATTTGGAACAGTTTTGTGTGACTTTTTTGGGATTGCTATCTTTCCTGGTATATTCTACAATTGGCTGCAACAGTAGGTGTTTTTTTTTTGGAGATTGAGTTGTTCAATTTTCTTAGCTGGTAGTTCGTGCAATTTAGGTAGGCGTGCGCGAAGTTTAAGGTTTCTGTCTGCGGTACTACAGGGCCTTTGTAAGATAGTATCTTCCTGATATTGGTTCACTATAGGTCCTACGATTTGTTGTGATACCGGCATGGTGTGGTAGGGGTGGTGGGTAGGGAGTGCCCTGGTGCTGTGGGACAGTATGCTAACTTTAGTAGCTCGGCTAAGTGATAATGCTACTAATATGATGGAGAAGGTGATGAGGCGAGGTAGCTTAGCTATCCTATGGTTGGCAGCAATAGTTTGTTTCACTAGATTTAGGGAGTACATGCTAACTGGTTAAAAGCGAGCAGCCTGGATGCGACAAACAAGCCAGGTGCGGTTTGAATAGCAGGAGAACTTAAGATTGCTTAGTGCCGTCAAGCTAGGTGCGCCTGACTGACTAGGCACAAAATTGAGATATTTCAGTGTATTTTAGGAAAGCTAGGTATAGGCGGGCTAACTGAGGCTAACAGGCATTGAAAGGTTTTAAGGTGGCAGGATGTAGATAGCCTAGGTGACGTTTCACAGTATACAGCAGTCTGAGTGCCACTAGATTCAAATATGCAGAATACAGCGCTGCTAGATTCAAATATCAGGCACATCAGGGAATGCAGTGCAAAATACAGCGCAGCTAGATTGAAATATCAGGCACATCAGGGAATGCAGTGCAAAATACAGCGCCGCTAGATTCGAATATCAGGCACATCAGGGAATGCAGTGCAAAATACAGCGCCTCTAGATTCGAATATCTGGCTCATCAGGGAATGCAGTGCAGAATACAGTGCAGATAGATTCAAATATCAGGCACATTAGCTAAAGCAAAGAGCAGTATACACCAGGCTGAAGGGTGTGCAAAGTTAGGTTGTTAATGCAAATAGGCAAGGCAGTGTAGAGTTCAGCCAAGGTGAGTGTACCACAGTGAACAGCTAAGGCATGGCGTATCATAAACAAGACAGAACAACCTAGGATAGGCGATATGAACTTATCATAGTATGCTAAAGCAATCACTTACATGGGATATGTTAAATGTACTTTCCACAGGGTGCGCAGAGCCATTATCAGGTATGAATGCACTATTCACATCTGGCACTGACTGTGAGGCAGTGTAAGTGATATGAAACTGGATCCAGGATGTAGTTTGTATAGAGAGGTACGAAGCATTTTCTGAGCAATGGCGAGCAGATAGTCACGAGGTAGGAATGGCGGTTGCAAAGACTTCAAAGTTGCTCATTAGTAATTACCTTTGTGAAGCGTCCGGCAGTAGTGTTGTGTGGCCCGTGGCGAACAGGAGCAAACAGGGCCTTATCTCCCGTGGGCCTTTGCTCACGGGGCCGGCTTCCGCCTGCCGGCGGATGTTCTCTGCGTGCTTTGCGCTGATCGGGGGCACGTTGCTAGGCAGTATACACAAAGGACGGATGGGAGGATGGAGTAGTGGGGAGTAAGGCACTCACGTTAACAAAAGTAGCAGTGAACAAAGTCCAAGAAGAAAATGATAAGTGCCTTAAGGAATGGGACAAAAGCGCAAGTTTACTGACTTGAGTAGATAAAGAAGATGGACCACTCACAATAATTCCCCTGACGACACTGGCCTTGTGTTACCAGCACAACGGCTATGATGAAGTAGGAGAATAGAGAAGATTCCAGAAATGGGAACAGGAACGGCAGTGCTAATGGATCATTATTGGGCCTGCGGTTCCAAAGCATATGACAAACTCCCGCAGAACTGGGGAGGAATATGCTCCCTGGCACATTGTCAACATACCATCATTGGTAGTGCCAAGGAAAGACGTGAAGATTGTTGACTTTCCCAAAGTGGACGAAGGCAACAGTAGAAAGAAGAGATCACTGCAAACAACACAAGGTCCCCAAAACAACAATACTGACCAGAAGGAGACACTCAAGAGAGTAAAAAGGGAAGGAAGTTAATTTTGGGCACAGTCTGGGAGCTGATGATGACTATAAACTCAACAGTGAACGGGTTCAACGCAATAAAAGAAGAGATTAGAGCAATAGTACTGATGGCATTACAGAACAGATATGTCCTAGATCTCCTCACAGCAATGGAAGGAGGAGTTTGCGCCAAAACAGGGAGTTCCTGCTGCACGTTTATACCAGCAAACGACAAGGACAACAGGACGCTTTCAGAAGCAGTAGCACAATTAGCACAGATGCACGCTTAAAATGGAAGAAGAATCAAAGGGTACGAAGAAAGACTGGAGTTGGTTCTCCTACATTTGGTCTTGGATGCCGTCCTGGCTATCGGACGGCCTGAAGGTGTTAGCAGGATGACTGATATTGGGAGAAGCATCCCTGTGTGGAATAAAGATATGCCTGGCAAAATGCAAATCGACAACAGAAGCAGCTGCTCATGACCATGATGAAATATTAAGGGAACGAGAGAGACAGCAGATAACAGAATCCGACATGTACCCACATACAATGAAATTAGAGAATCCACGCAACCCGAAGAAATACGTAGGAAAGTGGGTTTCGGCAGTCTGTCTACATGTATTGGTCATTTGAGGATCATGTCAACTACTATGGACACTTGTGTCAGTCTAGAAAAATGTATACCTCTACTTTGTGACCGCAAACGTATTTTGGTGGCCGTGGGCCAACCGTCTCATGCACGATATGACAGAATATATGTTTTCAAGTTTGCCAATGAACGGCCATTTTGATGTAACAAGAATCGCCATTTTGTTTTCTAACCATTGCTCATTGCTTTCTGTTCCTATTGCTTCGCAGTATATTTTCCGCGTACACTGCTCGACTGTAAAACATTGTTGTCTGCACGTAAAAATGACAAGGCCGCAGGGCCGTGAGGATAACAAGAGTTCGTTGAAACACCAACATAGGCAGCGCCAGGAAGAATGTCAGACTCCCTCCCGAATGTAGCCTTGAAGCAGAGCTGCAGGGCATTTAATCATTTCGCAGCTGCCAGCCAGTCTCCTTATATGGTAGAATATGTTAGAATAATACAGCTAAAGGCTTGAATTATGCTTTTCTTACGGCCCCCTTTGCTGAGCCCGCTAGAGCGTGTCGGCTCCCAGGACACAAATAGCACCTAATAGATAGCAAGGTTTGGAATGCAACTCTTCCCCCCCGTATGTAACTCGCTTCCAAGAACAGAAGCGCTGTGTTCTATTCAACAACTAAAAGATGCCTCCGCACTCACAAATTGCAAATTGTTATTAGAATAGATGTTTGAAGGTGTCCATCATCACACCAAGGTCAAAGAAACCCAATAAAAGGGGGGTGTTAAACATGCCATAGCTGATTGTTTCATATGCATTTTGTATATATGTAACTGATGTACGTAATTCACTCTCTTGCGTCCCTCGAGGTCTAGAGATACACGTCGCGGGGCGTGAGACCGAGTTGGCCAACTGAGACTTTTGCTTTGCAATAAACCCTAGCTTTGGGAATACAACCTCGTGTCTGGCGTATCTATCGTGTGTGGTGAATCGCCTTGTTTCCATAGACGTTAGGGACCCCTAGGGGCCCCTTTCAAGATGGCGCCTGAATAGGGACCCTCCCCCACTTGTTCCATCGCATAACGTTGTAATTGAGTAAGGCGGAGAACGGCGAGGACGGGACGATCGAGCCGGGATCAAGAGGTGTTCGGGGCGCCCTGTAAAAGTGATAAGAGACTCCTTTGCAGATCTGCACACATCTGATCCCTGATCGACGTGCCGGGCTAGAGAACAAGGAGGCGAGGGTCCCGAAACAAGGCGGAAGCCAAGAAACGCAGATACGACGTCATTTGGTGCGTCAGTATACAGGCGACTTGATCTATCAGTTGAGTCATTCCCCGATTCAAAGTAATCCTGATATTGGTTGAGAGTTGACTTTGCAAAATCAAACGCCCTAGCTAAGGTTGATTAACCAGGGGGAAGGTTGAAACATGCCTGGGGTATTGTCCACCTTAGCAGGGTTTTTCCGCTGTAGTAGACAATATTTGGAAGATGGCCAAATTGTACCACCTGGGGGATTGCCGGCGTATGAGATGTATGTAAAGTATGGAGTGGGTGCGATAATATTCTGTGA
Organism: Ambystoma mexicanum; assembly: GCF_040938575.1. Lineage (NCBI taxonomy): Eukaryota > Metazoa > Chordata > Amphibia > Caudata > Ambystomatidae > Ambystoma > Ambystoma mexicanum. The sequence goes on from NC_090939.1 coordinate 201,396,231, forward strand.
GACTTGGCATAGGCAAACCAGAAAGCAGCAAGAGCATCAGTGGCCGATTAATGGTAGTTTTGAGATAGTGAGAATAGATAACTTGGAAAGGGTGTTGATAAGAAAGAAAGCGCGTCCTGCAGCATTCAAAACTATTAAAGACTGGAGAAAGGAAGCAATGCTCCGATTCAAAAGCAGAGCGAAGCATGCGCGCAGGCATAAATCGAAAGGTGAAGTAGCGGAAGAGAAAGAAGAGGAGAAGTGGACTGGGAGTCCAAGAAGGGCAGGTAGGCGTGACTAGTTGAATATAGAAAAAATATATCCACAACGAGAATTGCACATAGCAGATGAATTGATAGAAAACATATTGATCCATACAAAACAAGGCCCAAGATCAGAAGTGAGGCCAGACACGTCGGTAGCTATTGCCCAAACCCCGCCCTTAGCCCAAGCTCTCCCTCCGGTAGCTCAAGCCCTCCCACAGCCACAGACCGCGCACATAGCACTTCCTATTAGCCAACCAGGCCCACAACAGACACTCCCTGTTCCCATTGTCCCATCCGCACCTCCCGCCTCAGACACAGACTCGGTACCGTCCGTTCCTCCCGGGGTTGAAGTTGAAACCGCGGGAGCAAGAGGCGGGACTGACCAACGGTGATGCAAGAGGGTAACTCGCAGCGCAATCAGCAAAGAAAGGAAGGTGGAATTGCAGCAACAGGCACAGATGTATATAGATGGGAATGATGGGACGGCAGCATTGGCTCCGATGTATGACTTCCGAAGAAGCAACGAAAGACAGGTAGTGTTGGAATGCATGGGTGAATATTTGGTGGAGAAATGGAAACAGTTAATTGGGAAATTACCACTGCAGCGATTGTTAGATTTGAATGCATTAGCACGTTGTAGGGAGAGGGATGAAGAAGTGAGAGAACATGTATATGGACTTTTTGAACTTAAAGATGAATTAGATAATGATTATGCCGAAATGTTTGCTACAGCTGGGTACAGGAGTAAGGATATCGGGAGACATCAGAAGGGGAAAAAGAGGTCACATAATAAACGGCAGCAGTGGGGGCAGAAGGAGATTTAGCAATTATCGTTGCTAAAACAGATGGGGCAGACTTGAAAGAATGCCTATTGAGAACACAGGTACTACTGCAGCAAGTAGTAGGACATAATGTAGGGAGAGGGAACGCACAAGGAAGGAGTAATTCGAATATGCATGGGGAAACAGTGGGACAAAATCAGTGTGCGTACTGTAAGGAGGAAGGACATTGGCGAATGCAATGTCCGCATCTGCAGAATAGAAATGGGTCTGGTCAGAGGAGATAGCATAGAGGACACCCAGGAGCGAATGGACCAAATAGGAATAGTATGCAGCAGCATCAAAATAACGGAGGTAATCAAAACCAAGGCCAAAACCAAAATGCCCCAAACCAGAGTCAGGGACAGCAAAATCAACAGTATGGAAACCAGAGTGGGGGAAATAGAGGAAAGAATGGGAACGTTTTCGATACACAGCCAAACACGTATTACAGTAACAGTAATGATTACACATCGGATGATGTGTTATTTCCCCAATCGGACAGCCCAGGACAGGGGTCGGAACCAGTGTCTATTCCCGTGAATCAGAGAGGACCCTACGTAGAAATGAGAGTCGGGAATAAGGAGCACCACTTTCTTGTAGATACAGGAGCGTAGAAGTGTTCAATAGACCACCACTTGGTTCCGGATATACCACTGTCAGGGCAAAAGAATGTTTCCGTAGGGTTCGCAGGTACACCAGTCATAAACCCAGTGTCCAAACCAGTCCCAGTTACAATAGGACCATTTACTGAACATTGTCCTTTCCTTTTAACAGAAAATTGTGGGGAGAACTTGTTGGGATTAAATGTGTTGAAAAAATTAGGTTCCGTAGTACATTGCACGGCAGACGGAGTGTTCCTAACGATTTGGCCACACGATGCCCCTGTGTCAGAATTCATGTCCAAAACTTTACCAGGGGAACTAAGTAAAGTGCCAACCTGTATATGGGCAATGCATGACAATGATGTAGGATGCTTAAAGATAGAGCCAGTAAAGATCATTTTGAAAGAAGGTGTTACCCTACCGCGAATACCCCAATACAGAATTGAATGAGTGAGAAAGGATTGAAGAGTATTGTTACAGATTTGGTGAAATTATGGGTAATCGAGGAAATTACAGGCAGAACATGCAACACCCCGATTCTTCCAGTTTATAAACAAGGAGGCAATGAAGTACCATACCGTTTTATAATTGATTTGCGCACATTAAACAAGGTAGTAGATCCACAATTTCCTCTAGTGCCAGATGTCACTACAATATTGACAATGATACCTGTTTCAGCAGAATATTTTAGTGTAGTGGATTTGAAAAACGCGTTCTTCAGTATTCCAGTGGACAAGGACAGCAGATATTTGTTCGCGTTCACATTAGGAGGACGATCATTTACATTTATGCAGATTCCGCAAGGTTACACGGAAAGCCCAAGTATTTACAGCAGAGCATTAAAAGAGCAGCTAGACATGCTAGAATTACCCGTGGGTTGTGTACTCTTGCAATACATAGATGATCTATTGCTAGCTGCAGACACAGAGGAGATTTGTAAAGAAAGCACTGTATTACTACTGTCACACCTAGCGGCACATGGCCATAAAGCTAGTTTGAAAAAATTTCAATATAATAGAAAGGAGGTGGCCTATTTATGCTACCTACTTTCAAAAGAAGGGAGAAGGCTAACGCCAGAACGCATAGAAAGTATTTCTTGTATGTCTATTCCAAAGACACAAAAAGGAGTCAGAGCCATAATAGGCAAGGCTTCATATTGCCGACAATGGATTGGTAATTGTGCATTAATTGTGAAACCAATGGTGAATTTGACGAAGAAAGATGTGGTCATGCCGTTACAGTGGGATGAGGAATGTCAGAAAGCATTTGATGAATTGAAAACTGCATTATGCTCGGCTCCAGTTTTGGGTACACCGAATTATGAGAAGGTTTTTAGACTGTTTGTGTGTGAAAGTGAAGGATGTGCATTGGCGGTTTTGACACAGGAACAAGGTGGAAGAAATAGGCCATGCAGCTATTTTTCTTCTGAGCTGGACCCTGTAGCGCGCGCACTACCACAATGTTTGCGATCTGTCGCGGCGGCTGCTGCGTCAGTGAAACAAACGGAAGGGATGGTATTGGGGTACACTTTAATTCTGATGGTGCCACATGCCATAGACGTTCTATTAAATAGGACACAGACGCAACACCTCACCTCTGCCAGATTGACAAGATATGAGATTATCTTGTTTGCGCCCAATATCCAAATTATGAGGTGTAGCGCTTTGAATCCTGCAGAATTAATGCCATTACCCATAAAAGAAATTGGGGGGAATGAATCACCCCCCCATGATTGCTTAATGGTCACTGAGGAAGAAACCAAGAGGAGAGTTGATTTAAGTGATACCCCACAGAAAGAGCCAGATGGAGAGTTATTTTGTGAAGGCTCATGTTTTAAATTACCAGATGGCACGACAACTGCCGCATATGCTATCACTACCCTAGAGAGTGTTGTAGAAAGTAAAAGAATTCCCTACAATTCGGCACAAGCCGCAGAAATAATAGCATTAACCAGAGCCTGCGAGATTTCTGAAAATTTGAATGTGAATATATATACTGATAGCCAGTATGCTTTTGGGGTGGTTCATAACTTTGGTCGACTCTGGGCTGTGAGAGGGTTTTTGACATCACATGGCGCCAGAATTCAACATGGCCCTTTGATTGTACGATTGCAGTCTGCACTCACGCTTCCAAAACGCCTAGCAATAGTGAAATGCGAGGCACACAAAAAGGTAACATGCAAAGTAGGAGAGGGAAACACGTTTGTAGACATAATTGCGAACCAAACTCCCACTGATTTAAATACCAAAATGATGACGGTTCAGACAGAGGAAGTACCCTGTATGATAGAAAATGGAGTTGTCACTGTCAAAGAAATGCAGGCCGAAGCTACGGCCGATGAAATACAGGGGTGGGCAGAGGGCTCTGCTGAGTTACATCTGGAGGGTTGTTGGGTAGACAAGGGAACTAGAAACTGGATGTTGCCAAATTCGTATGTGACTGCAATGGTCACAATGGCCCACAGCCCTACCCACATCTGTGCGAAAAAGATAATACAGCACAGGGCGTGGCTTGAGCAGCCATGGATTAGGACGTGCTTCCCGTGGAGCTGCGGAGGATCCGACAGATGATCCGTACAAACTACCTTTAAAAGTGCGCCACTGGTTCCAGAATCGATCACACACGCATGGGAATGGATGCTTCGCTCATTGTATAAAGATCGAGAAAAATCGTAAGCGGGAGTCTGGAGGAATTGCTCGACGAACGACGGCGGCGGCTCGGTCCATTGTCACACAAATGGCCGACAACGAAAGAAACAAAACCAGGGTACCTGAAGAGGACGAAAAAAGGCGGCGGCCACAGGGAAAGAACGGCAATGGCAAGGTGAAGGCGGAATACAAAAACCCCCGGGGGCCGTAGGTCTTGAGTCGTGAAAGCTTGGGTGCTGGCCCGGACGGCAGGGGCCCGAGGGCAGCAGAGGTGTGTGTTACGTCTCCCACTACCCCACACACTTACCTGGGTCCACGTAACCCATTGACCCTCAACCATCCTGTTAGATCACTGCATGGCAGACCCGGCGTTTATCGCCCCTCCCGTTCTTGGCAGCTGAACTGGAGATTGACATCTCGCTACATCGCAAAGCGTTGCCCACGGAGACCCGCACGTCACGGATCACGTGATTGCCCTTCACGCAGCAACGCTCCCGTGTCACGTATCACGTGACCCCTGAAATGATATAAAAGACTTCCGGAAACAAGGAGCGTTGCTTCACAGCTGTTTTCCTCCTGGATCACGTGACGCTACTTCTACGCTTTTGAAACTTACGGATTGTTTTTTTTTCCTCGACCACGCTTTGTTTCACGGATTGCCTCGCATTACCCTTCTACTAACCGAACTTTTGGATCTTCAGTTGCCGAACTACGCTTTGCTCCACGGACTGCTTCTGCCTCACCCTCCTGTTCGAACTTTGGTCCTCTTGTTTACTTGACTTCGGCTTCGTCTCTGGATACTCTACGGATCACGTCTGTCTGCTTGGTAACCTGGCCTCCGGCCTCCACTCTAGGTGTTTACCTATCCATATTCCTAGCCTCCAGCAACTCCTGCTCCGGGGTTCAGCCTTTTCTCACATCTCTGGGCCACCTCTTGTACAGATAGGTAAGCAGCACCAACTTACCTGTGTCTTTAGTTGTCCTTCCTGTTCTGTGCATAACTGCCTAACCTTTTGCTTTACAGCGTTCAAGGGGTTCTTCCGGCTGTTCCCAAATCGGCTCGACGGACTTCCACCTGTGGCCTCAAAGACTGCACAGGCAGTATTTCTGGTGTTGTCTGTGTGGTACTTGGGGACGGAGGTATTTATACTCTGCACGACCATCAAGTCCATAACAGACTGTGAAGCCTTTGGCCGTTCAGAGTATGAATCCCTCCGCCGGGGACCCAGTGACCGCTCTAATGCAGGCCGTAGCGGCCCTTAGGACCGACATGGCGGCAGCTACGACCGCCATTCACCATCACTTAGACGCCTTGCAAAGCACACGTTATCCTTTGCCTGCAGACGCCGAGTTCGGAGACCCTGCCCCTCCAGTACAGCCTGTCCCGGCCCCGGCCTCCGCACCCACACCTGTTTTGCTCCCAACCTCTTTCCCACTTGCCGCTCCAGAACGCTATCAGGGTGACCCGCGGAAATACCGCACCTTCATAAACCAATGCAAACTCCACTTCTTGTGCAGACCCCAAGCCTTCCCCGATTCTATCACAAAGGCTGCATTCCTTTTGTCCCATCTTTCTGGTGTAGCGGCTACCTGGGCAAACCCAATGTTAGAAAATGACCATCCTGCTTTATATGACTTTGAGCTCCTCATAACGGAAATGGCTAAAGTGTTTGACACCCGCTACAAGGCCCAGTCAAGGGACCTGGAATTACTAGATCTCTCACAGGGAAAGCAAACACTTATCGAGTACATCACCCGTTATAATCAACTCGCCGCTGAAACCTCCTGGCCAGAGGAGAAAAAGGCGATCGTGTTCTACCGTGGGTTATGCAACTCCTTGAAGGACGCTCTATCAGTGGTTCCTGCTCTTCCCTCTGTGTTTACGGATCTTGTAGACCTTGCACTACAGGTGGACGCCCGGAGGTCCGAACGGAAGGCAGAAACCACGTTTGCTGGCCAGTCAACCCCTGTTCCTTCCCCCGCCAGTTCTGAACCCATGCAAATAGGTGGGATCCGAAGCCCAATAACGCAGTCTGAACGGGAACGTCGGAGAACCGACAACGCCTGTTTTTACTGCGGGTTAAATGGACACTACGTAAGGGAATGCCCCCGACGACCAAAGAACAAGGCGCCGGGTTTTCAGAAGGCTCGCCCATGATACAGGGGGCACCGGCGAGCCTATCCACGACCCCCACTGAACCCGCCTTCGGTCCTATCAGACCGGTTGTGGTCCAGGCCCTGTTGAAACCTACCCAGGAGATCGTCCATGCCGTTCAGATCGTGATCGACTCCGGGGCCACGGGTTGTTTTATAGATATCACATTAGCCCATCGTCTCAATCTGCCTTTGATAAAAAAGGAACACCCGGAACCAGTGCAAGCGGTCGATGGCACGTCCTTGGCCTCTGGTCCGATTAAGCACCAAACTGCACCTTTGGAAGTGGTGATACAGAGCACTCATAAGGAGAGCCTGTCATTTGACCTCATCACCACGCCACAGTTCGGGGTTATTTTGGGTATCCCCTGGTTAAGGCACCACAACCCTTTGATTAATTGGGGAACGGGACAGGTAACGTTCGAGTCAGAAGAATGCCAGCACTTCTGCCTAACAGAACCAGAATCACTCTCCTCTCCCGCCAGAATCCTCGGCGCCTTGGCTTCCTCCAGTATCAGGGAAATAGCCACTGACACCACGTCAACACACACTGTGGGAGCCGTTATGGCAGGTATTCCCGTGGACTACCATGATTATCATATGGTCTTTGACAAAGTCACAGCGGAAGGTCTACCTCCACACAGACCTTATGACTGTCCTATTGATCTTCTCCCGGATGCTCCTATACCAAGGGGTAGGATCTACTCGTTATCACAGTCTGAAGAACGGGCTTTGAAAGAATACATTCAGCAAGCCTTGCGTTTGGGTCATATCCGTCCTTCCTGTTCTCCAGCTGCCAGCCCTATTTTTTTTGTCCCGAAAAAGGAAGGTGATCTGCGCCCATGCGTAGACTATAGACGGTTAAACGCTATCACCGTGAAGAACAGGTACCCCATTCCGCTCATCTCCACGCTACTGGACAGGTTGACAAAGGCGTCCCTGTTTACCAAATTAGACCTGAGAGGGGCATACAACCTAATCCGCATGCGGCGTGGAGACGAATGGAAAACGGCATTTTGCTCCAGACAGGGTTTATTTGAATACACAGTGATGCCTTTCGGGCTCTGTAATGCACCTGCAACGTTCCAGCGTTTCATCAACGATGTATTCTCGGACATCTTGGATACGTACGTGGTGGTCTATCTGGACGACATTTTGATCTATTCATCCTCCTTGAGAGAACATATTGCTCATGTTAGAGAAGTACTCTCCCGTCTCAAGAAGAACGCCCTGTTCGCCAAACCCGAGAAATGTCTGTTTCATACAAGGGAGGTGGAGTTTCTGGGGTTTCACATCACCCCTGGAGGGTTGTCTATGAATGAGTCAAAAGTCCGTGCTGTCACGGAATGGCCAGTCCCTGTCAACCTCAAACAGCTCCAGTCTTTTCTCGGCTTTGCTAATTTTTATCGGCGTTTCATTGCCGGTTTTTCTTCCATTGTATCTCCCCTGACTGCGCTGACTAGCCCTCTCGTCCCTTTCGTCTGGTCCTCCGTACACCAGGAGGCTTTTGAAGCACTTAAATCCAGATTTGTTTCTGCCCCCGTATTGCAGCACCCTGACCCGGACCTTGCGTTTGTAATAGAGGCTGACGCTTCCTCGTTTGCTCTGGGTGCCATACTGTCACAACCATGTCCAACTACGGGTAGTTTGCATCCGGTAGCTTATCACTCACGGAAGTTCACTGTAGCCGAGTCACACTATACAGTGACCGAGAAAGAGCTGTTGGCCATCAAGGACGCCCTCCAATCATGGCGTCACCACCTCATGGGGGCGAAACACCAAACCATAGTATACACGGATCACAAGAATCTACAGGATCTGGCCTCTCTTAAATGCGTGAACAGCAGACAAGTGCGTTGGCATTTGTTCTTCGCTGCTTTTGATTTTGTGGTTAAGCACAGGCCAGGTCTTGTTCATGGTAAGGCTGATGCCCTATCCCGTTCACCTGGGGGGGAACCACTGTCTTCATTTCCAGACACATTGTTGGGGAAGGGTCATGTTGTTTGTTTGTGTACACCATCCCAGCCACTGCTTACCGCCATTAGACAATGGGTCTCCCAACATCCGCATGCACTCACAGAATGGGACATTGTACTACGAGAGGGGTTGCCGTTTGTTCAGGGCAAGTTGTTCCTTCCCACATGCGATGTGCGCAACCAAGCGCTGGCCTGGTCTCACGATGCTGCCATAAACGGTCACCCAGGGCAGCAACGCACCCTGGATCTGTTACACCGGTGGTGCTGGTGGCCGTCCATGAGAAGGGATGTAGAGAACTACGTGAACACCTGTTTGATATGTGCCCAATGCAAGTCACGTAGAGGACGCCCCCTAGGCCTACTCCATCCATTGCCCATACCCCCCCGACCGTGGCATACTATCTCCATGGACCTTGTCACGGATCTGCCACGCAGACGAGGTTATGATACCATCTGGGTTATCGTGGACTCCTACACTAAGATGGCACGCTTCATTCCCTGTACCGGCATACCCTCGGCCCCAACGCTAGCCCGCCTGTTCTTCAGGACAGTCTTTTGTCTCTTTGGTCTTCCACAGGTCATCATATCGGACCGCGGGTCGCAGTTTACTTCCTGTTTCTGGCGTGCCCTTACCAAACTACTGGGAATTGATGCTCGTTTCTCCTCTGCCTATCACCCAGAAAGTGATGGGCAGACTGAGAGGGTTAATCAAGCCATGGAACAATATTTGCGGTGCCTGACCCTTCAATACCAAGACTCCTGGTACAATCTGCTCCACCTCGCTGAATTCGCATATAACAACTCACGACACTCAGCTACTGGTTTCTCTCCTTTCTATTCTATGTATGGTCAACATCCGCGCACCCTTCCGCTCCCGGATCTCTCCTCCGACACCCCTGCTGCCAACGCTTGTGTTCGCGACCTTGCGGACGTCCATGCTCGGACCCTTGTCCATCTCCGTGAGGCCCAAACATTGATGAAATCAAAGGCTGACCGGAGACGGTCGGTGGCCCCTGCTTATCGCGTAGGGGACCGGGTGTGGTTGTCAACCCGACACTTGCGTATACCTGGGTGTCGCAAACTGTTGCCCCGTTTTGTGGGTCCCTATAAAATCACTGGGATCTTGAACCCTGTGGCCTTCCGCCTTGCTGTCCCTCCTTCTTGGCGAGTCCACCCGGTTTTTCATACCTCTCTCCTCAAGCCTTGCCTGGCCCCTACCCGTGTCACTGCTCCACCACCCTCTGTCTCGGTGTCCTCTCCGGATGTTTTCGAGGTCAGTGTTTTCTTGGGTTCCCGTTTTCACAGGGGTCGCCTTCAATATCTCGTCGACTGGGTGGGTTACGGTCCCGAGGACCGCTCTTGGGTTTCCTCCAATGATGTCCATGCCCCGCTTCTTGTTGCCCGTTTTCATAGGGACTGCCCTGCCTGCCCACGGGGTCGTGGGCCTTTGAGGGGGGACTCTGTTACGTCTCCCACTACCCCACACACTTACCTGGGTCCACGTAACCCATTGACCCTCAACCATCCTGTTAGATCACTGCATGGCAGACCCGGCGTTTATCGCCCCTCCCGTTCTTGGCAGCTGAACTGGAGATTGACATCTCGCTACATCGCAAAGCGTTGCCCACGGAGACCCGCACGTCACGGATCACGTGATTGCCCTTCACGCAGCAACGCTCCCGTGTCACGTATCACGTGACCCCTGAAATGATATAAAAGACTTCCGGAAACAAGGAGCGTTGCTTCACAGCTGTTTTCCTCCTGGATCACGTGACGCTACTTCTACGCTTTTGAAACTTACGGATTGTTTTTTTTTCCTCGACCACGCTTTGTTTCACGGATTGCCTCGCATTACCCTTCTACTAACCGAACTTTTGGATCTTCAGTTGCCGAACTACGCTTTGCTCCACGGACTGCTTCTGCCTCACCCTCCTGTTCGAACTTTGGTCCTCTTGTTTACTTGACTTCGGCTTCGTCTCTGGATACTCTACGGATCACGTCTGTCTGCTTGGTAACCTGGCCTCCGGCCTCCACTCTAGGTGTTTACCTATCCATATTCCTAGCCTCCAGCAACTCCTGCTCCGGGGTTCAGCCTTTTCTCACATCTCTGGGCCACCTCTTGTACAGATAGGTAAGCAGCACCAACTTACCTGTGTCTTTAGTTGTCCTTCCTGTTCTGTGCATAACTGCCTAACCTTTTGCTTTACAGCGTTCAAGGGGTTCTTCTGGCTGTTCCCAAATCGGCTCGACGGACTTCCACCTGTGGCCTCAAAGACTGCACAGGCAGTATTTCTGGTGTTGTCTGTGTGGTACTTGGGGACGGAGGTATTTATACTCTGCACGACCATCAAGTCCATAACAGTGTGAAAATGCAGGCCGCACCACAACCAGCACGAGAAGCGCTCGCTCGGCATTGAACTAGCAGCGGCGAGAGGAGGTGGAGGTTGCGACTGCCTGGAGACCACCACGACAGTCCGTAAAGAGCGGAAATTGCAGCTGGGGAGACACTTGGTCGCTGAATCGTGATAGGGAGACCCACCGGTAACCGGAAAATGGCAGCGCAAGGGGCCGTGGGCAAGAATAAGACCAAACAACCCACAATGGACATTTTTGCGAAAGCACAACTGTCTCCTGCGGCCACCTCAACCAAAGGCCCGATGGCACAGGCTGAGGGCGCGACAGCGGCTGATAATCGTCAGATTTTGGAAGCCATTACAGAGCTGAAGGAATCTTGGGGGGTTGCGATGATGGACCTACGCACTTCCCTGGAGGCTAAAATTGAAGCAGTGGGCATCGAAGTCTCCCTGCTGAGACAGGATGTCAGGGGACTGGCGGTACGCACAAGCAGCCTAGAGGGTGCGGTGAAATCTAATACGGACACTGGCGCCAACAATACAAAAGAGATCCATGTCCTCAAGCAACAGGTGGCCAACTTGGAGTCTCGAGCAGAAGAAGCAGAAGGGAGAGCGAGGAGAAACAACATTCATGTGGTGGGACTGCCGGAAGGCGAGGAGGGCCAGGACCCGACTGATTATATCGAGAACTTACTCCTACAAGGAATCAGGGCCAGTACACTCTCGCAAGGATTTGTGGTCGAGCGTGCACATAGAGCCCTCATGCGGAAGCCGAGACCAGGGTCCCCTCCACGAGCGATAATTGCCAAAATACTGAACTATAAAGACCGGGAAAAAATATTTGAGTATTTACGGAAAGGCGGAACAATCGAGAGGGCCTCGAGCACTATCATGGCATACCCGGATTACACTATGCTGGTCCAGAGGCAGCGGTACAGCTATGTAACCATCAAAAGGAGGCTGCGGGCGGCTGGGATAAAATATATGCTGCTGTACCCTGCAAAATTGAAGGTCGTGTATAAGGGCAAAATGCACTTTTTTGACACTCTGGAAGAAGCAACAACGTGGTTGGATCTGCAGGGCTGCCCGGATCAAGACACGGAGGAGACACAAAATGGACGTGAAAAGTGACTTAGACACGGTATGCATTTTGCTATGGTGGCGAGCGAACATCCTAGGCGAAGGCTGAGAACGATGGGCCTGGCTGTAGGAGGCTGATATTCGATAACATATTGCGGATTGTGAGAGACTTGATGGACTTGAATATAGTGGTGGTTACATATATTTAAACTGCATAGCAATGTGTAGTTCTTTGATGTGCTATTGGAGCGGCAGGGCGGTAGCACCCTACCCCCCGAATTGTAGTTGTAGTTATAGTAGTTTGGCCACTAGGGCGGCCTCACCTTGCGGAGCTTCGAGTACAGGCGAAAGCCGGAAAGAGCTAGATGCGGGGGAGCCTGAGATCCAGGGATGGAGCTGGGCAACAGTTGGGGGAGAGAGTGTTGGGGAAGGGTTGGGAGGCGGGGGAGAGGGAGTGGGAAGTTCGGTTTGTTTTTGGTTAACAGGGTTTTAGAAGGGGATGCGAGCCTATCTAGATTGGAATGGAACTCAAGGTTACACTGCACCTGGGGGGTGAGGGAATGGGATCATACCAGGCCATGGGGGACCTTAAAATACTCACATGGAATGTGCAGGGGCTTAATAGCTATTTAAAAAGGAACAAGGTTATGCTGTATCTGCGCAGGCAGAAAATAGATATTGCATTGCTACAGGAAACCCACCTTACACGTGAGAAGATGGACACGATTGCGGGAAAGTAGAAGGGGGTGTTGGTGGGCTCTTCGTACTCGGCCTACGCAAGATGAGTACTTATATGGGTGGCGCCACATGTCCCGTTTCAGCGGTTGCAAGTGGTGGCTGAGGCAGACGGGAGGATGGTTATGCTGAGGGGATTGGTAGAGAATAGGGAGATAAGTATTGTTAACACGTACGCCCCGAACCAGAACACGGCGGCGTACATTAGGACACTGAGTGCGAACCTGAGCGTGTGTGTGGGAAGCGCAGTGATCTGGGGAGGGGACTTCAACTGTGTATTGAACCCGAGGGTGGATAGATCGGACGGGAAAGTGGATAGACCGGCCCCTGCAGCCAGGGCACTACAGACACTGCTTGATGACTTTGGGTTGGGAGATGCATGGAGAGTGTGGCACCCTGGGGAAAGGCAATATTCGCATTATTCTGCCCCACAGCAGTTATCAACAAGACTGGACTAAGTCTTCGCATCACCAGAAATGATAGCGGAGATTGCGCACATAGAGTACAGGGCCAGGGTCCTCTCGGACCACTCGCCCCTGATTCTTGCGTGGCAATATTGCCCCCCGAGGGCGAGGATCCCGACATGGCGCCCACGAGCGGAGGCGTTGAGAGACCCCTTCTTTAGAGAAGATTTACGGGAGGAGATCGTAAATTATTTTGAAACCAATACTGGGAGGGTGGACTCGGCAGGGACACTATGGGAGGCCTTTAAAGTTGTTATGAGGGGGGCGGCCATGGCGAAATCCAAGGGCCTACAGGGTGGGGTTTCAACAGAACTGAGGGAGACGGAAGCAAAATTGGAAGAGGCCTTAAAAGCCGGCGACGATGCAGCAGAGAAACTAGATTTGATACTTAAGCTGCAGCAAAAATGTGCGGATTACTGGGAGAGGTTGTGCAACCTTATCTATAAAAGGTACATAGAGAGACAGCATGCGGGAGGTGACAAACCGGGGAGAATTTTGGCGTGGTTATATAAGAGCGAGACCCCAGAGCCACAATCAGAACTATAGAGAGGGAAGATGGTAGCGTAGAGGACACCCAGGAGGGGGTTAATCAAGCGTTTGTGGATTATTATAAAGTGCTATACGCAGGGGTCGAAGTGTTTGAAAACAAGTAGTGGAGCTATGTTCCCTGCTGGCCTGCACCCACTCCCCACAAACCCCATTACCACGCCCCCTCCCACGCACAATGCAAACCCTCAAACACTTGCACCTGCTGATTAGGGGAAAGCTCAGTGCAGTGCACTGAAAGTGCAAGCTGCAACGCCTTCCTACACTTTTATTTTAAAATGAAACAGGGGTTCCAGCGGAGAGGTTACTGGTTTTACAGGTACCTGGGGATAGATATATATCACACCGTGGGGGAGGAGCATAGGTGTAATACAGAGGTGGCAATACAAAAAATTTAGAAATGTATGCGGTTTTGGGCGAAGCTGCCTTTGGCGATGATGGGGCGGTGAGCGATGCTAAAGATGGTGGTCCTGCCAAGGCTCCTACATTACTTTGGGAATATTCCGTATCTGATTCCTAAAGGGTTTTTTGCCAAACTGAATAGCATGTGTAGGGACTTTCTGTGGCATGGCACGCGAAACAGAGTGGTGTTATGGAAGCTCCAGAATTTCCATGACAAACGGGGTATAAAGCTGCCCAATTACCAGGCGTACTATTTGGCGAGCCAGTTGCAATATGTTGCCAAATGGCTATCTGATGAAGAGACCTCCGAATTTAGGCTGTTTGGGCGGGATTGTGCACCCTTTTATTTGAAAGAAGTTATGTGGGCACCCAGGGCGCAGATGGCGGGGCGCCCTAAAATGATGCTGCTGGGGTGGAAGGTGTAGCGCAGGGAATGCCAATTGATGGGGAACCCGTCCCCATGCTCGCTGCAGATGCCATTGGTGGTATTGACAGGGGCAGACGCTCAGCTGCGACTGATACTCCGGACCCACTGGGAGCCGGCTGGGGTGGCAACGATGGGGGATATTTGGCAGGGGGGCTCTTGTGTTACCTTTGAGGGGCTGCGGGAGGAGGCTGGGTTGCACAAAGGCCAGTACATCACGTACCACAGAATGGTACAGAGGATTAAGAGAATGTTGCCCGAAACTGTGTTGGAGGAAGAACTGGACGCCACCATCGACGTTATATATGATATAGCTGAGGGGGGCCATAAGGTCTCCAGACTGTACAAGATGTTGATGTCTAAACTGGGGAAGGAGGTCACGCAGCTGAGATTGGACTGGGAAATGGAGGTTGGGGCCCAAATGGGAGATGGGATGTGGGAACGGGTGCAAAGGTATTATAAGAAGGTGTCTAGAAACGCGAGACTGAAACAGATACAGCTTTACATAACACACAGGGCTTATATGACGCCTTGGAGGATATCGAGGTTCTAGAATGCAGGTCGGCAAGCATGCCCCAAGTGCATCAAAGAAAACGCAGCCCCAAGTGCATCAAAGAGAACGCAGGCATGGTGCATATGTTTTGGTCTTGCCCGATCATAGAGAGGTTCTGGAAGGGTGTAAAAGAGAAACTAGAAGGAAGAGGGGTCAAGATAGTAGTGGACACGTTATGGGCCTGCCTGCTGGGGGGGTTCCCCAGACCACGGAAACTCAGGCATGTAAGCAAACTAAGGGACCTGGCTTATGTGCTAGCAAAGAGAAGGATTGCCATGGGATGGAAGTCATGCCATGTGCCGAGGATAGAGGTGTGGTGGAAAGACTCGCAAAAATGGGCAGAAGCCGAAACCATAGCATGGCAAGAGGCGTGCAGCAACGGGGGGGAGGAGGAGAATGAGTCCCTGATGGCCTGGAAATTACTGATAGCCGGATTGTTTGGGTCATTAGATGACCCGACAGAACCTGTTGAGGAGGAGACCGAACCACAGGTTGTGGAATCTGATGACTCAAGGTGATAGACTCGCAAGGGGGGTGGGTAGTGGGAGTAGTGGTTAGGGAATTTAAAAAGTGTAATGAAACTGTTGAACATGCACTGTTTGTTTGGTTTTATTGTTTGTTCAAAAATGTAATAAAAACTTTAAAAAAATTAAAAATAAAAAAAATTATAATACAACACCTTTCTACAGTATGGTAGAATGTAAACATAAAAAAGAATGCAGAGAGGTTGGTGCAGAACTGTATCACGTGTTTGCAACACAATGTAGGAAAGGGAACATTGACTCCAACAGGCAGTTTTGGCCCGCCCTCTATGCCATTTGAGGTGATCCATTTTGATTTCATAGAGATGTAGAGATGCCAAAACTTAAAATAAGTCTTGGTGGTGATCTGTGCATTCAGTAAGTGGGTGGAGGCATATCCCTTGAAGGACTGCACAGCAATGAGCACAGCAAAAGTAATCCTTAAGGAATACTTTTCCAGATTTGGCTTGCCCCGTGTCCTATGGTCCGATAATGGACCACATTTTGTGGGCGCAGTGGTGTTACAGATATGTGCTGGTCTTCAGATTGATAAGAGATTTCATAGTTCAAGGCATCCGAGTTCTGCCGGTCTTGTGGAGAGGCACAACAGGATTCTTAAATCAAAGCTTAGCATGATTTGTGCGGGAAGCAAGTTGAGTTGTGTGGATGCATTACCAATAGCACTATTATGCATGCGTACGTCTGTACAGGCTAAAACTGGGCTCTCCCGTACGAGATCGTAATGGGGAGGCCGGCAAATGTATCGTGCGCACCACAGCCAAAACGACTTAGTACTTGTACTTGTGCTTAGTACTTATTGTGGACTTTTAATGCAGAAATTGCGTTTGATTCATCAGCAGGTGCAGGAGGCATTACCAGTGAGATACACCAGTCCGGGGCACGCGCTGGAGCCAGGCGACTGGGTGCTGCTAAACATTTTTGAAAGAAAGTCATTGTTAGCACCCAGGTGGTGCGGGCCCTATCAAGTACTCTTGGCGACGCAGACGGCAATACGGGTGGATGGAAGGAAGTTGTGGATCCATGCCACCCATGCCAAGAAGATTCCATCTTGACTGAAAGACTTGCCTGACCCTGATGACCGGAAAGAGACAGCGGTCCCGGAAACGGAAGAAACTGTTGCCAGTAAGCAACCACCAAATCTGCCAAAACGAGAAGTGAAACTCGAAACAAAGCCTGAGACGATTGTCAAAAGGGGGAAAGGGCAAAGAGTGCCCCAACGTTGCCCAGCAGAATCGACATCACTGCTGGCCGACACGAAATCTGCCTTGCAAATACCGGCAGAAACAAATCGTGTACCCCTTTGGCACCCACCAGCACTTGCCAACACGCCAAAGAACGGATCTGCATCATTGGCGCGGCGCACACCAGCACCTGCAGTAGCACCACAGGCTGACTTTGAGCCTGAATCTGGAAGTGCACCGGCACTGTTCACGGATCACACGATACCAGGAGTAAAGCGATACAACTTGCGGCCTTGAAAGACAAAGTGATCCGCAGTTCTTTTTGGTGTTTATGTCAACCTCTGGTTCAGCTCATGGACGGAGAAGGAACTAGAGGTGTAGAGGAGAGAAGCGTGAGAATTGTGCAAGTCAGACAATTCAAGACTCGCGGCTCCTCGGTGCGATCATAAAAGTACATGTGTCAGGAACCAGAGCGGACAAGCTGGGCGCACATGGTACTAAGGCAATAAGATAACTGATCAAAGGTCCTCTGAGCAGTATGAGAAAGGACAAATGATCTTGCGTAAAAACTAATAAACAAATCCAGGCTAATAAGGACAGGCAGAACTGAACTGTGACAATTCCGTTGAACTTTTGACATCAGAGCAAGCGCGACTAAGATATCCACAACGAACTGTGATAAGGAAGAAGGACGACGAGAAACATGCCGGGACCGGTTCCAGCCTCCTCCTGCACCATCACTGCTGAGAATGAGTCAATTATAAAGACTGTAAGCTTAAGAAAAACGCATGGTAAAACGAATTGTATGCTGGCACTGACAATAATAATGTGCTTTATGAGCGTGGTAGCACCAATATCGACAGCCCTAATATTATGGTATGTGGAAGCGATACACCCATTAGAAATGTTTTTACCAATAGTTAATATATCCACTACTGAAAGCCCGGTTCAGGTGATTACTTATACCCTGCCCCAGATGGAAGAAAGACACAGGGAAGGTTTTGGGAATAATACGTTATTATTAATCATGAACATGACACATGCAATTCTGAAGAAAACAAATTGCTGGGTATGTGCCCATTTAGCACATCATGCTGGGAAAGGAATAGGGTGGTATGTACAACCATTACCATTAAGTTCTGCAAGTAGTCCATCTTTAGGCGCAATGTTTTATGGGAAATGGAATGAGAGTAGTACGGGTCAATTAGACAGAACCAACATGAATGAGTTTGAGGAGATAATAATGAAGCCTGTGGGTTGTTCCATTTTCCATAAAGCACAAGTAATAGACCCAGAGCCCACGAGGAAAAGTACACGAAAGATAACACGACAAAATAGACGAGATAGATTGTCCCCACCAGAAAAGACATCTGTAATGACGTTTCGTGTAAGAACAGAAGGGGACAAAGATGCAATCCCCCCATCTTACACAGTGAATTATAGCCCAAGAACTGTCCCATTTTGTCTAAAAAAGAAAGGCTCTTTTTCAGTCAGAACATATACTGGATGCATGAATACAGTAGTATTAAAATGGGAAATCGAACCAGTATATGTAGGTGATCCAGTTTATTTTATATGTGGAGAGAAAGCATATCCTTGGTTGTCCAGAAACTGGGGAGTTACATGTTACCTATGTCTACTGTTCCCAGGAGTATTCCTCTTAGAAACAGCAGACATGGCCAGACTATCTAGAACTAGAGTCAAAAGGACTGACAATGGTGTTTTAATAGCAACTGATGTAGCAAAATCATTCATTCCATTCTTAGGGCAGATAGTGAACTCCTGTAATATAAGGCAGTGTCCAGAATACTAAAAAATACCATAAACACAACAACAGATATACTATTTAACATGACGTTGGAAGAAAGAGGAATCAGGTTAATGATGCTGCAAAATAGAATGGCTCTCGATGCAATCCTGGTTGATCGTGGGGGAATTTGCAAAATAGTGGGATCAGCGTGTCGCGTTTATGTCGATGACTACTCCCCTACGATCTTTGAAGCGATAAAGAAAATGCATGCCCTAAGCTCTGAACTCCCTACTGGAGAAGGAAGCTGGGGAATAGGGTCTTGGTTTTGGGGAATACAACGTTCTTGGGGATGGAAGTTGATTTGAATATTAGTAGTGGTGTTTGGAATATTCCTAACGTGCTGTTGTTGCATACATTGCCTACCAATAGTTTGCGCTGAGGTAACTGAGGGATGTACGGAAGGATGTATGCATATGATGACAAAGAAAAAACAACTTCATGGTCGAGCTGACCAAGACCCAAATGAGATGAGAACAGTAAAAGAGTTGATGGCAATAGATATTGATGAAGACGATGATGTTTACGATAGCATGCAAAATTCAGACATAAGTACTTCAAACTCATCATCGCTAGAGGAGGTTTCAATAAATAGATGAGACGTTTGGCATACGGCCAAAGGAGGGTTTGTCAGTCTAGAAAAATGGATACCTCTACTTTGTGACCGCAAACGTATTTTGGTGGCCATGGGCCAGCCGTCTCATGCACGATATGACAGAATATAGGTTTTCGAGTTTGCCATGTAACAAGAATCGCCATTTTGTTTTCTAACCATTGTTCATTGCTTTCTGTTCCTATTGCTTCACAGTATATTTTCCTCTTACACTGCTCGACTGTAAAACATTGTTGTATGCACGTAAAAAGGACAAGGCAGCAGGGCCGTGAGGATAACAAGAGTTTGTTGAAACACCAACGTAGGCAGCGCCAGGAAGAATGCCCGGCTCCCTCCCGAATGTAGCCTTGAAGCAGAGCTGCAGGGCATTTAATCATTTCGCAGCTGCCAGCCAGTCTCATTATATGGTAGAATATGTTAGAATAATACAGCTAAAGGCTTGAATTATGCTTTTCTTCTGGCCCCCCTTTGCTGAGCCCGCTAGAGCGTGTCGGCTCCCAGGACACGAATAGCACCTAATAGATAGCAAGGTTTGTAATGCAACTCTTCCCCCCCGTATGTAGCTCGCTTCCAAGAGCAGAAGCGCTGTGTTCTGTTCAACAACTAAAAGATGCCTCCGCACTCACAAATTGCAAATTGTTATTAGAATAGATGTTTGAAGGTGCCATAGTTGTCGGGGATGTCCATCATCACACCAAGTTCAAAGAAACCCAATAAAAGGGGGGTGTTAAACATGTCATAGCTGATTGTTTGATATGCATTTTGTATATATGTAACTGATGTACGCAATTCACTCTCTTGCGTCCCTCGGGGTCTAGAGATACACGTCGCGGGGCGTGAGACCCAGTTGGCCAACTGAAACTTTTGCTTTGCAATAAACCCTAGCTTTGGGAATACAACCTCGTGTCTGGCATATCTATCGTGTGTGGTGACTCGCCTTGTTTCCATAGACGTTAGGGGCCCCTAGGGGCTCCTTTCACTTGTCTGGAATTACCAAAGTGTGGCACTTGGTGGATGACGAAAGAAATCATGGTGGTGTGGTCGACAAGTCGACCAGATGGGGGACTGAAGAGGGAAAATCTGAAACTGCCTTCCGTCCTGAAAGACCCCCCAACAGAAAGAAGCACCAACGACAATATGGCCACCGATTGCATGAGCTTACACCAATAGCCTACGATTGCATGAGCTTACACCAATCCCCACTACCCCAACCACGGATAACTACCACGAAAGGTACCCTGCCAGCAGACCATACAACCCTGCAGTAATACAAACCCTACCTAGAGTGGATGAAGAAAGGCAAGACAGAGCTGGAGACGACTACACAGACAGATTTCACTAAAAGCACCAAGAAGCCATGCCTTAAGTTGTTAGAGACATCATGACGACATAGCCACATTATACAGGAAGCACACATGCAATCCGCACATGCGGGACACTCACACACCCAATCTACATGAAGAGCACATGCGTACAGCTCTATGAGTTAGAGGACAGTGACATATACATACTGTTGGCACGTTTATTATTTTGCCATTAGGTTTGATACAGCAACGCAGAAACGCAACAAACAAGAAGAGCTTGTGTAAATGCTTTCAGATGCTTACATGCAACTAACCCTATGGAAGGACAGGCGCATTCGAGGGACCTGACAGTCACACACTAACCTATGGACACGATGGAAGACACATAATAGAAGCCAGAGTAGGCCTTAGGAAAATACAGTAGGCCATGATCGTCTCAGAGAAATCTCAAGCCACAAGATGCTGTGCAAGCAGAACAGCCACGGCTGGAGCAACGGCACCAAAGGCCATAATGTTGCAAACGACATTCCACGCACAAGCCAAGGTGACACAAGCTACAGCAAAGAATATTCCCTGCAAAATAGAAAACTAATTTGAAACAACTGAGCTGCAAGAGTGGTCTCCAACCACGTGACTCGGCTAAGCTGATACTGGGCCAAGGCTCGGAGGCTGGGAAAGAGCAGCCGTCTCATGACTAGACAGCGGTTCGCAACAAACTTGCAACTCTCCGGCTACCTTGTACGATTGGAATGGAACGCTCTCTTGGCATTAGTCATCTACACATTATTGTATAACGCTGACGCATAGTTGCACCTCGCTCACACATAGTATACATGTAGCGCAAACAGGTGGCTTGTGGGCTGGGAACTGAGTTTCTCCCAGGGTTGGGGACCCACGGCCTGACCAATCAGGACCCTTGGGTCTAGGGGAAGATGGCGGGGGCTACTGGCCAGTCACAGGGCTTGCCCTATATAACATTTTCAGAGTAACAATTTTTGGGGATGATCCAAGTACACCACCTGACACAGCAGAGTCCACTAATATCATCTCTTTATAGGTTCCTATGCTGGAACTACCACTCAGTGGCCTATCCTGAGTGGCGCTAGTGGCGAGGTTTGTGGGAGGGAACCCAACGAGTGACGCAGAATGTGACGTCACATCATGTCATGAAAACTGGCCTGCGAGCCAGAATGCAGTGAGATGTGCCTGGACTTCCCTCCTTGCATATGACCCCTGTGTGTTTTGTTGCCTGTAATAAAACCGCAGTAACCCTTTTGCTACTTGTGTGGACCTCGACTTCTTTGGGACAAGGGAAGGAGTTAGGGCCTTCCGTGACCTGGGTGTACTTACTGAGAAAATGTGTTTTTCTTAGTCTTACAACTTTGTTGCCACTTTTGGTAACATTTTATCATTGCGCAAATTACCTTACAGTAACACGCAATGGGTTCCTTGTGTTATCAGGCCCCAGACATCCACTACGGAATTTTTGGTGACTGGACAATATTCCTAGGAATGGAATGTGAATCAATGGAATGTGGCAGCAGAAGCTTTTTTGTCTATTTTAGTAACTTTTTACGGAGCCATACTGTACTTACTGCGTGTGCCTCATGACTGTGGCTAGTGTATGTCATGGCCGTGCCACAAGGTCGTTTGTCATTTCTTTGTCCATTATGTCCATTGGCCTTCTCCCTGGTGGTCGTGATCCCGATCTGCCAGCTCGGCACGGCTCTGCCTGCCTAGAAGTCCCCCTAACACTTCCGTTATGGCTTGCTTACCGTGGCCGCTGTGTCCGGCATGGTCTGCCTTGTCAGGCACAGTAGCTCCGGTCTGTAGTCTGCCGGTCAGAAAACAACAGTGCCGGTAGGCTTACCGGTAGCGTTGTTTCCAGACCGGCACACATGTAATGAGGCCCACTGTCAAAAAGTTGTACAAGAGAAAAGTTAAAGATGTATTACATATGTGAGCAGATCCAAAGCTCGAAAATATCACTTTGTGCATGTTGGTAGGGCTCACCATGATGCCTGCTGTGATGCCCTGTCCCAGTATTTTATCTCTAAAATTGAGATGTTTTGCAACAACATCCAGGCGCCTGTCTCTTCATTTACTCCTGAAAGCCCTAGCTCGGTCCCCTGTAATCCCTCTACCACAGTACAATGGTCCTCGTTCCTGTCCTTCTCTGAGGAGACAGTATCCTTGGCGATACAACGTATTACATCATGCTCTCCCAGCGATGCGGTGCCCCTGGCCATTATGAAAGTCATCTGTCGTGATCTTCTCCCTGAACTCACCCAGGCTGTAAATATCTCATGTCAATCTGGGGACATTCCTGCTGTGCTGAAAACAGCAACAGTTATTCCTCTTTTGAAAAAACCTTCCTTGGACCCATCTCTTCTTTCTAATTTCTGCCCTATTTCCCTACTTCCCTTTTCTATGAAATTGCTTGAATCTCTGGTTTCTCCTCTTCTGTCTTCCTTTGTGGAATCTTCTACACTGCTTGACCCGGCTCAATCTGGTTTTAGGGCTGGGAGAGGCACTGAAAGTGTATTGGTTTTTGTTTTTGATGACATGGTCAAACTGGTTGCGCTGATTATTTTAGATCTGTCAGCAGCATTTGACACCGTAGACCACCCCATCCTGCTGACTCACCTATCTGACATTTACATTCCTGGTTCTCCTCTTTCCTGGCTGATCTCTCTCAGGTGCTTTATTTCGCTTCCTTTCTTTCAAGCCCTCGCCACCTAGCCTGCAGTGTCCCACAGGGGTCCCCCTTGTTCCCCATTCTTTTCAATATTTACATCTGACCATTGATCTGTCTCATCCGCTCCCTCGGCGTCTGGTGCTATTCGTATGACGACACACAGATCCTTATACGCTTATATCTTGAACGGACTGAGGTGTTGTTGTGCCTTCATAAGTGCCTGACGGCCGTTGGTGAGTGGATGAGTCACAATTGGCTGAAATTGAATGGGGACAAGACGGAGGTGTTGGTGGTTGGTGCCCCTCCTGATCCTACTCTCTAGGTGTCCTCATTCTGGCCTTCTTCACTTGGTGTCCTTCCTATTCCGATGTCCAAGGTGAGGAATCTAGGAGTAATCCTCTCATCCTCTCTTTCAATGAAAGACCAAGTGTCTGCCGTCTGCAAAGCGGGTCACTTTCATTTAAAAATTCTCAGAAAGGTCCTCCCTCTGATACCTGTAACGCTCCATCCGCCAGTGGTGGCTGCCTTGGTGTTGAGCAGACTTGACTATTGTAATGCTTTATATCTGGCTCAGCCCAAAGGCACCACCCAGCTATTGCAGCGTCTTCAGAATTTAGCTGCCCATGTGGCCACGAGGCCCCTTTTTGGGGTTCACATCTCCCCTGTGCTTCGCACCCTTCATTGGCTCCCCATTATGCAGCGGATAAGGTTTAAGGCCTTGTGCATTGTGCACAGAGCATTACACGGGCAGGGGTCTGAATACCTTCAATCTAAATTCACTGGCTATTTCCCTGCCAGCCACCTTCGCTCTGCTCAGGCCAGCCTTTTGGTCATCCCTAAGTTCTGCAGATCGTGTATCGGAGGTCGTGCATTGTCGGTCGTTGCCGCCCAAATGTGGAACAATCTTCTTAGGACAGTTAAAAATGTGTCAAAACATTTACAGTTTAGGAGAGCACTCAAAACCACTCTGTTTTAGAGCCTGCCTATCTGCTTTGATCTATTCCTCAGTCTCTGCCCTCTGTAGCACCAAGATACCTTCGGGTGAACGGTGCACTCTACAAGTTACCCTAACATAACATAACATAACAACCATTGGGATACTGGACGTGTCGGTGGTTTCATCACTTGTGAGGGTTTATGCTTCTATCAGTGTGCTCTACGAAAAGAAGGGATATGTCAAGCAACAGATTACGAAAACATTATGCAACTTTTAAAGGGCACTATGCATAGTTTACTAATGGTCACAATTCACTGATTTATTAGTCTCCAGAAAGCGGGGACAGATGTAGTATAGTAAAGTGAAACATTTTAAAATTCAATAGAATCTGGTAACTATGGACACTTTAGTAATACAGTTTGTAAGTAAATATAAACCGAAAGCTCTAATCCGTTCATGAAGTTACCTTTTCAAAACAGTACTTTAATTAAATTGAGAGATCATAGAGAATACTTATTAATGCAGACCATCGTCCTACATACCAACAAACATAACTAATTCATCATCCAGGACTCACCTGAGGGACTGTGAGCAAATATCGAGTTGGAATTGCATTTGGAAGTAATTTACGAAGAATTCTGGGTCAACGCTTTTTTGTGTACTTCGATTTTTCGTACATATCGTTGGTAAAGTGCAGGCTGCAGATGCGGAATCGATTAGCTCTTACGTCACCCAAGACAGCCTGTCCTCTACTTTCAATCTTTTCCACTGGAAAACCGCAATTTATAATCCATCTTCTTATTAAATCAATATACTTCGGGGAATATATGCAGGACTGCGCCCGGAGTTTTGGCATGGCTCACAGAAGGGCAACCAAAAACGATATATGTAGGCATTCTTGAAAAGTCTGTAAAATCTGTATAAAGAAATATAATTAAAAAAAATAATACTGTATGCATGTGATTGACGGAATTATAACACAGCTTTGTCTGCAATATTTGTTTTACTCAAAGAACGAAAACCTGTGTAACCTAGTAGAATGAACACAGCGATAGTTTTCTTACAGAATTGATTGATATACTGCAAATCATAAGGTGTTACTCGTCCGTTGAATGAACTTTCAAGCATCAAAAGGAAACATGTTTGCAAACAAGGACCACGAAAGATTGCCTTCTATTACAATGCACAGTGATGAAATGTGCCATTTACCAAGATCAAAATACTTGAAACATTAGACAATGGTGAAGTCTTGAGATAAATGAACATTACAATACTGGGTAAGTTAGGTGGAAATAGATAGAAACTTTGAGATCAGCGATCGATGAATATAGAGAAGTAAATAGGCGACCTACCTTTACCTGGGCGAACAAACGAGCCGATTCAGCAAGCAGGGGAACAAGAAGCCGTAGAACAGGTATCCAGGGAACAGGTAGGACGATGACGAGATACCTTGCAGATCTCAGAGATGTTCTCCTGTTAAATGTCAAGGTGTTTATAAAGGATTAGAAAAGTGGGTGTGTATGTGAATGTGTGATGTGTTTGTTGCGGGGTCTTGTAGAGGGGAGTCTGAAGACACTGGGTCTGGGGAGACCATGAGAACAATGCTCACCGTGCAGAAGATCCCTTTTGAATTGTACATGGTGTTTGGCACTTTGGCTGTTCCCACCCACCGAGTACCTACCAGAGTGGGGTATAATGGAGGGGGGTGGATTGTTGCGGACGAGGTGAGCTCAAAAGGGCACCAACCATTCTTTTATGTCCCTCATAAACAGGTGAGCGTGTTCTTGATTCACTGAACAATTGAAACAGCTTTTTGTATATGCTCATTTGTATTTTATTTAGTTTGCTGATGTTGATGGCACAAACTACAAATTGTATACATGAGGTTGCAGCACAGTGTGTGAAAATCCCCTGTACTGTCCGCTGTCACTGACTGGGAAATTTGGCGCAAATGGCTCCAACAACACAGGCGGGTATTACTCGTCGAATGCGGAATCCAAGCCTCCCATAAAGCCACCATGTAAACGAATGGTAGGCCACCAGCCTGTACCATCTGTGGTACAGAAACATACATACTGTAATTGAATGAACCTGATAAGTGTACCACCCTTACTTGAAAATGCATCCTAAATTCTATGACATAGTTGCCCTTACAAAAGTTACTTAACGGATAAATGAACTTGGGCTTTGAAGTCTCGACACATTACAAAAGCGAACACCCATTCAATCCAAAACGGTTTGGGCCACAGAGAAATAGTGTTTCTTAGTTGAAAGGGAAAGATACGAAAGCAATGAACACTCAGATTTCCAAAAAGCAAGAGAAATATAGTCAATTTGTAGACTACATTCATTTGTCAGTTATCGATCAAAGTTACGACAATGTAGGAGACAAATGTGAAATGTTAGTCGTCTCAGTGGTCAAAATGACACCACATCTAGAGTATTTGTTACTTGGATTGCAAGGGCAAACTGTTGCGAAATTATTGAATAAGCACCATCATAATCGTCAAGTCGAACCTTGTGAGGCAGGCTGCCTTGAAGTCATGCAGCTCAGTAACGCATAGCAGTGGTGTGTCTTTTGCTGATGTGTAGGCCAAGCATCCAGAGTTTTCTTAGCAGCAGCAGTTCCCCACCTCGGTTGGCATGACCTTGCACCGATTGCAGGTACACCAGGTGGAAATGTCTTCCATGCAACTAGGCTCAGGCTTATGATCCAGTGATTCATCTTCCCAACTATCGTTCGATTCCCCATTGTTTCCAAATCTTTCTCTTTCAATTACTTCCTCCTTGGAATACTCAGGCTCGTACTGGTAGGGCTGTATTGTTGCCATTATATGACAATTATTTTAATAAAACGCAAGTAACGATTGAAATCAATAGTTATGCTAGGGTAAGTATCTGTTCACAGGGGATTCGTACTACGAAGATAGCTGAACAGAGCAGAAACGAGTCACAGGCGATCAAAAGAATACAGTGAAACGATTGAAAAAGCAACTCTGATGTTGTCTGATGAGAAGGGTCTGTTTATACTTGTTGAGGAAATAGGCGTCCGGCCATTTCCATGGAGACACTTCAATAGCTTGCACACAGAGAACGTTGACACGAGACGTGCATTGGCGTTGTGAAAAGGGGTGTATGGATCTACTGATGTAGGCTTCAGGGGCGGCCGATCTGTATTCTTGCCGCGAGCGACCTGGAAGTTAATGCGATGCCTCAACGGGTAAGATTAGCACAAGATGGCCGCTATCCATCCCGTTGTTTTCATATGTGTAAAAGTGAGAAAAACTAAGGTAAGATGCATAGGAAAACATTTTAAGATTGATTAGAGTATGCTTAACAATACATGCCCAAACGATCGAGACAATAACATTTTTGAGCGCACTTCCCCTTTAAAATGGCATATATTGTGTTGTTCGGAAAACTGCAATGAGTGAAATATCATACAGTCATCCACTTCCTCTATAACTCTATCCACAGCCTCTCTGAATAGATATTTCACAGTCAGTTGCTGGAGGAAGTCAAGGATGAATAGGATACAACTGTAGAGGAAAAGGGGGAAGATTTTGCACACTTTTGCTCTTTTTACCCTTTTCCTCCCTCAAAGTCTGTTTGATAATTCTCTTGACTTAAAGGGAGGACGGCTCAGCTTTCGTAAACGTTTTCTACTTTCTTCTCCTTTTTCTGGGAGATGAAAAAGACTTAGAGCTAGACAAGGAAGAGCTGACTGCTTGCATAATGATGTGTTTCCTTTTGGCATATTGTTTCCAAGAAGGACCCATATTATCTTGTGCAGTGTCAACAGTGATACTGACTGAAGACAGGAGCCATTGTGGTTCCCTGGGTCGTGCGTGCTCTACGGGAAGCAAAGCACTCCCCACTCCAGGATGGCTACCAAAATAGCAGCATCAGTGGGAACTATACTCATCAGCTCAGTTACCTGTGCACCGCTCAAATCTGACAGGCCAAGACAGTGTACGCACCAAATGGCACTCTGTGCAGGAGAGAGGCCCCACTTTGCTCCCTGTGTCAAGGCACAGCAGAAATGACAGCTAGCACAAACCCCACCGGCCCCTGCACACCCTGGTTGCCTGTGGGAATAAACTGCCAAAAGGGAGAGGCCATGCTTTGCTCCCTGCGCCTAAGTGGAGCAGGCACAGCAGCTGGAGTAAAGACCCACCTCAGGCCCCCAATCCCACGGCTTCCAAGGTGATAGAGCCGTGTTTGGCACAGAAGATAGCCCCCGCTGCAATCTCTGCACTAAGGGAAAGTAAAAAACAGCACCCAATGGAATGCCTCGCCCACTCCTTCTCAGATAAAAGTCAACTACTCCTGACCGCTCCTTACCTCTACATGCGAGCATCTGGGGGTCTGCAGCCCTGCTTGATTGTCCAACTTTGCTTCCATATCTGCTGTTCTCTCAATCATGCCTCGCATATCGGAGGAGGGGCCATCCTACTCCTGCAGGCCCAAGCACTGAGTGCGTTGCCAAGAAGGAGGTCCGGAACATTTCTCCCAAACCTTGCACTGGGAGGTTTGACCGTTGCCTGCCTCTGGCACCTGTCAGGAGACAGAAAATCAGAAAACTGAGGACTGTGGGTAATAGAGGGGTTATATTTTTTTATTTTTTTATTGTTATATTTGATAAACAACTTTTCAATAAGAGTTTTCAATTTTACTTTACATCACATAGAACAAGTGAAAGAAGAGAAAGAAGGAAAACAAGAAAATAAAAGAAAAAACAAAAATTAAAATACATGCTTTGTAAATGTACAGTTGTGCATCCCAATAAAAGACAAATTACGAACATATTGTCACACCTCATGTACTAAAAGGCAATTCAATCAAAAAATAAAAATAATGAGGAATAAGATTGTATTGTAAGTATACGATTATACCACTTATTAAAACATGAGTTAAGATCCTGTTCTCACACTTCAGCTAGGAGAGCTTGCATACATGTGCATCTTGGTGCTAGGTTCTTCCTCATACATTCTCATAGTTAATCATCTAACTTTAAAGATGTTATGAATTTGACAATGGCAATTTGAGCTGTCATTAGCTTAGTGGTAAAGAGTCTCTTCCACAAATCCTCTGATGTTAACATATTTTATTGGCCAAAGTAAGGTTTAAACATTGTATTCCGTTGATCAACCAAAGAGGAACACTCAGTTAGCAAGTGCTGTACAGTTTTATGGCATTCTTAAATGCATCAAAATCTAGAGAAGTTCTTTTCTTCAGCTATTTGTTGCCGCCAGGCTTGTATGTCCTTGGTTCTACATAAATTTAGTCGATAGCGTAGGAAGATATTTCGAAATTTAGGATTGGAGAAATTTAAGAGATAAGATTTGGTAATTCGGGATTCTTTTTTCGATAAAGGGATTTTCTTTAAATACTCTATGTGTTTTACACTGTTCAATGGTATGAATCCAGTCAAATTTCAGTGTTATATATGCTTCCAGGAGGGAAGGGAGGAGAGAAGCTACTAACATTTGGAAAATGGTTCCTGTATGGTAGGTGGATCACCTCAAAAGTCAGTGATGTGACGAGGAAGAGTAAGACTAGGAGTAATAAAGATAACTGGTAAGTAATCTGAGGATGCTAAGTAGTAAGACAAGGAAGGGGGACTTTAGCCGTAATATGGTTTTCAATCTCTCCCCCACCGCAGCACTTATACAACATCTTCCACTTCCCAGAGATGCATAGAAATCTTCACTCTTGCACATCTGCAGAGGGCAGCTGGAAACGTGCTGTAGGTTGAAGGAGAACAGAAACCCAATTCACTTGTATTGTAAATCCTATGCGCGCACATGTTCTTGACTAATGCATAAGATCTGGTGATCTCTAAGTTCATAAATGAGTAAGTACATAGCAATTACTGTCATCACTGATTTGCCTCAACCGAGATATTTTGGTGAGTGAAACAAGGTGAATTTAAGTCATTTTCTACATCCAAGACAAAGCAGTGGGCTGCACTACCAACCCAAAGGAAGGGGACTTTTCTATTTATGTTCATAATTGTTCCAAAGTACTACGGCCATGTTAACGTACTATTATTTATGTTCAAAATTGTGCCAAAGTACTACGGCCATGTTAACGTATTAATTATATTTGGAAAGAATCTGAACCACAGTTAAACATCCCAACTTCAAAGCTAAAATAGTTAATACCAATGTATTATTTAGACGGACACTGCCCACCCGCCCACTACCCCC
Organism: Ambystoma mexicanum; assembly: GCF_040938575.1. Lineage (NCBI taxonomy): Eukaryota > Metazoa > Chordata > Amphibia > Caudata > Ambystomatidae > Ambystoma > Ambystoma mexicanum. The sequence continues at coordinate 201,426,529 of NC_090939.1, forward strand.
GCACCCGGCTTTTCGGACCCGAGTCTTTTAGAATGAGTATAACAACAAACTGAGATGGACTAGATAAGCAACTTGCTTTTGTTTAGTAACACACCGGTCATTTAATTACAATAAGACAGAACTACTTTTTGACCGACCGTTTCCCATTGACACAGTACCATGGAGTCTATTTTTCTACCACTCAGAGTCCCAGATTATCCATCCTGGTAGCCACTTTATCCTTCTTAGTGTCCATAGCATTGAGCACTCGGTGAGGCTGATGAGACCTGACGTGTGCACCACTCTGAAATCCTTTAAAGAAAGGGGGTCATTCAAGCAAACGAGGACCCACTAAAGCCCTTGTCATAACGTGGGAATATGACCCCCGACAGCGCACTTGTTCACGTGATTTTGATTTTTTTAGGAGAAGGTAGAAGAAATCGAGTCATTAGAGCAAAGTAAAGCTTTGCTTTGGACTCAGCGCACCCATGCAAAAAAAAAAACAAAAACATTGTATAACTTATTATTTTAAAAAAATGGCCACAACAGCCAGTCCAATGGACACACACCGTAGGTGATATGCAAATGGAGCTTCAGTGATGCACCACTGTCCGCCCATTTAACTTCTCCCTCCCATAACTGACGAAAGAAGTTGGATGAATAAATTACAGGTTCAATTTATTTTCACGATCGCAGTCAATACAACTAAAGTAATTTAAAGCTGCGAATTTAAGTCTTCTCGTCAAGCCATTGCCAGGCAAGGTAAGGGAGTGGACATGGTAATTTTTGCAAGGAATGCCGTTGCGTCACAGACAGACCATTACATTAGAACCGAAAAACTACATGTTTGCCCGTGCCCGCCATCTTTGCCTTTCTGATCATTCCTGGCGGTTTATTTGCACGTGACTGTGAAAGGATACGGCGCGCGATCCTGCGAATGGCCGACTGATCCGATTCCGACCTCTCACATCACGTCTATTTCCAGCTGAAGCTTATTCTTGTTGCCATGATTTTGTGAACGCGCTCTACACCTACAATCGGCGCCGTTGCAAGTATTTATGACGCCCTGGGCGAAGTGGCATTTTTTCCGGCCCACTACACCATGAGTCTAATCCCATTCCGTCTCCCTCGTAGGACCTGTTGGGAGTCCACAGGACCCACCCCCATCAGGCTCTCTAACAAATACAATTTATTTTCAAAAGCAGAAAGTGCACCAGGGAGAGTTTGCAGTTCCCTCCATTTTTGAAATAGGGATTGACAAAGTTACTAGTTTGTGCTGTTTGGTGAAAACCTTTCCGAGTTCGTGCATAAAGACATCACAGTAAGTATGTTGAGGGGGAATCTCAACTCGCACGCTTTTGGCAAGTGTCACCCGCCACTTAGGCAGCTCCCTCACCCGCCAAGATCCCTACACTATACATGCCAACCCTCCCGTTAAGGCGGGTGACTCCCGATTATTTACAGTGACAGATAATGCTATTTTTCACGTTCTCCCGCCTAAAATTATTCTTTGCCCAATGCATTCCTGTGGGGACATTGTTGTCTCCCGATTTCTCTGAAGAAATCTCGCTCCCAAGTGCCTCGGAATGTTGGCATGTATTCTAGACGCCCATAGGAATCAATGGGCTTTCACCCGCCAAATACAAAATCCGGTGTCTTCACCCGCCCACGGGCCATGAAAGGTTGAGAGCTATGTTCTTGCCACTGTCATTATTTCCCCTGCTCCCTTCCGCTTTAGCCATGTGGCGCTTTGAAACACAATGGTTAATCCCTCTCACTAACGTGAGAGGGGGTTTAGATTCTATTAAAGACAAGGAGGCGAGTACTATGCATACATTTTTTACTTCTTACACCACAGCAGCAAAGAAAAAACTTTTAACAATAAACAAGTTTCTTCAACTAAAACTTAAACAATACTCAATGATAAGCAAGGGAAGAATCCCCAAAGCAACATGGAGGCCAGGTCATGCCCTGCAGGCAACCAATAGGCAGAGACCCACCCCCATATAAGTCCTTTCCTCAAACATCATCTCCTCTTCTGTAGCTGCATCACACCAGATGCCAACCCTGAAGACCAGATGTTGTAGTACAGAGACATGAACCACAACCAACTCTGAGGACCTTGTACACAGCCACATCTCGGGCGGCAAACGTATCTCTTTGACTGGGCCACCTCACCCGAAGCTGTATGCAAAACAAATTAAAAACGGTGGGTGGGTGGGTGGGATAATACTCGCCTCCTTGTCGTTAATAGACTCTAAACCCCCTCTCACTTTGGTGAGCGGGATTAACCATTCTATGCCAAGACAGGAGGCTTATTATTATGTAAGTTTAAAGCCCTTGCATCACATTAATTGCAACATGATCAATACGCTAGATAGCTCAGCGGGTTGAGCGCTTGCTGCTGTGATCTGAGCATGATCTGCAGGTCACAGGTTCAAATCCCAGCAAGGCCAACTCAGCCTTTCATCCTTCTGAGGTCAATAAATGAGTAGCAATTTTGGTTGGGTGATATTGGATGTAAAAGTAGCGCAATTGTTGCAGGATTTGGGGTCCAGGAATATTGTGTTGGGTGGTGATTTTAATATTGTATTGGACGAGACATTAGATAGGAGTGGAAATAACTCCCAGAGAAGCGTTGACAGGCAACATTTAGCCTTGGAGGATTTACTTTTGGAACATGACTTAAAGGATTGTTGGAGGCTGGAGCATCCTGCGGACAGAGAATATAGTTTCTTCTCGGGGCGCATTCAGTTTATTCCAGAATAGATCTGTTTTTGACTGCTGGTAGGATGACAGAGTGCTGTGAATCGAGTGAGATAGGTAGCATACTTCTAACAGATTATGCCCATGTGGTCTTGCATTTGCGGTTCAGATATGCTTTGAGTGTGCATAGGTTTTGGAGGATGAATGTTTCCCTGTTGCAGAAAGATGACGTGATGGAAACTTTGAGAAAGGAAGTGGACTGTTTTGTGCAGTGTAATCATACTGGGAAGTTGCTTCCGAGTGTGGTCTGGGAGGCCTTGAAATGTACGATACGGGCCACCTGATTGGTGTGTCTTGTGGATTGCGGAAGAGGAGAACTGATAGGGAGTCATTGTTGAGGACCAAACTTACTGAATTATCAAGGAGTGTTGTGGCGAAACCGGGTTGTATGGAAGAAGTGTGTGAACTTAAAAAGGTGAGGAGAGAGCTAAATGCACTAATAGATGAGCGTGCAGATCCGGACAACTTTTATCTTCGGTGTGCCTATTATGAAAAGGGTGAAAAGTGGGACAGATGGCTGGCATATAGATTGAGGAAGCGGGAGGCGGAGCGGTCTATTACTTGAATTAGGTCTCAGGATGGAAGTATATGTTATTATCCGGGTGAGGTGAACAGGATTTTCCGGGAATTTTACGCAGAGCTGTACAAAAATGGGCCAGAAGTGACTGGTGGAGGAGAGGAATTTCTAGAAAGAATAGAACTGTCCAGGATTAGTGAGAGTGATATGAAGTTGCTAGAGGAGGATTTTTCGTTGGAGGAGATACAGAAGGCTATTGGTAGGTTGAATGCGGGGAAAGCCCCGGGGCCGGATGGGTTCCCGGCAGAGTTCTATAAGGTGCTTCCGGATTCGGCACTCCGGCTTTTACAGGATGTGTACATGGAGTCATTGAATATCGGAATGCTTCCGGAAACTACTCGACATGCTTTGATTTCGGTCTTCTTGAAAAGGGGGAAAGGCAATACTCTTCCTTCGAGTTCTAGGCCCATAAGTCTTATTAATGTTGATAATAAGATTCTGGCAAAAATTTTGGCTTGCAGGTTGGAGCGTCTGCTTCCTTCCTTGATACATGTGGATCATTCCGGTTTAGTGAAGGATAGGAAGACCACCAGTAACATTAGGAAGATCCTGAATATTGTGTCTAAGGCGAATGGTCAGGAAGGGGACAGTGCTGTTTTATCTTTAGATGCAGAGAAAGCATTTGATAGGGTGAACTGGAATTTTTTATATTCGGTGTTGACAAAGATAGGTTTTGGTGTGAAATTTGTTTCTTGGATTAGGCTCCTCTACAGTGAACCGACGGTGGAGGTTGCCACCAATGGTATGAGATCTGGAAAGTTCAGAATGGAGAGAGGAACGAGGCAGGGATGCCCTTTATCGCCTCTTTTGTTTGTAATAGCTTTGGAACCGTTGGCTGAGTTTATCAGGAAGGCTGATGATGTGGTGGGCCATTCGTGTTGGGGATTGGAGCAGAAAATGTGGCTGTTTGCGGACAACATGCTTTTAGATCTTGGTGATCTTAAGAAATCTGTCGCGGCACGGATGAATGCTATGGTGGAGTTTTATCTATGCTCTGGGTACAGGATTAATTGGATGAAATCGGAGATTATGGGGGTCATTACGACCCAGGCGCTAATTGCGCCATCATTACCACCATGGTTTAAACTATGTTTACACCATGGTGGATGGCGGATTTACCGCCCCATTCCAAGGTGAGTGGGGCGGTAAATCCCCATTTCCCATTTTCCCTTCCCCATTCCCATTTTTGCCCCATAGGGCATAATGGGAGTGGGGAAGGCGCTAATTACGCCACCGTAAATTACGGTGGCGTAATTAGCATCATGGCAGGTTAGCGCCATGGATTTTAACGGCTGCTAAGAGCAGCCGTTAAAATCAGAATCAGGCGTTAAGGGTTAATGACGGCGTTAACCCTTAACGCCTGGGTCGTAATGAGGCCCTATGCCTTTGACGCCTTCTGTTGATAGGAAATTTGTGATGGACTTGGGCTTCATATGGTGCCGGGATAAATTGTTGTACTTGGGAGTTTGGTTGACTCGGGAGATCGGAGACATGGTTAAGGAAAATACACAGGATATGTGTAGTGGTTTGCGGACGGATCTGGAATTTATCTCTATGGGGAAAGGTGAACGCCTTGAAAATGGTGTCTGCCCCAAGGCTTGATTACGTTTTGAGTATGATCCCTTGGATGTTGCCAGAGACATTTTGGAAAGACATTGACAGGATGCTGCAAGATTTCTTGTGGGATAGAAAACCCCCAAGATTGAAATTGTGGAAGTTACAGTTGCCGTTGCATCGGGGTGGTCTTGGAGTGCCAAATTTCAGGGCGTATCACCTGGCTTTCTTATCAGATTTCTTAGTTCCTTTCGTGGAGGAGTTGCAAGATGTTTGGGTGGAGGCGGAAACTAGTTTTAATGGGCCGCTGACTTCGCGAGCGTTGTTAACCTCGGTCTCCAGATGGAATTGTGGAAATGATCTGTTGACTGAAAACCTGAGGAGTGCATGGAGAACCATATGTAAATATTTGGATGTGGATGCTTTGCGAGAGCCGGGTGCTTCAGTGTGGCTGAATCCTGCAATCAAGGTAGATGGCAAAGTGTTTTTTTGGGTAGATTGGTTTCTGGGTGGGGTGCAGTGGGTATCTGATCTGTTTAAAAATGATGGATGGATCACTGCGAGGGAATTGCAGGAACTATACCCCATTGAAAACTTTAGAGCATCAGATTTTGTGAAGCTTAAATGTGTAATAGGATGTGTAAATCTGGAGCAGAAGGTTGATTTGACTCTGTTTACAAGGAAAGTGGTTGGGACAGATGGTGGACTGGACAGTCGTCTATACAGAGTGATTGTATCACATTATCATGGCAATGATTAATTGCAGGAGGAATGGGGAAGGAGGATTGGATTGGATATCACGCAGGATTTGTGGCAGCGGATGTGTGTGAATGTGAAGATGTGCTCGTTGGGACTCAGAGAGAGGTTGAGACAGTTGAACATTCTTAATCGAATTTATTGGACACCAGAGAAAATGTACAGAAGAGGGATGGTGGAGAGTGCTGACTGTTGGAGATGTATGTGTAAGATTGGTACGCTGGAGCATCTACTATGGGATTGTAGACTGGTGAGACTTTTCTGGGGTGAGATTGGTAGGGTGTGTGGTGAGGTGATTGATGATCTGCCTGCTCTGGATTTTAGTGTGGTGATACTGGGAAGTGATGAACATTTGGATGGCCTCTGTAAAAATGAGAAGAAATGGTTGTTCAGAGGGACAATGACTGGTAAGAAGATTATTTTGCGGAATTGGAAGACTATTTTAACATTGAATATTGAGACATGGATGTCTGAAATGCATGAGCTAGCGGATTTGGAGAGGGTGCTTTATATGAGACATGGTAAACTTGGTTTGTTTGAGAAAATCTGGGGTAGATTTCTTCAATTGTATTAACTTGGTGGTGTACAGGTTTGGTGGGTGGGTATTTCAGAGATGTAACAGATTTGATTAGGGATTTAGTGTATTTTGTATCTCTCTTTGTACATAGTTTAGTGAAAATTGCTGTGATTTATGCAATTTTTGGTTATTTTCTGGTGATTGTCTTGTGATTTGTAAAATATGTTCTGTAAATAAACATAAAAAAGGGAGTCACCATTACCACCGTCGCAGCCTGTCTGCGCACCTGACATAGGACCCTGGTTATCATGCCAAACGGGGACAGGGGAACCGACCAATCCAGGAGGAAAGCGTTGGTTGCTAATGCACTGGGATCAGGTCTCCAACTGTAGAAACAGGATTGAGTCTCGAGGCAAAGAGGTCTCCTTGAATCGGACCCCAGTGGGAAAAGATCTTGGTAAATAGAGCTTTGTCCAACATCCAGTCACTCCTGTCCTGGAGGTGCCTGGAATTCCAGTCTGCTACTGCATGGTTGACCCCATGGAGATATTCTGCCTTCAATACAATGTCCCTGTCTAGGCAAAAATTCCAGAACTCTCTCGCCAAATCCGCTACATGGTTTATTTACCGAACTGCTGAAATATTGTCCATCCGAAAGAGGTTACAGCAACTCCCGTGATCTTTGAGAATACTTTTGACTGCACAGGAGCCTGCTAACAACTCCAGACAGTTGATCTGCATCCTCTTCTCTAGACCGACCAATTTCCACCTGTGGACACCTGCCCTATCCTTGCGCCCCAGCCTGGTCTGCTGGCATCAGACTCCAGAATGACATCCAGAGTGGGACCAAAGCTTTCCCTGCCATTCCAGGCGTCCATATGTCCCTGAGCCACCAAAGGAGTTCCAACCTGGCCTCTGGAGACAGAACCACTAACTGAGAGTAAGAAAGATTTTTGCGTAGATGCTTACTATTGAGGCGCTGCAAGACCCTGTAATGGAGGGGAGGCAGAAAAAATGGCTTGAATGGAGGCTGACAACATCCCCACAACCCTGGCTAGCTGCCTGAGGGAGACATTCCCTTTCTTCAGTGGATGTCCTTCTGTATTTTGGAGAGTCTGCTGTTTGAGAGGAGAAGGATGTACTGCTTGGAATCTATACTGAAGCCCAGAAATTGGATACATTGCGTAGGCTGGAAAATGTACTTCTTCGCATTTATAACAAAGCCTAATGCTTCTAAGAGAGGGACTGTTAAGCTCAAATGAGTTTGAAATATCTGAAAACTCAGAGCTAGAAGGAGTATGTCGCCCAGGTAAATGATTATACAAATCCCTTTGGACCTGAGGTGAGCCATCACTGGCTTCATCAGTTTGGTGAAGCACCAGGGTGCTGACGAGAGGACAAATGGAGGGGAGGCAAACTGCCAAGTGCGCGACTCCCATTGGAACTGCAGAAACTCTTGGTGGGGAGGAAAGACTGGGACTACCAAGTATGCATCCTTGAGGTCTATCTTGACCCTCCAATCTACCCAGAGAAGGGTGTCCCCGAGGAGGTGAATTCCCTCCATCTTGAAATGTTGATACACCACAAATGAGTTGAGGGCTTGCAAATTTATAACTCGGCGAGTGCCCTCTTCAGGTTCTGGGACTAAAAAATATTGTACTCAGAAATTGGGTGGCCTTGAAGGAGGCTGGAACCACTGCCCCCTTGAAAATGAGAGCCCAGATCTCTGCATCTATTAATTTCTGTTTGGCCTTGTCTAACACGAGGGGAAGAGGAAGTGTGAGCTGACAAGGAGAGGGATATTTGGAATCCCCTCACCAAGTGAGTGCCTCCCACTGAGGAAAAAACCTGGTCAACCTGCCCCCTAAACCTTTGTGGGAAGAAACATTTAAAACATTTAAAACATGTGGCATTACCTGGAGCTGTTCTTGCTATACCAGCACCCCTGCCAGTATGTCCTCTCCAGTGGAACCCTCTCTGGGGGTAGAACTCATTCTGGGCGCCCCAAGCGGAGGAGGAATTGCGTGCACCCCTGATTGCATACTGTCGGGGATAGGTAGAGCCCTGCGGAAAATAGCCAGAGGAGCGGGTTCTACCTGTTCGGGCCCTGTCAAAAATGTTAGGGGCAAAAATCTTTTGATGTTGACCTGTGTCTTATCTAAGGCCGTGAAGGTATGTACGGAAGCTGACAGATCCTTGATAAATCGCTCGCCAAATAAATTACCCTGGGCTTTAGGACCTGCCTCCCTTCAACCATATCCGCTAATTTGGAGTCGAGGCGCATAAGGAAATAGCAGGGTTGGTATTGGCGCGCAGGCATATCACTCTCTGCACCCAGCCCCGGAGGGCTTTCACATCTACAGGGGAATTTGATAGTGCGGCCTCTTCTGCCAACTCAATAATATGTGGCAAGGGCCCTAAAACATCCAATAACTTATCCTGGCAGCTCCTCCAGTCCTTATCAACTCCTTTCTTGGGGTCTTTCCCCTTCTGAGATAGGAAAGAGACCATGGATTGGTCGATGTCTGGGGTAAGGGCCACTTTGTCTGGGATGACTGGTCTGGGACACTCGGAACGCAGCTTGTTCCTATCCTCCTTGGGCAAAGGACGTCCAGCCCAATGATACAAAAAGGCAGAAACCGCCTCCGAAGGGTGCGACTCTGCTGACCTTGGATGCTGGATAAGGGAGGGGCCCAAAAAAAGAAACCCCACTAACGTCCAACAATGGCCCCAGGGATAAACCTATGGGGTCTCCCTTCTTCTTATGCCTTTTAGGAGGAGAGTCAGAATCCTCCAAACTGTCCTCAGAAGACACAGATCACCGGCACCATCAACTCATTCAAGAAGCCAGGTGCCCTTGAGACCGGTGATGCAGAGGTCACAGCGCAAGGTAGCCCAGTTCGAAAAACAAACGGCAGAGGAGCATGAGCCTGAGGAGTGGGAAGAAGATGAGGAGGATGTGTTCTTTATATTGAGCATGTCGGTCCTGCAAAGGTCGAAATGGCGTCAGCCCTAAGAAAGACAAACGGGCAAATTTTTACATTGGGGGGAAACAACCGTTGCCCCTGGAGGGCGTGTTCGTGGCCCGGGTCACTCATGAAGACACGTCAATAAGGGCCTGATTTTCTGTCACCAAGGTGAGCGAGATGACTCTACTGGGTTTGCGCTGCTGCCGAGGCATTACACATTGTGAACTTCGCGTTTGGAGTGTATCTTGAGGACATCCAGACGCTGCTCGCCAGATATGTGAAGGTATTCACCGGAATTGGGAAACTGGTGGGAGACCCGGTGTGGCTGCATATCAACAACACGGTTCAACCGGTCACTTTGAAGCATCGCAGGGTGCCTTTTCACCTGAAGGACCGCATAGGACAAGAGCTCGACATACTGATCCAACTAGACATTGGGCCTCATTACGACCCTGGCGCTAATGGGTTAACAGCGCCGTAAAAGGCTGCAGCGCCGTTAACCCATTAGCGCCTGATTACGAGGTCCCTTTGCGGGACCCGACCTTAACGGCTTGTCTACACCAGCCGTTAAAGTAGGGACCCGCAAAGGGACCTTGGTGCTAAGTACGGTACCGCAATTTGCAGTACCTTACTTAGCGCCTTCCCCATTCCCATAGAGCCCTATGGGGCGAAATTGGGAATGGGGAAGGGCCATGGTTCAATGGGGAATTACCGCCCCGCCAACCTTGGAATGGGGTGGTAATTCCCCATTGAACCATGGCGGACCCGTTACAACACCGGCACCAACCATGTTGCTAATAGCGCCATGGTTTAGCGCCGGTGTTGTAATGAGGGCCATTATCGAGAAGGTAGAAGGTCAGACTCAGTGAGTTTCACCTATTGTGATTGCAAGAAAGCCCAAACAGCCGGACGATATACACATCTGCGTGGACATGCGTCTCCCCGAAAAGAGCAATCCATCAGGAGCGACACATCACGCCCACCCTGGATGACATCCTGGCTGACCTACAGGGCACCCGTTATTTTTCCAAGTTGCATCTCTGTGTCGGATACCACCAGCTCGAGCTGGATCCGGAAGTCAAGCTATATTACCACCTTTAGCACACATAAAAGCCTGTACAGATAAAAGCGCCAGAACTTTGGGATTTCCTCGGCTGCAGAGGTATTCCAAAACTCCATCAGGGCGGGGCTGGCTGAGCTACAAGGAGCAATTAACATCAGCGACGACATCATGGTGTACGCAAAGTCAGAGCAGGAGCATCTGGAGAGATTGGAGAGTGTTCTGCAGCGCACTCAACATCTAGGTCTCACCCTTCACCGAGACAACTGCGCGCTTATGCAAAGAAAGATTGAATTCTTTGGATTTGTGTTCCAGAATAGTGGCATATCCCCTGACCCGACAAAGGTGAAAAACATCAAGGAAGCATGTGCCCCGGTCAACTTGTCGGATGTGAATAGCTTTCTGGGGATGGCCACGTACTATGTCAGGTTTATACAGAACCTAGCCACCCTTGCCGAACCACTCCGGAGTTTAACGAAGAATTGATGCATATGGTGGTAGATGGCGCTTGAATAGAGCATGTTCGACGACATCAATGGGGCTTTGATGGCAGAGGACACAATGGTGTTTTTTGATCCGGAGAACGGTTCAGAGATCATAGTGGACGCCAGCCCATTCGGTTTAGGGGCCGTGCTTATGCAGAAGCGCAAAAACGGTGTGGACTGTCCAGTGGCTTTTGCCAGCCGGGCGCTCTCACGGACCAAGCAGAGACGCTCACAAATTGAAAGAGAAGCCCCGACGGTGCTCTGGGGGTGCAGACATTACCATCTGTATATCTACGGGAAACCCGTGAAGGTCATCACGGACCATAAACCCCTGGTTCCTGTTAGGGAGAATTGTCAGAAATGTGCGAATTCCTCTCTTCCTTAAAGACCGCCAGCAACTATGCTGGATTTTGAGGACTTGAATTTTTAACCTGGAGAGAGTGAGACCCTTTTTCCCACTCTCTCATGTATATTGATGTGAGTTTTGTCTCCATGTTTCTTTTGGTTGTGGAGTCTGACAAACTCCATGGGCATCATCCTTTTACATTGTGTCACAGAGCACCTTCAGTGCAGTGGCACAAGGAAGTCTTTTAGATTGCCAAAGGTTTAAATACCTTCTCTTGGATAAACTACTGTTTCCAGGAGCAGTGAAGTGAAATTGACTTTGCTTACACTTGAAACTTTCTAGACCCAGCACACACTATCTTACAATAGGGTGGTGGAGGGGTTACTGTCATGACCCTTGCCCAAAACCCCCTCTGGCAAACCCATTGGCCAGGTGGAGTCAGGACTCAGGCCTCTAGAGCCTGGCATCCTCTTCAAAAGCCCTCATGGGACCAGTCCTGGCGCCTATGGCGCCAGGCTCATGCACCATGAAAAACAATGTGCTTGGGAACTACTTTATTGTATTGTCAGCCAACATGGAGGCATCCACATAGCTTGGTTCTTAAGAACCAAGCTATGTGGTCTAGTGTTGTGGGTGTGGTAGCCTAGGGACTACTTAACATGGACTATTTTGTTCGGGCTATTTAAACCACACCCGAGCAAGACAACACCCTTCGCGTTACTTTGCCGCTTGCAACGTGATGCTCACCGTGTCCAGCTATTCCCTCGAACCTCGGAGAAGCAGAACCTGCAAGGAGACAAAAGGAACATCATTAGCAGCAGCATCCTACCTGCAGTCTTCATCTTTAAACACTTGCAGCTACTGAGAACAGCTTCCTCGAATCTGCATGCCTCCCGGACAGAACGACCTGAAAGAGGAAGATAGAGGCAACATTAAAGAAAGCAGTAGAGACATTTACAAATTACGAACTGTTCAAAAGGCTTACCTGGCTGGTCGCCTCTCGGCTGGCACCACTCCGGACATTCCACTTGCGTTGAAGAACACTGCGACCTACAAAGAAGGAAAACACAGGTTAGCAAAGGCAAGACTTCGCAGCGCTGCGCATTGCGCTTACTTACCACCTCATAGCGCTCTTAATGCGCCATCATTTACCACCGGGGCTCAACCAAGCCAGTTCGCCACGCTGAAGCTCCACATACGTAAGGGAGAAAAAAGAGACATTTTAAACAAAGAAAGGCATGCATAGCAACAAAACTAAAGAACAGCAATAAGACCTACCTGAAAAATATCAAACGGGCCGGCGTCAGTGAAGTAACTGGACCGCACTCGCCCATGAAAGACAACACGCCGCTGCAAAGAAGGCAGGACAGAGAGCACACCTAATTCTACCACAAGGCAGAACCTTCCCCGCAGACCACATCAGGGCAAAGCTGAGAAGCATACCAGCGAGTAACCCGGCTGGGTGGCGTCCCTGTGGATACCAGGTGAGCGTAACAGTTACTTAGTATCCCCTTTATCTAGCTTCTCATGTAAAAATTTTCTATTACCCCTTTCCTCCATGAATGGCTGGTGGCATTGGTTTACTTTTAACTACCGTGGTGTGCCTTTACCGCAGACTGTGTTTGCAGCTGCAGTAAAGCACCCAAGGGTGCAATTTTTGTCAAAATGGCCCCGGTCTTCTTTTCTCGCCATTTCTTTTTGGAAACGTCCTTCTTGATATTTACTCTGTGCGCCAAACCAGGTTTGGTCCCTTTGTTAGTTTTGCCTTGGCAGGATTCACGAGTGAAGCCCGCCTCCCGCTCGAGGGTGTCTGGCGGGGGCAGGAAGCAAGGGAGGTGCCCAAAACACCCTGTGCTTAGTCTCCTAGGAGACAGGAATGCACTCTTAGGTGATTGACCGGCTGGCTGTCCGGCAAGAACAGCCACCCTGCTGGGTGACTGACAGCTAGGATGGAATGAATGGGAGAAACCTGCATAAAAGGCAAGGCTTTTTGGCTTGGAAGGCAGAGTCGACCACTGGGCGAAGGAATCCGAAGAAGAGCTTGAAGAGGATGCCTGCTGCATCTCTGGGACCGTTGGTTTGCCCGGTGAAGCTCTGCTGCTGTGCTGAAACTCCAAATTTGTATCGACAGAGAATCCCCTGCCAGGATGAATCATCTCCAAAGTAAGCCACCTGGACATCCTCTCGGAGCTGGTTGAAATTCCACTGCAGTTGCTGCTGGAACCAAATAGCCAGGGAGAGGAACACCAGATCATGTGCGTTGCTTTTAAGCTGGCCAAGAGCTCCAGGAAGATCATCCGAACACCCAGGAAGCAGGACTGACCGAGCCTGAGCCACCTCAACAGAGGGCTGGACCCCAGATGCAAGGAAAGCCCATCTCGACAGCCAGGAACCACAGTGTTGCTATTTGCGGTAGACACGAGGAGCTGAAACACTGAAGTGCCACTTGTTTGAAGATTGCTGGTTGCGATCGATGACCGTCCCATTGCAGTGCAGGAGTACCAGAAGTCCTACCTCTTGTCCTCACAACTGAGGCCTTGGAACACTAGGATCTGCAGAGCTGCACAGGAACGGAAGTCATCTGCTGCACTGTTCTTCAACCTAAAGGTACTGTACAGTCTAAGAGAACTTACCTCTTGTCGTGTAACCTCACTTGTCCTTGTTGGAGACTTGTTTTGGTTACATCTGCAAAGTTGCCAGCAGCTTCTTTACCTCACAAGCCTAATCAGCTTGTGGCCCAACTTTGATTTCTTCTTTTTCCCCAAAGACTTCTAAAACATTGTGCAAGACATTTACTTACCTGCAAGAAGTGCTTCAGTTCACCTTGACATTTGCTAACTTAACAGTGGCTGGCCTGGTTCTCTGAATGACTCTTCTCTCCTCTGCTTATGTATTGTGTCTTCCTTCCAGGAAGGGGTTAAGTAACTTTGCATTGGGGGTTACCAAAAGTACTTACCTGCTTCAGAATTTTGTGTGATCTCTTGTTTTGTTCTAATAACCTTTCTCCTTTGACATACTCCTAAATCTGATTTTAAATGCAACAGTGATATATTAACGTCCCCAGCACCCTAACTATTGAAGTCACCTGAGGGTGTAGGTAGTGTCTGTGGGCCATCCCAAATGGGTACTTGCTGATTTGGAAATATTAGGAGTGTGTATTTTATTTTTAAACTTAATTTTTATTGAACATTTTTTCATGAGACAGAAGGAAAAAGTTGCAATATAAGCCAATAAATCTCAAATGACATCTTCAAAGTTAACCTCCCCCCCCACTCTCTCACACCTCCGCATGAGAACTACCAGGCCCGAACGGGCATTGGGAACGAACACAAACAAAACTTTGGGATCAAGTGATGAGATTAGCCTGACAAGAAGGGTTCAGCTAGTGGATAAAATGTAAGTGGTGGAGGCAATTTTCAAACAAACAAAGAAATGGGGTCCACAGGGGGGAATCAATCAAAGCCGCAGGGCACCAGAATCCTTGTGCAAGAGAACCACAGTCCAATCCAGCAAAAATGATTCCATTCTGTCATGGGACAATGCTGTTAATTTCTCTATGTAAAGATCGCCCACAGTTTGGTAAGCCACTCTGACTTAGACAGCGCTGAGGAATCTTTCCATCTCTGGGCTAGGGCAAACCTCCCGGCTCTCAACATGGCCTGGACCACCCTAGGGAAATTATTCAAGTCCGATTCTGGGGAGGGGACACCAAGGAGAAGTTCAATGGGGTGTAAGTCAGGCGAGATGTCCACAATGTCCTTGTCCAGCTCAAAAGCTCAGTCCAATAAATCTGGATAGACGGGCATTCCCACCACAAGTGGTACCAAGTTCCACGCTGGCCACACTTCCTAGGACAAAGAGGGGATACGGCTGCAAATATTTTAGACAAACTTTCAGGGGAGAGATGCCATGCGTGGAGGATCTTGAAGCCGTGTTCCATAACTGAGGTATACAGAGAACCCGAGAAAAGAACACCATAGACTCTGGCCCAGGTCGCCTCCTCCTACACCATCCCCAGCTTTTCCTCCCAGAAATGTTTGAACCCCAGCCTACCTTCTAGCTGCGCCGTAATCTGGACCCTGTAGATCTTGGACAATGACCCCTTCCTTGAAGAGGATTCTACAATTACTTTCTCAAGGAGTTTGAGGGGGCGAGCAAGGTCCTCTCACCACTGGGGGTCATTCAGAATACCATTACCAGGAGGTATTCAAAGATCGACATCGGGGTCTCCCCCATGGCTTCTGCTAATTTATCATATTCAATAAAGGATTCCTGATGAAAAAGTTGAGCGGCCCGTTCCAGGCCCATGTCAGACCATGATTGAGTATGGCGCAGTTCCTTCCTACCTAAGTCAAGGGGGGGACCCCACAGGGATGACAGGGAGGAGGGCCAGGAAGAAAGGGTTACATTTGCCTTATCGCGTTTCCATAGAGCCCATAAGACTGATAATGTCGGGTGGTTTCTAACATGGTCAGGTAGGTTCCTTACTCTGGGCCCATAGAAGGTCTCTTACTTTCCTAGGGTGCGTGTGGTTATCCTCTATATACGTCCAATAGGTGCGCATCTCATCCCTCATATGTTCCAGCATAACCCTAAGTTGGGCTGATTTGTAATACTGCCGGAAGTCCGGAAGACCGAAGCCCCCAGAGGACCTCAGGAGAGTCAAGGTCGCATGTTTGACCTTCGGTTTCTTACCATTCCAAATAAAATGTTGGACCAGAGCGTGTAGGGTCCTGAAATATGTTTCTGGGATAATGATCGGGAGGGACGTGAAGAGGTAGAGGAGCCAAGGTAAGATATTCATCTTAATAGAAACCATACGACCAAACCATGATAGGGTCAGGGGAGCCCAACGTAGAAGTTCTGCTTTTATCCTGGCGAAGATTGGGGGAAAGTTCATTTCAAAGAGGGATCCTAAGTCCCTCGGAAGGAGGACCCCCAGGTATGGAAAGGCCTTGTGTTCAATTCTCATACCCCCTACTGCCTCCCTCCCCTCAATGTCTCCATCGCACTCCCCCCCCAATTAGGTTTATACATGACTTTGACAGGTTTATCTTCAGCCCCGAGAAGAGACCAAAGGAGTGAATCGGGTTGAGGAGCCTCGGGAGTGAGACATGTAAATTAGTTAGATAGGCAAGGATGTCGTCTTCAAAAAGTGAGAGCTTGAAATCAAGCTCCCCACATCGAATCCCCGTTATCCACTGATCCAGTCTTCTGGCTATGGCCAGAGGTTCCATTGCGAGGGCGTAAAAGAGGGGGGAAATAGGGCAGCTCTGGCGCGTCCCCCTAGAGAGGAGGAACAGGGACGAAACCGTACCATTAATCGCCATTCTAGCAGAGGGGCCGTTGTACAGAGAGGCGATCCACCCACAGAATCTTTCACCCAGGCCCATCCTTCGCAAATCCTTGCCCATGTATGACCATTCGACACGGTCAAAGGGCTTTTCCGAGTTTAGTGAGAGGAGATAGGCTTCTATGTTCTTACTTGAGGATTCATGCATCAGGTCTAGTGTTTTCCTAATATTATCCCACTCCTGTCCATCCGGAATGAATCAAACTTGATCCCCATGAACCAGGGAAGGGAGGTGCTGGGCCAGCCTATTAGCAAGAAGCTTCGCCAAGATCTTCGCGTCCGTGTTAACTAAGGAAATGGGACGATAGGATTAGCAATGTGTTGGGTCTTTCCTCTCTTTTGGCATAACCCCAATAAGGGGCGATAGCATGGATTGGGGGAGGGTTCCCGTGTCCACGGCTGCATTGAACAACTTAGCCAGGAACGAAGCTAGAGTAGAGCGGAAGGATTTATAAAAACAGAACAGTGAAGCCATCGTCGCCTGGTGTAGTACCCACTTTCATAGTGCCAATAGTGTCTATTACCTCCTCGGGCGTGATGGGCCTTTCAAGGGGGTCATCTTTCTTGGGGGTGAGATGAGGGATTGGGAAAGGTTCCAGAAATTGTCAGCCTCAGTCCTGTCCCCCGAGTATTCCGATTTGTAGAGGCGTTAATAGTATAAGCAAAATCGCTCCGCTATCCCGGATTCGTCCAGACATGTATCCCTTCCCACGAGCTGCAATGAGCCAACTCTTCTACTGTTTCTAAGTTCCCGTAACCTCCAGGCAAGGATCTTGTCCGCCCTCTCCCACTTTTCAATATATCTTTGCTTTAGAAAGGCCAATTTTCTCTTTGTTTGTCCAACCAAGAGGGCCACCAGTTTCACCTTAAGCTGTTGGAGCTCCGCCCATTTATCCGGGAACATCTGGGACCTGAGTTTACCCCCTGTTGGATAGCCTCTATTTTATCCCTAAGGACTCTCTCTTTCTTACCCCTTTCCTGCTTTCTTCTCGCTCTCATACCAATGAGAACCCCTCTAATTGTGGGCTTGAAAGCGTCCCAGACTCCCGCTGTCCCCACCTCTCCATTGTCGTTATTTGCAAAGTATGCTTTTATGGCTGAGAGCAGGGACTGGGACAATTCTTTATCTCTCAGCAAGAGGTTGTTACATGACAACCTTGAGCCCGCATCGGGTTTCAGGGGCATACCTATCTGTACCCTAACCAGGTCCTGGTCCGACCACGGGACCGACTCAACACCAAAATCGGCTATTCTTTCTCGAAGGGAGTTGTCAACTAGCACATGATCGATTCTGGAGAACGTGGAATGCGGGTCAGAGAAGAATGTAAATAAAGGGTCTGTTATGTAGTTGAGGGCACTAGCCCTTTAAGAGAAACCAAAACCAAATGAGAAGGTAGGGGGTGGAGGGAAGGGAGAGGAACGGGGAAGTTAAAATCAGTCATGTATGGAGAATAAAGGGGGCCACTGTTGAGCAGCCCAAAAATGGCTTCCTAGCAATTGTGCTCTGTGAAGGGTGGACCTACATCTCGCCACATCAGCGGCCTGAGCCTCTCTTGCTGCCTGTAATCGGCTCAGAAGACCCCCCGTACAGCGCTGCCTATGGGGCCTGAGTTTTAGCGAGAATCGGTGCCTGAGGGGCCCGCTACACGTTCGTGAAGATTGGGGCCGTGAGGAGTGGGCTGGCCCTTTCATTGCTGGAGGCCTGGCCTGGGACTCTGTCCATGTGAGGCCGCTCCCAGTGTCGTGGACCTACCTGGTCGGCGCTGACTGCTGACTTTTTCCAAACGCCTGTTCCCTGCAAGCGAGCTGCAACGGCTTCAGCCCCTCCTCCTCCCCTCGAGGGCTGCCCGGTGCCTGCTGGCGGACCGCGCTGCACTGAGGTCCGGGGCTGTGTCTCCTAAGGCCCTTGCCCGGTCCTCCTGCCCGCCTCGAGGACTCCCCCGCCCGACCTGGCTCTGCCTGCTCCGTGGCACCCTGCGGCTCCCGCAAGGGGCTGGCTCACATCGCGGCTGTGCCTGCCTTGAGGCCTACGACCGGATAACAGCTGACATACGGCCTACCACCGCACCCGGCGGGCCGTGGGCTGCACACGAGGAGCAGGTAAGGAGTTGCTGGGGAGTGGGGGAGGCCCGGACTCTCTCCCAGTTGTATTTGCTACGCCACCATAAGCCCACGGACATCTCCTTGCTGCCACGGGGCCCTCTGTCGACACTCCTACCTGAAGTTTACCGTGGTCATTTTGCACCTGAGTCATAGGCGCCCGTGTGCTGCGGCCCCCCCTCACACCCATTCACCCTAAGGACAGCCTGCAGCTACATCCCTGCCTGGTGGCTACCTGTATCCCCAGGTAGACAGCACCTTGCTTCCTCGACAGGTGGTCCTGCTGTTCTTGGCCCCGGATTCCGGCGGTGGCAGGGTCCCAACTCTAGTTGAGGGGCAGGTGACTCCATCTGCGGCCTGCACAAAATAGCACTGGTGCTCATTCCGGCAATATCTTGGCAATATCCCGGCGGACTCTTTGTTGCTGAACCAGCAGTCACCCTAAATACTCTATCGTCCCCAACTACACTATAGCAGCTCAACAGTGGGTCCCTCTGGCCCCTCTGATATACCTAGCGTGGGAGGACCACAGGCATACCTGACCACATCGACCTAAAACTGCAACCATTCTGCCCCTTTATTTCGGCGCCCTGAGACCACTGGACAGCAAAAACTTTTCGTTTCGCCCTTGCCTCTCAATCTGGTTTGAGTTGGACCTGTTGGGTCACTCCCCCTGATGCTTGCAATGTCCAATAGATCTAGGGACCAACAAGGTGGGCGCCATGGACAAGTTTGCAAAGGCTACCCATCGTGCAGACCAGGGCGCTGCGACATCCGCCCAGGGAGACCCCGAACCCGAGTCCCCCTCTGGAGCAGTGGCCCCTGACCTTACTGCCATGATGGAGTCAATGGCCAAAAACATTGCCTCGTTCCACGAAAGACTGGACGACATTAATGCCAATGTCGCCTCCCTTAAATCCTGAGTCGATCAGGCGGGAACCAGGATTACCGAGGTGGAAAACAGAATTGGGACTAATTAGGATCAACTGCACACTCTGCAAAATGTGGTGGCGACCCTGACTCGCGACATGAAAATGGTGAAGTCAAAGTGTGATGACCTTGAATCCCGCTCGCGCAGAAACAACCTGCGCATAATTGGGGTCCCCGAAAATGCCCTGAAAGGGCGCATGGATTTGGCAGTCGAAAATCTACTTAACGACCTATTGGGGGACCCCGTACTATCCCCTTTCTTCACAGTGGAGTGAGCTCATCGGGCCTTGTCCCCACGTCGCAAGCCAGGGGATCTACCCAGACCCATCATTGCCAGGATCCTCAACTATAGGGACCGGGACCCCATTCTCCGCTTGTCACGGGAAAAGGGCGACCTACGCCTTGACTCAAATACCATTCGGATATTCCCCGACTTTTCCATCGGGGTGCAGCAGGAGAGACGCCAATTCCTGGGAGTCAAGACGTGAGCGGAATGTCCCCTATGCAATCCTCTTCCCGGCCAGGCTCAAGATTACCTTTAGAGAAAAGTTGTATTTTTTTACTGTGCCGGAGGAGGCTGTCAAATTCATAGAGGCCCAGATACCACTGCCTAATCCCAATGGCAACCCCATGTTTGATGACTAGACCCAAACCACCTCATATTTCAGCTATCTGCTTATTGTTCTTTGTTCTTTCATGTGCTGATAGTAATGCAACCTTATTGGCTCAATCATATGTATGCATTGAATACCTGTGATGATCACATTTGCACAGTTCACCGCCAGTGACCAGGGGCGGTTCTCCGCCATGCTTACCTGCTTGCCATTATTGACTAACTCTTCCGCTGGTTGCTGACCCACTTGTCCCCACAGGCCTGAATGCGGACCGCTGGGGTGCGGTGGGGGTCGGCCCCTTGGTCAGCTCTGTCCCTTTTATTCGCTCTGGCCATGTGGGTCAGGTTTGATCATTCTGCATATGTCTGTTCAATGTACCGCTGGTAACCTAGTGCCATTTATATTTTTTTAAGTGTCCACCACACGGCAACGGCACACCCCACTGCGATTGCAATGTTTAGTCTTGTTAATTTAAAGTTGGGTATTGGCCCCAGTTGGGCCAATGAAATTGCGGACCCATTTTGGGGACCGCCTATTGTCCCCTCTTCCATGGGACATTTTGGTTTTGACTGGAGGGGTGAGAGGGGTTACACTGCCTACTTGGATGGGGTGGTGCGGGAGGGGGGTGGAGCGGGTTTGATTTGTGTTATGAAAAAAAGCAGAGGCGGATTGGCAGACCACAGACCATCGGGGGGCCCCAGGCGGGGCAGTTCCCACCTTGAACTCACTCTACGACAACGGTGGTGGGATGTTACTTAGATTATTAAAATGCCTGTAACAGTGATGTAATGGAACATATGGGGCCTGAGTAATTATACCAAGGCTCGTAAAATCATGTTGTGCGCTAACATATACGGTTGCAAAATACTGCTCCTGCAGGAGACGCACTCCACAGGCTCTCTGGCCAAATGTATGGCACCATCATGGGGACCACACAGATATTTCACCTCATATTCCACACGTGCCAGAGGGGTGTTGACGATGATCCATAAATCACTTAAGTTTGTTCTCCATAAGAGCTATATAGACCCGGAGGGGAGATACATTGTATTGCATTGTGCAATAGCTAACAGAAATGATTTGCTGGTAAATACCTATGGCCCTAATGTTGACTCTCCCTGTGACCTGGTGGTGTCTATATTGCTTGGGTACGTGGGGGTACAGATTATCTGGGGTGGGGATATGAACTTCATATTAGACACCATGCTGGATAGCACTGGCTCAGCCCCCAGGTCCCTGTCTGGTGCAGCACGCAGACTTCTGGCACACAGCACAACACTCGACATTCACGATGCATGGAGGGCACTACATCCACAAATACGTGAGTACACTCACTATTCTTCAGTGCACTATAGCTCCTCCAGGATTGACATGTTTCTATTATCCGGTGCTATGCTGGGCAGAGTGGTGGAAACACGGATACTTGCGCGCACCCTGTCGGATCATTCACCGATCTTGATATCCCTGGAATTGGGAGTACCTCCCCCTACCATCAACACGTGGCGATTCAAGTCGTCCGCTCTACAGGATATTGTATTTAAGGCGGACATCCTTGCTGATATCCAGTCCTATTTTGAGCACAATACGGCCCAGTCACCACCCTGGGAGTCCGCTGGGATGCATTCAAAGCCTTTATCAGGGGAATGTCCATTTCTAGGGAGGCGGGAGTCCTCAAAACTATAAGAACTGCCCTTACCCGCTCTGAAACTAAACTACGCGACCTGGAGCGAGCCCACCCGGCGTCAGTCGACACGGGCGTTCTCTCCCAGATTAGCAAAGAGCTCAAATTCTTTAATGAAGAAGCCACTAGGGAAGTCCAGTTCTTCAGCCGTCCACAAGCAGCGCGGAAATACGGCGAGGGTGATAGACCTGGCAAAATACTTGCTGCATTGGCGAAGGGTGAGTGGGGCCAAACCCAAATTACCTGCGTCAAGGATAGTCAGGGGGCAATACAGTGGTCCGACCAACAAATCCTGGAGGTCTTCACAGGCTTCTACTCGGAACTCTACTCTCAACCGACAGAGCATAGTGACTCCCAAATGCGGGATCTCCTTGAGCAGATACTGACTACCTGTGTCTCCCCCGCAACAAGAGACCAACTAGATTCTCCAATTATACTGGATGAAATAGTGGAGGCCATATCCAGTTTCCCTAAAGGAAAGGCACCGGGCCCCGACGGGCTAACGGCAGAATTTTATCAGGAGCATGTAGCTATATTGGACCCCAAATTGCTTGAAGTATGGAACGAGCCACTCCGGCTAGGATCCCTTCCCCCAACACTACGTGAGGCCGTCATTACGGTCCTACTCAAACCTGGGAAGCCTGGCGATGACTGTGGATCATACCGGCCCCTTTCACTAATGAATTTGGACACTAAAATCTTTGCCAAGGTGATTGCTAACCGCTTCCTCCCTGTCATGTCATATATGGTTCATGATGGCCAGTCAGGTTTCGTGCCCGGGAGATCCACGTCCCATAACATTAGAAGGCTGCTCAATGTCATGTCACAAATTGACCAGGGTGTAAGTGAAGTTGCGGTCAAACTGGATGCTCAGAAGGCATTCGACATGGTGTCCTGGAAGTTCATGTGGCTCATCCTGGAAACTATGGGCATAGGACCCAAGATGATTGCATATATTAAGTTGTTATACACATCCCCAGTTGCCAGGGTCCGAGTTAACTCCCAAACGTCCGCTTTGTCCCTTTCTTCAGAGGCACCCGACAGGGATGCCCATTCTCTCCGATCCTATTCACCCTGGCAATCGAGCCATGGCGGACTACATCAGGGAGCGTCACTCACATAAAGGGATACGACTGCAGGATACCCCCGAAATTATCTCACTCTACGCGGATGACATGTTGCTGTTTATCAGAGACCCTACTATTCACCTTGACCCAATCCTACGCAACATCACCCGCATAGGCGCATACTCTGGTTTCACTATTAATTATACTAAATCCAAGCTCTTCCCTCTCACAAGCTCCACTGTACAACCTGCCACTGAGTACCCGCGCTGCTGGTCCCCTGACGGAATTAAATATCTGGGAATCCAGGTGTCCCTGACCAAAGACACACTGCTAGCAGACAGCTACCTAGCCACGGCAGAGCAAGCGGAAGCCAGGAAGGTGCGCTGGCGCTCCCTTCCGCTATCACTAGCGGGGAGACTCTCGCTTGTAAAGATGATACTGCTCCCCAAGCTGCTGTACATATTCACTAATGTACCTATCTGGCCCGCTAAGAGATACTTTACAGATTTACACAAGCTGTGCGCTCAGTTCCTGTGGCACTCGGGTGCTGTGCGTAAAAAATGGTCTGATATGACACTCCCCTACGAACGAGGTGTGTTCACCGCCCCTGATATGCTATGGTACTGAATCGCAGCACAGGCACAGTTTGCCTCTTCCTGGTATCCCGGGCCCACCCCTCGCCCCCATGTCAAGCTGGAGTCCCTTGCGGCAGCCAGCACCAACATAATGTCTTTAATATTACACCGATGATACGAGCCGGACTCGACCATTGACCTGGTCCAAACCACTGTGCAAGCCTGGGGTCGGATATTCGCCACATGTGATGAACAACACCCATACTACAAGTGGCTTCCCGCCTGGCGGTTTCCCGGGCTGGAACCCACATATGACATGGCCCTGGCATGACACTGGGCTGCTTTCCCAAGTGCTTGGCCCGAGTTTCCCAATGAGCCCTCGGACTCCCCTGGGATTTCCTACATCGCCAATTCGGGTGGCGCCCGTGGGGTGGTCTCTTCACTATACAAACTTCTCCTAATTGGCGCCCCACCACAGCCTTCCAGGGCCTGGGACGACTGAGCGTCCTAACTGGAGTTGGAACTCACGGACCAATTGTGGGAAAATATGTGCTCTCATACTAATAGAGTCTCCCTAAACCTTCGCTATCGCACCATTCAGTACAAATTGTTGAATAGGTTGTATTACACCCCAAGTAGGATCTCCAGGTTTGTGCGCTCCGACCCACGGCTCTGTCCTCGTTGTGACGCGGAGGGAGCAGGCCATCTGCACATGTTTTGGGACTGCCCGAAGCTGGCCACATTCTGGGATGAGATCCTGAAAACACTGTCGGAAATCTGTGATGCTGTTATTGATCCTGACCTGATGGGGGTTCTGTTTGGGATGTGGCAGGCTGAGGGGGCTAAAGGTGCGGCTAAATTCTTAAATGTGAGCTGTATAATTGCTAAGAAATGTGTTTTACAGAACTGGAAGTGCTCCTCCCCCCCACATTCCAGAAATGGTTGAACTTATTAATATGGTCCTGGAACTGTGAAGAAGTGTACCTCAGTATGCTCCCGGCCCGCTCTCGCCCCAAAAACATATGGTCCGCCTTTAACAGCTACCTTAGCTGCCTAGACGCACCCTCGTCTGTGGACGATTCCTCGCAATCATCTCTGTTGAGTACCGCAGCTTTGGATGCTCCGCGATGCTGTATTTCTTTTTCTTTGTTGCGTCACTGTTGCTATGTACCACTGTACTGATTTATACATGTATCTAATCATTTTTGGCTGCTCTGATGTATGTGTGTGCTTTTTGCCTATGCCAACAAAAAGAAAAGTTTTTTTAAAAAAATGTATGGAGAATAAAGAAGGTGAAGACGTGCCACGAGTCCGCGTCTTATTGCGTAGATGGGCCCAGGGTGACATACAACAACTGGCGACGAGCAGAAGAACTCATGCCACGGTCCCAGGAGAAGGGGACAGTGCTGCCAGAGTCAGCCTGGAGTGCAGGAGAAACGAAGCAACGGAGGAGGACTGAGGCCCCACCGAAGGAAGGAGGTCCTGCGGACCGACGGAGCTGCCAGAAGGAGCCCAGCAGGGGAAACAAAGCGACTGAGGAAGAGTGCAGCACCACTGAAGGAGGGAGGCTGCCGGAAGAAGGAGCCCAGCAGGGGAGGACGGAGAGGACCAGTGGAATCGCCGGTGAGGAGAACCAGACTGCAGAGATCGATGGGGGGCCAGTGGTGCTGCCGCAGACGAGAACCGATGCCCAGCGGTGCAGCCAGGAGACCACTTGGAGCAGCAGCAGACCGCTAAGAGGAGGTATGGCGGCAGGCGAAGGGGTAAGCATGTGGAAGGAAGCACCACATGCCACTTGAAAGCGAGGAGTGACAAACTAGCGAAAGCAGGATATTAAAGCCACTTGAAAGCGAGGATCAAACGTGACAGTAAATAAATGCAAACAAGGCCACTTGAAAGCGAGGAATTGACATTACAGTAAATACATGCAAAGAAGGCCACTTGAAAGCGAGGAACTAACATTATAATAAATACATGCAAAGAAGACCATTTGAAAGCGAGGAACTAACATTATAGTAAATATATGCCAATAAGGCCACTTGAAAGCGAGGAAGGACAAAGGTCAATACAGAAATAGGACACTAAGAAGGCCTCCTGAAAGTGAGGACTACCCACGAGGCAAAAAGAACACACCACTAGAACACGAGGATTACGCACAAGGCGACAGTGTGTCACAGACCAAACACCACCAAGAGGGCACAGCCCAAGAAGCGCTGACGCACCCACCAACCATAAAAGCATCAGCCCACTCGACCAAGCCTCAAAATGTCGCAGTCAGTCAGGAAGCGCAGCGGCAGATAACATGGCACCGCCCACAGCAGGGATAACACCTACCAATCCAATATCATTTCTACGCCGGCTGAATCCCTTCAGACTGGAGCCTCAAGAAAACCAAGGCCAGAGGTGGCAAGAGTGGATGGATGAATTTGAAGAATTCATGAGAGCTGTCGGCAACCAAGATGCACCAAATAAGCTAGACATGTTCACCAACCTGGTGGGCAAGGATATCAAATGCGTCATCAAGACCATTCCAGCCCAAGAGAAAACGACCTACCTGCTACTAATCACCGCAATCAACGGACGCCTAGTAGTGGTACCAAACAGAGACTATGAACGATACACCTTCAATCAGTGCACCCAGGCACCCCATGAAACAATAGGACAATTCATCTTAGGCCTTCAAAGGAAAATAACGTACTGTGACCGTGAAGCCATTTGACTGAGGGTAATAGAAGGATGCCTATCATCACAGTTTAGGAAACACCTGCTGACAAAACTCCTTCCCCTGCAAGAAATAGCAGAACTAGTATACGAGCGCATCGATGTCCAAGACGCCAACATCGAAAACCCGAAGAGACTGGACACAGTAGCGGCCATCACCAACAACCCGGCAGGGCAGTCCCGCCCGTTTAGCAACCAGCCCCGACAAGACTCGTGGAACCAAACACGTCGAACTCAACCAGAGAGACAATGTTATTGCTGTGGGTTTGAATTTCCCCACAAAGGCCAATGCCCAGCAATCGGCCAGATGTGCATGAGATGCAGCCAGGAAAACCATTTTCAGAGCATGTATCGAGAAAGAACAACCCTACTACCAGCCTACAGGCCCCCGACCCAGCTGTTGCCAAACAGACGCTATGACCCACCAAGGGCAATCAACACACGACCGTACCCCGAGAGAGACAACACCAGAAGCTACGGCACCAGAAATGCTGCACACCCCGGGTTCATCCTAGCAGTAGAGAACCTTCAGATGGAACCCCCAAACGAGACGTACAACAACCCGGAACAAACATACCAGGTACAGAACGCGCCCGAGGAAGATCCAAGAAGAGAATTCAATGCCAGAGATCCATACGAGAACCTTCCTATCAAAGAGCATCTGCCAGAGGCCGAGCCATACCCATAATATGACCGTTACAGCCGGGAATATGTCAGGCTCATTGTTGACTCATCCAACGACAGCACAGCGCCCCGAGTAACCGTCCATCTGGGAGGGATCGACATACCATTCCTTATCAACACAGGTGCGACGGTCAACGTAATGAATCAGAAAACATACGAGGCACTCGTCGAGGCCTACCCGCTATGACCATCCCAGGCCCACATCTTTCAATGGGGCGCAACCCTACCACAAACATCCAAGGGCCAGTTCCTGTGTGACCTAACACAGAGGGGCAAAAGAGCGCCAGTGACCATCCATGTCATTCACAGCCCAGTATCAGGGAGATGCCTCCTAAGCTACAAGACAGCCATCGCGCTGCTCCTGATAGACCTCTGATATGACCAGTCAGAGACGATCCAGGGGTTTCCCCCGACAGCCCAATACATATGGGCCATATCCAAGAAGATGCTTGATCTGGAGGAATTGAAAGCCACCTTCCCCAACCTGTTGAAGGGCGTCGGCATGTAGAAAGACACAGTGATCAAACTACACATCGACCCCTCTGTGCGGCCTATACCGCAACACCCCAGAAGAATTGGGTTCCACCTGCGAGCAAAGGTAACGCACGAGTTGCGGCTACTACTCGACAATGACATCATTGAAAGAGCAGAGGGACCCACCCCGTGGGTGTCCCTACTATTAGTAGTCCCCAAAGCGGAGGGACGACTCCGCTTCTGCGTAGACATGAGAATTCCCAACACAACCATCCAACTGGATAGACACCCGGAACCCAACATTGAGGACATGCTGGTGAGACTCAACCAGGCCACCAGCTTCTGGAAGCTGGACTTGAACCAAGGCTACCACAGCTAGTGATCCACCCTGAGTCCAGACCAACAACAACGTTCACGACACACAAAGGCCTTTTCCGCTATAAAAGGTTGAACTTCGGGATTTCATCTGCGGCCGAAATCTTCCAGGAGACCATTCAAAGACTCATCAGCCCAGTGACCAACGCCTTCAACTACAGCGACGACATCCTAGTGTTTGCAGTAACACAGGACCAACACGACGAAGCGCTGAAACAAGTATGTCACATCCTCCAGGAAGCCGGTCTCACACTCAACAGCCTCAAGTGCGAAGTTACCAAACACAGCGTGTGCTTCTTTGGGCACATCTTCTCGGACTACGGCAAGAGCAGACCCTGACAAAATCAGCGCCATTGTCAACCTAACGAGCCCGAGAGATGTATCCGAACTGCTCTCATTCTTGGGCATGGCAGGGTACTGTGCCCTGTGCATGGCAGGGTATTATGCGACACTCACTAACCCCTTACGGCAGCTACTCAAGAAGGACCAACCTTTCATATGGGAGGACCAGTGCCAACAAGCGTTTTCCATGATCAAACAAGAGCTAGCTGACAATCGCCAGGTGGCATACTTCAACCCGCAATGGGACACTGAGATAACGGCAGACGCCAGTCCCATGGGCCTGGGAGCCATATTGGCCCAGACCAATCAGCAACAGAACACAGAAACACACGTGCTTGCATATGCCAGTCGGGCATTGAACCCCATCGAGCAAGCCTACTCTCAGGCTTGAGAGACTGGCGGCTGTCTGGGCGTGTGAAAAACTCTACCATTTTCATTTGCAGGACCTTTGTGCTGGTTACGAACCACCAAGCCCTGTTAGCCCTGTTCGGGAACCCCAAGATTAAGATGCTGCCACGCATCGAACTTTGGGGCATCGCCTCCAGGAGTATGACTACACCATCGTCCACAAGCCTGGAGGCGAAGCAAATCCGGCCGACTACCTATCAAGACACTCAGACAAGTCCCCAGACACCGATATGCAATGTGAAGCTGAGGAATATATCGCCTACCTGTCCTTGAACGCTCTTCCCCCAGCAATCACAACAAGACAGTTCGTGGAATGCAGCCGTGCCGACCCCACGATAAGGGCAGCTGTCCAACTGACGAACACCAACAGGTGGCGACAAGTAGCCACGGAAAACACTTTGAACCGGGGGACGGGAGGGAAGCAGACAGGAGAGACTTATCGAGAATGGCGAATATACAAGGGGAACTAGCCACAACAAGTCAAGGAATACTACTGAGAGGAAACCGACTGGTTGCCCCCAAAAGCCTCAGGAAACCCCTCATCATGATCGCGCACAAGGGACACCGTGGCATAGCCAACACCAAGAAGGTACTACGCAACAAGGTCTGGTTCCTACACATGAACACCATAGTCGAGGACACGCTGAGACACTGTGATCCATGCCAAATAAATGCAGCAAACTCATCCCCCTGCCCGCTCCAGACAGTCCCCCTTCCAGATGGACCGTGGCAACGAGTAGCCATGGACTTTTATGGCCCGCTTGAAGAAGGAGGCTTCCTCCTAGTAGCAATTGATGAATGCACAAGATTTCCGTTAATGAAACATGTACAGTCCACGGCATTCCATCAAGTCGTAGCCGTGATAGACAAACTGTTTAGTGAATGGGCAGTCCCCAACACCGTGAAAACTCACAATGGCCCGCCGTTCCAAGGACAGGAGTTCGGGAAGTTCGCAGCACACCAGAGGATCACGCCACTATGGCCGCAAGCGAATGGCATGGTGGAGCGCTTTATGGCAAACCTCAAGTGGACGCGCCAGAAAGCGGCAGCGGACCAAACATCCGTGCCTCAAGTCATCTCCCAAATGCTGAGAAGCTATCGACACACACCCCATGAAGCGACTGACCAGACCCCAGCAGAACGAATGATCCGGTATAAACCGCGGACCAGACTGCCACAGCTGGAAGACTACACCCCGGAAGAGGACGCTGAAATAAGAAAGCGAGAGGCCGAGAAAAGAAAGAAAGCCGAAGAGTGGGCCAACCAAAAGCAAAGAGCCAGAGAACTCCAAATTCCAGTCAGCGAAATCGTACTAGTCTGACAAGCCCAGAACAGGAAGACCGATTTCCGATACAGACCGGAACCCCTTGTGGTGACGGAAGTAAAGGGACCAATGATCACAGCCATGGGAGACCACAGTGAAATAACAAGAAATGTGTTGTTCTTCCGGAAGATGTTCCATGAGAACCCAGAGGAAGACACAACCCTGGAAGAGGAAGAACCCGAAAAACAGGAAACACCCCCCGAGCCGCCTGAGGACCCTCCGCCACAGGCGCCGGACGATGACACCAGCAACCCACCCGGTCACCCCCAGCGACTCTCAAGGAAGCCAGCCCGCCTCATCGAAGAAATGTAGGCCCTGAACTTCCATGATAAGTAAAGGGTGGCGTTATGTAGTTGAGGGCACTAGCCCTTTAAGAGAAACCAAAACCAAATGAAGAGGGAGGGGACGATGGGAAGGGAGAGGAACGGGGAAGTTAAAATCAGTCATGTATGGAGAATAATGGCGGTGAAGGGAGCTGAGTGTAACGAGCCAGGAAGGCGGTGTGAGCTACAAGTGCATCTTTAGGGTGAATTTGAGAAAATGCTATCCTCCAGATGGCTGATGCAAGCCAGTCACTGACGCTAGGTTCACTGAATGCTCTGGGATTAAATTCCCCGCACAAGAGATCCTTAGTAGTGAGGGAATTTAATAGACTGAAACTGCACTTTTTATTTCTTCAAGAAACCCATTGGGCAAGGGGGAGGGAAATGTCACTCAAGGCCAAATCCATACAGGAAGTATTCCATGCTTCGTGCCCTGCTAAGAAAAGCGGAGTGGCAATAGTGTTGTCTCCCAAGGTGCACTTCGTTCTAGGGGCCCAGTGTAAAGACCCAGAGGGTCGCTATGTCATGGTCAAAGTGGAGATTAGCGGTAACAAGATGACATTGGTATCGATTTATGCCCCGAAAGAGGCTTAGGACCAATTCTGGGAGGGGGTGAAAACAAAGATAATGGCTTTTACAGAGGAAGTCCTTCTTGTGGGCATGGATTTCAGTATGGGCCTGCACCCGACCGCGATAGGAATTCCGAGCACCCCTATACAGACACGCAAACAAAGAGGAGGATGGCTGCCTCTTTCCAAAAGACTAATGACAAACTAGGGCTTTCTGACTCTCATTAGACACGTCACGCACAGGACCCTGTTGTATTTCACCCTGGGCCCATCTACGCAATAAGACGCAGACTCGTGGCACGTCTTCACCTCCTTTATTCTCCATACATGACTGATTTTAACTTCCCTGTTCCTCTCCCTTCCCTCCGTCCCCTCCCTCCTCATTTGGTTTCGGTTTCAAGATCAACACCTTCCTAGGATTAGGTGGAATCAGTGCCTATTGGGTCTCAATGGCTGGGCCAGAAAAAGTACAGCAGGTGATATTCTTTTGCAGATCAGTGGAGAATGAGAAGTTGCTGTGAAGGCCCTATATGGATGCAGGAAGCCGTCAGGGAAAGGTCTCCCCTCCCCCAGGAAGATGCCATGCGGTCACGATTAGAGGAACCTCCTCGCCCTCACCACCCCCACTCCGATTGCCAGGGGGGAGCCTCACTTAAGTGTGAAGTGGAGCGTTGTTAAGAATCTCCCCACAAAGACCTTGGGTGCGGGGGCAGGCTCTGTGCACCATAGAAATGGGGAGACCCGTGCGAAGACCGAATTTGAGCTACAACCAAAACAGCCCCTGCAATCCCTAGAGCAAGTCCAAGGGGTGTGGGAACCTCTACATGATGCAGAGTACAGTGCTCTGGTGCGGTGCAGAAGGGTCCGCCGGTAGGGCTCCGACATGGGCTTCAACTAAGGGTGGTGGAAGTGATCCAGTGTCTGATAGATGGGTGGCTACTTCGCACACCGCGGCTCCTGCAGTTCAGGGGAATACAGTAGGAGGCCTCCAGTGGAGTCGCCCATTAGCTGGGTGAGGTTGCACAGATGGGATCCACAGTATTAGGCCTATTTGGGGCTTTGCATGATCACAGGCCTGTGGGGAAAAAGCCGGGCCGAGGATGGCAAGGGCACTCCGTCCCCGCAGGAGCGCCAGCTTGATGGGCCACCCGGGCTTGACTGGGCTTCGCTGAAACAGGCGCGGAGGAACGAGGATGGAGGAGGGCAATGTTCAATGAGAAGAACGTTCCAGCGGAGGACCTCTGGATCAGGCTCGTTACTAGGGCTTGGATGTTAAAAGAGCTCTGAATATGACTGGCTGGAGGATGGCCTCCCCAGGTCCTGCAAGCAAGGGTGTAATTTCAGCAAAGCTTTCAGGTTGAAAGGGGCTCTCGCTCCACGCTCCCCTCCGCGCCCCCCCCACACCCGCTGCAAGCACTTATCTCAGATCTTGTAGTGGATGTCATGCGGGTCTTGCGGGTAGCCGGCGTCAGTGGCGCTGCAGTCAGCGCCCTCTCTCCTCGTTTTACATCGGGGGAGGGGGAAGCGAGGCCCAGTGAGGTGGAAGGACCAATGTAAAGGGAGCGGGTGCTACCGAGGAGGGCCCCTGGCCACCGACCTCCTCAGCAGAGCGATGTCCCCTGCTTGCGCTCCACAGCAAGGACTGTGCCGGTTGGGGTTGCAGTCTCGATGGCCCCGGGGATCAGCGGCGGGACCAGCCAGGTGGCGCTTTCTCAGCAGGTGCTTGCCTCAATGGATGAAATGTTCTCTTGCCTCGTTCCGTTGGGCTGTCCGGGGGAGGCGTAGGGAGCCGCTCAATGATCGGGGCATACAGGCCTCCCAGCTGCCGCGGTGTGTGGCGGCTCGTCTCGGGTCTCGGAGCTGGGAGGAAGGTGCAGGAACTCCGCTCCCACTGTCAAAGGCTCATATCTGCGAATACCGGTGGAGTTGGAACACCGGGGTTCGTACAGTCGGTGCCTGGGGGATCACACCGATCCTAGGGGGGTTGGGCATTCACTTCTGGAGAGTTAAGGGGTTCAATCCCCTTTACACAGGCCCAGTAGAGGAGACCAACAGAGATGTGTTAGCACATCCCAACGCCCCCTGGAGGCTGCCCCAGAGTGTGTATAATAAATTAATAATTGTTTAATCAAGAAACCTCGTGTGTAAGAGTTTATTTGAATACTTGTCAGTGTGAATCTCTGTGTAACTCCCCTACAATTCACATTGACCCTTCTTTAGATAACCCTGGCTGCTCAACACGCTACCAACATGTGTAGTACAGACTTATACCAAAGGTTGGGTTCCTATTGCCAGGAGGTCAGGGTGGTTGTAGTGCACCCAAAGGCTACTGCATACAATCGTGCCTAACACTGGTGGCAGGCGGTGAGGATCTATTATAGAATTATTACACTGAGAATTTACTTTGCTTTTGTTCAACTTAAAACCTTCACAAGGCTAAGCTCCACTAGAAAAGCAATTGTAACATGTCAAATATGGATCACTTCAGTCAGGAAGCCCTGATCATTTTGACGGTAGAGCAACTGAAAGAAATGTGTAAAGTCAGGAATCTCCCTGTTAAAGGAAAGAAAAATGAACTAATTGCAAGATTGTTGAATCATCAACGTCTGGGTAGTAGGCCTGTCACACCTACTAACCCAGGAAACGTGGAACATGATATTTGGGGTGATAATGTAGAGTCTAACTCTGATGTTTTAGAAGAGTCAGAAGAGGGAGAGGCATCTCAGGAAGAGAGCCCCTCATTGCCTCAACAGGCCCTTCTGCCTCCACATTTAGCCACTGTTACCCCACAAGGTCAATCACTGAGTACAGAATTTGTGTCTCTTGAGAAAATGAGACTTGAGTTAGAATTCAAAAGATTACAGATCCAAGCTGAAACCAAACATCAGGACATCAAACTAAGGGAAATGGAAATGCAACATGCTCTTGAAATGAAGAAATTGTCTCTTGAAAATGTTTCTATACCAGAGTCTTCTAGGTCTTCCAGTCCAAAGAGACATCACATGCCTAAAGAAGTAGTGAGTATGTATGATATAAAACTTGACATTTTGGATTGGTTGGGTGCTTTTGAATATAAGTATGGGATTCAGGGTTTCACAGGGAATCAGTTAATTCCCTGTCTTTTGTCTAGGCTCTGCCAGGATGCAACTGATGCTGTAATGGACGTGGAGGAACTTGAAAGATTGGAGTATGAAAATGCGAAGCTAGCTTTGATAGCTATATTTGGGGAACACTCTTTCCTAGTCCCTTAATAGGTTTAGGACCCTCAAAAAGACTGATCATAGCCCTTGGGCTACCTGGATGTGT
Organism: Ambystoma mexicanum; assembly: GCF_040938575.1. Lineage (NCBI taxonomy): Eukaryota > Metazoa > Chordata > Amphibia > Caudata > Ambystomatidae > Ambystoma > Ambystoma mexicanum. The sequence continues at coordinate 201,460,384 of NC_090939.1, forward strand.
GAATGCTTGAAAAACCTAGATGGTTGGGTTAAGGGTTACAGAGTGAACTCCTTTGAAGGAATGAGAAATCTTGTTTTGTTGGAGTCTATTTGTGATGCCTGCTCTCCTGAGCTGAGGCAACACTTGGCTGACTCAAAAGAGATTGATCACAAGAAGCCAGCAAAAGGTGCTGACTTGTGGGTTGCCAACAGGGCCACTCACAAGGATTCTGGGGCACTCACAAAAAGAATAAGGGAAAGCAGCAGAAGAAGGATGACAAAGAGAATTCTAAAACCCCCCATTCAAAAGAGGGCCACAAACATAAGAAGTAAATGTTATGTTTGTGGGTCAACTGACCATGGAAAAAGGGATCCTAGATGCTGACTCTCAGTGGGTTTTTACAGGGGAACCTATAACACCCAGTAAATAGGAAGATGTTACGCTCACCTGGTCTCTGCAGGGACACTGGGGCACGGTTGCAGCCCTCCCTGGAAGTGAATTCCCCTTGCCAGGCTTCTTCTCCTGCTCGTGTGCTGTGGACTGCACTGGTTGTTGACACTGCTCCTGCGAGGATATGAGAGATCGTGAGAATGCTGCTATATGACTGCTGTCTCTCTCGGACCCTTCTTCACAGAATGTGGTGAGCATGCCCCGACCCATATAGCTGCACCTGTTGATTGATGATGGCAAGCTCTCTGTCCTGCTTCTCACTGCAGGGGAGTTTTTGATGGACCGAGTTCCTTCACTGGCCCATGTGCCCAGACTGGTTGTGGCTGAACCACTCCTGAATGTAAGTGTCGTATGGCTTTTAAAATATTGTAATGTTGATTCTTGATTATTGTCCGTATCCTTTTAATGTCTTTCCTCTGCTTTCTCCCAATAGATGATATGCGGCCCAGCGGTAGTTGTGGTGCATGAAGCGAGGCCAAATGGGAAAAGAATGGCGTCCACGATGCTCCGACAGCAGGTGAGTGTTGGTTTAAGGTTAAGCGCAAGGATTTGTCTAAGCGCGACCTTAAACGTAATGTCTTAGCAAATTCTAACCTTGTCTTTATCTTTTTCTCTTGCAGGGACTGTCTGTCACAACGTCGGGCTGGAGCGTTGCTTTCCGGAGGTCTGGAGATGGAAGATGAATGCTAGAGTCCACGATGATGCGTGCCGAAGGAAGCAGATTCCAAGTGCTGCTGCTGGTAGCTGGAAACAAGGTAAGATGCACTCTGGTGGGTAGCTGGAAACAGGTAAGATGCGTGTAGGCGGCAGTGAGGGGTATGCTGCAATAGCAGAATAACGCAAAGCGCGTGCATGAGGCCTGTGCAGGTTTATATAGCCTAGCTCTGACCACGCCCATTAGCCTTGACTCATCGGCCCCACCCTGCCACTGCTAAAGGATGCTTACACGTGCAGTCTGACTCTCCCCAGCAGCCCCGCCCGACCGAATGCACATGGGGGCTCCTGCAGGGAAAACAAAGTACTAGCACCAAATAAAAATGTGCTAGGGCACATTTATTTATGAGCCTGGCACCAAAGGCACCAGGACTGAGTCCAGCTGGGCCCTCCATGTTGCATTGTCCCCAAGGGACAATTAAAGGTTGTGTTACCCCTTGCTCTCGTGCCCTGATGGTGCAGGGTCTGGGGTTCAAGGCCCATGGCCATGACAGCACTTCCCCTCAAGGCCCCTCTCAGGGGTGTTCTTTTTCCTGGTCCTGGCTTGGTGGGATTGTTGCGATGGAATTGCCTGATCAGTCGTGGAGCGTGGAAGAATTCACTGGGTTCCCATGTCCGGTCTTGAGGACCATAACCCTTCCAGTCTATAAGGTAGTACAATTTAGATCGCACTATTTTGAAATCCAGAATAGTTTTGACCTCATATTCCTGTTCTCCTTCTATGATGTCAGGCTCTGGTGGTGCTTCAATTCGAGTACCTGGTTTCATTGGTTTCAGGAGTGAAACATGGAATACTGGATGGATTTGCATATTAGATGGTAATTCCAGTTTCATGGCAGCTGGGTTTATCATGGCTTTGATGGAATAGGGCCCCAGGTAGCTGGGACGGAAGGCTTGTGGTCCTTTCAAGGGAATATTATTGGATGCTAACCAAACCTTGTCTCCGACTTGATAATGTGGGGACTCCCATCGGTGTCGGTCTACAAACTTTTTCTGTTTTTCTTTAGCTCTGGTCAGGTGTTCAGCTGCTTCTTTAAGAATCTGAGTGATGGTCTTATGTAATGTTGTTACTGCTGGCATTTCCAATTCGTCAAGGGAATCAAAAGTGGACGTTTGAGGATGTCGACGATGCACCGTGTAGAATGGGGTCTGTCCGGTGCTAGTGTGGATGGAATTGTTGTAGGTGAATTTGGTCAACCAAAGTATGTCTTTCCAGGATTCCCCAGTTTGTAGCAACATACACCTCAGATATTGCTCCAAGGTCTGGTTGGTCCGTTCGGTTTGTCCATCGGTTTGAGGATGGTGACTAGTGGATAACCGGAGATCAATTTTGGCTATTTTGCAGCACCTCCTCCTGAGTGCTGAGATGAACGGAGTTCCACGATCTGATATTAGTACTGATGGGAATCGTTTAATTTGACAATCTGTTCCAAAACACGATGGTGAGGGCAGAATCAGAGGGGAGTCCTTTTAATGGGATAAAATGGGCCATTTTGGAGATCAAATCTACAATAACTAAGATGGTGTTATATCCATTGCAGGGAGGAAGATCTGTGATAAAGTCCATTGACAATGTATGCCACGGTGCTGGTGGTACCGTCAATGGACGCAGTAACCCAGCTGGACTTAGCTTCTGAGATTTGTGTTGTGCGCAGACACCACAGGTAGCAATAAATTGGGCAATGTCTTTTCTCCAAGTTGGCCACCAACAGCCTTTTTGAATTTTAGCTTGAGTCTTGGCAATCCCTGGATGTCCTTCCACTAGTAAATCATGATAGTTAGCTATTATTTGGTCTTGTAGCTTCTTGTCCTGAATATACAACCTCCCTTGAACATATGGCAGATCATTGGTGTATTGGTCCCCTCTGGATAGCCACTCCTGTCATGTTGCTTGGTTCATCTGAGAATGGAGATCTGTTTTCAAGTCATCCAAACAGGTGGTTGCAGCGATTTTGTTCTGGATTAGTTCTTCAGGAATGATGGCCACATGCTCCGACGTGGTAAAAGCTTGTTGGTCCTCACTCAAGCGTGACAGAGCGTCTGCTTTCCCATTGAGTACTCCGGGTCTATAGGTGATGATAAAATCATATTCCGCAAAGAAGAGAGCCCAACGAAGTTGACGAGCGGACTGGGCCTTGGCGGTCTTCAAGTATTGCAGGTTGCGGTGATCTGTGATGACAGTGACTGTATGTCTCGCTCCCAGAACATAGTGTCTCCATGTTTTGAAGGCTCCCTTAATCGCTAGTAGTTCTTTGTCCGTTAGTGCATAGTTCAACTCCGGTGCAGAAACCCTACGGGACCAGAACGCTATTGGATGTAATTGTCCAGTGTCGGGGTCTCTTTGTCATAATACCACCCCCATGGCTACGTTGGAGGCATCTGTCTCGACCGCATTTGGCAGATCTGGTCGAGGGTGTAGGAGAACTGGTGCTGTGGTGAAAGCAAGTTTCAGCTCCTGGAAGGCTTTCTCTGCTTCTGGAGACCAAATGAATTTCTTGTTTTTTCTCAGCAGGGAGGTAATTGGATGAACTATCTGCGAACACCTAGGAATAAACAGACGATAAAAGTTGGCAAATCCAAGCACACTTTGTATTCCTTTTGTGGATGTCGGCGATGGCCATTGAAGGATAGCATCCCCCTTGCGTGTGTCCATGTGTGCGCCTCATGGTGTGAGAATAAAACCCAAGAATTCAACTTCTGTTACGTGGAAGAAACACTTTTCTAACTTGGCAAACAGCCGATGCTGTCGAAGATTTTCCAATACTGCTCTTACATGGCCGACGTGGTCCTCCTTGGAAGCTGAATGAATGAGAATGTCAATTAGTGCGCAAACGTCCAATAATTCTCGAAGCACATTGTTCATAAAAAATGGCAACACTGCCGGGGCCTTACATAATCCAAAAGGCATAACCTGGTATTCGAAAAGACCATACTTGGTACAGAATGCCGTCTTCCACTCATCCCTTTGTTTAACTCTTACAAGGTGATAGGCTCCTCATGGATCCAGTTTTGTGTAAATTTGGGCATTCTTTACCTGATCCAGAAGATCTGGAATAAGTGGCAGTGGGTATCTGTTTTTTACCGTGATCTGGTTAAGTGCTCTATAGTCAATACAAGTTCTTAAATCGCCCTCTTTCTTAGGTACGAAAAAAAGAGCCGAAGAGGCAAGGCACTTAGACAGGCGGATAAAGCCTTTGGGTAGACACTGATCCAGGTATGTTTTAGATGCTGGTTTTCCTGCACCGTTAGGGTGTAAATTCGACTGCAGGGAATTTGGGTTCCGGGCACCAGATCAATTTGGCAATCGTAAGGCCTGTGTGGAGGCAGAGTGTTCGCTTGCTCCTTTTGAAAAACATCCTGGTAGTCCAAATATTCAGGTGGTAAGGAACCAGTGAGTCCCAGAATAGTTTTTGTCTTGGGTTTCAGGTTGCTCACACCTTGGTTGTAGCAAGCGTTAGCACACTCTTGAGGAAAGGTCAGAACTCGTTTTCTCCAGTCGATCCTAGGGTTGTGGGTTTCCAGCCAAGGCATTCCTAATATCATCTGGAACTGAGAAGCACCAATGAGATCAAAGGAGATGTCTTCTTGATGACCATCCTGGCACATAAGCATGACTTTTTCGGTATGCTGCGTCACTGGCCCGGATGATAACTGAGAACCATCCACTGCTGTGACGTTTTCCGATTTCAGCTTCTGTTGAAGAGGAAGGCCCATTCGTGCAGCCAGATCTTGATCAATGTAATTTCCCACAGCTCCGCTATCAATATATGCCTCCAAGGCATGTATCTTTGACGGTTGTTTGTGGTTGACCAAAAGTACCGGGATGACTAGATGTGAGGTCTGTGCGGATTCCTTCTTTTCGCTCGACAAGTGGACCCCTACGCTTGTCAGGCATGGGAGTTTCCCGAATCTTGTTCCTTTTCCTCGTCACCATTGTCCGTTGCTCCGACTAATTTCCTAGGTGGTTTCACTGGGCATTTCGCTGAGGAAATGTCCTCTCCCGCAGTATAAGCAGAGCTGCTGTTGCCTCCTTTTCTCCCTTTCAGTCTTGGTGATAGGACTTCGGAATCCACTGATCTGCATTGGTTCAGTTTGTTCATGGGTTTTGGTTTGATTGTCCCGGGTTGCATGTAGACCGACCTCCCTCCCTTCGATTCTTGTGCAATCTATTTTTCGATTTTTTGTAATCTGTGATCGAGCTGCACAGTCAAGTTGATGTATTCCACACATGCCTCGGGGGGATTGACCACTTGGGCTAGAACATCCTTAAGTTCCCCACGTAACCCTCGATAAAAGAACGTAGTCCTTTTTTCTTCTGGACAATTTGTCTGTGCTACAAGACGATTGAGAGTGGCGATGTAGGTCAATAGGTCTTGATTTCCCTGTCTGAGTGACAGTAATTCATTGTCCAAAGCTTGTCCTTGAGTATGCCTTGCAAACAATTTCTCAATTTCCCGCTGATATTCCCCAAAGTCTCGAAGTAGCGGATCATCCTGGTTTACTAATGGTATCGACCAGTCCGCTGCACTAGCTCCTAAATATGAGAGTACAAATGCGACTCTGGCTTGATCGTTAGGAAAAGCCCCAGGCCGGTACAAAAAATTGAGGCGACATTGGTTCATGAATATAGCATACTCGTTAGGGTCGCCAGTAAAGCGTTCAGGCGGGGCCATTGGCACTGCACCTGGGAGAACCACTTGAACTGGTGATGATGGCTGCTACATGGGAGGATGGGCAAGTCCTGGTAGTGAGACCTGACCAGCGTGGGACTGAAGCATTTGTCTTGCCAAGTCGTCAGTTCGCTCTGGAGTTACAATAAGATCCCTCCTTAAAGCATTGGTTTCCTGTCTGGAGGCATGGACTTCAGCCCATAATTCCCCCAGTAGTTGTGTCAACTGGTCTGTTTCTGAGGTTTCCATAATGCCCAGGCAGAGATTCTTAGAGGCTTCGTGTTCCGTTACGCTCACCTGGTCTCTGCCTGGACATTGGGGCACGGTTGCAGCCCTCCCTGGAAGTGAATTCCCCTTGTCAGGCTTCTTCCCCTGCTTGTGAGCTGTGGACTGCGCTGGTTGTTGACACTGCTCCTGCAAGGATATGAGAGATCGTGAGAATGCTGGTATATGACTGCTGCCTCTCTCAAACCCTTCTTCCCAGAATGTGGCGAGCATGCACCGACCCATATAGCCTCACCTGCTGATTGATGATGGCGAGCTCTCCGTCCTGCTTCTCACTGCAGGGGAGCTTTTGATGGACCGAGTTCTTTCACTGGCCCATGTGCGTGGCAGCCCAGACCGGCTGTGGCTGAACAACTCCTGAAGGTAAGTGTCTTATGGCTTTTAAAATATTGTAATGTTGATTCTTGATTATTGTCTGTATCCTTTTAATGATGTCTGTCCTCTGCTTTCTCCCAATAGATGATATGCAGTCCAGCGGTAGTTGCAATGCATGAAGCGAGGCCAAAGGGGAAGAGAATGGAGTCCACGATGCTCCGACTGCAGGTGAGTTTTGGTGTAATGTCTTAGCAAATTCTAACCTTGTCTTTATCTTCTTCTCTTGCAGGGACCGTCTGTCATAACGTCGGGCTGGAGCGCTGCTTTCTGGAGGTCTGGAGATGGAAGATGAAAGCAGAGTCCACGTTGATCCGTGCCAAAGGAAGCAGATTCCAAGGTAAGTGCTGCGGCTGGTAGCTGGAAACAGGTAAAATGCGCTCTGGCGGGAAGCTGAAAAAAGGTAAGATGCGCTCAGGCTGGTAGCTGGAAACAGGTAAGGTGCGCTCACACCAGTAGCGAGAAACAGGTAAGATATGCTTAGGCGGCGGTGAGCGTTACGCTGCAATAGCAGAATACCACGAAGCGCGTGCATGAGGGCTGAGCAGGCTTATATATCCTAGCTCTGGCCACGTCCATTAGCCTTCACTCATCGGCCCCACCCTAACACTCCTAAAGGATGCTTACACGTGCAGTCTGACTCTCCCCAGCAGCCACGCCCGACCGAATGCACGTGGGGGCCCCTGCAAGGGAAACAAAGTACTAGCATCAAATAAAAATGTGCTAGTGCACATTTATTTATGGGCCTGGCGGGACTGAGTCCAGCTGGGCCCTCCATGTTGCATTGTCCCCAAGGGACAATTAAAGCTTGTGTTACCCCTTGCTCTCGTGCCCTGATGGTGCGGGTCTGGGGTTCCGGGGCCATGACAGAAGAGCAAACCTCTACTTCCAGGGAAAATGAGACAAAGGGGAAACTCATGGTCTCAGGAAACAAGAAAAGTAGCACTCCTGTGCACAAAACCAGGACATCCCCCATAGTACACTCCACAGTCACACCTGTGCCTCCTCCACCAGCTGAGGCTGAGTGTGAGATTCAACCAGATGAATCAGCTACAGATGACACAGAGCTGGAAGAAGACCTCCCTCCTGTTGGAGATCTGGATCCTAAAGACCATCCTGAGCTGCAGACTTTACTTGCAGAAGGTGGCCCATGTAGGGCAGACTTCAGCAGAGGTCAAAGAGAGTGTCCTACTCTTGAAGGTCTTTGCCAACAGGCAGCTTCCCAGCTGGAAGGGCAAGAGCCAGGGGAGCACAGGTTGTACTGGAAGGATGGCCTCCTCTACAGTGAACCTATTGAGTCTACCCCAGGGGACTACAGAAGACTTGTAGTGCCTCGGGAGGTAAGACCCCAGTTTCTACAGTTAGAGATTCCTTTGGCTGGTCACTTAAGTTTTAAGAAGACCAAGGAGAGGATTTCTCTGTATTTCTACTGGCCCAAGATGGGGTATGATGTAGATAAATTCTGTAGAAGCTGTCACACTTGTCAGACGTCTGACAAGAGTGGAGCCAGAAATGTGGCACCTGTGGTGCCTCTTCCAGTGATGGGAGTCCCTTTTGAGACGGTAGGAATCGACATTGTTGGTCCCTTAGACCCTCCCAAATCTTCAGGCAACCGATTTATTTTGGTTGTAGTAGACCATGCTACCAGGTATCGTGAAGCCATACCTATGAGGATTGTTACTGCTCAGGCAGTGGCTAATGCCCTCCTTGGTATTTTTACCAGGGTAGGTTTTCCTAAGGAGGTTATCTCAGACAGGGGGACCAATTTTATGTCCCACTACATGCAAGCCATGTGGAGAAACTGTGGAGTGACCTACAAGTTGTCAACAGCCTACCATCCCCAAACCAATGGGTTGATGAAGAGGTTTAATAGAACTATGAAGAGGTGCTTTAGAAGAACCCCTTATAAGAAAGTGGGACCTTCTACTGCCATGCCTTCTCTTTGCTTTTAGAGAAGTCCCTCAAAAAGGGGTTAGTTTAAGCCCCTTTGAGCTCCTGTCATGATGCCTACCTCTAAGGAGCCAGGCCGGGCCCAGCAACCCCAGAGGCAGACATCATTTTCCCCAGGGAAGTCTCAGCGGGCCCAAGTCGGGGCCCTTTGGACTCAGTCCTGGCGCCTTAGGCGCCAGGCTCATAGCGGACCCCAGTCCTGGCGCCTTAGGCACCAGGCTCATAGAAGAGGATATGTGTTTAAGTGCTTGGGTGCACACTTACCTGATGCAGACCTTGCTGCTTCATCCAGGCCCTCTTGAGGCCTGAATGGGACTACTTAACCTGTAGGACTACTTCACCACCCGGGTGTGGTCGGGGAAGGATACATACCTGATTGGTGGAAGGATACATACCAGGAACTTCTTCCAAGGCTATTTAAACCCCACCCGAACAGCCACACATGCTTCGCGTTGTTCTGCACCTAACAGCTGGACGCTCACCGTGTTAGCTCCTGCATCCTGACTTCAGCCACGCCTGCCAGCACCCTGGAACACCTGCAAGGGGAGAAAGGAAGAGAATAGGAGAAGAAAAGCCCTTACCTGCTAAATCTGCATCCCGGAGTCATTTCTCCAACGGCCCTGAAAAGGAAGACATCATTTTAAAGGCATTTCGTTTCGATCGCTGCAGCGCTGCATTTTACTCACCTTTGCAAGGCGCTTCCATCTTCAGCAGCGATCTTCCAGATTCAGCTACGCCCCGGCGCCTAGAGGAAAAAAGACAAGAACAAAGGTGAGAGGGAGAAAAGGAATAAGGAAAGCTCAGTTTCCTTTTAAGTCTTACCTGTTGGATTATTCCCACTGCATTTCGGGTCCTGCCGCTTCCTGGCATCTCCGGAGCCCGGCCCCTATGGGGAAAAAAGACAAAGACATTGAATGAGCGAATGCAAAGACATTACCTGAGCGCTCATCCAGAACTGTTTCACTTCCGGTCGGCGCCATATCTCCGGCACTCCGAACCCCGGCCACTAAGGGGAAAAAGACATAAGCATTAGCGCTTGCTGCAATTAGACAACGAACATTATTATTAAGCTTGAACTTTTGAACAGAACTTTTACAGCGCCTTACCTGAACAGTCAAGCTTACCTGAACTCCCATCAATCCTCAATCCAGTGAAGTAACTGGGTTTCAACGCGCCCCTGCATCAGAAGCAGGATGGAGAGCTCATCCTTCCAAACCCTAAGGAGGGTATCCAACGAGCCAGGGAAGCCAGAATAGAGGGGCCCTTCCCGTCCATCTTCAGAGTTCTGCGCCTTCGACGCCGCGCCTCCGTGGGAACCAGGTGAGCGTTACAGAACGCAAAGCCTTACCACAATTTCCCACCTGGGCGCTATGGAGACTTCCAAGACAGATCAGCTGGCCCATCTTTTAGGGGAATTACGGGCAGAAGTGCACTCAGCCCGCCAGGAGACTAATGCTCTCAGAAGGGAACTAATCCTATCCAAGGAAAGAACTGATGATCTGGCCAAAAGGTTATTGCAGGGCCAGGCAGAGCACACTCCTTTACCTGTTTCCGGAGATATTTCTACAACAATGGGTTCGAATAACCCGGTACAAATCAATCTACCTGGACACATGCCTTTGGCCCCGCCGGAACGTTTTGCGGGGGATCCCAAGAAATATGCCGTTTTTATGAACCAATGCCGTTTACACTTTTTATGCAGGCCCGGGGCCTTCCCCAACGACCAGACCAAAGTAGCCTTTGTACTATCTTACCTCAGTGGCTGTGCTGCCGATTGGTCTATTCCATTGGTAAATCAGGATGATCCCATTCTCCGGGATTTCCAGGGCTTCCAGGCCAGCATGGAAAGATTGTTCGCTCGACACTCGCAGGGACAGGCCCTTGACAACGAACTGCTTTCCTTACGACAAGGTAATCAGGATCTTTTGTCCTATATCGCCACCTTTAATAGACTAGTTGTGGAAACCGGATGGCCTGAAAATAAAAGGATCATATTGTTTCATCGAGGCCTGCGCAGAGAGCTTAAAGATGTTATAGCTCAGATAGTAGATCCACCCCAGGCCTGCGCAGACTACATAGACTTAGTGGTTCAACTTGATCACAGACTTCAAAATAGAAAAGCAGATCGGCTCAGGTATGAAACCAGAGTACCTATCAAGACCCACGTTAACTCCAAGAGTACTGACGTTTCCGAACCTATGCAAATTGGCAGTGTTAAAGGACCATTAACGCAGAAGGAACGAGAGAGAAGGCGACAAATGCAACTTTGTCTGTATTGCGGAACTTCCGGTCACTTTCTTCAAAGTTGTCCAGTTAAACCACCCAAGAAGGTGGTTGGAGCCACTGATAACGAGTTATTGACACCTGGTTCGGGAAACGACCTAGCCCGACAAGCGTAGGGGTCCGCTTGCCGAGCTTGAAAACAAACTCTTTGACCTCGCATTTTGTCATGCCAATGGTGCTTGTGAACCCAAAACAGCCTCAGCAGTTGCATGCTATAAAAGCATACATAGACAGTGGAGCTATTGGAAATTACATAGACCGTGAATTGGCTTCCAGGATTAAGCTTCCTCTCCGCCCGAAAGTAGCCCAAGATGTAATTACTACAGTTGATGGAACCGAAATAGCCTCAGGGCCTGTAACGCATTCCACATTTGAAATCACTCTGGTGGGTCAGGACGGACATCGGGAAGCAATCGTGTTTGATGTGATCAAGGCCCCACAATTTCAAGTACTTCTTGGAATCCCTTGGTTAGAAACACATAATCCGAGAATAGACTGGCGAGCAAAGAAGATAACTTTTCCTGATTGTGAACCAACCTGTTACCCAAGGAATCCAGCTATGGGTCTAGCCTCTGTAACTTCCAACCCTGTACAGCTACCATCTGAATACCAAAAATTCCAAGACGTTTTTCCGAAAGAGCAGGCTAACACCTTACCTCCCCATCGATCTTACGATTGCCAAATCGACTTGGTACCCAATGCACAACTACCTTGTAGTAGGATTTATGTTCTTTCTGAACCTGAGAACCTGCATTTGCGCCAGTATTTGGATCAATACCTGGCCAATGGTTTCATTCGCCCATCAAAGTCACCAGTCTCTTCCGCTTTGTTCTTCGTACCTAAAAAGGAAGGAGACCTTAGGGCCTGTATTGACTACCGCGCCCTAAATCAGATAACAATTAAGAATCGTTACCCTTTGCCCCTGATACCTGAGCTTATCGACCAAGTAAAAGATGCTCGTGTGTACACCAAGCTAGATCTCCGAGGAGCTTACCACCTGGTACGTATAAAAGAGGGCGACGAGTGGAAGACTGCATTCCGCACCAAATTTGGGCTCTTCGAATATCAAGTAATGCCCTTCGGTTTGTGCAACGCACCTGCCGCCTTTCAGTACTTCATGAATGATGTTCTTCGGGAACTTATCGATGTTTGTGTCATCGTTTATATTGACGACATCCTAGTGTATTCCTCCTCAGAATCTGATCACAGAAACCATGTTAGGGCAGTTCTTGAGAAATTGCGCCAGCACAAATTATTTGCCAAGCTCGAAAAATGCGTTTTTCATACCACAGAAGTGGAGTTTCTCGGATTCATCCTGACACCTCAAGGAATCCGAATGGACTCGCGGAAAGTGGACGCCATTCTCAAATGGCCATCTCCTAGCTCTGTGAAGGGAGTGCAAAGCATGCTTGGCTTTGCCAATTTCTATCGAAGGTTCATCCCGGAATTTTCTCGAACTGTTCAACCCATCACAGCTCTCCTAAAGAAAAACAAACGCTTTGAATGGACTCTTGAGGCTGAACAAGCCTTTCAGGACCTGAAAACCAAATTCACCTCTGCACCTGTATTGAAGCACCCGCGCCCCGATCTCCCTTACATCGTGGAAACCGATGCATCCAGTTCGGCCATGGGAGCTGTCCTGTCGCAAAGAGACCCAGAAACTAACCAACTACACCCTGTAGCCTTTTGGTCCAGAAAATTCTCTCCACCTGAACTCAATTACGCAATTACCGACAAAGAACTACTGGCTATTAAATCAGCTTTCAAGGCTTGGCGTCACTATCTTCTCGGTGCAAGACACACCATCACCGTAATTACGGACCACAGAAATTTGCAGTATTTAAAGACGGCCAAAGCTCAATCTTCGCGACAACTCCGATGGGCTTTATTCTTTGCGGAATTTGATTTTGTAATTACCTATCGCCCTGGCTGCAAGAATGGTAAGGCAGATGCCTTATCCTGGATAGGCATGGAAGAACCCAATTCGAGTTTAGAACCTGTGCCAATCATACCGGAACAAAGAATTCTGGGCTTGACTTCATTGCAAACAATTGAGGACATCCAAGCCCAAGTAAAACAGCTTTTTGACTCTTCTGCCTTACTGGAATGGAGTCAAAAGGGTCCTCACTACACCGTTAAGGATGATTTACCCTACTTCCAAGAGCGGTTATTTCTGCCAAGTAAAGAATTGCAGGAACTTGTCATTACCCGTCATCATGAATCATTAATGGAAGGACACCCCGGTATCGCGAAAACAGAAGAAAAGATCAAATGCCACTTCTGGTGGCCTTCTTGGAGAAAAGACATAAAGTCATTTGTGTTGTCTTGCGGAATCTGTGCCCAAAATAAGAGTCAAAAGAAAAGGCCAGCCGGCCTACTTCAACCTTTGGACATTCCACCAGCACCTTGGCACACCTTGTCAATGGACTTTATAACTGACCTGCCTCCTTGTGGTGGTTACAACACGATTCTCGTAATAGTGGATCTATTCTCCAAAATGGCCCATTTTATCCCTTTAAAAGGATTGCCGTCAGCTTCCACCTTGGCCAAGGAATTTATGGAAAATATAGTGCGGTTACATGGTTTCCCTTCCATATTAGTCTCAGACCGTGGAAGTCAATTTATCTCCCACTTTTGGAAGAAATGTTGCCAACTAGCACAAATAGACGTGCGGTTATCCACCAGCCACCACCCCCAGACCGACGGACAAACCGAGAGAACCAATCAGACTCTCGAGCAATATCTGCGGTGCATGTTACACCAATCCGAGTTGAATTGGAAGGACATCCTTTGGATTGCAGAATATGCATACAACAATTCAGTGCATTCTGGAACCGGACAGACTCCTTTTTATACCCTGTATGGTCACCATCCTCGGACCTCTGACCTAGATCAACCTCTGACCCTGGAGATGCCTGCAGTAAATCACCTACATTCCACAATAACCCAAGCCTTCAAAGAAGCTACAACCCACTTACAGCAAGCCAAGAAAAAGTATAAAGAAAACGCTGATTTGCACCGAAGTAAAACTCCTCCTTACCAAGTAGGAGATCAGGTATGGCTAGCAACTAAACATCTACCCCTCAAGGGTCAGCGAACTTTTAATCCCAGATTCATTGGGCCTTACCCCATCAAAGCTATTATCAACCCAGTGGCCTTTAAACTCAATTTACCATCCAACATGCGGATTCATCCCGTTTTTCACGCATCTCTTCTAAAACCAGTACAACCTGGAACCAGACTGTCTGAGCCCCCAGGCCCTGTCCAAATTGATGGAGAATTAGAATTCGAAGTGAAAGACATTTTAGATTCCAAGATAGTTAAGTCGAAACTCTTCTATCTTGTTGATTGGAAAGGATATGGACCTCAGGAAAGATCTTGGGAACCCAGTAACTATGTTCACGCACCACGATTAATTCAAAGATTCCATCGAAGATTCCCGCACAAACCAAAACCCCCAGAGGAAAAGACCTTGGGAGGGGCCTTGCGGGGGGGTACTGTCATGATGCCTACCTCTAAGGAGCCAGGCCGGGCCCAGCAACCCCAGAGGCAGACATCATTTTCCCCAGGGAAGTCTCAGCGGGCCCAAGTCGGGGCCCTTTGGACTCAGTCCTGGCGCCTTAGGCGCCAGGCTCATAGAAGAGGATATGTGTTTAAGTGCTTGGGTGCACACTTACCTGATGCAGACCTTGCTGCTTCATCCAGGCCCTCTTGAGGCCTGAATGGGACTACTTAACCTGTAGGACTACTTCACCACCCGGGTGTGGTCGGGGAAGGATACATACCTGATTGGTGGAAGGATACATACCAGGAACTTCTTCCAAGGCTATTTAAACCCCACCCGAACAGCCACACATGCTTCGCGTTGTTCTGCACCTAGCAGCTGGACGCTCACCGTGTTAGCTCCTGCATCCTGACTTCAGCCACGCCTGCCAGCACCCTGGCACACCTGCAAGGGGAGAAAGGAAGAGAATAGGAGAAGAAAAGCCCTTACCTGCTAAATCTGCATCCCGGAGTCATTTCTCCAACGGCCCTGAAAAGGAAGACATCATTTTAAAGGCATTTCGTTTCCATCGCTGCAGCGCTGCATTTTACTCACCTTTGCAAGGCACTTCCATCTTCAGCAGCGATCTTCCGGATTCAGCTACGCCCCGGCGCCTAGAGGAAAAAAGACAAGAACAAAGGTGAGAGGGAGAAAAGGAATAAGGAAAGCTCAGTTTCCTTTTAAGTCTTACCTGTTGGATTATTCCCACTGCATTTCGGGTCCTGCCGCTTCCTGGCATCTCCGGACCCCGGCCCCTATGGGGAAAAAAGACAAAGACATTGAATGAGCGAATGCAAAGACATTACCTGAGCGCTCATCCAGAACTGTTTCACTTCGGGTCGGCGCCATATCTCCGGCACTCCGAACCCCGGCCACTAAGGGGAAAAAGACATAAGCATTAGCGCTTGCTGCAATTAGACAACGAACATTATTATTAAGCTTGAACTTTTGAACAGAACTTTTACAGCGCCTTACCTGAACAGTCAAGCTTACCTGAACTCCCATCAATCCTCAATCCAGTGAAGTAACTGGGTTTCAACGCGCCCCTGCATCAGAAGCAGGATGGAGAGCTCATCCTTCCAAACCCTAAGGAGGGTATCCAACGAGCCAGGGAAGCCAGAATAGAGGGGCCCTTCCTGTCCATCTTCAGAGTTCTGCGCCTTCGACGCCGCGCCTCCGTGGGAACCAGGTGAGCGTTACAGCTCCTCTATGGTCATCTGGATAGAGGTCCATTGGCCCTAATCAAGGAGGGGTTGGAGAGTGATCCTTCCCATAAGCCAGCGAGAGTCACTGACTATGTCTTAGGTCTCCGAAGGAGAATGACACACATGATGACAGAAGCTTCTGATAACTTGAAAGCATGTCAGGCTCTGATTAAATATTGGCATGACCAGAAGGCCAACATGGTTGAGTTTACTCAAGACCAGCTAGTTCTAGTTATGGTATTTACATGGCAGAGGCCCTTACAGGACAAATGGATTGGACCCTTCAAGGTTGTGGGAAAACTTGGAGAGGTCAATTATTTGGTGGACTTAGGCAATCCCAAGGAGGCCCCCAAAGCGTCTTTCACACCAACCGCCTAAAGGCCTATGTCTCTAGACCAGAACTGGGAGCTTTGCTTCTAGCCCCTGCTCAGGAGGAGGAGGAGAGTGAGCCTCTACCTGACCTCCTCAGGGGACAACCTTTAGATGGGAGGATAGAAGGAGTTAATCTCTCTTCTGATCTGACACTGGAACAGCAGGAGGAGTGCAAAATTCTGTTAAATCAGTTTGCCCCTCTGTTTCACTATCACCAGGCTTGACCCCTTGGGGCCAGCATGAGATTCTCACTGGTGACTGTCTACCTGTCAAAAACAGGGGTTACAGGATGTCAGACCATGTAAGAACCCACATAAAAGAAGATGTCAAGAAGATGCTTGATCTTAGGGTAATAGAGCCCTCTACAAGTCCATGGGCTAGTCCTGTTGTACTAGTACCAAAGGCAGAATCCAAGGAGTTGAGATTCTGTGTGGACTATAGAGCTCTTAATGTAGTCACCACGATTGATGCCCATCCTTTACCTAGGACAGATGAGCTGGTGGACAAACTTGGTTCAGCCAAGTACCTCAGTACATTTGACCTAACATCAGGCTATTGGGAAATAGCTCTGACTGCCCATGCCAGGGAGAAAACTGCATTTTCAACCACAGGAGGCCTCTACCAGTTTAAGGTTATGCCTTTTGGACTAAATAATGCACCTGCCACATTCCAAAGGATGGTGAATCGTGTTCTGAATGGGTTGGAGGACTTCTGCATGGCATACTTGGGTGACATTGTAGTGTTCAGCCCTACTTGGAAGGAACATATTGAACACTTAGGATATGTATTGCAGGCTCTTGAGCAGGCCAATCGGACCATAAAGGCAAGTAAATGTCAAATTGGTCAGAATAAAGTGGTCTACCTTGGACATGAGGTAGGAGGAGGTGAAATAAGGCCATAGCCTAGCAAGGTACACGCTGAACAAGACTGGGCCACCCCTACTACTCAAACCGAAGTGAGAGCCTTTCTAGGTCTCACAGGTTACTATAGGGACTTCATTGAGAACTATGGTACCATAGCTTCTCCCTTGAATGTAATCTCCTCACCCAAATTCCCCAAGACGGTCAGGTGGAATGAGGAGTGCACTAAGGCATTTGAAGGTCTTAAGAAAGCCCTTTGTCAAGCTCCAGTCTTAAGAGCTCCTGACTACAACCAATCCTTTATTGTACAAACTGATGCTTACAATACAGGTATAGGTGCAGTTCTGAGTCAGCTGGATGAGAAAGACAGGGAACACCCAATCTGCTTCATCAGTAGAAAACTGAGGGGCCCTAAAACAAGGTGGGCAACCATAGAACATGAATATTTTGCCATTGTGTGGTCTTTGAAGAAGTTTAGACCATACTTGTATGGATCGACTTTTGTGATTCAAACAGACCACCAACCCTTGAGATGGTCAATGCAGATCAAGGGGGAAAATCCAAAATTGTTAAGATGGGCAATCAGCCTACAGGGGTTTGTTTTTACCATAGAACCCAGGTCAGGGTGTAATCACCAAAATGCTGATGGTCCCTCCAGAAAGTAGGACCGACTGGAGTAAGGAGATTCATCCAGGGGTGGATTAAATCCTCCTGTCCCGTAGTGTGGGGGGGACGAGTTGTAGGGAGAATTCTCAGAAAAGTACTAACTCCTCTCTACATTAGAGACCCCCAGCAACTTTGCTGGATTTTGAGAACTTTCATTTTTAACCTGGAGAGAGCGAGACCCTTTTTCCCCACTCTCTCATATTTTAATGTGATTTTGGACTCTGTGTTTCTTTTGGTTGTGGACTCTGACAAACTCCATAGGCATCATATTTTTACATTGTGTCACAGAGCACCTTCAGTGCAGTGGCACAAGGAAGTCTTTTAGATTTCCAAAGGTTTAAATACCTTCTCTTGGATAAACTACTGTTTCCAAGAGCAGTGAAGTGAAAATTACTTTGCTTACACTTGTAACTTTCTAGACCCAGCACACACTATCTTACAATAGGGTGCTGGAGGGGTTACTTAGTATCCCCTTTGGCTAGCTTCTAATGTACCATTTTTCTGTTACCCTTTCCTCGATGAATGGCTGGTGGCAGTGGTTTACTTTTAACTACCGTGGTGTGCCTTTACCGCGGGCTGTGTTCCCAGCTGCATTCAAGCACTCCTTGGGCAGTTGGTTTGCCCGGTGAAGCCCTGCTGATGTGCTGAAACTCCAAATTCGTATTGACAGAGAAGCCCCTGCAAGGATTACTTCTCACTTTGAGTTGGTGGGACCAATCAACTCCAAAGTAAGCCACCTGGACATCCTCTCAGAGCTGGTTAAAATTCCACTGCAGTTGCTGCTGGAACCGAATAGCAAGGGAGAGGAACACCAGATTGTGTGCTTTGCTTTTAAGCTGGCCAAGAGCTCCAGGAAGATCCTCCGGACTCCCAGGAAGCAGGACTGACCAAGCCGGAGCCACCTCAACAGAGTGCTGGACCCCAGATGCAAGGAAAGTCCATATTGACAGCCAGGATCCGCAGTGTTGTTATTTGTGGTAGACGCAAGGAGCTGAAACACCGAAGTACCACTTGTTTGAAGATTGCCGTTGCGATTAGTGACCGTCCCATTGCAGTGCAGGAGTCCCCAGAAGTCCTCCCTCTTGTACCCACGACTGAGACCAAGGAACACCAAGATCTGCAGAGCTGCACAGCAACAAAAGTCATCTGCTGCACTTTTCTTCAACCTAAAGGTACTGTACAGTCTACGAGAATTTACCTCTTGTCGTGTAACCTCACTTGTCCTCGTTGGAGACTTGTCTCGGTTGCATCTGTAAAGTTGCCAACAGCTTCTTTACCTCACAGGCCTAATCAGCTTGTGGCCCTACTTTGATTTCTTCTTTTTCTACAAAGACTTCTAAAACATTGTGCAAGACGTTTACTTACCTGCAGGAAGTGCTTCAGTTCACCTTGACTTTTGCTAACATAACAGTGGCTGGCCTGCCTCTCTGAATGACTCTTCTCCCCTCTGCTTATCTGTTGTGTCTTCCTTCCAGGAAGGGGTTAACTAACTTATCATTGGGGGTTACCAAAAGTACTTACCTGCTTCAGAATATTTGTGTGATCTCTTGTTTTGTTCTAATCACCTTTCTCATTTGACATACTCCTAAATCTGATTCAAAATGAAACCATGATATATTAATGTGTAACGCTCACCTGGCTCCCACGGAGGCGCTGGTCTGGTCTGGGTTACTGTGGCCTCTTCAAGCGTGATGCGCAGAATTCGGACCACAGATTGAACAGGACCCCCAAATCTTGCTTGTCTGGCCCGTAGGAATATCCTTCTGCAGATGAGAAAGGGGATTAACTGTCTCTTGAATAATGTGCTTGCTCTCCCCTTTTCCCCCCTTCGTTCTTCTCTGACTTCCTCCAAAACCCCCGGTTTAAGCTCACCTTATGGTTTGGAAGGATGAACTCTCCATCCTGCTTCTGGTGCAGGGGCGCGCGTTCGTCCAGTTACTTCACTGGTTTTCAGAATGGCGCTGGAAAATCCACTTGACTTTTCTGAGCGATAAGCCGTAAGTATGAAGATGCAAAAGTTCAAGTGTGAGCCTCCTTTTATGTTGTTTTTCCTAACCTGTGATCTGTCCTTTATTTCAGGTGCAGAACTAAGGCGATGCGTTGAGGGGTTAAATTGCCGGTGGTAAAATCAGGTGAGTTAGTGATGAGGGCGACCCCTCTAAATGTCTTTATAATTCCCCAGTCATGTCTTTTGTCCTTTCCCCATAGGGGCCGGGGTGCGGTACCTGCCAAAGATGCGGCACCGACCCGAGATGTGGAATGGTTCACCAAGAAAAGCCGGTAAGTAATATGGCTGAAAATTCGGCTTTCCTCTTGTGTTCCCTTGCTCACCTTTTGTCTCTTCTTCTCTACCCTAGGTGCAGAGATGTGGCGACCGGTGCTGAGAGCCGCGATGGAGCCAGGCGGCGTTTCGGGAACAGGTGAGTGAAGCGCGGCGCTGCAGCAAGCAACTCGGTGCTTTTAAATGGAAGTCTTCCTTCAGGAATGCTGGCGTGAAGATTCCGGATGCAGGTAAGAAGGTTGAATAAGTTCTTGGTTTTCACCTTTCTCTTCTCTTCTTTCCTTACAGGTGTTCCAGGTTCAAGGCGGGCGTTGATGGAGTCCAGGTGCAGGAGCAGACATGGTGAGCGTTCAGCTGCTGGGATGCAGAACAACGCGAAGCACGTGTGGCTGTCCGGGCGTGGCTTAAATAGCCTTGGAAGAAGTTCCAGGTGAGTATTCTTCCACAGCCCCACCCAAGTAACAAAATAGTTCCTTCAGAAAAATAGTCGCTGCTAAGCCTCATTTGGCTTGGTTCTTCATGCACCATGGCCTGCATCAGGTGAGTGTGCAGCATGGTCTGCTTCAGGTAAGTGCACCAAACACTTCCCCTTATGAGCCTGGCGCCCATGGCGCCAGGACTGATGTCCAACATGAGCCTGGCGCCAACGGCGCCAGGACAGAGTCCAAAGAGCCCCTATGAAGGGCCGGTGGGCTTTTACCCAGGGGCGTGATGCCTGCTCCCGGGGGTGCTGGGCCTGGCCTGGTGCTCCGGGGGTAGGCATCATGACAAATGTCCCCAGCACCCTGACTATTGAATTCACCTGAGGGTGTAGGTAGTGTCTGTGGGCCATCCCAAATGGGTACTTGCTTATTTGGAAATATTAAGAGTGTGTATTTTTGAAGTCTATTTGAGTGTTACTGTTATATTGCCCCCTTCTGAAGAAGGCTTACTCTAACTGACTGTTAAATAAATTAATAATTGTTTAATCAATAAACCTTTTGTGTAACAGTTTATTTGAATACTTGTCACTGGGAATCTCTCTAACTGCCCTACAACTCACATTGACCCCTCCTGAGATAAGCCTGGCTGCTCAACACGCTACCAACCTGTGAAGTACAGACTTTTACCAAAGGTTGGGTTCCTATTGCCAGGAGGTCAGGGTTGTTGTAGTGCACCCAAAGGGTACTGCATATAATCTTGCCTAACAGTGCCGATCATGACCGGCTCTTCTTCCAAGCCACCGGCGACAATAGAGAAGGGGCTGCTTGCTCTAAAGGAATATGATGGTGAACTCACGTTCTGCCCCGGATTCACCAACGCTGTGGACTACTTGTCACGACACCTTAGCCCGGGTATCGAGAATACTGAAGAGGTGGAAACAGAGGAGTACATATACAGTCTAACTGATGCGATGACCCCAACCCTCAAGGCGATCAGCCACATTCAAAAGGCTTCAGTCGATGACGAGTGCTTCAGAATTCTCCAGGCTGCTGGAGCAAAAGGGGAGTGGTGGACAGTCCTGGAAAAGTTTGAGGCACGGACCACAGAGGCAAGAATGGCGCTGGAGGATATGTGGAGAGTATGGGGAGAACTCACGTTTCTGGACAATGGCCTGGTACTAAGGGGCACGAAGATGGTGGTTCCCGCCAGCCTTGTGGGCAAAGGGCTGGAATTGGCACACAAAGGTCATCAGGGTGTTGCCAAGACCAAGGCCCGGCTCTGTATGAAGGTGTGGTTTCCAGGCCTAGAAGAGCAAGTGGAAGACTTTGTCCGCAACTGTGTGTGGTGCCAGGCGGCGCTGCGGCACAGACGAGAGCCCTGGATCGAGTCTATGGAAAGGAGCTGTGTGCCATGGGGCACGGTACACATGGACTTCGGATCGACCTGCAGAGACAACCACTTTGTGGTCGTCGATCAGTGGTCAAGATACCCTGAGGTCGAGTTTGTTAAATCCACAGCTCTGGAAGACGTAATCCCAGCGTTGGAGAGGGTATTTGCAACGCATGGACTTCTAGTCAAAATATGCTCCAACAATAGGCCTCTGTTTCAAGGAAAAGGGTTCGCCGAGTATCTGAGCGACCACAATGTTACCCACCGAAAGATCATGCCACTGTGGCCAAGAGCAAACAGGGATGCTGAGAGAGTAATGATCTGGTCTTCCGGATAGCCCACGAGCAAGGGGAGTGCGAGTGACGCGCTCTATATATGTTTTTGGTGGAGCATTGTGCGACTCCTCAGTGCTCCACAGGGAGGGCCCCGGCTGAATCACTATTTCAACGATGCCGCAAGGGTTTCTCCCAGACCACACGCCACACACACCCGGAATCATTGATGATGCCGCAGTATCTGAAGCAAGGAGAAAGGCAAACGAAAGGGAGAATGACCGAAGGAATCTGAGGAGCGACCGCCTTGAGATAGGGGATCGGGTACTGGTGAGAACAAGAAACGTGCAAGGCAAATTGTCCTTGCCTCACGTGCCAACTCCCCTCAGGGTGGTGAACACACCAAAGGATCAATGGTGATGGAATCAGATGGCAATAAGACGGTGACCAGGAATTCCTGTCTCTTCTGGAAGATGGGACAGTCCCCAGAGTCGAGCCGTGAGCGACGCCGGGGGACCAACTCTGCATGGAGGTGGCCAAGCATAGACAGCGAAAGAGAATTAATGAGCCAGGAGGACCCAACATCCAGCGACGGAGGAGATAGCCTGACCAACCAAGGAATAGGTTTGACCTTGGCAGAGGACGACCCGGGAGGTGAAAGGTGCTACCCTGTAAGAGAGAGCCGCAGGCAGCCCGCCTACCTGCATGGCTTTGAAGTGGACTTTCCCTGTTGCCGGAGGGCACCCGTTGGTGCAATTCTTCAGTTGGTATCGTTGAACTGATATATCTGTGTTGGAATTTGATGTGCTAGATTTACAAAGGTTGATGTTCTGTAATAAGTGCCCATATCCTGTTTGTTGTTTGTTTGTTAAGAGGACTGCAAGTACAGTCACGTGTGTATGCCAATAAAGGCGGGTCCCCACGGCGCATGCGCCAGTTAGACCACCGACATGTGTCCGTGTCCGTCTGTTTACCGCTCTGGGGCCTGACCTGGACCAAGCCCCATACATACCAAACTTCGCAATGGTAATTCTGTTTTCAAATGACAGTTCTGTAACACGTGCTTTGTTTTGCTTTAAACTGTATTTTTGTACAATAGCATGCTACTGCCTTATTAGTGCTAAGTATCTTAATATTTGTTAAAGCGTAATGAATTAGCATTTCCTCCGACACGGCTAACTGCAGTCATATTGATATAGCCATGGTTCCCAGCAGTCTTTTCTAAACGCTTCTCAAGTTTCCCTTTTCCTTTGTGTGCCCACTGTAGCACTCACCTGTCTCTGTTGTAATTGCTCTCCTTCCTTTTTCCTCAAGCCCGTGTTCAAGGGCATAGGTCAGCCATGGGACCGGTACTGACGAATGAAAGAGGTGCTTTCAAGCTCGGACCAGTACTGACGAATGAAAGAGGCGCTTTCAAGATCGAGGGAGCCCTAAACACTTCTTGTCTTCTTCTTCTTGTTGGGGTGGCTCCCAGAGACCAGGAGCTGGCGATTTCCATGTAAATAGATGATGTTCGCCATACTTCCCCCAAATGCAGCTCCAGACCAACCACAACAACAGACCACCACTACCAATAGACCTGCACCAAAATACAGCCACCACACCTAACCCAATCCCTCTACACAACACTGCATTACAATATACACTCATAAAGCCAGCAGTACCCAAAAAACAACTCAGCCGCCCTAACTATAATCATCATCTTCTCAGTCTTGTTCCAAAAAGAAGATGCTTACCAGACTTCCCCCAAATGCAGCGAAAGACCAACCGCGACAACAAACCTCCACTACCCGGAGACCCACACCCAAATATATCCACCACACCTCCTTAAAATACTCCCTTGTAAAGCCAACAATACCTAAATACTTTCCCGCATTTTGTGTTCACCATGCATACCTAGGGTTGGTAATTCTTTCAATTCAAGTAGGTTTTGGAAAGCAGAGTTGCTTTTAATGAATTTAAGGTGCAGGGGAGATAACAGTTAACCCTGGCATATGGGTTGTGAGATACATATAGACAGAATAAGTTCCTAATGGAGGAACTCCCGTCCTCTGACCACTTTCACAGGCCCTTCATAAAGAGCCAAACAATTAAAGTATAACTTGTGTTCACACTATGGGTGTGATCTGTTCAGACAACAATATGTTGTTTCAATAATTAGGCAGACAGTACATTTAAGACTTCTTAATGATGAACATTAAGACAACTTTCTTTGACTTCTTCATATGTTGTTTTATTTTTCAAAATTAGCCCAACGCGTTTTGAGAAAAACATCTCTTCTTCAGGGGTATATGTATTCAAAATTTCAATCCAATCTAAAGAAAAAATTCCAGAAAACATAAAATTACTATTTATGTGAGATTTCAAATTCACTAGTTCTATAGAAAAACTAAAAAAAAACTAGACAAATTCATATTTTCTAAACCACTGGTAACCCTCATGTAGGTTTAACATAATCTTGGGTATCTTTCAACACCCACTGTGTTTTTTTCTTTATTACATTCTTATACTGATCAGACCACTTCGAATTCATACAATCATATTCAAGTTTGTGTATCTGTTTACCAAGTCAAAAAATTAGAAATCTACATCGTGGCTGCCTATACAATTGGAACAGGTCTTTAAACATATTGTACATAAATATTGGAAAGAACATGTTGTCACGGACATCCAATCCAAGGTGTATCACTGGTTCTTATGATTCACCGAGTGAATGATATTTACAACTCTCAGGTATATCTGCTCTATACGACTGGAAAGTGTCCAATAAAGAAAGAATCATTATCCCAATTTGTCTAAACATGAATAGTATGACACTTTTTGAATACATATACCCCAGAAGAAGAGATGTTTTTCTCGAAACGCGTTGGGCTAATTTTGAAAAATAAAACAACAACGACGTCTTAAATGTACTATCTGCCTAATTATTGAAACAACATATTGTTGTCTGAACAGATCACACCAATACCTAAATATTTCTCAGCCACCCTAACTATAATCATTTTCTCAGTCTTGTTCGGCGTCTGAAAAGAACAATTAATAACCTCAATCATAAACAACAAAATCCTCTCCGTCATCAACACCAATAAATCACCCACCACCAGTGGCTGCACAACCCCATCCACAGGAACAAACGAAGGGGGCAAGAACCCATCCCCAGTTAGACAAACCTTCTCAACCCGACCCACACCAGCAGCTGGAAACCGTGCAATAACCTCTGTATAAGAAAAATTGTGACACAGTCTCTCGGACTGCACTCGAACCTCACCGACATACACAGGACACCCCTTAAATATAACATAGTGATCCCCACCACAATTCCTACATACAGGTACCGTCTCACTTAAACACTCCTTGACATCATGTCCACCGCAACACTTCGCACAACACTGCTCCCCTCTACAGACACTGGCTACATGACCAAACTTCTGACACCGAAAACAATGCAAAGGAGGGGGCACATATTTTGCCATCTGGAACACAATCCACTAAAACCGGGGCACCTCCACAGACTGAAACGACACCAAGACAGTAGTCAACACTACTACCCCATCCTCATTCCTAGGACCTAACCTACGCACCCCAACCACACCAACACCTTTAAGCTCAGACATCAAGAAGACCAAATCGGTACTACCCGGAACACCATCGACCACCCCCTTACCACTAGCCACACAAACAGGCGGTACAGAACACACCACCGGAATCCCCGCCACCTTACGCAAATGCAACATGATCTCCTGTTGTTCAAAGGACACACAGCAAACCAAAAGCTTACCTCCACCCACCTTACGGATAGACCGAGGTGAATGAGCCCACTCCTCCACTGAAATCGCAATCTTAATTGGGCACACCTGCCTGAATTCCTGACCCTCCACTGTACTGGCCACAAGAACCACAAAAGCCTTTTCTTCGAAGCACCAACCCCCTTACTCGGCACACAAGACCAGACACCACACCACCACCTGCAACTCCCACCACCTCAGAACAGAGAGGCTCTGCCTCCTCCTGCTCCAACACAGAGAACCTTGAAGACACAGCGACACCACTGACAACCCCTGTCCGATCCACAGGAGATCGGCTCCTAGACACATCCCATGACTTACCCCTCTTTCTAGAAGGAAATGACTACCACTCAGATCCAGAATCACTAGAACCAGAGTCCTCCATCGTCAAAAACGAGAACCCAACCCGACCTCTGCTGCGCCTTTCAAACTCCACTCACATGCCCCATCTGAAGCTGCCACTCGCCTAGGCAGACCACCCCTCATTATCACGCATACACTCCAGCGTGTCCGTTCCTGGTTTCTCAGTCTCTGAGATGTGCAACCAAAAAGTCCCGTCAACCTCAGCTGATGCCACTATCCAGCAACAGTTTAAACATGGCACCACTCGTATGGCAAACTACTGTCCCACTGCACTGCCATACACGGAACTGCAGCCTCTCGCGCAGGCTGCTTCCCTCATATAATCCACTGTATCCCAGTTTCGCTTGCGTACGCTGCTCTGATCACACTCGTTTCAGTTGTGATTCTCTCACGTCTCGCGTACATTCTCCTGACAGTCACCTAGGCCTGTTGTATCCTAACACTAAAACACTTCTCGTGTGATGGCATGGAAGTATGTTAATGCGCAGCATGCCCCCTCTGACTGTAAAACAAAAGGGGCTCCTTATTTAGGCTCACATTTCCCAGCTTTTCAAACGCTTTCACTTTCTCCATAATTCACGCCGGGGCTCTCACAGGCTACTGTGTTGGTAAAGCCTTGCCACTGACTCCTATCTCATTGATTTGACCCTGCAAAGGTGAGGTGAGTTAGAAGTGTTAAAGTATGAGTGACTTCCTTCAATGTTTTCTGTTTTTCTTCACCTGCTCAGTGGAATTTTGTACACCTTTAAAGAGGCAGTAGATTTTTTAAATAGTTTTTAAATGATTAGCATTATTTTGCAGTGCAGTTACATTTTCTTGACAGCCCCAGGGGCATTTATATTCCATTACTAATTGCGTGCCCGTTCCTACCACACGCTCTGTGGATTGGTAAACATCCTTACGGAGGCACTACCGTATGATTATTTCACTTGCTGCTCGCAAGGAAGGCAATTTCAGGCAGTCTCAAATATGGACTAGGGGTGTTGTTTTATCATTGTCCATTTATTACATACTAATCTGCACCACCTGCTCAGTGGTTTATTGAACAGCCTTAAAGAGGCTTTGCCATTTTGAATGGTTATGATCTAACCTGCTGCTCGCAGATTGTTCAGTTTAGTTGTTTTGGTAGTCACAACTTGGCTTGGGGCATTGCATTCATCATTACCGAAGTACGATTACATGCCCGTTTTCACCCCTGCTCCAGTTGAGTATTGAACAGCTTTGAAAAGGCAACGCCATATTTACTTGGAATGTGTTCTTTAGCTTGCTGCCTGCAAGTAACAGTTTGAGGTTTGGCCACCTCCAATATGAAAAAAAAGCATACAAATGAATAGGTCCAAAGACACTATGCTCCTAACAAGATACTCCCAAGGTTTTTTTGACCTCTGCAATTTTTTTAAAGAAGGAATCACTCTTCAGTATTTTATCGTAGAGACAAATCTCTCAATTTTTTATATTAGAGTTGTGTGAATCAGAACATAAATGCACAATTCCAAAAAACTCAGACATCAGAATGGTATGCTAAACCAGAACAGAACAGACAGAAAAATATATGTTTACAACACACAGTACCAAAACATTTTTGGGACAATATCAAAATGGTGTGCATATAACAAACCCAACCTCTATGAGGGTTTGTCAGAATTCACAACAAGATAGTGTACAAATTCAGAACAGGATTTTTAAAACAACGTAAACAATTAGGAAGACACAAAACAATTTTTTGCTTGTGTGGACAGCAATTCGTGTGCTGTGGTTTCAGGGGAGTAGTGCGTCTACACCAGGTGTTTCAGCCGTTTTGAGATGGGCTAGGTGTGCCTCATCTTTAACACGGCCTTCATCAGGACGAAGTTCTGTGCAAAAAGATGTATGTTCTGCAGGGGAGGGAGACTACAGTCAGGGAAGTGTACGAGCAAAATAATTATTTATTTAGACTGAATGAATCAAGATGCTGTGTGGTCCGTAATATCAAAACACACAGTTTACCTATGGGATAATCACTTTCACAGGCACTGTAATAGAGATCCGCTAGCCGCATTGGCTGGTCTCTGGGTAATCCTGTTGTAAAAAACAGAAAGTCTGTTCTGTTCTGGTTTAGCATACCATTCTGATGTCTGAGTTTTTTGGAATTGTGCTTTTATGTTCTGATTCACACAACTCTAATATAAAAAACTGAGAGATTTTTCTCTACGATAAAATACTGAAGAGTGATTCCTTCTTTAAAAAAATTGCAGAGGTCAAAAAAACCATGGGAGTATCTTGTTCTGAGCATAGTGTCTTTGGACCTATTCATTTGTATACTTTGTTTTCTAGTTCACCCTCCTGGGTAGAATAGGTTCCATACCATGAGCCCTAATTTTTGATTCCAGTCTGTACAGCCCGTGGCTGTGGGCAGTCGACCGACCACCATTAAGGTCAAAAACTTAATTTCAACAAACCGGTGTTTGCATTCTTTCATCTATGGATAACATCAATGTAGTCTCCTATACAGATGACTTTTTTAAACAACTCCTAGGGGCCACTTCCACACTACGAAACAAGGAGGGTGTGCTCACAAGAGGTCTGACAGAAGACCAATTAGAAATACTTAACCAAAAGAAGAAAAGAATAATTCGAACAGAGCTACATGGCAAGTTCATGCGCGAATACTTGAGGGCCGGGATAATCCCTGAAGGCCTCCAGGTACGTAACATCCCCGGGGTTTTCACAGACAACCCGAAGTTCATGAAAAACTTCAGTGGTGTAGGGAATAAATGTAGTCGTGACTGGCTGATTCTGGTCATAGACACGGCAAAAGAGGAATGCGAAAAACAAGGTGTAGAATTACTCGAGTTGGAGAAAAAGTTCCTCGATGATAAGTCTATCCAGGATGCTAAGGATAAGCTAGAAAAACTTGAGTTGGAAATCACTCAGTTCAAAAATCTGACACTCAACAGGAAGGTGGACAAGTTTAAAAAAGATTTAGCTAATTATTCAGAAGAAAAAACCTATCCTTTCCTCAGGCCCACATATTACACCGATCTATAAGCAAGTCAAAACTTCAATAGGAGAAATAGATCAGTCAATTTTTCAGGGACCTCTTCCAGTGGAAGTGGAAGCACCTCAAGCCTACCGGGAGCCACAGGGCAACAGCTACCACAACCTTTTTTTCCCATGGGCGGACAAAGAGGAAGACCCAGGAGACGCCCGACACAATCAGGACAGCGCATGAGAACGCGCCAATGATACCAAAACCAAGGACAGAACCAGAGATACCAGTCTTCGTCCTATCCACCCGTACTATGACCCCACCAGAATTACGGCTCCTCGGTAAAGGTTTATCCTTCGTCCCAGCACAAAGGGCACAACCTTTTGAAATTGAGCTAGAACTATGGAAATTCTTCAGAAATATACGTTTGAAACATTTTTTTGAAATCTACTTACCTTCTTGTAGAGAGACTGAACAACATCCACGCAACAAGTCAGAGAACACCACAGGTTTAAAAGAACAATCTAAGTTCTATCCTCCACCGGGCTCTACTCCAGGGGAGATTTTAACCTTTGAGAAAGTTGTCACCAAGACCATAATGGCCGGTTTAAAAAAAAAAAATTTCTACAAGGATAACCTTGACAGAGAAGGAAGGACCGCTATGAGAAGTCTGGAAACCGACAGATCAATAACAATCAAGCCGGCAGACAAAGGAGGCAGGATAGTTGTCTGGGACACCTCAGATTACAACATAGAGTGCCTACGACTATTGAGTGACCGAGAAGCTTACTTACCTCTGGACCATAACCCCATGAAGGACCTCCAAGATGAAATTGCAAGCCTTACGCAACACGCTCTTACACAAGGTTGGATATGTGAAGACGAGAAGATGTTCCTTAACAAGACCAATCCACGCACCCCAGCTTTCTATATCCTCCCTAAAATAAACTCAAAAAAACCTCCGGGAAGACCGATAGTTTCTGCTTGCGAATCCCTCCTGGAACCTTTGTCTCTTTACACAGACTATTTTCTGAAACCTTTCGTAAATCAAAATGCCTTCCTATTTAAAGGATACGACAAATACAATCAATTTACTTGATGACATCATCCTCACCACCGACAGCCTGCTTGTTACAATGGAAGTCGAGGCGCTATATACATCTCTACCACAACAAGAAGGGCTTGAAGCCGGTTGCCAGACATTTGGTCGAAAAAAATTGGTCGACCAGACAAATGGTCGAACCAATTTGGTCGAAAACCAAATGGTCGAAATTTTTTATTTTTTTATTTTAACCCTTTTTTTTTATTTTTTTGGGGGGGTTCCCCCCAACCCCCTTTTTTCCCTCTAAAACCCCCTTTTTTTACTAAACGAAAACCCGAAAAATAAATATATAAATAAAAAAAAAATTCGACCATTTGGTTTTCGACCAAATTGCGTCGACCAAATTGCAGTCGACCAGTTTTTTTTCGACCAATTGCCTGGACACCCTTGAAGCCATTCATGACATTTTAGATACCAGAGAAGATCTAGACTCCACCCCCACTAATTTCATCCTTGAGTGCACGAGACTGGCAATGTCTGAAAATTTCTTCTTGTTCCAGAACCAAATATACAAGCAAACCAAGGGTGTAAGTATGGGCGCCACTTTCGCCCCTGATATCGCGAATTTATACATGTCCCGCTACGAAGAAAACCATGTCTTCACGCCAGAGAACCCTTTCCTAGGAAACATCGCACTATGGAAAAGGTATATTGACGATGTGATCATTGTATGGCAAGGAACACCCCTTGAACTACAACAGTTCCATATTTGGATCAATTTAAGAAACAGCCACATCAAGTTCACGATGCAGTGGGATCACCACCAAATAGATTTCTTGGATCTCCACATCTACAAGACTGGGGACCGATTAAAGACTGAGCTTTCTCGAAAACCAACAGACGGCAACAGTCTGTTGCACTTCACAAGCTATCACCCGATGGGTCTTAAGTTCAATTTACCGTATGGACAATTTTTACGTATACGGAGAAATTGTTTGGACCTGGAGAAATTCCATCAACACGCAGAAGGACTAACTCAACGAGTTGCCGAGAGAGGCTATCCAAAAAAAGCCATTAACCAAGCCAAAAAAAAGAGTGAGATACACGCCTAGAGAGATCTGTTTGGAAAACAAACCGAAGAAAGATTTGGGAAGATTGGTGTGTGTCACCACCTTTGGGACCCTCAGCTTGTTGATCCAGAAAACGATTAAGAAGAATTGGCATCTGGTAACACACCCTGGCACTCTACAGAATGTGCCTTGCTTCGCTTTCAAGACAAATAAGAATCTAAGAGATGCTCTTGTACACACGTTTATAGAGCCACCACCGCAAACACAAAATACACTATGGGATTTACCCCTGATAGCTGGACACCATAAATGTGGTCACTGTGTGGCATGCCCTCTGACCCTACAAAAGAAATCGTTCGAATACGAACAAGTACAATGGACAATGAATGATTTCAGCAATTGTAACACCAAGGGTGTCATATACATAGTACAATGCCCTTGTAAGCTCATATATGTGGGTAAAACCATACGTGCAATCAAAATGCGTATCTCGGAACATCGTTCCTGCATCAGGAACAAGGTAGCAGATAAGCCCTTAGTAGAACATTTTATCAGCAAGAACCACAGGGACACTGACTTAAGTTGGTTTGTCCTCCAAAAAGTCAAACCTGCTAAACGTGGGGGTGATTTGAACAAAACACTCACTCAATTAGAACAACGGTGGGTGCATAGACTCAACACTGTACAGGCTGGTTTAAATGTTTCAGTTGAGTGGAAGTCTTTCCTGTAACCACATGCAATTTATGATCTGATATGAGCAAAGGGCATATGCAATTCGGCATTGCAGATGCCTGTGGTGTATGCACAGTGTAACCCATCATTGATTGAGTTTTTCGAAATGATATTCGAACTGTTTAGCCAGCAACCCCTTTTTCCAATGGCCATGAGTAAGTTATATACTGTGTTTTGGGTCTATGCATGTAATCCGCTACATGAGAGTTTGCACATTATC
This sequence comes from Ambystoma mexicanum, assembly GCF_040938575.1. NCBI lineage: Eukaryota > Metazoa > Chordata > Amphibia > Caudata > Ambystomatidae > Ambystoma > Ambystoma mexicanum. The sequence continues at coordinate 201,492,279 of NC_090939.1, forward strand.
AGCTAATGTATTTTGCCTTCGGCTACCATGTAATCACGTACGTATTTTCTGGCTATGTGCCCGATTTGGTTTGGCACCATTGTGTTCTCTACGGTATTAAGCTGTGCCAGGTATGCTTTCAGGTTGCCAGTTGCAGTCCCTGTACACTATGTGTTTTTTCTGAGATCCATGAGACTGTACAGTGTTTCACTCTCACACGCACTAGTGGCATAGCGCATTTAACTCTTTTTTAATTATACCCCACGGGCCCACCATGTAAGTTCCTGGAAGCGTGACTCATTTAGGTCGTCACGCGTGGCTCATGGTTGCCATGACAACCACCATGTCAACAATAGTCTCTAAATTGATTTTCCGGACACACGTTAACAACTAGCGCACCCATAATTGTTTTAGCGCCTCAATGCCCCCCCCGGATCGAGCAGAGTTCACTAAATTGCTCTCCTCTCGATCAGAGCCTGGTTCCAAGATGACCGCCATATAAATATTCACGGAGACCTGGCAACAGCGTTACTAACGCTTTGCAGCCAAGCCCCCGCAGTCTCGTCTGCGACTCAGCAGCCAGAGGAGACCCTGCACGGACACCGCTGCTAACTTTGCAGCCTCACAGGTAACCCTGCATCCACAGTGTTTTAAATAGATTTCCATGAGTATTCGCTGGATTCGAATGCTCACTGTGAGTTTTGATTTATTTTTTAGCCGTGCATTTCGTGGTTGTTTTCTTTGACGCCACACTGGACCTTTCGACCCAGATACCTCCAGTGAGAGGTAAGATACTCCACATGTGTGTATTTTCATGTTTTGTGTACACGCCTGCGAGGGGACATTATTAGCCTCAACTTCCCCTATTTCTTTCTGTTTTTTACAACAGGATTACCCAGAGACCAGCCAATGCGGCTAGCGGATCTCTATTACAGTGCCTGTGAAATTGATTATCCCATAGGTAAGCTGTGTGTTTTGATATTACGGACCACACAGCATCTTGATTCATTCAGTCTAAATAAATAATTATTTTGCTCATACACTTCCCTGACTGTAGTCTCCCTCCCCTGCAGCACAGACATCTTTTTGCACAGAACTTCGTCCTGATGAAAGCCGTGTTAAAGATGAGGCACACCTAGCCCACCTCAAAACGGCTGAAACACCTGGTGTAGACACACTACTCCCCTGAAACCACAGCACATGAATTGCTGTCCACACAAGCAAACAATTGTTTTGTATCTTCCTAATTGTTTACGTTGTTTTAAAAATCCTGTTCTGAGTTTGTACACTATCTTGTTGTGAATTCTGACAAACCCTCATAGAGGTTGGGTTTGTTATATGCACACTATTTTGATATTGTCCCAAAAATGTTTTGGTACTGTGTGTTGTAAACCTATATTTTTCTGTCTGTTCTGTTCTGGTTTAGCATACCATTCTGATGTCTGAGTTTTTTGGAATTGTGCATTTATGTTCTGATTCACACAACTCTAATATAAAAAATTGAGAGATTTGTCTCTACGATAAAATACTGAAGAGTGATTCCTTCTTTAAAAAAATTGCAGAGATCAAAAAAACCTTGGGAGTATCTTGTTATGAGCATAGTGTCTTTGGACCTATTCATTTATATGCTTTGTTTTCTAGTTCACCCTCCTGGGTCGAATAGGTTCCATACCAGGAGCCCTAATTTTTGATTCCACCTCCAATATGGCCTAGGCGCATTACGGTTATTCATACCCGGCCCAGGGCCATCAGCCTGCTCGGGCATTTTAGCTGAAGCTACATATATGCAAATGCATATTGTATGGGATGTTGACCATACTTATAATACTGGTGGTAAAAGGTGCTATGCGTACAATAAAAGGAAAACTACCTGCAGACCTAGGTTTTTCTGAGGAGAAAAACCTCAGCCGCATGAATTCAACTCACCACTGAGGGAGTGTAAAATTGGCACCAAAAGGGTGGAGGAGCTGCCTGCTCCATGCTGAAATCGGGATTTTTTTCCTCCCCTCTCCTTCACCAGTGGGTTAGCCTAACATCTCCCATTATTCCACAGTAGTTTCAAAATCTGGTAGGGTGAGTGGGTTGGTAAGTATTATTACAGCAATGTTCGGGACATTTGCATCCGTTTAGGGTAAACTGCACAAATGCATTACCTGCGCGGTAATGATCAAATGGCCATACAAGCAATGCAACATGATGTTGAGCTTCAAGGTGCTCTAGTTAGGTCTATTCAGTTGCGCTGTTACTGCCTTTCCAATATTACAGGGGCTTTGACGCTGAAGTGCAAAGTGGCTCTGAGCAGAATAATTTGCAACATGGAGTAATATGCTGGCTTGCTTTCCCGAGATACATTTTTTCTTCCCCTTAATGAATTGTTAAGACATAGGCTTATTACTGACCAGCTTCCATATCCTTACTACACACTGGCCCTATGGTCCTTTATCTGAAGTACAGACTCACAAACCTAATGACTGTTATTTCCTGGGCAGGCTTGACCCCATTTTTCGTCCTTCATTAAAGGGTACCTCCATTAATAACATATGTCATCAGGCTGGTAAATTATCCAATAGTCATCTGTTTTCACTTCAAGTTATGGTTACCAACTCCTCCATTAAAAAAGGCAAGTCCTGTGGTGAGTGGAACAGTTTACAGCTGTTTCTGCGTTTTCAAAGGAAATTATGATTGTTTGGCTGGCTGACGCTTTAAACTTGTATAATATGAAGCCTTCAGTCTTGACATAGAATGGCTAATCCCCCTCACTAACGTGAGTGTGGGTTTAGGTTCTATTAAAGACACGAAGACGAGTATTATCCCTTCCTCCCGGTTTAGCTTACTCGTTAGTACCTGGAGTATTGCCAAGAACAAGGAATACCATTTTTGTAGATGTTTCTCCTAAACATCAGGCCCTCCCATTTATCAGCTTTTTGCTTCATGATATGTAGTGAAGGGGTTCTGGGGGGGTCCTTTCTGTTCTCCTCAAGTGGTTCAGTTTATATCCCCAATAGACTTGAGAAGAGTAGAAGTTGCCCCCTTTTTGCAATTAAACTTGTATCAGGGAAATACGCTGTTCATTTTGATCAGTGATAGTAAGGTGGTTATTTATTTATTCAAAAAGGTTTTTCTTTTCCCATCTGGGTCCTTAATAGCTGACATTGCAGGGCTTAACCTAAAATTCCTCTGCTTTAACTATCATGCCGTCAGTCCATCTTGTCTCTCAAATGAATTTTGAGGGGAGGGAGAGTGTCAGTGTTAATGTATGATGAGCCATATATATTTTCTCAGTTACCTAGTGACAATTATTTAGTAGTTGAGAGTTAGTACTTCCAAAGAACAGGCAAGTTAAATGCAAACTATCATATCATATAAAGGAAAATCCTGATAAGGTAAAAAAAAAACTGTACACCCAAAACTGGATAACCACACAAGAAGAATGTCTAAAATTCAAGTTGTATGGGAAAGCAATTCAAGAACCCAGAAATTTGAACTCACAGCCGAAATACTTAGAAAAATTCCTAAACTTGTACTTTAGGGACCAGTTCCTAAGATTTTGATTAAACCTTTTCCGGACAAGAGAAATTATAAGCTGTCAGGAATATGGGATGGTGGAGGCGAAAGAGGTGTGTAAAGCTGAAAAGAGCTTAGTATGGGTACCTGGGCTGGAAAAAACTACATTTCCCAGCAGCCCTTTGTCATATCGTAGTCCTTGCCGTGTGCATTGACCAGCTGTCTGTAATTAACAACAACTTATCAAGGGCCAACGGCGCACGGCAGGTGTGGCTTATTGTTTCCACGAGGCGAAGCCATGCCGGAGGTTCGTGCAGTCCAGCGCACGCTAACAACAGGAGTCAGGAATCTTGGCAGCACCGGAGAACTATGCAGTCCTAGAAAGTACGTGCGGATAAGCACATGAAGTAAGAAGACTTGCGCTACTCCATTAAAGCTCCGCTCTTCTCCCGGCGCAGACAGTGCGAGCGGGGTCGCTCTCATTTCCATCAAGGCGTCATCATTTCTCGTCTGGGACGGCTTGCCAGTCTCCCAGACGCACAGATAAGTGCTCAATGCTTTTGTTGTTTTTTTCGTGAATTAACGTAGGGCAATGTTTGCAGGACTTCTTTGAGCATATCATATAAGTTGAACTCTTGTTTAGACCAGGTCTGGGAATTACTGAATGCTTGACACTAAGGAGGCAATCAGCGGTCACACTGTACCACATACAGTTTATCATTAGGGACCTGCTACCTCCTTATATATATATATATACATGTGTTGGAGTTCATTCTATGTGGGTGTTGAAAATCACACCTACATGTTTCATGAGTGTTTATGTTGCTTTTGCTTGCCCAAAAAGGCCATGTGTCATGTTCTTCATGTTAGGCAGGCATAGCCCCTGAGTTTGTTTCATCCACGTTTGCTTATATGTATTCCATGTCCTAGTAATAACTACATGTGCCTGTATCAAGAGGCTATTAGAGAGAACAGTTACACTATTTAAGGTCCTTATTCAGCCTGTATTAAGGGGGCATATTGGTGATCTATGCGTGTGTTATGTTTTCATGGTTTACCATCTTAGACAGGGTAGGGTTTTCCCCGTTTATTCCCCCATCCTATCAACTGTAGGCTTTTCCTAACCCTCTATCCGGTTTTCCTTAACATCCCCATCCCCGTCCACAACCTCTCCCTAACCCTCTTCTCCCCATTGGCTGCCACGTGGTATCCTGTGTTTTGAATATCAGGTATCTGTGCCAACCACGGGTGGAGGGTCGACTTCTTTTGGCTTCTAGGGTTCGGGGGAGAGTGTTGACACTTTCCTCCCCTATGGTGTTTTTGACATAAGCAGAGGAAAACAAAATAACGAGCCGACCACCTGCACACTGTGCAAAGAAACAGACTCATATGAAACTCTAGAACATTTGGTGCTATATTGTTCAGCCATGAAAGATGCAAGAATCACATTCCTGGCTGAGTTCACTGTAAAGTATAGTCAATGGACAATGACGGAATGGTGGGCCGAGCTACTTAGAGGAACACACATACCTCTGAAAATAGCCTTGATAAACCTTTTGCTAAAAGTTTTCAGCACTATCAAAGAAAGCAAATGCTCTGTTTCTTGATCTACGTGTGGAGAAAAGAAAAGAGACAAGGGGGCCAATTCATAGAATTCGGCGCACAAGTGGCGCACGCGGCTGGCGCACAGTGTGCGCGTGCGGTAGTCTGCGCCAGCCGCGTGCGCCGAAACACATTCAGGCGCACAGCGTATTCATGGATTCCAACATCCACAACCAGCCGTGGCCCAAAGTGGCGCAGCGACCCTGCAGCAGCGTCAGTTACGCCCCCAAGAACGCCCCTCGCGCAGGGAAAAGCCATCAAAATCCCCAATCCAGCGCAAAGGGCAGCAGCAAACGCAGAGCGGGGAGCGTGTATTTCAGGGGTGTGCGGGTGTCCCCACACGCGATAGGCCTGGGTACGTGTATTACAGGGGTGCGCGAGAAAATCTACACGCGATTGGCCTGGGTACGTGGATTTCAGGGGTGCGCGAGAAATTCTACACGCGATTGGCCTGGGTACGTGGATTACAGGGGTGCGCGAGAAATTCTACACGCGATTGGCCTGGGTACGTGTATTACAGGGGTGCGCGAGAAAATCTACACGCGATTGGCCTGGGTATGTGGATTTCAGGGGTGCGCGAGAAAATCTAAACGCGATTGGCCTGGGTACGTGTATTACAGGGGTGCGCGAGAAAATCTACACGCGATTGGCCTGGGTACGTGGATTTCAGGGGTGCGCGAGAAATTCTACACGCGATTGGCCTGGGTACGTGTATTACAGGGGTGCGCGAGAAAATCTACACGCGATTGGGCTGGGTACGTGGATTTCAGGGTGCGCGAGAAATTCTACACGCAATTGGCCTGGGTACGTGGATTTCAGGGGTGCGCGAGAAAATCTACACGCGATTGGGCTGGGTACGTGGATTTCAGGGGTGCGCGAGAAATTCTACACGCGATTGGCCTGGGTACGTGGATTTCAGGGGTGCGCGAGAAATTCTACACGCGATTGGCCTGGGTACGTGGATTTCAGGGGTGCGCGAGAAAATCTACACGCGATTGGCCTGGGTACGTGTATTACAGGGGTGCGCGAGAAATGCTACACGCGATTGGCCTGGGTACGTGTATTACAGGGGTGCGCGAGAAATGCTACACGCGATTGGCCTGGGTACGTGGATTTCAGGGGTGCGCGAGAAAATCTACACGCGATTGGCCTGGGTACGTGTATTACAGGGGTGCGCGAGAAATGCTCCACGCGATTGGCTTGGGTACGTGGATTTCAGGGGTGCGCGAGAAAATCTACACGCGATTGGCCTGGGTACGTGTGTTCCGGGGTGCCGTGAACTTTCACACGCGATTGGTTGAAATCCACGTGTGTTCTGTCATCACGTGCAATGAGGGATACACCCTCGCACGACACGTCACAGACGCGCTCACGCGCTGAGGGCCTTTGGTCCAATGAAAATGCGTATGCGTGCAGACGCGCTTACGCGCTAAGGGCCTTTCCTCGAATTACACGCTGACGTGCAGATTTTTCACGTGCCAAATCACTCCGTATCAAGCTGGCCACGCGAATACACACGGAAGACCACGCTCCTGCCCAGAAGGCCGAATCACTGCCCCCCAGTGCCCCGAGCAGCCTCCCACGTGCCATCTGCTGCTGCCTGCCTGCCTGCCTGCCTGCCTGCTGCCACCATGCCCTGCCATTTGGTGCCTGCACATCAGCCATCTGCAGGGGTCCAGTTGCTGTGGCAACCCCTGCTGGAACAGTAGACTCCCGACTGGGATACCATCGCTCCACAGCCCAGCCCTAGGACCCAGTTGCCCACCCACGCCTGCCTCGGGGGTCGCCATGTCGGGGCAAGCACCATCTGAGACCAGTGGCGACCCCCAGCCAGAGAGGCAGAGGGCCACCAGCTTCAGTGAGAAGGAAGTTGGTGTCCTGATGGAGCATGTCCTGGGGCATTATGATGCCCTCTTCGGAAGACCACGCACCAACAAGGAAGGACGGGAGAGGATCTGGAACGATGTAGTGGTTGCCATCAACGCGGAGGGGGTGGCAACCCGCGACATCAAGCACATCAAGAAGCGCTGGGAGGACTTGAGGTCCAGGACCCTCAATAAGGCCCGGCGCCTCGCGGAGGGGGGCCGGGCACGCCTGAGTGACATCCAGATGAGGGTCCTGGAACGCGTAGACCCAGCGCTCCACGCCCAGATCCTTCGGAGGCAGACCCATCTGGAGTTGGCCGGTAAGTGGCCAAGCATTACTGTGTGAGACAGGGCATGTTGCAGTGTGCTGGTTGTCTGATACCTGCCTGTATGTGTGACATAGGCCATGTACGTATGTGTGTGTGCAGGGACATCATGGTCAGGCATGTGAGTACAGTGATGTGTGAACCACATGGTTGGTGCATGTGTTCTATTGCAACATGGGGGGCTCTGTGCGGAATGGACACATGGAAGCATGGCAGTCTCTGTTCCTGGACATGGGTGGGGGTGAGGGATGGGTGCTGGTCCCATGTACACGTATGGTGTCCATGTGTGTGTGTCTGACCTGCGTGTCTGTGACTTGTAACTGCCATGGATGCATGACACATGTCTGTGACAATGTTCAGATTCACTGATGCAGCCTAGTCATCCTTGTATCCACTGCGTCTGTGGTGTACGAGGCCAGATGGATGGAACTACGGTGAGGTGTGTGCATGTGATGGCAAGACCCATGATGCATGTGAGTTTAAAACCAACATTGCATGAATCATGAGTCCCTTGGTCATGTATGCCAATGTCCATGGCATGCGCCATGCCTGTTACTGTATGTGTTTTGCCTGCACTGACCCATGTGTTGTGGAGGGACATGATGGAAGTGATGTATGACAGTGCCACTCATCTGCTGTTGCTTCCTGTCTAGGGGACCATTGTACAGTACCCTGATGCTTGTGTTCTATGTCTCCCTCTACACAGTGGCAAGTGAAGAAGAGGGCGGAGAAGGCGCTGTGGAGCAGAGCGGCGGGGATGCCGCCACGGCTGCAGCGGAAGGGGTGGGTGAGCCCCCACAGGGGCTTGCACCGGCGGAAGACGGCGTGGAGACATCCAGGTTGGTGGTTTCCACAGAGGGGGAGGAGGCCGCTACTGAGCCACACATGGGGCCTGGTGGGGGCATCCCCGCTGGTGCAAGTGGTGCAGTCCAGGGCCAGGGGCAGGAGGCAGCACAGGTCGCCGTGGAGGTGCCTGTGCATGTCACTGTCCCTGACACTGTGACTGCACCACCATGCACCAGCAGGGATGCCCCATCCCAGGCCCGTCCGCAGGTAGGGGAGATGTCCATGTCATCTGACACTCCTCTACCTGCGGACGAGGGGACCCCTGGCCGTGTGGAGAGGGTCCTGATTGGTGTCGCGTTGCGCACGGCTGGCATTCGTGATGAGGTGCATGCTTCCTGGGAGGAGCATGCACATCATCACGAAGAGCACCGTGCGTACGTGAACCATTTAGGAGCCGCCATGGTCGGGGGTTTCCTACATGTGTGTGGCCTTCTGGCGACCCTCTCCTCCTCTGTGGAGGCTATGCGCCAGTCGTGCTCCATGCCGTCTTCCGGCCCAGATGCCACCAGGGCCCCCTGTGGACCTGCCCCGACCAACGCAGCCAGCTCGGTGGGGACCCCATCCCTGCCACAGTCGGGAGTCGAAGGTCCAGCAGGGGTGGACACACCAGCAACTGTCCCCCTGCAGATGGAGGACCTGCCGGCATCATCTGGCAGGGCAAGTGCACGACGGCATCGGTGGATTCCATCAGCCTGGATGCCGTCATGCTGGCAGAGGCAGTGGCGTCGGAGGCAGCAGCAGGCTCGACGTGGGAGGCATCATGGCTCGGGGCCATCAAGATCAGAGGGGCAGGCATCGGCCGGCGGGCAGGAGAACCCTGGGATGGCAGTGTCTTCCGTGTGGGAGCAGTTGGTCCAGCGGATAGGTGCAGAGCGGCAGCGGGCGGAAGAGGAGCGGCTCACCATGGTCAGGGCGGAGTTCTCCATACGTCGGGCGTTGAGGCGGGCTGAGTGCCTCGAGGAAGCTCGCAGGGAGTTTGAGGTGGACACGGGGTTGTCCCTGCGAGACCTCGGGGCCAGGACAGAGTCCCGCCTCCGGGACATCGACATGGAGTTCGATGATGCCCTGGCCGGCAACATCACAGAGTGAGCCGCAGGACTTGCCCGCTGCCATTGTATATAGTTCTTTAGTTAGTTAGTGTTAGGTTTCCTTTATTTTTTAAGTTTTTTTTGGACCGCTCGGACAATGGCCACTTTTCTGTATATATATTTTTTATTAGTTAGTAGTAGTAGGTTTAATTTATGGTGTTGGGCTCATGGACCCTGGGATATTCTTGTACATAGTTTGATGTTTGGAAAACATTTGTTGGATTTATATTTGTGTTCACCATGAGGCAATGGTTTTTCCTTATTTTTTCCCCCCATTATTTTGCTTTGGACTACATTAGTTTTTGGATTCCTTTGTTTTTTGATTTTTTCTATTAGTTCTCGGACATGGACCATTTGTTTTGTCATCCCCATTGTTGTGTGTTTTATTTCTTTACTTCATTTTCATCTTTAATACATATATTTATTACTTACATTTGTGGTATTTTCTCATTGGCTTCATGCATGTCATGATATGGGTTTTGACATTCACTTGCACCCATTGTGTATGTGTGTGTGACGGACATGTGTTCATTTACATACTTGCCATTGGGGTTGTATCATGTAATTGCATCTACTATGTGGGTGGATGCAATCCTTGGCTGGGTGTTTGTGCTGGGTATGCTGCCCATTACTGCCATGATTGCGTTTCGTCAGGACCTGGGGGCAGGGGGACATGAGTGGGGGCCTGCAGGGGGGTGGGGGTGCAAGGGGACATGGGTGGGGGCCTGGTGGAGGCTGCCCCTGGTGACTGGAGGGGTGGGGGTGGTGTGAGACATGGGTGGGGGCCTTGTGGAGGCTGCCCCTGGTGACTGGGGGGTGGTGGGAGACATGGGTGGGGGCCTTGTGGAGGCTGCCCCTGGTGACTGGAGGGGTGGGGGTGGTGGGAGACATGGGTGGGGGCCTGGTGGAGGCTGCCCCTGGTGACTGGGGGTGGGGGTGCAAGGGGACATGAGTGGGGGCCTGCTGGGGGGTGGGGGTGCAGGGGGACATGAGTGGGGGCCTGGTGGAGGCTGCCCCTGGTGACTGGAGGGGTGGGGGTGCAAGGGGACATGAGTGGGACATGGTTGGGGGCCTGCTGGCAGGTGCCCCACAGTGCTGGGGGGTGGGGGTGCAAGGGGACATGAGTGGGGGCCTGCTGGGGGGTGGGGGTGCAAGGGGACATGGGTGGGGGCCTGGTGGAGGCTGCCCCTGGTGACTGGGGGTGGGGGTGCAAGGGGACATGAGTGGGGGCCTGCTGGGGGGCGGGGGTGCAGGGGGACATGAGTGGGGGCCTGGTGGAGGCTGCCCCTGGTGACTGGAGGGGTGGGGGTGCAAGGGGACATGAGTGGGACATGGTTGGGGGCCTGCTGGCAGGTGCCCCACAGTGCTGGGGGGTGGGGGTGCAAGGGGAAATGGGTGGGGGCCTTGTGGAGGCTGCCCCTGGTGACTGGGGGGTGGGGGTGGTGTGAGACATGGGTGGGGGCCTTGTGGAGGCTGCCCCTGGTGACTGGGGGGTGGTGGGAGACATGGGTGGGGGCCTTGTGGAGGCTGCCCCTGGTGACTGGAGGGGTGGGGGTGGTGGGAGACATGGGCGGGGGCCTGGTGGAGGCGGCCCCTGGTGACTGGGGGTGGGGGTGGGGGTGCAAGGGGACATGAGTGGGGGCCTGCTGGGGGGTGGGGGTGGTGGGAGACATGGTTGGGGGCCTGGTGGAGGCTGCCCCTGGTGACTGGAGGGGTGGGGGTGGTGGGAGACATGGTTGGGGGTCTGGTGGAGGCTGCCCCTGGTGACTGGGTGGTGGGGGTGGTGGGAGACATGGGTGGGGGCCTTGTGGAGGCTGCCCCTGGTGACTGGAGGGGTGGGGGTGGTGGGCGACATGGGTGGGGGCCTGGTGGAGGCTGCCCCTGGTGACTGGAGGTGTGGGGGTGGTGTGAGACATGGGTGGGGGCCTTGTGGAGGCTGCCCCTGGTGACTGGGTGGTGGGGGTGGTGGGAGACATGGGTGGGGGCCTGGTGGAGGCTGCCCCTGGTGACTGGAGGGGTGGGGGTGGTGGGAGACATGGGTGGGGGCCTGGTGGAGGCTGCCCCTGGTGACTGGAGGGGTGGGGGTGGTGGGAGACATGGGTGGGGGCCTGGTGGAGGCTGCCCCTGGTGACTGGAGGGGTGGGGGTGGTGGGAGACATGGGTGGGGGCCTGGTGGAGGCTGCCCCTGGTGACTGGGGGGTGGGGGTGCAAGGGGACATGAGTGGGACATGGTTGGGGGCCTGCTGGCAGGTGCCCCACGGTGCTGGGGGGTGGGGGTGCAAGGGGACATGTGGCTTGGCTGGGGGGCATGCCCATGGTGGATGGGCTGCCTGCGGGACATGACCAGGGGTGCAGGGTAGTCCCCTGTGGTGTGGGCTGCCTGCAGAGGTCGTGGAGGGGGTAGAGGGGAGACCTGGGAGGACCCACACTGGCAATTCACCTCTTCAACTTCCCGCACACCCACGTAATACACTGCCCCACTCGCACAGGCCCAATCGCGTGTAGGATTTCTCGCGCACCCCTGTAATACACGTACCCAGGCCAATCGCGTGTAGATTTTCTCGCGCACCCCTGTAATACACGTACCCAGGCCAATCGCGTGTAGCATTTCTCGCGCACCCCTGAAATCCACGTACCCAGGCCAATCGCGTGTAGATTTTCTCGCGCACCCCTGTAATACACGTACCCAGGCCAATCGCGTGTAGCATTTCTCGCGCACCCCTGAAATCCACGTACCCAGGCCAATCGCGTGTAGATTTTCTAGCGCACCCCTGTAATACACGTACCCAGGCCAATCGCGTGTAGAATTTCTTGCGCACCCCTGAAATCCACGTACCCCGCTCAATCGGGTATTTAACTTCCCGCGCGCCACTTTTTTGATGCGCTGGGACTCTACCGCCTGCCTTCGTGTGGCGGCCGTGTTTCAGCTTGTGCGTGTCTTTGGCTGTGCGTGGCTTTGCCCTATTCGATTCCATGAATACGTGTGGTTCGAGTGCGTGTGGGCGTTCCGTCTGCTTCCCTGCAGTACATCCCCAGTTACGCCCTTATTTTCGCGTTTTGTTCCCCATTCCGCGCGTTACGCCCCATGTCCCGCCCACTTTCTGGTGTGTGCGCTGAGGTTGTGCGCTTTCACTGTGCGCGTCGCGCACGCCTTTCGCGATGTTGCAGTGACTTGTGCGCCATGCACGGGTTTGGCGCACATCCCGCGGTGAACACGCGCAGGGACTTCCATGAATCGCCGTGCGCATGCGCCTGTTTTTTTCCGCTTGCGCATGCTTGCGCATGCTTGCGCGAAGATTTTCGGCGCACGTTTGTTCCATGAATCGGCCCCAAGAACTCTGTTCACTTGTTTTATCGCTCTCCTTCTCTTTCCCTTCTTTCCTTTCCTTTTAATAAATTGAGTGACTGTCGACAAAACCATGTGTATGTATTGTAGCAATGTAAAGTTAATTTATTAATTTTGGAAAAAAAAAGCTAAAAGGTTATCTATGTTGTGTAACTAATAAAGCTATAAAACATTTTTTTTAAAGTAATATCATGTACATGCATCTAGTTAGGTCTCCTGGATTTAGAGGAAATCTTCCCATGGTCTCCTTTTTCAATATAATATATGTTTTTTTGATATTTTGCTTATTTTAAATACAACTTTGGTAAGTATTAACTTATCGCTTATTCGGAAAAATATTCCCTGCTAAAGGAGGTTGATTAAGGCCCCCCTTTTTTCTTTTGCGAACAGTGGCCAAATGTATGTATCCCATCATCTCATAATGGGTCTCTCCGTGTTGTCTTCAACTTGACATATCCCATGGAAAAAATTATAAACTTTTTTCCAAATGTCATGCCCAAGAGAGCATCCAAGTGGAAGTGTTCTTTTGCACGTTCTTTCCCTATCCAGTTTTTCACTTGGGACTTTATGTACTTGGGAAGGCACTGTTGGCATCCATCTGCAGCCTCACAAGTATTCCCAGGCTCCTAAGGTCTGCTTTAGTTCCAAATGTAAATCCTTCTAACCTTCCCTAACAAGTTCTCATGCACCATTATCCTGATGCTTCAAAGTGAGTTTGATAATGCCTTATATATTTCTCTCTATGTATCTAGTATAATACTTAAGTGCTTCAGTGAGTGACAACTAAGTTCCCTACATATGGCTTATTGGCCCTTGGGATCCTCAAATGTGCATAAAAGAGCTTGGCTTCCAAGTCTCGCACGGAACCACGAGATCTAAGTTTCTTTATAAGAGATTGGCCTCTTTCCCCTAGCTAAAAGAAGTGGTTGGTCCTCTGCAGACTGTCGTATTAGTGTAATGATGACCTTTCAGTACCGTTCTTGTGTAGGGAATAATGCACGCCATCAAAGTAAAATATGACTTAGTTAAGGTTTCAGTTAATTACAATAAGTCAATGTTTGTTTCCGTTCACAATATGTCTTGTTCTTTTATACTTTTGTTTAATATACATATGCATGGTTTTCCTAGAGGTAACTTTTAAGGTTTTTCATTTTCTTTGTAACAGAAACTAAGAGATTTTTTGTATTTGCTCTTCCAATGAATAAGGAAGATATATTGTTCAATTATTTGTATGTTTCCACGATGGTAATATGACTTATCTATACCGACTATTTCCAATTTTATTATTCATAATTGACTGTATCATTGGCTAACTACAGTTCATTCCTACTTATAAGACACTTAATAGACAATGACTCAAAACCTGTGGGGGGAAAGATAGTAACTTTCTTAAAAAGGCTCACGTTTCTTTCTGTTATACTACATTAGATTGTTAGTAGAATAAAGTAGGAAGGTCTAAATAGCTTTATTGCTACCACCCACAGAATTTGTTTTCTCCTTTTCAGTACCTGTCGAGATGTCACAAGAGTTTGGAGGAGACCCTGGGTCTTTCTATTGGATGTTTTGATTCTCATCTCCTGGATACTGTTTTTCATTAAAGGAATTACAGTTGTTTCGGAGCGCTAAAAGAAGAAGGCTTGGACCTGTGCTGTTTGGCTGTTAAGGAGGTCATGACCCTGGTTCTCTGGAGAGCTCTATTTATGTTCTCATTGCGAAATTGTTAATGGTACTGTTAAAAATGTTTTTTAAAGTGTATTTTTTCTTTGCTGCTGTACAAATAGATAAAGAATATGAATGCATAATACCCGTCTCTGTGTCTTTAATAGAATCTATACCCCCCCACTGACGTTAGTGAGGGGGATTAGCCATTCTGTTGTATAAAGTGCCTTACAAATGACCAATAAAATAAATAAATATTGCCAGAAGCATGAAGGTGTCATCTCCTTGTGCATGTTGTTGACATTGTGATTTTCTGAAAGAAAGGATAGCTCAGGGGCAACGTGCTCACCTTGGAAGCAAGACGACACGGAGCAACACAGGTTTGATCCCCGGGTCTGCTCTGCGCTTAGAAATCTCTGGGTATTAAGCACATTATAAATAACCTATCATATCATAAAGATGAACATTTTGTGTGTGCCTTAGTTACAATTGCTTGCTACTGCTAGCAATTTAATGGAACTAGTTCCAGATATCAGAGGTTTGGTGAATATAGTTTATTTAGCTCTAAATGTTTTGCTTTAAGAGTGTGCCTGTGTTTTCTTAAGTGCTTTAAGAATTGTTATTGCTTGCAATTATCTGATCTTTATTGCTATTCTGTAGCCATCGCATGAAGTTTATTCATGGTATATTTGAGACGGCACTTGGCACTCCAAGTGTTTGTGTTTATTTGTAGAGAACAGGGTGAAAAGCCACACAATTCACAATTGGTTCTGTGGGGAAACACTAAAAAAACTCGGCAGTTCAAATGCCAGCTGACCAACCCTACATACACAGGGCCATTGTACAACATTTTCATGATGCCTGTGCTCACAGTACATGTCAGCATTGACACTGTAAAGCACATGTTCATGATGCTTCTGTCCACAATATATTGCAGAATGGTCCTGTAAGACATTGTTTCATGCAGTCTGTTCCCAAATATATGAGACAGTACTGCAATTGTAAAAAACTTTCTTCTGCCAGAGGTTATGATTAGTTCTAAACCTTCCAGCCATCACCCCTTTAGTTTTTCTATAGTCGCCCCAAGTGGGATGGGTATGCCCAGACGTGGGTCCCGTGCTTGCTGGGCCTAGAGACCCAAGCTACTCTTCACTAATGAGGCCAAACAAGGCCGAAACATGTTTGGGGATGCTTGTGGTCTCGTGCAGAAGGGATGTGACCAAGCAGTGGACTGCCCCTTTTGGGGAGGGACCAAGCCTGATTTGCATTTGGTCTTTCCCCTTTTATAATGGCTTGGCAGGCGAAGAACGATAGTCTAGAGGGTTGCCCGTAAGAAATGATTTTTTGTTTTATTCATTTTATGGGTTAAACATTATTTCAACCTTAAACAATATTAAACAGGTTAGACATTAAACACAAAAGAAAGGAGAAAATAACTATCAATTGCTAATGTTAGTAACAATCATCATAGAAAGATTAATCAAAATACAAAATAATCTATAATAAAATAATCAAAATACAGAACTGTACATTAAAAGAGCAAACTTCATCGTATTAATCTCTATTACCTAAATAAAACTCAAAAGAGGATAAGCGGAGGCATCAATTATCAGCAAATTAAGTTTCCAGAACAGGAATTCATGTACAAAAAAGGACACAACTGCATTTTCAGTAGATGTTGTTCTACCTGAGAGAAAATATTTCTACATTTGATCTGTCGATTGAGTGGCATGATCATTTAGGAATTTTTTCCTCTGAAACACTCTTTCTCTTAAAGGCTTCCACGCTATACATGTTAACAATATGTACTTCGCAGTTTCTTTCTCTATTACAAGTTTACAGTATCTGCAGAAACCATTCTCTTCTGTAACCTCTCTATACCTTTGCAGGGTCTCCTTCATGCAAAGCAGGTTTTAACACGAACGCAAAAAGGTAGATTGAGCTGGTCTTCTGGAATAAATTACAATAGGGAGCTAGAATACCTTGTTTTTTATGGTGTTCATTCAGATGCGCTAATGAGGGGTATGCTTGGAATTCTGTCAAAAGTATTCGCCCAGTCCGCTTCAAAAAATGCTTTTTTGACCTTGTGTGGATTACCTATTTGGGTCCTGAATTGCACATTCCGTCTCTGACAAGCAGAGTCAAGCAATCCCCCTGATTTCCAACAAAGCATTTGAGTCTCCAATTTCACAGGCTTTCCCAAAATAAGCCATCAGAGAATTTGCTGGTGAGTTTAACATTTTCCTATACATAGACAGGTATTGCCAGAGGGCTCCAAATCATTACTTCCATCTGCGGCAAGTTATCAATCACCACCGGATCGTATATCTCAATGAGAACTTGCCAATTTTGGAGTCCACCCTCTGTAACTGATTTGCCATTTTAGCAGCCTTTGTGTGGAGCCAGGCATGGGTGGGGATAATGGATGGCTTCGAATTAATCTTAAAGCCCAAACAAATGAATGATTCTATCCTTTCCAACACCTCTGATTATGAATTGGGGTTGTTTTACCGCAGCAGAAATAACTGCAACGGAAATGACCGAATGAGAAATGTACATCCATCAAAATTGTTTGTATATTTCCCATTCGGTCATTTAAGGTAAAACAACCCCAAATCTAAAGAAACCCTGACCCCCCTCCCGCCCACACCCCAGCCCCCTACTTACCTTTCCTTCGGTCTCGCTGGTCCCTGCAATGCCAGTTCCCTTTCACTTCCGTGATCGGGAACCGGCACTGCAGGGTCCTTTTTTTTCTTCTTGGGTCAGCTGCAGGGGTATCCCCCGCTCACTATACTGCATAGTATAGTGAGCAGGATGTTGCGGGGGACAACCCTGCAGCCCCTGCAGCCTGTTTTTCTTTTTGGTCGGGCCATCTGGGAGGGTGTCCCTGGCAAACCCCTGCTCACTATATAGACCTACACCACCAAATAGATACTACAAAATGTCCTACAAACATTTAGTCAGTAGGACATTTAGTAGTATCTATTTTCCGTAATCTGGTGGTGTAATCAGTCATTTTGACTGAATCCCCGATTATACATGCCACTTAATTGATGTTAGTTTCTGAGTGCTTACAAGTTGCATTACCTTTGATTTAGCTGGATTAATGGACAAGGAGTTTGCAGTAACAAAGCTAAAGAAGGCATTTATGAGGCGTTGAAGACCAATTGGTGTGTGGTCGAAGTTCAAATATTTGTCCGCATATTCTGTCCCAATTGGCCTAAGGACAGAAATCTTTGGTGTTGCAAAGGCAGCTTTTTTTAATGATTTGTCCAAGTCAGCCATATACAGATTGTATAGACAAAGAGTGAGAACACACCCTCGTATTACTTCTCTGTGAGTTTTTATTGGACGGGATAGTACACCTTGTTTATTTAAGCTGTCTTGATTATGAGAGTGCGAGTGTAAGGCGATTATTAATCTTAATAAAGCCGATGGAATACCCCATTTTTGTACTTTTTCCCATAGAAGTGATCGATCCACACCATCAAATGCTGGTGAAATATCTATTGATGCCAAGTACACTGGGTTATTCCCTCTGGTCCACACATGTGACTGCACGCATTTTAACAGTAGTCCATTTAAAGGTGTGCCCATTCCCTTTCTGAAACCTGTTTGCCACCTAGATGTTAGGTTTTGGCTGCAAACCCAGGTTCGAGGTGTTCTAGTAGGATGCAGGAGAAAACTTCTGAGTATGCGTTTAGAATGTCAAGAGGACGAAAGTTTCCTGGCTGGGCTCTATGCCCTCGCTTATATATCGGAATAATATGTGCTTTATCCCATGTGTCTGGAAATTGGTTAAGTCTAATAATATCCGAGAACAACATGGATAATATTTTAGCCAAAAGATGAGGGTTTGCTTAAATAGCAAATTTGAAAACCCATTTGGACCTGTGGCACACAAATTACTAATATTTCCAATAAAAGATAGTATTTTAGTAGGTGATAAATCATATTCTGGATGCACATCCCCAGAAGGGTCCTGGTACTTCTTGGTCTATTGTCATAGGTGGGGCATATATTGTGTTAAAATGTTTAACCCATGCGTCCTCGGATACTGCATTAACCAATCTGCCCGCGTCTAGCTTTCCAACAGTATTAATCAGAGACCAAAACGTTTTTGTATCACTTTGTGTCAATGCGTCTAGCACTTTCTCAGCGTCCATTTGTGAGCGCTGTATCTTGGAGTAATTAAGTCAATTTTTGTATCTCTGTTAGGCCTTCTTCTGCAGAGCTAGCTTCTCCAAGACACTTAGGTGAGAGCTGTTTTTTATTTGCCTAATGTCTCACCTCAAGACTCTTCTTCTACTAACAACCTCAGAATTGTAGGTATGTGAGCAGGAGAGGTGACTAAAGGCCCAAGTAGGCTTTCCGAGGGTATTTGAGTCAATTACATTTGCAATAAAGCATTCAAAATGTTCCACTGAGAAGTGTGTTAATTTCTCTTGACCAGATTTCAAAGAGAGTGTCTCAGTTAACACACGATTTACTTTGGTTAACATATTCGGTGTCCAGCTTATACAATTTCCTTTTGGGCTGGGAAGGATTGTCCGCCTACCCAAATTTACAGAAGCAGTCCCAGGAGTGAGAATCAAGCGGTCAAAATGGGCCACCAAAAACGAATGATCACTGTTCTCTGTCCTCTGCACTTCAAAATGAGAACACTGTTCCATTAGTCAAAGGCCCTGAGGCCATTCGAATAGGTTGCTGATGGCAGGAAGTTATCTTCTGTCAATCCATTAAACAGGCAAAGCTCCAGCCCCATAAAGCAGTCCACCCAGACTACCATTTCTGGTATCCTTAATCGTGTTTCTGTCAGGCCGGTGACAGAAATGCAAACTGAATTCATGTCTCCTGAAATCAAAATGTGCCCAATGGGCTCCTTTATGTGCCAGTCTGCAATACAGGTAGAAATCGATTCAACTACGTCGACCAGGGGGTACATAACCTTGTATCAGTAAATGTTCACAACAAGGATGTTTACAACCTTTTCTAATACAAGGCTAATATGGGTGGCCAATATTTCAAATTGAACTTCTATAGAAGCTTTTACCTTGATTCTAAGGCCGGCTGCGTTTTAAGCCAAGTTTCAACAAGAAGTTTTAACAAGAACATCAAAACATTAACTATCTCCGGTCTGGGGACAAGGGATGGCTGATTGGGTCGCAAGCGGGGGGAGTGGCCGGGTGCCACGGACGTGGGTATGGGCTTTCCAAGAATGTTAATGCTGGAGGGGTCTGATTTCGAGTGTCTTGGTCGACCATTTAGGTCATGTGATAGGGCCGGCGGATTGTTCAGGGGGGCTTATCATCGGAGGACTGAAACAGTCTGGACATGGTGTCTTTCCATGCAGCAAGGGCCGTACTCGACTCGTCCGTGGATCTAGCCACGCTGTCCTCCCAAGCTCTTGTTTCGGCGGTCGCCCATCTTTCAAATTCTTTGCGCCATGCTCTGTGATTCGGCCCTGCCGGCCGTTTCCATGCCATGGCGATGGTCCTCTTGGCTGTTATGCATAGCAAGTCCATCAGCTTAACCGCATATGTGAGTTTGGCCAATCTGGGGTAGCAGCATAGGAGGCATTCAGCTGGGGTCCACTTATACCTAGTGACTTCCGTCTCTTCACAGGTTCTTTTCACCATTGACCAGAGGCTACGTGTTTTGGTGCAGTTCCATAGCATGTGGATTAGATCTGCTCCCTCTGTCCCACACCAGGTGCACTGTGTCTGGGCGGTTTTATTGAACTTCGCAATCCTGCTCGGGGTTAAGTATGTGCGATAAAGTATATTTAATTGGATTAGCCGAAATCTCTGGTTTCTAGAGACCTCGTTCGGAAAGGACATCGCTCTACTCCATTCTTCTTCGGACAGCTCTTGTCCCATGTCTGATTCCCAGCGGGTCTTTAGTGTATCACTGCGGGGATTGGGGATGTCAACGAGAAGACTATAGATTTGAGATATTGCCCTTCCCCCTTCACTTAGGCTGTATAATAGTGACAGAAAGGGGGTTGTCTCTGGCTCCTCTGGCCAGGTGTCCCATTTCGTGCGTGCTATCTTGCGGATCTTTTGGTACCACAGGAATTGGCCAGCGTGAATGCCCTCTCCCTCCTGCAACTCAGTGAAGTCCCTGAATATGCCTTCGGAGTATAGATCACCCCAAGTCTATACACCTTTGTCCTCCCAGAGCCTAATGGTGTAGAGGGTGGTGACAGATTTATCGAGTCCCGAAAGTATTGGTACTTCTTGGAAGTATGGTTGCTTCCAGTGTAATGTCATCTCAGTTCGACACCATATTTTCCTGCCCAGGGTTGCCAGAAAAGGCTGATCGTGTAGCAAAGTTTGAGGGGCCCAGATCAATTCCTTCAGACGGATTGGGGAGATCATGGCCTGTAGCAGGGGGGTCTCTGAAGTAGTGCCGTCTGCTAACCATTTGGTTACATAACTTAACTGGGCTGAAAGGTAGTACTTCTCAATGTTCGGTAATTGGATCCATCCTTGTCTGTGTGGTAATACTAAGGTAGATAGTGCCACCGGATGTCTGCCTTTCCCCCATAGAAACTCCTTAATTATTGTGTCCAAAAGCTGGAAGAAGGGTTTGTTGATATAAAAGTGCACATTCTGGAACCCGTACAGGAATGTAGGTAGAATGATCATCTTGGTTATTGAGGCCCTGCCCAGCATGGATAGTGGAAGCTTAGACCAGAAACGTATGGACTTGCGCAGTTTGGGTATCGCAGCTTTCGTGTTTTGTATGTGCATTTGTTCTGGGGTGTGCATCATCTGGATCCCAAGGTAACGGAAAGTTCAGTCTCCCACTTTATGCCCATTGAGGGAAGCTCTTCTGTGGTTTTATTTTTCAGGGCTGCTAATGGGAACATGCAGGATTTCGTTTTGCTGAATTGTATGCCCGAGACTTTGGCGCAGTTATCAAGGACCTCCAGTATTGTCGGAACATTGAGATAAGGATTGTTAACATATATCAGTACATCGTCTGTATATAGTGAGACAATGTGATCTATCCCGCCCAGCCTAATTCCTGCATCGAAAAATTGCTGCCTGAGGAAGATTGCAATGAGTTCTAGATCCAGGATGTAGAGCATGGGGGAAAGTGGGCAGCCCTGCCTGGTGCCCCTGCGAATATCCCATGCGTCTGACACATACTTCCCAGATTTTAGCCTGGCCCTTGGTTCATTATACATGATCAATACCCATCTGATAAATCGTTGGCCAACTCCAAAACCCTCCAAAACCGCTACCAGCCACTCCCAATAAATGGAATCAAATGCTTTAATAGCATCTAGGGATAGTAATGCGAGTTGTTTTTCGCTTGTATTGGTTTCAGCTATAATGTGCTGAAGCCTGCGTAAGTTTAGGGATGTGTTACGCCCAGGTACAAAACCATTCTGGTCTTCGTGCACTATGTCACCTATCACTCTAGATAGTCGCTTTGCCAGTATCTTAGTCAATATTTTAACATCATAGTTAAGCATGGCGAGCAGGCGATAGGAGTCGCATTTATCGGAGGGTTTATTGGGTTTGAGCATCGGGACCAATAAGGTTTCCCTCATACTGTCAGGTAGGATACCAGTTTCAAATGTCTCAGAAAAGACCTGGTGTAATAAGGGCGTCAGGGTGGGTTCATATGCCTTGTAGAATTCTGGGGGGAGCCCGTCGCACCCTGGGGCCTTACAAGTAGCGAGGGACCTGATAGCCTCTGTTATGTCTCCCGGTGTGATGTCGGAGTCTAGGGTTTCGGACTGTGTTGGCGACAATTTGGGCAGGCCGATTTCTTCCAGGGTACCTAGTATCTGATCTTGTGGGACCCTGTGTGTGTGGGAGTATAGTTGTGCGTAAAAGCGCTGAAAGGTGTTGTTTATGCTCTGCTGGGTTCTATGTTCTGTGCCTTGTTCATCCTGTAGTGCTGTAGTTGCATGCCTAGGGCGTTCTTTTTTACAGAGCCATGCTAGTAGCCGACCCGGCCTATCAACCTCTGCATGTGCTCTGTTAGTTCTAACGCTAAAATCGAACTTAGCCAGTCTGTCCCATGCTTTAGAGCAATCCTCTCTGAGAGAACTTAGTTCTTCCTCCCTCCCCGATGTGTCGATAGGGGTGGACTCTAGTTGCTGGACTTCCAACTCTTTCTGGTTCAATTCCTCCCGTAGTGTTCTCCTGATTCCCCCTGCTTTTGCAATTGCTTCTCCCCGTATCACCACCTTTAGGGCATCCCATAGCGTACTTATTTGGTCTACACTGCCTGAGTTTTCCGCTACATAATCCTCTATGGACTCTTGGAGCTCCTCCATGAAGGTCGGATCTTTCAGGGCCTCGGCAGACATTCTCCACATAGGGATGGGCGGTCTAGGACTGTTGTGTTGCCAGTCTAACAGGAGTGGGGAGTGGTCGGAGATGGTCCACCCTAGATATTGCATACTACCTATCTGAGGCATGTGTTCTCTGCTTATGAAAAAATAATCCAACCTCGTGTGAAGTTTGTGTGGGAATGAGTAATATGAGTATGTCCTTTCGCCCGGGTGAAGGTCCCGCCAAGCATCAATCAAATCTAGTTCATCGATCATAACATTCAGGGATGAGGTGGCGGCGGGAAAGCCGCTTACCGGTGGATAAGACCTATCTAATTCAGGATTGTGGACGCAGTTGAAATCACCTCCCCATAAGAAGAAACTGTGCCGATATTGTGACATGTGGGTGCTAAGTACCCTTAAATGGGCTGGGATATTGTTGTTGGGGAAGTATGAGTTTACTATACATATTTCTCTTTGTTCTACAGTTCCCCATATGATCAGATATCTACCTTCAGGGTCCTTCACCATCTTACGTAGGAGAAATGGTACCTGGGGGTTGAACCAGATGAACACTCCTCTGGCGAATTTAGAGTAGGGGGCTCCGTAGCCTTGTTCCCCCCCCAGTGTTCTCTGAGTCTCTCATCAGCTTCAACGGTGCAGTGAGTCTCTTGTAGGAGAGCAATGTCCACTCTCTTTCTGTGTAGGTAAGATTTAATCCTGTTCCTACGGAGGTAGGTGCCCAGGCCCCTTACATTCCAAGTCAATAGTGTAATGTGCGTAGCCATCTCGGTTTCGCAAAACGCTTAGGGAACCCCTTCTTCCAATGGAAGTGCAGATGGCGACATCCGGTGCCGCCAATTCGGCACTGTTTTGCAAGGTCCAGCCCATCTCGGCCCTCAAGCCAGCCCCCCATCTCGCCAGATGTGTTATTGCCTTCAGAGATTTACCAACTTGAACAACTTCCATCCCGTGGAATGGATCACCGAAAAAGAACAACAGTAAACTGCCCCCAGCAGTCGATACAAACTCACAAGGCTCGGGGGCTCCCGGGCCTTCCAGTCCTCTCCAGGTCTTCCGGCTCGGGTGGTGTGCAGGCATTTTACCTGCACCGCTTCGGTTGGGGTGGGTCATCGGTAGTTTTGCACATGGGCCTTCGAGCTCCTGCCCGATTTCTTCGCCTTCCTGGTGTGGCGATGCGGTTCATTCTGAGGTTGTAACCGTAGTTGATGTGTCATTCAGCTACTCGTGTGGTCATTGTCCTTGCCCTGGTGTTTATTGCTTCTCGCCATTCCTTCCGCATCCTCAGCCAGGTTGTTGTGTTCAAGCCATAGATTTGCCACCGCCGGGGTTTCCAGAAAGATTGCCTTCCCGTTGTGAGGCACTTTGAGACTCGCTGGATATAGCAGCATGTATTTAAGGTTGAGTTTCCTTAGAGTGACCTTTACTGGTATGAAAGAGTTTCTTGCTCGTTGTACCACAGGGGTATAATCGGGATACATGACTATTGATGCCCCGTCTCTTCTGATCTCTCCGCCTTCTCTCGAGAACCTCAGTATGGCCTCCCGATCCCTGAAGTTTAGGATTTTTGCTATTATTGGTCTCGGATGTGAACCGGGGGGTGGCCGCTTTTGAAGGGATCGGTGAGCTCACTCCACGGAAAACCCCTGGGTGTGTTTGCCTGCCCCGATTTTCTGCAGGAACAGCGATTCAATGTATTCGGTAGGGTCGGGGCCCTCTGAATCTTCCGGTATCCCTAGTATTCGGACATTATTGCAGCGGGCTCGGCCTTCCGCATCTTCAGAGTGCGTTTCTAGTCTAGCTACTATAGATTCCAGCTCTTTGACTTTCGCTTTAAGTTCCAGTGTGGTCTCCGCGTTGTCCTGCAGGGAGGCTTCCGTGGTGACCATCCTGTCGGTTAGGTTTCGCGCATCTTGTCTCATCAGTTGAATGTCCGATTTTATTTCGCCAATCTTGTCTTCCATGGATGTTCTCAGTGCTGCTATCGCCTGAAGGATTTGAGAGTCTCGAGGATATACTGCCTGAGTTGGAAATTCTTCGGCAGCGCTTGTCTCCTGTGGCATCTGTTGTTTTGGTCTGATTGAGGTGAAGGAATCCATTGTGACAAGTTTGGGTTTTTGCCTTGGAGGTGACATTCTTTCTAAAGAGGGTTTTTGGTGAGATGCTATGTGATGTCCGCTTCAAGCTCGTGATCGGCGTGAAGTAACCGTGGAACCCTGTGGGTCGCCCGTTCACCAGGGCTTACGGCTGAGTATTCCGAGAGGTATCTGCAGTGCTGGTGTTGCCTGTGGTAGTAGCGTGTTCGTTGGGCCTTCCTCTTAAGTCGTTTGTGCAGCTGTTGCCCCTGTTACTTGTTGCTGTTTGGGCCTGACTATTCTGAGGGAGTCCTTGATGCGGCTTTCAGTTTGCCTTTGGGAGTTGACTTCCCCTGCTACTGGGTTTCCTGTTCCTCGCTCCGCCTCGGGACTCACTCGAGTGCTCTCATACTATAGGGCCGGTGGCTGTCTTCGCTGGATCCCGCAGTGATGTGGCCCCTTCCAACGGCCTTATTCTCCTGCACCGGTGGTACTGGGGCATTGGTGGCTTCTGTTTTTTGGGTGGTTAGGCAGTCGTGATGTTGGCCTCCCGCTGGTGTGGTCCCGGCCGTGGTGGGTGTGGGGCACTGTAGCTGGTGTGCCTTCCCCCCTTCCGGACTCGTGGCGTCTCTTGGGCTTCCCGTTGACACTGCACCTTACTTTCCGCAGCACTTCTTTTCTCGGGACCTCTATTTGTCAGGTATATAGGGAGCCTATGTCTATCCTAGGGCCGTCGTAGATTGGTAGTCTTGTGGCCTGATGGCTACTCAGGCTGTTTCCGGTGATTGCTTGGGCCCTGGGAGGCGTTCCGCTCTGCAGCCCCTCAGCCGTTTTGTGTGGGAGGGTGCAGTTCACTGGTTTGTTACGAGCGCCGCCATTTTGCGTGCAGTAAAGGGCCCCACCTCACTCACCTCATTTTTATGATATATTGGTCTGGTTATTACCAAAGGGTAGTTCCCCCTCTCGGTGCTGTAGGATCTATGGTGCTGTGCTGTTTTCCCCCATTATGTGTGTATCATTCAGGCAGGAGGTGGGGGAGTGTTCGCTGGAGTAAAGCCTCTCTTGACCGTTGGTGCGGGGTGTTTCTCGTGCTGGGGCCAGGCACTCCAGCTCTGTGTGAGTGTCGGTCCTCTGGCTGCGCTGCGTGGGTTAGCCGTGTGATGGCCGCTGCCGCGGGGCTCGTAGGATTACGTTGCGGTTTGGCTGGATCCAGGTGTCCCGGGGGCTCATGTCCCGCAGGGTCGTCTGCACCGGGTTGTGTGTGCAATAATGTCCAATAACGTGTCAGTTGGTGGGCGGGAGGATGCAGGGGAGGGGTGTTCTCAAGGGTATGGACTACTGGTGCAGCAGGGCATCATGGGAGAGGTGGGAGAGGTAGTCCCATACTTGAAACTTTGTGTGTGACTATTTGAGACCCCCTCAATAGCTGTACCACTTTTGGGGCAATCCCCTATTATGTATTTGCATGCTTTGTCCTGCAGCCTGCCTTAGAGTCACATACATTACCTGCCACTGTAAAAAGCAGTAGGATCTGTCACCCAAATCTGTAGGCGGTAGAAATGCTTAAAAAGCAGTAGCCTACTGCCTCAATCTGTAGGGTTGGCAGGTATGCTTCATGTGCACGAATATATGCCAGTATTTAATTGTAAAACACTAACTTGATGATGACATCACTACTACTGTAAATGATATGCTCACAATACAGATTTTCCATACATTCCTAACAGAAAGTCATGATTCTATTAAAGACTCAGAGGCGAAAGATTATGCTCTGAACTTCTCTTTGCTACTCGAGCAGCAATTTCAACAAAAACAATTATTAAAAACAATAACACAAAAAACTAGAATTCCCAACAAAAACAGTCAATTTGTAGTCCGTTTTTCATAAATTCCTAAAATCACATGATTTCTCAGTCCAATTATAACTCTTCACATCCTCTATAACACTTGCTGCAGCCATAGTCCTTCCTCTTTCTTTTGCTGAACAAACATCCAAACTTGCGCCCCAATCGGTAGACGACTTTAACTTCACCTTGTTCCCCTCTCAAGGAGTTGCCTTCTGCTCCGCCCCTGTTGAAACATGTATAAAACATCACCTATCTCATCATGAACGGATGGGCAATCACATAACAACAACATTACAATATCATATGCAGCATCACATTATTCTTCAAATACCATATTTACAGATTTTTATTGTAGCGATTGAAATTGGGTGGAATAATCTTTCGCCTCCGAGTCTTTAATAGAATTATGACTTTCTGTAACAAATGTATGGAAAATCTGTATGAGTACGAAAAAGATAATCAGGATGAAAGATCCTATAAGCAATGAAGAGGTTCTTTGTATGTATGTTTATTTCACAATGACACAGAACATTTTTGGTGATTTGACAATTTACTTTACAGTACTTTCGATAAGCACAAAGGTTTGAGAAAACAAACGGACACGAATGATTGTGAATGGTGGTAACACGTGTCGACCTCAGAGGTATTGAGGTCGAGACTCCACACCAAGGCACATTCCCAAGATAGATGAGGTAGGAAAGACCTACTGTGCAAGGAAAGTGCGCCTGAGACTTAAAATGTTCCAAGGCATAGTTCACACAAAGTGTACACAACAGTCTTTACGAAACATACACGAGGGGGATGGTACAGTTGTGTCACAGGGATCGACACAGGTGTATTTCGGCCAAAATAGGGCTTGATTGAAGCCTGTCTATGTGCTGGCCTTCATCAGGAGGGACACCAATTGCGGTGCTGTCCGTAGAATCTGTAAGTTAGAAGAAGCTGTAACGATCTCAGAGAATAATTGACTGATTCATGATGGTACTTAATATTGGTCGAGTGGTGCCGTAGTGATACATCGCGTGGTGTATCAAAAACACAGCTTACCTGCTGCTGCAATAGCAGTAGGATCCTGTGGACAATCCTCAAGGAGTTGCTGCATTGCTAGTGCGAAGTTGCACTTAAGAGCTGGCCGAAGTTTCCTGAAGGCTGACGTCTCTCAGGGTCCCACAAAACTGGAACGGGCCAGGGTGGGTCCCATATCTGAGAGGAAAAACAAGGGAGGATCATGAAAAATGATCCACAAAGTGGTCTATTTGTGGTGGTGATGGAATCCTGTCCAGGGTCTGTGCCCCCCATTTGCCGTGGTGGTAGACCATGAGTGCCCGTAGAGTGAAGAGATCTACTAGATAAATCTATGTGAAACATGGTGAGTAGTTTCGGTGGGCCGTGGAGTTTCTATGGAGGTAAGTGGAGTGAGGTGGCTCCACAGGTTGGTGTGGCTCCAGGTATAGTACATCCTTTCTGGTGCAAGGATCGTAACTTGAGATGTGCAGCGGGTTATGCAGCCCTGTGCAAAATGCAAGGTTGCACACAAGGTTTGAATGGTGGCACACAGGTGAAGCAGTGTGGTCCGTGTTAAAATCACTGGTACTGGAGGACTGAAAGCCACCGGGATGAAATAATGCAGTCTTATGCTTACTGCAACGTGAGACAGTGCGTGCTGGTATGGTTAACAAAATGCACGCTGCATGTGCACGAGCTGGTGGTGGAGGCGTGGTCTAACAACGGCTCCAGAGGTGCTTTAGAGGAGGAGTGCAGGGCTAGGATCCTAACCTAGAGACATAGAATGCCAAGGTAGGCTTGGTGACAGTGCCTAACACAGTTCAAGGTCGGATGAAAAAGCACGTAGTGAATTATTAGCAAAAGACCGCGTGTGAAAGTGGCTCCTCATTACAGGCATGGCGACATATTATAAAGCTACAAAGGTTGTGGTCCCAATCAACTTACTGCAGTGCGTCCGGTGCTTCTGTGCTCGCGAGGTCCTCAGCTCACAGTGATTCTGTGCGAGGCAAAAAGGCTTCCGTATCTATAAACATTCCTATGGGCTGACGCTCAGCCAATGTGGATGCGCGGTGGACATGAGAGGCGCCCGAGAGAGCCAATCGCATCGTGCTCAGTGTGTAGCCCAATAACGTGTCAGTTGGTGGGCGGGAGGATGCAGGGGAGGGGTGTTCTCAAGGGTATGGACTACTGGTGCAGCAGGGCATCATGGGAGAGGTAGTCCCATATTAGTGAATGCTATCTGCAACACCATGCTGGAAGATTTAAAAAGGCATGGGCGACGTTTTAAAAAGCGCGCAATGGTGTGCTGGAGCAGTGTGGGGCAAAATGCCTGAATTTGTTGAATAAACACATGGGTGGATGGGCCATGAAAACCTAGGCACATCATTTGCCAAATGTAGCAGAGATATAATTTGAGAAAGTTTTAAGACCATACATGGTGATAATCAGTGTGGCACTGTAACAATCAAAAAGTAAAGCATTTATCGATTGGAGTGGCAAAAGACATGACACATGGTGCCAGCACTGGCATTGTACTGATAGAAGAAGAGACACAATTTCTTAACAGTTTCAGCCTCAAGTTATCAAAGCAAAAATGTTTGGTGATGACATAGGTGCTATTTGTCCATGCATTTGTACAGTGGTGTAGTCGCGCACCCACGAAACGTGGGTCCCATGGTTGCAAAGTAGAACAATAGGTGAATAAGCAAGTTCTATTTGTGTATACATTTTCAATTAGTAGGAATACACAAGGTGCATCTCATGTTTGTGTGAAAGATGGCTAGTTAAAGGTATATTAGCATTCCCATGCTAAAGTCAAATTACTGTTCGATGTACATTACGGGCCACATGGTGATAAAGTGGTCATCATAACACCTAAAGGTTGGATTGCTGGTGTCATTACCAAGTAGATGGGTCGAAAGAAACAGAGTGGAACTCTATCCATAGTGGGTTTGCAGAAAAAAAGGAGACAATGGTGGGAGGCAAAAGTATCTCAAACGTTTTTCCATTCTACGGTTATGTTTAAACCGTTGCATACAGAGTTCAATTTATGCACCCATTTTTGTTCTAGTTTGGTGAGGGCCAGATTGATATCACCTCCACGTCATTGTGGCTGGAGATGTTGTGACACAGTCCAGGAGAATTGTTCGTGAGTGTTTCCTTTTTTGTTAAAGTGTTCAACCAGAGGTTTGTCTTGCACTTGGTTCTTGATACAGGACCTATATTCGTTGATCCTTTGTTTTACGGGTCTGATGGTCTTGCCGATGTATACCATGTCGCATGGGCACTTGATGGCGTAGACTACAAATCTGCTCTCGCAGTTAGTGTGACTGTTCATCTTCCAAATGAAATCCTTGTGGGTGAAGGTTTTGCTGTTGGTGGTATAACGACACGCGACACAGTGTCCGCATCTGAAATGTCCTACAACTGGTGGAAGGTTCCACAGGGTCGATGGTGTTTTTGTGGGTTCCAGAAACGTATGCACAAGGGTGTCTCTTAGGTTCTTGTTCTTTCTGAAGGCGAACAACGTTTTATTGGCTAGGCTGCCCTCGTTTTTAATCAAATGCCAGTGTTTGTTAATAGTGCTCTTGATGAGATCGCTAACTGGGTTGTGCGTAGTTACGCAGACGGTCCTGTTGATGGGATCTTTTTCCTTCGCTGTGAGACAGACGGAGCGGTCAGTATTTGCTGCTATTTTCTTGGCCGTCCTGATGGATTTCTTAGGGTAGCCCTTCTGTCCTAGGCATGTTTGGAGTTGCTTAGCATGTAGATTGAATTGTTCCTTGTCGGTGCAATTCCTGCAGATACGGAGTAATTGGCCATAGGGACATTGTACTTCAACCCTTGTGGATGGTAACTTGCGAAATGTAGCAGACTGTTTCTATCGGACGGTTTTCTAAAGAGTTCTGTTTTCAACATCTCTCCTGATCGATAGATGTGCAAATCAAGAAAATTGATGGCTTGGTAGTCCCAGTCGATGGTAAACTTGATGTGGTTGTTCTGTGTGTTGAGCCATTGGTGAAAGGCCAGTAGTGATTCTTTGCTGCCTTCCCAGATCAATAGTACGTCGTCGATGTATCGACGCCAGATCTTGATGTGTGATCTGTAGGGGTTGTTGTTGTGGTAGATGTTATCCTCTTCATACTGGGCCATGTAGAGTTTGGCAACATCTGGTGCAAAAGTTGCACCCATGCTGATGCCTTTTATCTGCTGATACATTTGTTGTCCGAACAGGAAAAAGTTTTCTCCCATGGCTATGCGGATACATTCCAGGAGGAAATTGGTGGGTATGGTGGTTGTGTCGGTTCTTCTTTTGAGGCAGGTTGCCAGTGCCTGTGATCCTTTGTCATGACCACTGCTTCCAAGGAGTCAGGAGCAGCCCAACGCCCTTGGAAGCAGGCT
This sequence comes from Ambystoma mexicanum, assembly GCF_040938575.1. Taxonomy (NCBI): domain Eukaryota; kingdom Metazoa; phylum Chordata; class Amphibia; order Caudata; family Ambystomatidae; genus Ambystoma; species Ambystoma mexicanum. The sequence goes on from NC_090939.1 coordinate 201,523,140, forward strand.
CACAACATTCATTGCAGACGCCAGCAAGTCCCTTTAGGGACCTTTTGGGCCTTGTCCTGGCACCGGTGGTGCCAGGCTCATTGTGGGGACTGGTCCCGGCACAAGAAGCGCCGGGCTCATAGCAAATACAGAAGTGCTTGGGTGGACCTACCTGCAGCAGACCATGCTGCTTCCTTACCGACAAGATGATGTCTTCATCCTCTTCTGGCAGGAACTACTTTTCCTCTGGGTGGGGCTGGCACCACTCCCTAGGACTGGAACTCTTCTGGAAACTGGAACTCTTTTTCTTACCTGGGCGAGGCTGTGGAAGAAGACGCCTAAGCACTCCTGTGTACTATTTAAACCACACCCGATTGGTGCAACGTGCTTCGCGTTATTCTGCATCAGCAGCAGGACGCTCACCGTGTCAGCTCCAGGGAATCTTCCATTCCGGCTCCTGTGAACGCGAAATCTCCGGATTTACCTGATGAGAATCCAATTTTCAGTCTTCAGCAGCATCTGCAAAACAACAAAAACACAGATTAGCAAAGTCAAGGTCAGCGCTTCAACTTACCCGATCCACCGGAGTGTTTAAGGTATTTGCCGCATTCTTTCTCCGCCATCGAGCCCTGCAAAGACAAAAGAACATTGGTTAGTAACGTTCTGTTTCTGAACGGCTTACCTGTACGACGTACGCTCCAAAGTCAGCTCGCACCGCACTCCGCCACCTGCAAGGCAAAAGAGAGACATTAAGGTGCGTTTAAAGGCCTAGAACAGACTTTCTACTTACGTGCCTTCATATGCTCCATCATCTTGTTCACTCTTCGGCACAAACCTGGGCATCATCTCCGGCGCCTTCATCATTCTCCATCTGAAAGGAAAAGACATTAAGGTGCGCATTAAAGTACTGTGGCATTCATTCTACTTACGTGCCTCCACGAACTTTGGCATTCTTTCGCCATCATTTCTTCTCAGTGAACCCTGCAGAAAAGGGACGTTAAAAGAGAACATTAAGGACTTTGATATATGCAAAATACGCTCGTGCAATTAACGGCGGCATCGCTCTCTACTTACCCTCTGCAATCAAGAGGCTGATCCCAAATCCAGTGAAGTAACTGGACCCAGAGCCCCTGCACAAGACGCAGGATGGAGAGCCCGGCATTCACCTATTTAAGGTGAGCACAGTTAGCAACCGAGTACCACGGGAGGAGAGAGTGTGGGGGTAGAGACTTCATCCAACCTTCCAGCTACTAATCCCCTGATTTTTCCGCTTGTAGACATCTCACCCTCCAAGTCAAGCTTTCGGTGAGAAGGGGGCCAAACCAGGGAGCCAAATGAACCCTACGCCTAACATTGAAGATGGTTTCACCGCCCAGCCAAGACCCGCGCCTCCGAGGGAACCAGGTGAGCATTACAGAACGCGAAGCCTTACCGCATATTTCCCGGCCAGGCGCAATGGAAACCTCAGACACAGACCAATTGGCCCAGTTGCTTGGGGAGTTGAGGGCAGAAGTACACGCAGCACGCCAGGAAACAAATGCCTTAAGGAGAGAGTTAGTTGTTTCTAAGGAGCGAACTGATGATCTTGCCAGACAGTTGTTACAAGCCCAAGCGGGACAAACTCCTCTGCCCGCCTCGGGAGGGAGCCATGCTCCAACGACTTCCACTAATCCGGTGCAGATTAATCTACCAGGAAATGTACCTTTGGCCCCGCCCAAGCGTTTTTCTGGTGATCCGAAAAGATTCGCTGTATTCTTCAATCAGTGTCGCTTGCACATTTTGTGTAGACCCGCCGCATTCCCAACGGACCAGGCCAAGGTGGCCTTCGTGCTCTCATATCTTAGTGGCAGTGCCGCAGATTGGTCTATACCTTTAGTGACTCAGGATGACCCTGTTCTTCATAACTTCCAAGACTTTCAAGCTATTATGGAGAGATTGTTCGCACGACACTCCCAGGGTCAGGCCTTGGATAATGAACTTCTTTCACTACGACAGGGTAATCAAGACCTCTTGGCTTACATTGCGTCATTTAACAGACTAGTGGTGGAAACCGGATGGCCGGAAGATAAGAGAATCACGCTTTTCTACAGAGGCCTGCGAGGGGAACTTAAAGACGTTCTGGCCCAGGTGGTAAATCCGCCACAAGACTGTTCTGAATATATCGATCTGGTGGTTCAATTAGATCACAGGCTACAGAATCGGAAGGCCGATCGTTCCAGATTTGAATCTCGTGTTTTTTCAAGACCACAGAGCTCCGCTAAAAGAAATGATTCAGTGGAACCCATGCAAATTGGGGTCGTGAAAGGACCCCTAACCCAAAAGGAACGGGAAAGGAGAAGACAATTGCAATTATGCCTCTATTGCGGGAATTCAGGACACTTTCTTGGAGATTGCCCGGTGAAACCAAAGAAGATGGTAGGAGCATCCGATAAAGGTGCGGAAGGTTCTGAGTCGGAAAACGACCTCGCCCGACAAGTGTAGAGGTCCGCTTGCCGAGCGTTAAAACCAGTTCTTTGACCTCGCATTTCGTCATGCCTATGGTCCTCGTGAATCCAGAGCAGCCTAATCGTATGCATGCCATAAAAGCATACATTGATAGTGGCGCGATCGGCAATTACGTGGATTGTGAAATGGCCGCCAGGATGATTCTACCTCTTTGTCCTAAGACGGTGAGAGACGTCATTACCACCGTGGACGGTACGGAAATAGCTTCCGGACCAGTAACTCACACCACCTTGGAAGTGACGTTGGTAGGCCAAGATGGACATCAAGAGAAGATCGTGTTTGACGTGATCAAGGACCCGCAGTTTCAAGTTATTCTGGGAATCCCTTGGTTGGAGAAGCACAATCCTCAAATCGACTGGCGAGCAAAGACAATTCGGTTTCCAGAATGCGCTCCCACCTGTTATCCTCAGCCTCCCAACAAGCTGGCAGCAACCTCCTCTGAGACTCCACAATTGCCTCCTGAATACCGGGAATATCATGATGTCTTTCGGAAAGATCAAGCTAACACCCTGCCTCCTCACAGGTCATACGACTGTCAGATAGACCTGATTCCGGGATCCACTCCTCCGTGCAGTCGAATTTATGCCCTTACCGAACCAGAAAATCTTCACCTAAGGCAATATTTGGACCAATACCTGGCTAATGGATTTATCCGTCCTTCAAAGTCCCCAGCCTCTTCAGCTCTGTTCTTCGTTCCAAAAAAGGAGGGAGACCTGAGAACATGTATAGATTACCGTGCCCTGAATCAGATAACAATCAAGAACAGATATCTGTTACCATTGATCCCAGAACTACTAGACCAAGTTAAAAGTGCCTGTATTTATACTAAATTGGACCTCAGAGGAGCTTACCATTTGGTACGAATAAAAGAGGGCGATGAATGGAAGACGGCCTTTCGTACTAAGTATGGATTATTCGAGTATCAAGTAATGCCCTTTGCATTATACAATGCACCGGCCGCTTTTCAGTACTTTATGAATGACGTCCTCAGAGAACTCATTGATGTGTGTGTAGTTGTCTATATTGATGATATTCTGGTCTACTCGGCCTCTGAGGCTGATCATCGAAAACACGTCACAGCGGTACTGGAGAGGCTCCGTCAACACAGACTTTTTGCCAAGCTGGAGAAATGCGTTTTTCACGTTACTGAGGTCGAATTTTTGAGATTTATTTTGTCACCTAACGGAGTTCACATGGACTCAAGAAAAGTGGACGCTATTCTTAAGTGGCCCTCACCAACCTCAGTAAAAGGAGTCCAAAGCATGTTGGGCTTCGCCAACTTTTATCGTAGGTTTATTCCAGACTTCTCTCGAATAGTTCAACCCATTACAGCCCTTCTCAGAAAAAACAAACGTTTCGAATGGTCTACGGAGGCCGAACAAGCCTTTCAAGAACTGAAAACTAAATTCATCTCAGCTCCGGTTTTAAAACATCCCCGCCCGGAACTTCCCTATATTGTTGAGACCGATGCCTCCAGTCTCGCGATGGGAGCAGTGCTTTCGCAGAGGGACCCAGAAACAAACCAGTTGCACCCTGTGGCCTTTTGGTCCCGCAAATTTTCGGCTCCCGAAATCAACTATACCATTACCGATAAAGAACTTTTAGCTATTAAGTCCGCCTTTAAGGCCTGGCGGTACTATCTCCTGGGAGCCCGACACACAGTCACCGTCATTACGGATCATCGCAATTTACAATACTTGAAATCAGCCAAAGCTCAACCCTTTAGACAACTCCGTTGGGCTTTATTTTTCGCCGAATTCGACTTTGTAATTACTTACCGACCAGGCAACAAGATTGGAAAAGCAGATGCCCTCTCCCGAGTGGGAGTAGATGAACTCACGACTAGTCCTGAACCCGTACCAATAATTCCGGAACAAAGAATCCTGGGTTTAATTAACACACAATCCCTTGAAGATATTGAAGCGAAAGTTAAAAAACTTATAACTCCAGCAGAAATAAAAGATTGGAAACTCAAGGGGAAAGATTTTACAACGGAAAAAGACTTACCATACTTTCAAGGTAGATTATATCTGCCATGTACGGATTTACAATCACAGGTCATCTCATGTTACCATGACTCCTTAATGGAAGGGCATCCCAGCATTGCTAAAACGTCTGAAAAAGTAAAAAGAAATTTCTGGTGGCCATCTTGGAGGAAGGACATTAAAGATTTTGTAATCTCCTGTGGTGTGTGCGCTCAAAACAAAAGTCAGAAGGAGAAACCATCAGGCCTCTTACATCCAATAGACATTCCTCCTCACCCGTGGCATACTCTCTCCATGGATTTCATCACAGATTTACCACCATGCTCCGGATATAATACGATCTTAGTAATTGTGGACCTATTTTCTAAAATGGCTCATTTTATTCCATTGAAGGGGTTACCCACAGCTTCAATTCTAGCCCGGGAATTCCTCGAGAACATCGTTCGGTTGCACGGCTTTCCTTCAGTTCTAATCTCGGATAGAGGAAGTCAGTTTATTTCCCACTTCTGGCGGAGTTGCTGTCGCTTAGCCCAAATTGACGTAAGGCTTTCAACCAGCCATCATCCCCAGACCGACGGGCAGACCGAGAGGACCAACCAAACTCTGGAACAATATCTACGCTGCATGTTGCAGCAAGCAGAAGGCACTTGGAAAGAAATCCTCTGGATTGTGGAGTACGCTTATAATAATTCAGTCCATTCTGGAACTGGAAAAACCCCTTTTTTCCTCTTGTATGGAATCCACCCTCGCACCTCAGATCTCGATCCACCTCAGACTCTTGGAACACCTGCTGAGATCACCTGCACTCTACAATCACTCAAGCCTTTAAGGAAGCCACTTCTCATCTTCAGCAAGCCAAGGAACATTACAAGAAGGGTGCAGACCAACATCGAAAGGAAGCTCCCCAATATCAAGTGGGAGATCAAGTCTGGCTGTCCACCAAACATTTACCCTTAAAAGGACCACGTACTTTCAATCCACGATACCTGGGACCTTACCCAATCACTGCCATAATAAATCCAGTGGCAGTTAAATTGGGCCTACCTACTCATATGAAAGTTCATCCCGTCTTCCACGTTTCCTTACTAAAACCCATGCAACCTGGAACCCGTTTGACAAAATCTCCAGACCCTATCCTAGTGGATGGAGAACTGGAGTTCGAAATTCAGAACATCCTAGACTCCAAGATTTCCAAATCAAAGCTATACTATCTGATTGACTGGAAAGGTTATGGCCCCCAGGAACGGTCTTGGGAACCATCGCAACATGTGCATGCACCCCGTCTGGTCAAGAAGTTTCATCGAACTTTTCCTGACAAACCAAGACCCCCGGAGAAGACGAACTTGGGAGGGGCCTTGAGGGGGGGTGCTGTCATGACCACTGCTTCCAAGGAGTCAGGAGCAGCCCAACGCCCTTGGAAGCAGGCTCACAACATTCATTGCAGACGCCAGCAAGTCCCTTTAGGGACCTTTTGGGGCTTGTCCTGGCACCGGTGGTGCCAGGCTCATTGTGGGGACTGGACCCGGCACAAGAAGCGCCGGGCTCATAGCAAATACAGAAGTGCTTGGGTGGACCTACCTGCAGCAGACCATGCTGCTTCCTTACCGACAAGATGATGTCTTCATCCTCTTCTGGCAGGAACTACTTTTCCTCTGGGTGGGGCTGGCACCACTCCCTAGGACTGGAACTCTTCTGGAAACTGGAACTCTTTTTCTTACCTGGGCGAGGCTGTGGTAGAAGACGCCTAAGCACTCCTGTGCACTATTTAAACCACACCCGATTGGTGCAACGTGCTTCGCGTTATTCTGCATCAGCAGCAGGACGCTCACCGTGTCAGCTCCAGGGAATCTTCCATTCCGGCTCCTGTGAACGCGAAATCTCCGGATTTACCTGATGAGAATCCAATCTTCAGTCTTCAGCAGCATCTGCAAAACAACAAAAACACAGATTAGCAAAGTCAAGGTCAGCGCTTCAACTTACCCGATCCACCGGAGTGTTTAAGGTATTTGCCGCATTCTTTCTCCGCCATCGAGCCCTGCAAAGACAAAAGAACATTGGTTAGTAACGTTCTGTTTCTGAACGGCTTACCTGTACGACGTACGCTCCAAAGTCAGCTCGCACCGCACTCCGCCACCTGCAAGGCAAAAGAGAGACATTAAGGTGCGTTTAAAGGCCTAGAACAGACTTTCTACTTACGTGCCTTCATATGCTCCATCATCTTGTTCACTCTTCGGCACAAACCTGGGCATCATCTCCGGCGCCTTCATCATTCTCCATCTGAAAGGAAAAGACATTAAGGTGCGCATTAAAGTACTGTGGCATTCATTCTACTTACGTGCCTCCACGAACTTTGGCATTCTTTCGCCATCATTTCTTCTCAGTGAACCCTGCAGAAAAGGGACGTTAAAAGAGAACATTAAGGACTTTGATATATGCAAAATACGCTCGTGCAATTAACGGCGGCATCGCTCTCTACTTACCCTCTGCAATCAAGAGGCTGATCCCAAATCCAGTGAAGTAACTGGACCTAGAGCCCCTGCACAAGACGCAGGATGGAGAGCCCGGCATTCACCTATTTAAGGTGAGCACAGTTAGCAACTGAGTACCACGGGAGGAGAGAGTGTGGGGGTAGAGACTTCATCCAACCTTCCAGCTACTAATCCCCTGATTTTTCCACTTGTAGACATCTCACCCTCCAAGTCAAGCTTTCGGTGAGAAGGGGGCCAAACCAGGGAGCCAAACGAACCCTACGCCTAACATTGAAGACGGTTTCACCGCCCAGCCAAGACCCGCGCCTCCGAGGGAACCAGGTGAGCGTTACATCCTTCTAGCTGTGGGATGGAGGTGTATAAAGCCTCTACATCCATAGTGACGAGGATGGAGTCGGTGGTTAGATGTACTGTGTCCAAATTTTTGATGATTTCTGTGCTGTCCTTGATGTAGGAAGCCATTTTTCGGGCAAAAGGTTTCCTAAAAAAGTCTGTGTATAATGAGAGGGGTTCGAGTAAGGAGTCACATGCAGGAACAATAGGTCTGCCTGGTGGTTTGGTTGCATGTTTATGTATTTTAGGCAGTATATAGAAAGCCGGAATCCTGGGGTGTGTTCTGTTCAAAAACACCCGTTCGTCCTGGCATATCCACCCTTCTTCTTTGGCATATTTGGTCAGATTGTTGATTTCCTCTTGTAAACCTCCAAGTGTCGGGTCCCTGTTCAACTTCTTGTATGAGGTGGTGTCATTTAGGAGGCGCTGGCACTCTTGGTTGTAATCTCTGATGTTCATGATCACGATACCTCCGACCCATCTACTTGGTAATGACACCAGCAATCCAACCTTTAGGTGTTATGATGACCAGTTTATCACTATGTGGCCCGTAATGTACATCGAACAGTAATTTGACCTTAGCATGGGAATGCTAATATACCTGTAAATAGCCATCTTTCACACAAACATGAGGTGCACCTTGTGTATTCCTACTAATTGAAAATGTATGCACAAATAGAACTTGCTTACTCACCTATTGTTCTACTTTGCAACCATGGGACCCACGTTTCGTGGGTGCGCGGCTACACCACTGTACAAATGCATGGACAAATAGCACCTATGTCATCACCAAACATTTTTGCTTTGATAACTTGAGGCTGAAACTGTTAGGAAATTGTGTCTCTTCTTCTATCAGTACAATGCCAGTGCTGGCACCATGTGTCATGTCTTTTGCCACTCCAATCGATAAATGCTTTACTTTTTGATTGTTACCAGTGCCACACTGATTATCACCATGTATGGTCTTAAAACTTTCTCAAATGATATCGCTGCTACATTTGGCAGTTACTCTGGCAAATGATGTGCCTAGGCTTTCATGGCCCATCCACCCATGTGTTTATTCAACAAATTCAGGCATTTTGCCTCACACTGCTCCAGCGAACCGTTGCATGCTTTTTAAAACATCGCCCATGCCTTTTTAAATCTTCCGGCATGGTGTTGCAGATAGCTTTCACTAATATGGGACTACCTCTCCCATGATGCCCTGCTGCACTAGTAGTCCATACCCTTGAGGACACCTCTCCCCTCCATCCTCCCGCCCACCAACTGACACGTTATTGGGCTACACACTGAGCACGATGCGATTGGCTCTCTCGGGCGCCTCTCATGTCCACCGCGCATCCTCATTTGCTGAGCGTCAGCCCATAGGAATGTTTATAGAAATGGAAGTCTTTTTGCCTCGCACAGAATCACTGTGAGCGGAGGACCCCGCGAGCACAGAAGCACCAGACGCACTGCGGTAAATTGATAGGGACCACAACCTTTGTAACTTTATAATATGTTGCCATGCCTGTAATGAGGACCGACTTTCACACACTGTCTTTTGCTAATAATTTACTATGTGTTTTTTCATCCGATCTTCAACTGTGTTAGGCACTGTCACCAAGCCTACCTCGGCATTCTATGACTCTAGGTTAGGATCCTAGCCCTGCACTCCTCCTCTAAAGCAACTCTGGAGCCATTGTTAGACCACCAGCTCGTGCACATGCAGCGTGCATTTTGTTAACCATACCAGCACGCACTGTCTCACGTTGCAGTAAGCATAAGACTGCATTATTTCATCCCGGAGGATTTTAGTCCTTCAGTACCAGTGATTTTAACACGGACCACACTGCTTCACCTGTGCGTCACCATTCACACCTTGTGTGCAACCTTGCATTTTGCACAGGGCTGCATAAACCGCTGCACATCTCAAGTTACGATCTGTGCACCAAAAAGGATGTACTATACCTGGAGCCACACCAACCTGTGGAGCCACGTCACTACACTTATCTCCATAGAAACTCCACGGCCCACCGAAACTACTCACCATGTTTCACATGGATTTATCTAGTAGACCTCTTCACTCTACGGGCACTCATGGACTACCACCACGGCAAATGGGGGGGCACAGACCCCGGACAGGATTCCATCACCACCACCGAATCCACCACAAATAGACCACTTTGTAGATAATTTTTCATGATCCTCCCTTGTTTTTCCTCTCAGATATGGGACCCACCCTAGCCTGTTCCAGTTTTGTGGGACCCTGAGAGACGTCGGCCTTCAGGAAACTTCGGCCCACTCTTAAATGCAACTTCGCACTAGCAATCCAGCAACTCCTTGAGGATTGTCCACAGCATCCCACTGCTATTGCAGCAGCAGGTAAACTGTGTTTTTGATACACCACGCGATGTATCACTACGGCACCACTCGGCCAGTATTAAGTACCATCATGAATCAGTCAATTATTCTCTGAGATCCTTACAGCTTCTTCTATCTTACAGATTCTACGGACAGCACCGCAATTGGTGTCCCTCCTGACGAAGGCCAGCACATAGACAGGCTTCAATCAACCCCTATTTTGGCCGAAACACACCTGTGTCCATCCCTGTGACACAACTGTACCCTCCCCCTCGTGTATGTTTTGTAAAGACTGTTGTGTACACTTTGTGTGAACTATGCCTTGCAGCATTTTAAGTCTCAGGCGCACTTTCCTTGCACAATAGGTCTTTCCTACCTCATCTATCTTGGGAATGGGCCTTGTTGTGGAGTCTTGACCTCAATACCTCTGAGGTCGACACTTACCTGTGTTACCACCATTCACAATCATCCGTGTCCGTTTGTTTTCTCAAACGTTCGTGCTTATCGAAAGTACTCTAAAGTAAATTGTCAAATCACCAAAAATGTTCTGTGTCATTGTGAAATAAACATACATACACAGAACCACTTCATTGCTTATAGGATCTTTCATCCTGATTATCGTTTTCGTACTTATACATGTACCCACCTGGATAAATCAGGACTCCGCCAGGTGCCCTATTTTTTCTACTTGGAAAATCTGTATTCTATGTCAAGGCTCAGATTATGCTCGTTTAAAGCTTACTTACCACCAATGACGCTACTTGTTCTACCGGTCTAAAATAAAAATTCTTAAACGTTTCCTTATTAGGCCAGTCTGACGCCTTCAAAATATCTTCTAGGCGGGCTCCTGCCATAAAGGCCGACAACGCCATAGCACCCCTTATGGAATGTGATCCGAACTGACCTACATCTATGCCTGCCTCTGCCATACACCACCTTACCCATCTAGACAAGGTGGCTGATGCTACCGCTTTAAAAGGCTTCCTAATAGCTATCAACAATTGATATTCCCCCTTGGGTCTCACCATTATCGCCCTGTCCTCGTACACTTTCAAGCACCTAACCGGACATAATTTAGGCTTTCCCGGAAAAGCCATATACTCAACTGATTTAATGTTTGTCTTCGTTCTCTTCTCTATATAGAATACTACTCCTGAAGGTGAAAAGGATTTCCTATTTACCTCTAAAGCCTTCACATCAGACAAAGTAGTTAACTTAGCCCACAGCGCTTTCCTAGAAAGATACTCATTGTCTGGCCAAGTCTCAAACATCCTTAATACCTCACTCACATCCCGCAAACGAGAATATCTAGGTGTGGGTGGTCTCATGCATCTGACCCCTTTCAGAAGCCTACATACTAGGGGGTGCTCACCTGCTGGTCTACCCTCAATGTACACATGACCTGCTGATATCGCCGATCTAGAATTGTTAATGGTCCTGTAAGCTTTTGCCTGAGCCGCCTGTGCCGCCAAAAAATTCACTATGTGTACTACATCTGTTCGTATGGGATCAACCTTTCTCTCCATACACCAATTACTCCATCTACTCCATGCCACTCTGTAGGCCTTCCCGGTAGCTGGGGCCCATGACTCACTAATAAACTCCTGAGCTGTCCCCGAAAGTCCTGGCTTGGACCAATTCTTCCTGAAATCGCCCATGCTATCAGGTTCAAGTTCCCTGACCGTACCAATGGGTGAGTTTCTCCTGATGGATTTAACGATATGTCCTCTCTGAGTGGTAGCAGAATTGGAGCCTCGTAAGACTACTCCAGAAGGTCCAGAAACCAAGCCTGACCTCTCCAGTCTGGTGTCACTAGAATCACTGTAGCTTCTTGTCGCCTGACCTGCGCCATTGTGCGCGCTACCATGGCGAATGGAGGGAAAGCATATTCTTTTGCTGGTCCCCAAACCTGGAGAAATGCATCTGTCGCTGCCGCTTCTGGATCGGGTCTCCAGCTGTAAAACCTGGAGATCTTCCTGTTCAATCTCGACGCGAACAGATCTGTCTGACATGGACCTCTCTGATGCATAATACTGAGTTGTCCAGTTGCCAATCACTGGAGTCCCTCAAGTATCTCGAATTCCAGTCTGCTACCAGATTGAGATCTCCTGGCAGGTGTTCCGTTCTCACACTGACTCCCTTCTAGAGGCATATCTGCCAAAACTCTTTGGCCATCTCTGATCTCATTCCGCCTAGTCGATTTATATATCTGACTGCCGAAACATTGTCCATCTTTAAAAGAATGGCACCTTTCACTCAGATTCCAACACTGGACTGCGAAGGATTCCGCCAGAAGCTCCAGGCAATTGATGTGTAGACCCAACTCCTTGCTCGACCATCTCCCCCCTGTCAATTGGTCTCCACATCTGGCACCCCATCACCACCGACTGGCATCCGACTCTATCACCAGGTCCGGGGATGAGCCAAATATCGCCCTGCCATTCCATGCCTCCATGTGGTAATACCACCATTCCAGTTCCAACTTCGCCTCCTGAGACATAACCACCTTCTGTTTGTAAGATAGACCTCTCCTGAGATGATCTATCTTCAGCCTCTGCAACGCTCTGCAGTGCAGAGGTCCTGGAAATATCGCCTGAATTGATGATGACAGACGACCTACCAAACTCGCTATCTCCCTCAATGAAATTTCCTGTTTTGCCACCATACACTTTATCTCCTTCTTTATGGAATTCACCTTCTCTAACGGGAGTTTGAGAGAACCCTGAGTTGGCTCTAAGATGAAGCCTAGGAATTCCATTTCCTTCACTGGCTCTATTTCCGACTTCTCCTAGTTTATCAAAAACCCCAGTTGTTGCTGTCATGTCTTCGGCTCGTACCTCCGGCCATGTCCCGTCACCCAGTCACGGGACCACTCTCTCTCCCTCACCTCTCTCCCGGGACTCGCGCAGGCAACCCAGTCTGGCTCGCGCGCTGGCAAAACAATCGCCATACTCCTTTCAGTCGCGCTTACGGCCATTTCTCCCTTGGCAGTTGCCATGGAGATTAGGCAGCCGCTCGAGCGGTAACACACGCGCTCGTACCGTTGTGGCCCGGTCACGTGACTTGTCTATACGGTCATGTGCCCCGGGTTCACGGTCACGTGGCTCCATTCAATGTCACGTGACCAGGAAGTAAAACGGTATTTAAGCTGTTCAGTACCTGTACTCCACGCTTCACAGCTGATTTCCTTGGAGACCCTGTCTGGCCGACTTACTCGTGTTACTTACCCGGCTTCCTTGAAACCTCGTTCTTGCTTTTGGACTTCTTGTGGATCACGTTTGGCTGCGACGACACCGGCTCCTCTGTTCATCACGGCTTCTGACCTCGGACTGAATCACGGACTCCCTCTGGATCTTGCTCTTTGTTCTTCCATTTTTCGGACGGCTCTTCCTGGCTTCAGACCCTTCTTTTGCTCAACGGATTCCTCTTGGATTTCCCAGATCGCCTCGCTGCACGGTGGGTCACGCCTCCCAAGTGGTGGTTGTCATCTAATCGATTGGGACCCTTTACTCCACTACAACCCTCTCCAGGTGGAGACTGGCGAATGACAATTGGTCCTATCCCTGAAGGTGGGTCCCTTGCCTGCGTGAGTCCTGGAACCATCCTCCCTTGCAGGTTCAACGTCCTTTTTCACCAAGTCCCCGGTAAGACTCCGATTGTTCTCTGTTTGTAATACATGTAGTGCCCTGCCTGCTTGGATTGTAATCATTGCCTTCTTTCACAGCTGCCTTGGGGTTCCTAGTACTTCGGTTCCGGCTTCGGATCTTCTCCACCTGTGGCCTCAAGGGTTGCACAGGGAGTGATAAGTGATTCTCCCTGTGTGGCACTTGGGGACGGAGGTCTCCTATATCTTCACGACTATCAACGCACAACAGTTGCAACAAAACTGTAGTTATCTGAACCTGCTCTACCAGAATCTCCCTGTCCTGACACATCAGGCAGATATCGTCCAGACAAATAATCATCCTGATCCTCTGTTCTGTCAGGTATCTTACTACTGGTTTCAACAGCTTGGTGAAGCACCATGGAGCTGACGCCAGACCAAATGGAAGACATTTGAACTCCCACTTCTCCCCTTTCCATAAGAACTGTAATAGCCTCCTCTGATCCCTTTGAATCGGAATCGTTAGATATACATCTCTGAGATCTATCCTTGCCAACCAATCTCCTCTCTGAATGACATCTCTTAAAAGATGAATCCCTTCCATTTTGAAGTGTCTGGACACTAGAAAATAATTCAGTCCTTTTAGATGTATCACTGGTCTTACCTTGTTTTTCCCTTTCACTAAAAACTGGTTGCTTATGAAACCTCCCAGACCTTCTGAGGCTGGGCCTATTGCGTTCTTTACCTTGAGTAACTCTACCTCTCAGTCCAATAGCTCCTCGTCCTGTTTGCTGAACCTTATCTGCCTTGGCAGCGTTACTTGAGACGGTTCTTGCCAAAATTCCAACTGAAAACCTTGCACAGTCTGTCTCACCCACGCATCTGAGGATAACTCCTCCGATTGTTCTACATGTAACTCCACTCTCCCTCCTACTGGAGGGATACTCACATCCACCTTTTCTACTGCTTTTATTTTTCTCACCTGAATTATTCTGGTGCTGTTGTCTATTGTTACTTCTCCAACCTCTAGCCCTGCATCTTCCCCTGGAAGGGAAGAAAGGGTTCGACCGGCGGTCCTCTTGCTTCCAGCTGGATCTGTCACTATAGGACCTTCTATAATGGCCGCGGCTGGACGAGCAGCCCTTTCCTCCTCCAGCCCTCTCAAATAACTTTCTCCGAAAACGTTCTTCAATGAAGATTGCGCCCTGTCCATGGACACATATGTGCTGGCAAACTTTGCCATATCCTTGATAAACAGGTCTCCAAACAGCTTGCCCTTCGCTGCAGTCGCCTGTTCTGATGCCGCCAGCTCACCTAGCCTGGTGTCCAATTTCATTAAAATGGACCTCTTCCTCTCTGGCCAGCGCTGAGTTGGCATTTCCCAACAGGCATAGGGCCCTCTGCGCCCAACCAGCCACAATGTCCGGATCCATGGGTTCCTTTTTAGCTTTGGCTTCCTCAGCCAGTTGCCAGATTTTTGTAATCGGTCCCAACATGTCCATTAGTTTATCCTGACAGGACCTCCAGGACCTTGAATGCCTCTCTTCACGTCCCCTGCCATATCTGCCCAGGAACGTGATTATCCTGTCGTCAATATCTGGGGTCTCGACCACCCTGTCCAGAATCCTCGGCCTCGGGCATTCCGCTTTTAGCTTGCTTCTTGCTTGCTTGCTCAACAGTGCCCTCAATCATTTCCTGATATATTCTGCAATCTTTTCCAGAGGATCCCACTCATTGGACCTCGGATGCACCAGATCCTCCGGATCGTACTCATCTTTCTGTGGGTCCTCCTCTTCCCTCCTGCCTTTCTTGCTTTTGGGCTGCCATTCGTCCTCATCTGGGGAGGTCTGACTCTCTGATGTACTGTCTATCTCTGATTTCGAACTGCTTCTGCAGTAATCCTCATCAGATTCGCTCGAACATGTGACATGTCTCTCACGAGACCTCGCCTTTCTTTTCCCCGCTTTGGATCTGCGAGGAGAACCCGGGGGGTCTGGGCGCTACAGTTCCTGCGGGTCTTTTTCTTACTTCCCCCTTTTTTCCTGTGCGCCTTGTCCTGTGACAAAGCCGCCAGGTCCTGTAATATGCCCCTTTCCCTATGGGGCCTCTCGGCACTATCCAGTCTTTTAATTGCTTCGCTCATGCGTAAGCCGCTCACATGAAGACCTTCTGATCCCGCTGAGTAATCACTCATCTTGCTCAAAGTGCTGTGTAACATATCTATATATGTGCAGTTTACCTGGGCTGCCCCGTCAATTATATATATATTTGTAGCTAGGCGAGTCTCAGACGATGCCAGCAGTTTGTCTTGGGTCTGTGCCCGTCAAAAGAGAGTAAAATCAATATTTTTCCCAGGTCTTACCTCCCCAGGAAGGCAGATTAAGAGGGGTTTACACTAGTTTACTTGGGACTGGGCCCGTCACGCAATCAACAGTACAGCTGTGGCTTTGTAGCCTGCAACGCTGCTTTTCAGCCACCAGGTGGTGCTTGTGGTCCAATATGCCAAGATATTTGTCTCTTTCTCTCTGCCAAGCGTATAGCGGATCAATCACTTGAAAACAACTCTCTCTGTTCCTTACACACGTCTAACCTCCTTCTTTCACGAAGATCACAACGGCGCCAGAACCGCAAGTCCCGTCGTGCCGTTGCGAAACTTCCGTTCTACAATGCCTCCTGCTGAGGCAAGTCAAGATGCCGGAATCCGTGATCCCGTTGCGTCTAAATGCGGATATGCTCTGCCTGTACGCTAAGCGCCGCTCTATAAGCGCCTTTAGCCGCGCGCGCGCTCCAAAATAGTATTAAAGACTCTCAATAAACATTCTAACATTTATAAACACTTCATGACAGAATCGTAAAACCAAAAGTACTTATCTCAGCTTCTCGAGCAGCAAAGAAAGAGGAAGGACTATGGTTGCAGCAAGTGTTATACAGGATGTGAGGAGTAATAATTGGACAGAGAAATCATGTGATTTTAGGAATTTATGAAAAATGGACTACAAATTCACTGGTTTTGTTGGGAATTGTAGTTTTTTGTGTTATTGTTTTTCATAATTGTTTTTGCTGAAATTGCTGCTCGAGTAGTAAAGAGTAGTTCAGAGCATGATCTGAGCCGCCAAGTCTTGACATAGAATCCCTCAATTCACAATACATTCCAGCCTGGCCCTGAAAAATATTTTTTAATGCTCCTATTCCCAAATATGCCAGTAGTACCACTGCAAAAATCGTTCAAGATTGTGCCCACTAAATAGGCCAGCATATTTATGGCATTTGGACTATTGCAATGGAATTTATCTCGGCCAACCTGAGTTCTTAGTTCAACGGATGAAGATTTTACAGAACTCTGCAGCAGGTTTAGCCTTGGGAGTACACCGGTTGGCACACTCATCTTCTACTTCAACAACTCCACTGGCTTCCTGTGAAAAGTTGTATCAATTTTAAGATTTTGTGCATTACACACCGTGCTGTTCATCAATCAGGCGTGTCCTTTCTTCAGTCAAAGCTGACTCAGAACACTCCCCCACAATCTTTATGATTTTCTTCAAAGCTTTTATTGAAGATTCTGAGGTTCCGCAGGCTGCGTGCGGGAGGTCATTCCTTTTCTGTTCTTGCCCCTACTTTGTGGAATTCTCTTCCTCTTCAGCTTTGAGAAATTGCTGACCATCTTAGTTTTCGCAAAGCTCCCAAGACTAATTTGTTCTAGCTGGTTTTGGCTCTGTTTGCTGGCCCATCAGTTTTTGCTTTTAGCGCCTAGATGCCTGCGGGTGATAGTTCTGCGCTTTACAATACAAATACATACATACATGGCGTCTTGTCAAGGACATATTCCTGATTAATCGTCCACAATATATGGCAGTATGGCCCTCCAAAACAGTTTGTAATGCTCCTGCACCTAAATATGCTAATATTGCCATGGTTAAACACTTTGAGTGCACTCACAATATATGCCAGAATGTGAATACGAATTACATGTTAAGTATGGCCCTTTAAAGCACGTTTGAATGCTGCCTGTCCCCAGATATAACAGTGTTGTCATGCAAAACACTTAGTCAGCATATGAACAATGCATGCCACTTTCACTGTAATAACATTTTCATGAGGGGGGCGTGGCCTGGAGTTCATGGCGCACAGAGGCTGAATCGCCGAGCTCCGGCCGAGGCGCCGTTTCTAGATCCTGTTGCCGCCCTAATATATACACTCGGAGACGAAAAAGCAACTCCGAGGACGGAGGAAGCGGTCCCCGACAAGGCAGAGCTGTTCCGCCGCGAAAACGGACCAACAGGACGCGAGGGACCGCATTCGAACCGGTCCCCCCCTGCCCGTCCTCGACTGCATCCAAGATGGTGGATCGCCGATAATTGCAGCCTTCTTAAGGAGGCGAAGCCAACCGCTGCGGCTCCCGCGGGCGCTCCTCCCGGAGCTTACAGGAACACACTGAGCCCCGGTCTTCCACAAGAATACCGGTGAGACACGCCCCGGCGCCCCTCACCGCACCGAGGACAGCTGCGGGGTTCCTGCCCCGAGCGGGATTGGGGTCGGCGCGGACCGCGAGCCGCCTGGAGCGGAGGGAGCGGCTCGTGAGGCCCGGAATCACCCATCCAGATCTCCTTCCCATCGCGGCCCGGAGGCCCGCAACGAGCTTGGAGACGCCAAGCACACTTGCACGGATACCCGGGGGCTCGAGCCTGCGACCAGAGAGAGGAGCGGCTTGGAGGCAGCGAGGCGGCGGGCTCCTGATTACCCGACCTCACTGAAGCGGAGGCGGACAGTTCAGGTGAGGAGCTGGAGGGAATTACCCATTGCGCCCACCATATGCGTTTGGGGTGACACATCCAGTAGAGGCGAATGGCCTCGCCCCAGTAACTGTCCACCGGACATAAATGTACAACAGACCCTCGAAGACCAAGCACACGCAATTGGGCCCGGGGCACAAGAAATTAACTTCTAACCCCTCTGTGTTGACGGCCATAATTCTGCCCCAACGTAAAAAGACTGGTACACCCGCCCAGTCCTGAACTTCACCTCACAAATTATACGCCTTGCCTCTGCAGCACGTCGAACAACTCACGACTTGAAGATGGCTGCCAGGAACAAAGGGAAACCAGCTACCATGGACTCGTATGTTTCCACTAAATCCAAAACCCCTACGCATACTCGCCCTCCCACCCAGGAACCGGCACAGGCAAGAGAGGGTGAAACAGCTGACAACCATACCCAAGTAATGGAGGCTATAGCTTCGCTAAGAACACACATAGACACTAAAATGGAGGAATTCAGATCCAACATCCAACTCATACGCCAAGATGCCAGAAACTTGTCTGAGAGGGTGAAAAACGCTGAGACAACCATTTGTGAAACGACTGAAGACACCGTAGCCCTGAAAGCCAAAGTCATAGACCTAGAGAGGAAGGTGGCGGCACTAGAGACAAGATCTGAGGAAGCCGAGGGTCGGGCCAGAAGGGGAAACATCAGAATACTGGGAGTGCCTGAGGGAAGCGAAGGCCCGAATCCAACGGCCTACACTGAGTCTCTGATACTACAGGAGATAGGCGCAGAGAAGCTAACCCAAGGATTCTCAGTCGAAAGGGCACATAGGTCCCTCCAAAAGAGGCCCCCACCTGGTTCGCACCCCCGCCCCATAATTGCCAAAATACTCAACTTTCAAGACAGAGAGACCATCCTGAGGTATTCCAGAGAGGAAGGTCCAATAGAACGGGGTAACTCCAAAATCGCTATCTACCCTGATTATACCCAGAAAGTTCAGAGGGAAAGAAACTCATTTGTACCAGTGAAAGCAAGACTAAGACAGCTAAACTTGAAATACATGCTCCTCTACCCCTCGAGATTGAAGGTCATCTTCAAGGGACGGGCGATATTTCTGGAAAATCCAACAGCCGCCAATATGTGGCTAGAAGATAACAACCTCGCAGAAGGGACAGACGCTCCCCAGACCGCATGAGACACGACCCCATGGAAGGACACGTCAACCACAAGTGGCCGGACCACGGAAGGTAATCCAGCTAACAGTCAGCTACACAGAAACGGCCCTCATTCGGCCTCGCCGCCAGACACCAGACCTATCCCCCGCAAACAACCTAGGTCGGGCCAACCACCCGCCTAACCTACCTCACGCCCGATACCCGGATGGGTCTAGACGGCTTGAGAGCGCCTGAGCACCACAATGACGATGCAGTCGCTGGGCGCACCAGTTTGAGTTCTGTTAATTGTTCTGTTAGTTACACAGTCTACATATCACGGACGCCGAAAAAAGGCAAGAAGGATGTATGCTACTACTCAGAGGGCGTGGAACTGGACTACCTTCGCCTGCTGTATCATAACTCACGACTAGGATTGACCCAGACTCCCGTCGAGGAGTGGCCTGCCGGGCCTGAAGCACTGCTCCGATGGAGTCACATCTTAAAGTAATGACGTGGAATGTGATGGGGATGAGTTCATACCTGAGGCGGAATCGAATACAGTCCTACCTCAGCAGGAAGAACATATCGATTGCAATGTTGCAAGAGACACATCTCACGGAGGAAGCCATGTCTAAACTAGCGGACAAATGGGCTGGGACCGGGAGAGGATCACCTTACTCCAAATACTCGAGGGGAGTGTTCACCTGGGTGAACCCGAATGTACCCTTCCAATTACAAGGATTCGAATCTGACAAGGAAGGAAGGTACGTGATAGTGTGGGGCACTATTGAACAGACTCCAATTTGCTTAGTCAATTCGTACTTCCCGCAACATGGAATACCTTCGCACCTCAAGGCAATATGCTCACGGATGACACACCATCGAAACAAGACCTTCATATGGGGAGGGGACTTCAATTGCGTCATTGATGGTTCTAAAGACAGGTCTACACCACCCCCCCACCCAAGAAACCCCGCTACGTCTGCTTTGACAGACGCGCTGGAACACCTTGACTTGGTTGACATATGGAGGGAACAGCATCCCGAAGAAAGGAACTACTCCTACTATTCGGCCCCACACAAGGTCTACACAAGAATCGACCACTTGTTTGTCGACAGAGAACAAGCTTCACTGGTTGAAACCACAATGTACTTGGGAAGATAAATCTCTGACCATTCCCCACTGGTCATGCATTGGCAAGTCAAGAGGCCTAGACCTCCAATCCCCATGTGGAGAATGCCCACGGCGACCCTCGCCGACCCTGTTTTTAAAGAGGACCTCGCCGAAAAACTTGAGGAATATATTGACATTAACAAAGGCTCAGTATCTACCTGGAGCACACTATGGGAGGCCATGAAGGTAGTAGTCAGAGGAGAAATAATATCCAAAGCTGGGGGCACTCGTAGGCAACTGAGGGCTGAGCTCGAAGCACAGGAAGAGGAGATCTTCCGACTGGAATCCACCTCATCCACTACACCAGAAGTTGAAGGGAGACTGAAGGAAGCCCGCGAGAAATGCCAATCTTCCTGGGATAGACTGGAGAAGTTTGATTTTGCAACATACACCGCTAGATCCCACAGGGAGTCCGACAAACCCGGAAGACTGCTGGCTTGGTTGTGCAAGCGAGAACGCCCCAAACACCTCCCAATGGAGATACTCGATGAAAAAGGGATACGGCACAGGACACAACTGGGTATTAATGAAGCGTTTGCCAAATTCTACTCCACGTTATACTCCCATGACACACAAATATCCAGGGAGGATATTAGAGACACACTAGAAGAGATAGGCCTCCCTAGAATATCCAGCGAACAAAGAGAAGCATTAGAATTGGAAATCACGGCTGAAGATGTGACAGCAGCAATCAGATCACTGGCCACCAGTAAGGTCCCAGGAAGCGACGGCCTTCCGCCCGAATTCTACAAAACGTATGAAACCACTCTCACCCCGATTCTCCACGGGGTCTATCAGGAGGCTTATGAAAATGGGGTCCTACCTAACACAATGAAAGAGACGATAATAATTCCCATGCTTAAACCGAACAAACCACCCAACGATTGTGACTCCTATCGCCCTTTGGCCATGTTAAATTACGACAGCAAGATTCTTACCACCATACTGGCCTGCAGACTTGCTAGGGTGGTTGGGTCCCTAATACACGAAGATCAGAATGGCTTTGTTCCAGGACGCAACACCACGGCCAACCTGAGACGACTCCAGCATGTCATGGCCGAAACCTGTGAGAGCGAAGAGGACCTAGCGATTTTATCGCTCGACGCCATTAAGGCCTTTGATTCCATCTACTGGGAGTGGCTTATCGAGGTACTGAGAGGGTTTGGGTTTGGCGAAGGCTTCATCAGATGGATCACAGTGCTTTATAATTCTCCCATAGCAAGAGTAAAGACCGGTGGAATGGTGTCAGAACCCTGGAAAATACAGAGGGGCACCAGACAAGGGTGCCCACTGTCGCCCATGCTATACATATTGGGCCTGGAGCCGATTGCCATATACTTTAGGAAACAGTTTTTTGATGCAGGCATCACGGTAGGCAACGAACACAATATAATATCACTGTACGCGGATGATGTGCTACTATACTTGAAGGATCCCCAAGCCAACGCACCAATCACACTGGAAGTACTGGACAACTTCGCAAAATACTCTGGGATCAAATTCAGGAGACTGAAATCCTCAGCTTTCCCTTTGGCGAGCTTGAGAGGCCTCGACGAGGCAGAACTCCCGAATATAGGGATGAAGTGGCAAATCGACAAGTTCCGTTACTTAGGAATCAATGTGGGCCACACCCCGGAGATCACACACGACTACAATACTGAAGCAGCAATAACCAACCTCCGCAGATCTATGAAATTCTGGTCAAGACTCCCACTTGCGATGGTAGGAAGAGCAGCAATTATCAAGATGATAGTTCTCCCCCGTTTTTTATATTTCTTTGCCAACATATGCCACTACGTCAGACCGCCCTTCTTTAAGAAACTGGAGTCACTCATCAAGGACTTCCTGTGGGGACCTACCAGGCACAAATTGTCTTTAGCTACCCTATACCTACCGCATAAGGAAGGAGGAATACAACTCCCAGACCTCCAGCTGTATTATCTTGCGGCACAGCTCAGCCATGTGACTAAGTGGATCTCAGACGAACCATCGGCTGAGCTGGGACTGATACGACAAGCTTCCTCCAAAGTAGTCCCCAGAGAAATGCTTTGGAACCCCTTACAACAGAAATCCGGTGCCCCCATGATTGTCGAACTTGGAAGGCAGATCTGGTCCAGAACTTGCTACATTAGGCGAGTGAAACATCCCTACTCTCCAGACAACCCCATCCTGGTTGACATATGCAAAACACAAACGGATCTCTCAATAGCCAGGAGATGGGAGGACGTTGGAATTTACACATGGGGAGATATGTTTGAGGATGGCGAGTTCAGGGACTTTGAATCTTTACAGACCAACGAAGGGCTATCAAGTGGCCAATTTCTCTGGTATCATCGCATCAAACTAATCGCTAAGAAAAACTGGAGCAGCTGGCCAGAGGAACCCACCCCGGACCCACTGTTGCAAGAAATGCACGACCTTACAGATGGCTGGAAACCTGTCTCCCGACTATATAAAAGACTCAACGACAAACCTAATCCCAAAAGCTCGGCGCTAAAGGCGAAGTGGGAAGTAGATCTTGAAACTGCACTCACAGACAAAGAATGGGAGAGAGTACTTTTATACCCCAAGAAGGTCTCGAGGAACTCTAGATTTGGTCAGATACAACTAAACGTTCTATACCGGACGTACATGACCCCGCACAGGGTGGCCTCCTTTAACAAACAGGCCTCCTCAGCATGCCCATGGTGTGGGACTGACAAGGCTGATCTCATCCACATGCTCTGCAATGGCGCTGTGGTCCAGAGTACAACAGACCTGCACAGACGCCGGAGTAAGCAGATATGCGTGGACACCCGGAGAATGCCTATTAGGGACTTACCCTAGGCCAAGCAAATACAAACACGTCATAAAGTTGATGGATATCGCATGCATACTGGCGAAGAGAACCATAGCCATGGCATGGAAGACACCAGGAGGGCCGAGACATGAACGCTGGTTGAGAGAATTGGAAAGATGGACCACGGCCGAAACCAGAGCCTGGCAAGATGGAATCATCCCTGGAGGAGACATGACGAGTGGCACCCTTGACTCTTGGAAGGCCCTCCTGCGAGACATACACTTCAGCGCAGATCATAAACCCCCCTGAAGAACTTCATCACTATTACTATACCTGAAGCCAAGCATTGAAACAGAGACGATGTCATCTCGACCATTGTCCCCTTCACTTCCCGAGAAATGGAACTCTTACCGGTAACATACCCATCTGAGCCAGACGATCCTTCCATATGTAGACTGTCGTTGTTTAGTTTTAGAAGTTTTATTTTCGGTAACTTCACACATTTATAATGTACCTAATACAAAAGCTAAAGGAATGCGTTACAAAAATTACCCCACTCTAAGGAGATGCAACTAATAGGAAGAAACGCATTTGGAGACAGTTACTGTTGGTTATTGTTCGGTTACAATGTTCTTAAACCTGTGTTATATGTTATATGTTGGCAACCATGCATATTGATGGTACTATGTTAATTTAAGAAATGCCAATAAAAACATTTTAAAACAAACAAATAACATGTTCATGATGCCTCAGTCCACAATATGAGCCAACACACCATTGAGTAAGCTCCAGACATGCTCCTGTCTTGGCTATCAACCTCTACTCGACCAATCACATACACACACACACACACACACACACACACACAAGATTCTAACATAAACTTACTGATAATGCTTGCAAACGCTAATTCAAACCTTCTTGCACACATACATTACATTACAACGAAAACATACACACACATACACTGTTAAAATAAAAAAAACACAAACTTACCTCAACAGGGTGATCACGTCTTAGGTCTTATTTATTTATTTATTTATTTAGACATTTGTAAAGCACACGTAACCCAGAGGCAACTGGGTGGGTGCTGGTTTATGTAAGAGTGGTGGTTACAGTAGTTAATATTGCAATGGGTTAGCTATAGATTGAGGAATGCCTGGCCTCTGCTCGCCTTTCCTGTAAATGCTTACATAACGGCCTCTGGCAGACCTCTTTGCATTCCTTCCCACAATGAGTAGGCTTCAGGTCCTTCCTGTAGCATGTGCGAAAATAAGTCTTTTTCTGACCTCCTGCCCCTTTCCACAATGAATGTATGAAAAGTAATTATCCGACATCCGCGCTCTTTTCCGCAAAGTATGCATTAACTGTTTTTGTTTGACATTTGCTCTTTCCTGGAATGCATGTGAGAGGGGAATCTTTGTCCAACATCTGTGCACCATCCTGCAAACTGTATATACTGTCTTTGTTCGCCATCTGCGCACTTCCTTTTGGAATGTATGTGAAGCAGCTCATGTTTAACATTTGTGTGTCATTCTTGAAATTTACGTAAAGCCTGCCTTTGTACCATTTGCTGAGAAAGCAGTTAAAGTATTTTGCCAGGAAAATGTAATTAAGTATGAGCATCCTGTTTTGACAAATTATAAGGCTCAATGTTAAGAGTTTGCTATAAAAGGACATGAATTTGTAACCTCAGCAGCTCATTCCAACACCGCATTCCTGACGGTGTGGCACAGTTTCCCCTTTCGCGAAAGCTCTTGTCTTGACTAAATAAATAATTGTTGAACTCACTTACTAGTGTGTTATTTGAAGGAGACCTCTGCCATTGTAATTATAGCCATTTACAAATTGGCGTCCCTGGGTGGGCTCCGCAGTGGTAGCCCTTCGCTTTGAAGCGTACCCCCCATTGAACCCTGTCTTATGTTATGTTATTTTGCTTGCACCACGCCAAAGCCCGTAGGCATCCAGGCGCCGAGGGATGGATATACTGACCAAAGCTACTTGCAGGAGTTCATACTAATTAAAGAGATGCATTTTCAATTGTTTCCGGAACGCAAAAAGATCCTTAGTCTTATGCAGGGATGTCGGTAGCGCATTCCATGCCTTTGCTCCTTGGTTATGAAAGGCCCTGCCGAGCCCACGGGATTGTTTAACTCAGTGTTGTACTAATAAGAAGTCTTCGGCTGACCTAAGATTTATTTTGGGCTGATAGATGCTAACAACATCCTTCAGATAAGCTGGAGCATTCCCAAAAATGCATTTATGGCAGATAGTTTAAACTGGATTCTGGCTTCCACAGGAAGCCAATGTAGTTTTTTCCTAGCTGCCGTAGTAGGTTCTAAACGTTTCATCTGGAAGACGATGCGGATGGCTTTATTCTAGACTTTTTGTAGTTCTGAGCTTATGACGCCGACACCTGAGCCCCACATCTATCGCACCTTTGATGCACAAACAGCGCTGTCCTCATTGATGGACAGGCTCAGGACGGGGGATAGGATGCTGCCCTGCTGGAGGATAAGGAACTTGACAGAGGACGGAGGTCTCCAATGGTGCGGTGAGTTGATTGTATCTGCAGATATTGTATTGGATGATGGTAAACCACATTGGTATCCGTTTTATGGTACGTATTGATTGATTTTGGTAAAGATATATTATTGAAAATGGGTAATTTGTGTGATAGAATTAGTAATGAGAAACCTATGCATGCGCCTGCTGAAGGCACCCCATGTCATCAGATGTTAACTAGTCATGGGCTGGGAGCAATACAGTTTTGTAAAAATTTGGAAGAATATACAAAGAAATCTGTGCAGTACCGTTGACCACAGGCTGGAACTTTTTGTTTGAAAACTTTTGAGCATTTAGAATTGGTAGTATTGAGGAAAAAGGTCCACCCTGCTCTGCATGATGCTGTTTGCCAATGGCGAATAGAAGCCATCAAACATAAAATGACAGAAGAAAAGAAGGATAGGAAGAAACAAAAACGCTCTATAGAACAGAAAGCATGTGAGTTAGACAATCAGGAATTTGAAAAGAAAATAGACATGGAAGATAGAACAACCCTCATAAAATACAGTAAGGTATGCACCCCCTCCTACCAAAAACAGGAAAGGAAACTGCCAGTCCTGACAGTGAGAATGATCAGTATGCAATCAGATTAACACTGAATCTTCTGCGACTGACAATACCTGTTATGTCCCAATCTAAAGTTGGGCCTACTATCCCCTCTGCACCTCCCTCTGCAGTCCCTCCCCCATATACTGCCCATTCTGGTACTATGGACCCAAACAGTACAGAAGAGGTAGAAGGAGGGAATTTTACTAGATATCCTGCCTTTTCACGGGTTGAATTTGCAAATTTAGAAAACAATGCACATGATTTGTTTTACGATCCAGGCGTAGGGGCGTGCAGAAGTTATACACCTGCCAAAAGAAGGAATTCCGACAGTTAATGAAAATGCATAGAGATCTTGTTCATCTGTGGTTGAGAGATGAGGCTAAGTGCCACTGGCCCCAGGGGTTGTATGAAGTCTATCAGAGCCTTAGCACTGAGAAGGATCGGGCAACAAAGGTTATGAAAGACTACAATGACCAAGAAATAGGGGAAGAACGGGAGAAGGAAAGGAGAAAGCATGCCCTTAAGGATGCCAAATGAACTGCTGACAATTTAATTGAAAGAATACTTGGTGAAAAGGAGGGAGGGAAGCTGGACTACTGGACGGGAGTTGGATGGACTCCTGGATAGGATAGGATTGGAATGTGAGGAGGGTGAGCGGGAGGATGTTTGTAAGAAGGTGAGAGAATGTAAGGGCGAGTTAGGGAGCTATGACCCCAACTGGGAAAAAGAGGACCCCCGTAGGACATGTAGGTTGTTCAAGGGAGTGTTTCTCCCAAAAATCCAAACTATGGCACCCTTAAGAGAATGTGCACCTATTGTCACAGGAAATGCAGACCCAAGCAAGGCCCCTGTGATAACTAAGACATACGTCTATGTACCCCTTACCACGGCAGAATTGTTTAGCCTAGCAAGGAACACACCAGACCCTAGGACTAATGCTGCAGGATTCTACAGAGAACTGAGAGCGTTGTTTAAAATGTGCACCTTAACTGTGCAGGACATTGATTATGTAATGTCGCTGTAACCCCGGCTGATGTATTGGAACCTTTTAGATTGCAAAATCACTCCAGATACACTATTAACTGGGCGACATTAGAATAGCAAGATAAGGACCGGCAACCAACTGACCCCATTCCGGATGAAATGAAACTTTAGGGACAAGAATGTTGAAGGCGTTGAGTGAGGTACTGCCAGAGGTGGACGTGAATGTTGAGAAAATGGATGCTGTTATACAGGGCCCTGCAGAGACGGTTGGGGATTATTTCTTGAGATTTTAAGGTGCATTTAAGGTGCACAGTGGACAGTCTGTTAGTGACCCCACGGGCCAGAGATATTTTGCCATGGGCTCTGTGAAGGGCTTACGTAAGGGAATTAAAAAACCACTTAAGTTGGGCGAAAGTACTTGGCAAGCAACCACCCAGTTCCAGATCCTAGAGATGGCTAAATATTATGAACGGCAAGAGGGGGAAGAAGTGGAAGGTAAAAGACAAGCAGACAGAAACTTAAAAAACAAAGTACTAATGCAACAATTGCTACAAGCACCTTATAATAAACCCAAGGACCAGAGGCCGCAGATGCGGAATGCTGCAGAGGGCTCCCAGCAATGGACACCGCCCAGACTGGACCAGTGCTCATTATGTAGACAGACAGGCCATTGGAAGAATAACTGTCCTGTGCTAATGGTGTGGAACGGTCAGCAACCAGGGGGAAGAGATAGGGGACGTGGGGGAGCCATTGCAGGGCCACCCCAAGGGAGCAGGAGATTCAGCAAATCGGCGGGTAATGTGTTTTCAGCAAGCGGCCCACAACGACAAATGGTTGGAGTGAATGGAAAAGGGTTTGTAGAAGATGAATTGAGTGGAAGGATGTTTTTTTGATGATACTGCAACATTCAGTTGAAACACCCTTAGTGAACCTGGGGAGACAGTGTCTGTTCCTATAGATCAGAAAGGACCTTATGTTAAATTACAAATAGGACAGCACCCCACCGTTAAATGCTTGGTTGACACCTGCGCAGGTAACAGCTTGGTTGAAGTCAAGACCGTCCCCCCCAGTTCCACTATCGTGAAAATAAGGTATCTGTAGGGTTTGGTGGGGAACCCATATGTACTCAACTGGTTATCCTCTTACCTCTCTTACCGCTCCTTTACAGTCTCCTGGGGTGGCCAGTCCTCTCCTAACTATCCGCTTGAATATGGTGTACCCCGGGGCTCTGTCCTAGGCCCTTTCCTCTTCTCTCTATACACCTCCCTCATTGCCCCTGTTATCTCCTCGTTTGGCATCTCCCACCACTTCTATGCCGACGACACAACTCTTCCTCTCCTTCTCCTCCTTCTCAACTGACCTCCACCTACAACTCTCTTCCTGCCTTACTGCCATCAAGAATTGGATGTCTTCCCGATTTCTCTCTCTCAACACCGACAAGACAGAAGTCTTATTTTTCCCTCTAACTCTCTTCCCCCTTTCATTCACTTCCCTCCCTCCAATCTCCCTATCTCTTCTTAGGCTCGTAACTTAGGCGTTCTCTTCAACTCCTCTCTCTCCTTCTCCCAACACATCTCCCTCACTTCTCGCTCCTGCCGCTTCCACCTCTTCAACATTCGCAAAATACACCCCTCTCTCACTTTCCACACTACTAAACTCTTAAATCTTCTCCTGCCTCTTCTACTGCTCTTCCTTACTCTTTGGACTTCCTACTTCTCACCTTGCCCCTCTTAAATCCATCTACCACTCTGCTGTTCGCACCCTCTGTCTCCTTACCTCCCGTGATTCCATCTCTTCCTCTCTCTCCTAACTTGGCTGGCTTCCTTTTCACTCCCAACTTAAATTTCAATTTCTCTGTCTTGTCTTCAAATCTCTTCATGGTCTTGCCCCCTTATATCTCCTCCCTTCGCTCCTTCTACTCTCCCTCCCGTTCCCTCCGGTCTGCTGACCATTTCCTTCTCACTTCAACCCCTCCTCCCTGTGCCTCCTCCCGTTTTCGCTCCAGCTTCCAGCTCTTAGCTCCTCTACACTGGAACTCCCTTCCTCTTGCCATCCGTTCTTCCCCCACCTTCCCCTCATTCCGCACTTCCCTTAAATCTCTCCTTCTCCATCCTCCTCCTTGAATACCCTACCCCCTTCTACTTCCCCCCTTCTTGTCTCTTTTTCCCTGACTCTCTGCCCTGCCCTCCTCTTCCCCCACCCCTCTTCCTCCCTCCCTTTCCCCCTCCTGCCCTCCTCCTCCTTCACTCCACCCCCAACTTGTCCCATCTCCCTTTCCTCCCTCCCCTTCAGCTAATTGCTCTTTCCAAATTGTTTTGTTGTTTGATTGATTCATATTGTTATGCTTCAACAGTTTATCGTTTATGTTTTATGTATCATGTTGTTCTATGTACAGCGCTTTGGCGTAAGGCGCTATATAAATCAATAAAATACAATACAAATACAAATACTCTGGTGTCTCAGAAAATTGAGACATCTATATGTGGAGTGAGATTGATAAACAAATGGTTACTAACCAACAGTTGTCCTGAAAATCTCCTTGGGTTGGATTTATTGAAAGCCTTAAATGCAACTATTTATTGTTCACCGGCAGGTGTACGCATGACTATATATAAGCCCAAAATGGAAGGTTGTTATCTGGCTGAACCCTTGCCTCCAGAATTACAGGAGCTGCCTGCAGTGCTTTGGGCTGCTGGAAGTAATGATGTGGGGGTTTTGAATATCCCCCCTGTTGTGATAAAGGTAAAACATGGGGTTCCTGTGCCACGGACTCCACAAAATAGAATATCACCAGAAGGGGAAGCAACATTAGTGAGAATTGTACAGAATTTAATACCGCTTGGAGTTGTTGAAGAGTGTGACAACAGCCCGTGTAATTCTCCTGTGTTACCTGTCCGAAAGAAAGGAGATGAAGTGACCCCCTACAGGTTTATTATTGACCTCAGGCAAAATCAACAAAGTTGCAAATCCAAGATATCCAGTTGTCTCCAGTGTGACCAGTATTCTCACAATGGTCCCCCCCCACAGCCACTTATTTCAGTGTTGTTGATTTGAAGAATGCGTTTTTCTCCAAACTCATAGCTTAAGAGTCAAGACACCTTTTCTCCTTTGTATTAGCACAGCGGCAATACAGGTTTTGCACCTCAAGGGTACACAGAGAGTCCAGCTATTTTTAGACAAGCATTAAAACAACAGTTGGATGAGGTTCTATTGCCCCCAGGGGTAATGCTCATACAGTATGTGGATGACATACTTACATGTGGAGATACCAAATTGAGTTGTAAGGAAGGTACCCTGATTGTATTACAGCATTTGGCATACCATGGCCACAAAGTGTCACTTAAGAAAATGCAATATGTACAGTTAAAGGTTGATTGCTTGGGGTATGTGCTCAATGCAGAAGGTCGATCACTGTCACCTGAAAGGATACAAGTAATACAAGAAATGGCCTATCCTGGTACCTTTAGAGAATTGAGACGCCTGCTAGGTATTACTTCATATTGCCGTCATTGGGTTCCTGAGTTCTCACTACTGGCTAAGCCCCTGTTACAATGTTTAAAAATAGAAAAGGATCAGACCCCCTTAATTTGCACGCAGGAAATGAGAGAGGCCTGCAACGGCTTAAAAAGTGCCTTGTGTAGTGCCCCGGGACTCGGGACACCCAATTATGGCAAGCCATTTACACTTTTTGTACATGAACAAGAAGGTTGTGCCCTATCTTTATTAACCCAGGAACAAAATGGAAGGTAGAGGCCTTGTGCTCATTTGTCTGGCACTTTGGATAGTGTGGCAGCTGCACTGCCCCCATGCATGAGATCAGTTGCTGCAGCAGCAGTAGCACTTAAGCAGAGCGCTGGTTTAGTGTTGGGGACTGCGATAACTGTAAGGGTACCCCATGCGGTGGATGTGTTGCTCAAGAGAACACAGACTCAGCATTTAACGGCAGCCTGCCTAACCCAGTACGAACTGACATTGTTTATACCAAATGTTACTATTGTGAGATTGCAATACTTTGAACCCAGCATCCCTTTTGCCCTTGCCAAGTGGGGAGGGAGACCAAGACATGCATGATTGTTTAATACACACTGATGAACAGACCCGAGGTAGGGTCGACTTGAGTGACCTTCCCTTGGAGGGAGGTGATGTGATTCTATTTTATGATGGCTCATGTTAAAAATTGGAAAGCGGGGAAACAGTGGCTGGTATGCGGGTATGCGATAACCACTGAAAATGATATTGTCCATATGGAGCGCATACCTGAATTATCAGCACAAGCTGCAGAATTAAGGGCATTGACAAAGGCTTTAGAACTGAGCAAGGACCTAGCTGTAACCATCTATATGGATTCAGCCTATGCACATGGTGTGGCCTTTAATTTTGGCCTACTATGGAAAGAAAGGGGGTTTCTTACCTCACATGGTACCAAAATAAAGCATGTCGATTTGATAAGAAAATTGTTAGCAGCATTGGCTGAACCCGCCCGGGTGGCTATACTGAAATGCTCCGCCCACAGAAAGATAGTAGATTTTGTGGGCCAAGGGAATAATTTGGCATACCAAGTGGCTAAATATGACACAGAACACTGTAAATTGCCCCTTCCAGAAAGTAACATGATGCCGAGGGATGTGGAAGGAAAGGGGGAGGGTGAAGTAGGGAGAGACATTGAAGAAGTTGTAAGAGACATTCAAAAAGAGACAGCAGATTGTGAAATTAAACATGGACTAAGAACAGAAACAATATACAAACATCTAAGGGGGTGTGGTTGGATAGAATGCAAATTAGGTGGTTGCTCCCTGACAGTTATTTGCCCATGATAATAGATATGGCACATGGGAATGCTTCTGTCAATGCAAATACAATGGAGGATATTCTGAGCAATGTGTGGAAAAATCGAAAAATTGGGTCATAGTGCAGGAGATGGGCAGCACAGTGCGCCATCTGCCTCCAGCATAACGTGGGTAAATCTGTAAGGGTGCCAGCAGGTAATAGCAGGCTCCCCACACAACCATTTGAAGTGGTATACATGGACTTTATACAAATGGAGCCAGTTGCCAAATTTAAATATTGCCTTGTAATGAGGTGTGAGTTTTCTGGCTGGACAGATGCTTACCCATGAGAGATAACACTGCTATTTCCACAGCAAAATGCATTTTGAAATATTGGGTGCCTCAGTATACGGTACCCAGCCTGCTGTATTCTGACAACGGAGTACATTTTACTGGACAAGTTGTAAATGTCTGCACTGCCTTAGGGATTGATCAGCGATTCCACTCTGTTTACCACCCTACGTTAGCAGGTGTCATTGAACGTGCCTTTGGCATTACTCAGCATGCAGACTACTCCAAAAGGGACACACAAATTGTCATCTTTTGAAATCATGATGGGCCGACCTCCAAGTACTTGGTCCATACCAAAGCCCAAAGCTATTGGAAATATTGAACAGCCATTGTTGAGGGAATACTGTGCTGAACTCACACATAAACAGTCTATTACCCATCAACAGGGGGAGGAAGCAGCTCCAGCAGTACTAAAGGGAGAGGGTCACTTCATCACACTTGGAGAGTATGTGTTTTGGTAAAGAGTTTTGACTGAACCAACTGTTTGCAGTTATGGTGGAAAGGACCTTATCTGGTCTTGTTGGCAACACAGACGGCGGTAAAGGTCACCGGCCATAAAACTTGGACACACGCGAACCACATTAAACGAGCACCACCTCAGATATTCCACCCTCCAACCAAAGACACAGACCATTTTTCATCCGAGCCAGTGGAGGACACTCCAAGGTACGACCTACGCCCTAGGAAACAGCATTGATTGTCTATGTTTGGACTCTGACACTTGGTTGAGAGACGGACTTGGTAAAGTGTCGGAGCCAGTAAGGACAATTGAAAATACAGACTAGGTGGCTTCAACAGCCCCTTAAGGGTAAGGAAGTAGCCCCACCGAGATGTGTCAAGGAAGGTGCCGGAAGAGGTGACAGCAGGACGGGTTATTCTGTGCAACCCTTGCGGTATAGCGCATAAACGGACAGCACAGTTAGGGTAATTACTAGGGTTATTGGACATTGTGTGAATAATTGCATATTATATTACCTTTGACAGCCAAGTTTCGGAACTCAGCCACTCGAGATTAGCTCTGTGCGAGAGAACCAAGTAGGTTGTTAAATATAGATAATATTGAACTATTGCATAGGAATGATGATCGGGGACAGAGGCGCTGGCAAGTTTATAGGTATACATGTACTCCAAAGTAGAAAATTATCATATTTACTGTATTAATGCTGATAGCAGTAGGCTCTTCAATATCCTTCGGGTCTCTCAAGCATAATGATATTTATGCTGCCCATAACCTACTGCCTAGCACGATACAAATCCCAACCCCAGAACCAGTGACTATTCCCCACGTGGACCAAGATTATCGGAAAAGGCATCCAAAGAATAGTATTCTAAAATGGATAAATGATACACATCAGGTGTTGAATAGGACCAATTGTTACATATGCACGCATGTTCCCCACAGCCATGATAGCAGACCAGAGTGGTATGCAGTGCCCGCAGACAATGTTACATGTCTGCCAGTGCGAGATATCTTAGTGCGTGACATTCCCATGACACCCAACGCTACCTTCTATGTGAATGAATCTGCCCCCTACGAAGGAAACCCAAGCCCTACTCTATATTTCTTTTTAAAGGGGTGGAAAAGAAGCCATTCCCCCTCCAATCAGTGTAGCCAATGTAGAACGGAAGGCAGCCTTTTGTTTTGAACGGAACCTAATGCACGATAAGGCAATTATGACAGTAGACCAGAATAGTTTAACAATGCCTCTCCTAGCCCCGCCTGGAGCAGTGTATGTCTGTGGAAATTAAGCTTTTCATTGGTTGCCCCACTATTGGATGGGCAGGTGTACCATCAGTTATCTATTACTGGGTTTACATTATAAACCTTTGGAGGGAGTGGACACAAAACATAAAAAAGAAAAGGCCTTAGCAAACATTGGAAAAGATAAGCAAAGGAATCGAGGTGATTTTAATGACGAAGATACTACCTGGCAGGAATTCTTCGACTTTGTAAAGGGTATATCGTTACAAGCTGGAATAATGATGAACTCCTGAGACATTAGGCATCTGGCCAGATTAGTAGAAAAGGAACTTAACGTCACTAGTGATATCCTCTCGAATATCACTGCTGAGATGCAATCTATTCCGATCGTTACATTACAGAACCGCCTGGTATTAGATACAATATTAGCAGAAGCAGGAGGAGCTTGTAAAATTATAGGGACATCATGCTGCACGTTTACACTCGACTACAGTCCCGATATTTTTAAGGGCATTGATGAGATGCCTAAAATGGCAGCTCAAATACATTACGCCATTGGGGATGGGAGTGAATCATGGTTTTGAGACTTGATCAGGTCCTGGGGTTGGAAACTCCTTATCCCCATTTTAGTTATTAGGGGAGCAATAGCAGACTGCTGCTGTTGCATACAGTGTTTCCCTTTGTGTATTTCCATTGTAGGCGATTGTTGTAAAAACGCGATGAACGCCCTGAGGCCCAGACCTACCAATATGATGCTGACCAATGAAATAATATACATGGAAAGGGCAATGGCGGAGTTGCATAAAAGTGATGTTTCTGACAATGAGTATGAACTGGATGACACAACTCTCGAGATCAAGCAGGTCTGGCCCTGTTGAGATATCGTCTTGCTGATGCAAAAGGGTTGTTTGTTAATATAAAATGAATTTTTCTAAGGTTTGCCTCAGCAAGACTGAAGTACTGTTCACATTATAGATTCAGTTTGCTCTGAAAGCTGACTGCACAGCCAGTTTGTGTTCGCACGCAAGCCCTGCAGCTGCCTTGAACAAACAGCTATAGATTGAGGAATGCCTGGCCTCTGCTCGCCTTTCCTGTAAATGCTTACATAACGGCCTCTAGCAGTCCTCTTCGCATTCCTTCCCACAATGAGCAGGCTTCAGGTCCTTCATGTAGCATGTGCGAAAATAAGTATTTTTCTGACCTTCTGCCCCTTTCCACAATGTATGTATGAAAAGTAATTATCAGACATCTGCGCTCTTTTCCGCAATGTATGCATTAACTGTTTTTGTTTGACATTTGCTCTTTCCTGGAATGCATGTGAAAGGGGAATCTTTGTCCAACATCTGTGCATCATCCTGCAAACTGTATATACTTTCTTTGTTTGCTATCTGCGCACTTCCTTTTGGAATGTATCTGAAGCAGCTCATGTTTAACATTTGTGCGTGATTCTTGGAATCTATGTAAAGCCTGCCTTTGTACCCTTTGCCGAGAAAACAGTTAAAGTATTTTGCCAGGAAAATGTAATTAAGTATGAGCATCCTGTTTTGAAAAATCATGAGGCTCAATGTTAAGAGTTTGCATAAAAGGACCTGAATTTGTAACTCTGCAGCACACTCTGACACTGCATTCTTGACGGTATGGCGCAGTCGGCCCTTTCGCGAAAGCTCTTGTCTTGACTAAATAAATAATTGTTCAACTCACTTACTAGTGTGTTATTTGAAGGAGACCTCTGCCATTGTAATTATAGCCATTTACAGCAGTTATATAGTAAAATACATTAAATGTAGGACATAGTAGATACAGTTCGTTACAGGTACAGGCAGAGTGCTGGTACATAGTTATGAGAGTAGCTGTAAGGTTGTGGTTCTTCTAGATATCTTGGGAGAAGAGCCAGGTTTTGAGGCCTTTGCGGAAGAACCAAAGGGAGGGATCTGATCTCAGCATTATCTCTTGGCCCGTGTTACTGGGGCTTCAGGCCGCCTGAAGGCGGGACTGTTAGAGCATGTGCGTATGCTAGGGTATTACCATTTTTTGCTAAGAAACGTCACTGTGTTCATTAGCACTGCCACCCAAGTAGCCCTTAGCTCGCCTACATCAGTGTGTGTTTCTTTCTTTTTCTTACCACCACTGATATTCACAGGTACTGTCATGATGCCTACCGCCAAGGAGCCAGGTCCGACCCAGCAACCCCAGAGGCAGGCATCATTTCCCCCAGGGAAGTGCCAGCGGGCCCAAGCTGGGGCCCTTTGGACACAGTCCTGGCGCCTTAGGCGCCAGGCTCATGTTGGACCCCTGTCCTGGCGCCTTAGGCGCCAGGCTCATAAAGCTAGACATGTGTTCAAGTGTTTTAATGTGCACTTACCTGATGCAGACCATGCTGCTACATCCAGGCCCTCTTGAGGCCTGAATGGAACTACTTTACCTGTGGGACTACTTTCCCTGGGTGTGGTCAGGGAAGGATACATACCTGATCGGTGGAAGGATACATACCTGGAACTTCTTCCAAAGCTATTTAAACCACACCCGATCAGCAACTCACGCTTCGCGTTGTTCTGCTCCTCGCAGCTGGACGCTCACCGTGTCAGCTCCTGCTTCTGGACTTCAGCCACGCCTGTCAGCATCCTGGGTCACCTGCTAAGAGAGAATTGGAGAGAAAGAAGACCTTACCTGCTAAAGCAGCATCACGGAGACATCACACTGACAATCCTGAAAGGGAAGACATCATTTTAAAAGCATTTCGCTTCGATCGCTGCAGCGCTGCATTTCACTCACCTTTCCTGGGCACCTCCATCTTCAGCAGTGATCATCCAGATCCGCAGCCACTTCCCAGAGCCTAGAGAGAAAAAGACAAGAACACAAGGTGAGAGAAGGAAGGGAATAGGAAAAGCTCAGTTTCCTTCTAAGACTTACCTGTTGGGTAATTCCCATTTCATTTCGGGTCCTGCCGCTTCCTGGCATTCCGGACCCCGGCCCCTATGGGGAAAAAAGACAAAGACATTGAATGAGCGAATGCAAAGACATTACCCGAACGCTCATCCAGAACTTACCTGTCATTTACTGGAACTGCACGTTTCACTTCGGGTCGGCGCCATATCTCTGGCATTCCGAACCCCGGCCCCTAAGGGGAAAAAGACATAAGCGTTAGCGCTTGCTGCAATAAGACAATGAACATTATTATTAAGCTTGAACTTTTGAACTTGCTACAGAACTCTTACAGCGCCTTACCTGAATAGTCAAGCTTATTTGAACTCCCACCAAACCTCAATCCAGTGAAGTAACTGGGTTTCAACGCGCCCCTGCATCAGAAGCAGGATGGAGAGCTCATCCTTCCTGACCCTAAGGTGAGACTTCACGGGGAATCGAGGAAGGGTATTGTGGAGGGTTGGAAGGGAGTGGGAGGCTTGAGCATTATTCCATCAGTAGGTAATACTCCCTTTTCACGCACAGGGGAATATTCCTGCGAGCCAGTGAGTCCATCTTCAGAGTCCTGCGCTTCACCATTGAAGAAGCATCAGCACTCGAAGCCAGACCTGCGCCTCCGTGGGAATCAGGTGAGCGTGACAGAACGCGAAGCCTACCCACAATTTCCCACCCGGGCGCTATGGTGACTTCCGAGACAGATCAGCTGGCCCAGCTTTTGGGGGAATTACGGGCAGAAGTGCACTCAGCCCGCCAGGAGACTAACGCTCTCAAAAGAGAACTGATCCTATCCAAGGAAAGAACAGATGACCTGGCCAAAAGGTTATTGCAGGCCCAGGCAGGGCACACTCCTTTACCTAATTCCGGAGGTACTTCCACATCAATGGGTTTGAATAACCCGGTACAAATCAATCTACCTGAACACATGCCTTTGGCCCCGCCAGAACGTTTTGCGGGGGATCCCAAGAAATATGCCGTCTTTATCCCTTTAAGTGCCATTGT
This sequence comes from Ambystoma mexicanum, assembly GCF_040938575.1. Classification (NCBI taxonomy): domain Eukaryota; kingdom Metazoa; phylum Chordata; class Amphibia; order Caudata; family Ambystomatidae; genus Ambystoma; species Ambystoma mexicanum. Next base: position 201,561,083 of record NC_090939.1, read on the forward strand.
TGTCCCCCCCCAGTGCCACAGGTTTTTTTTTTAAATCGCAGTACCCACCACAAAACCCGCCCAACATTTCCCCCGTCATTAACCCCTTAAGTGCCACCGACGAGCCGGCTCGTCGGTGGCAACCTGGAGCGGTTTTTACCGAAGAGGCGGCTCGTCGGTGGCATTTAAGAGGTTATGAACCAATGTCGTTTACACTTTCTATGCAGACCCGGGGCCTTCCCTAACGATCAGACCAAGGTAGCCTTTATACTATCTTACCTCAGTGGCAGTGCTGCCGATTGGTCTATTCCATTGGTAAATCAGGATGATCCCATTCTCCAGAATTTTCAGGGTTTCCAGGCCAGCATGGAAAGATTGTTTGCTCGACACTCTCAAGGACAGGCCCTTGATAACGAACTGCTATCCTTACGACAGGGTAATCAGGATCTCCTGTCCTACGTTGCCACCTTTAATAGACTGGTTGTGGAAACTGGATGGCCAGAAAACAAAAGGATCACATTGTTTCATCGAGGCCTGCGCGGAGAGCTTAAGGATGTTCTAGCTCAGATAGTAGATCCACCTCAGGTCTGCGCAGACTACATAGACTTGGTGGTTCAACTTGATCACAGACTTCAAAACAGAAAAGCAGATCGGTTCAAGTACGAAACCCGAGTACCGATCAAAATCCACGCTAACTCCAAGAGTACCGACGTATCCGAACCTATGCAAATCGGCGGTGTTAAAGGACCATTAACGCAGAAGGAACGAGAGAGAAGGCGGCAAAAGCAACTTTGCCTGTATTGCGGGACTTCCGGTCACTTTCTTCGAAATTGTCCGGTTAAACCACCTAAGAAGGTGGTTGGAGCCACTGATAACGATTTATTGACACCTGATTCGGGAAACGACCTAGCCCGACAAGCGTAGGGGTCCGCTTGCCGAGCTTGAAAACAAACTCTTTGACCTCGCATTTTGTCATGCCAATGGTGCTCGTGGACCCAAAATAGCCTCAGCTGTTGCATGCTATAAAAGCATACATCGACAGTGGAGCTATTGGAAATTACATATACCGTGAATTGACTTCCAGGATTAAGCTCCCCCTCCGCCCAAAAGTAACCCAAGATGTCATTACTACAGTAGATGGAACCGAAAAAGCCTCAGGGCCTGTAACGCATTCCACTGTTGAAATGACACTGGTGGGTCAGGATGGACATCGGGAAGCAATCGTGTTTGATGTGATCAAGGCCCCACAATTTCAAGTAATTCTTGGAATTCCTTGGTTAGAAACACATAATCCCAGAATTGACTGGCGAGCAAATAAGATAAGTTTTCTTGATTGTGAACCAACTTGTTACCCAAGAAATCCAGTTATGGGTCTAGCCTCAGCAACTTCCACCCCTGTACAGCTACCGTCAGAATACCAAGAATTCCAAGACGTTTTTCAGAAGGAACAGGCTAACACGTTACCTCCCCATCGGTCTTGTGATTGCCAAATCGATCTGGTACCCAATGCTCAACTACCTTGTAGCAGGATTTATGCTCTTACGGAACCTGAGAACCTACATTTGCGTCAGTATTCAGATCAGTACCTAGCCAATGGTTTTATTCGCCCGTCCAAGTCTCCTGTCTCCTCAGCTCTGTTCTTCGTGCCGAAAAAAGAGGGCGACCTTAGAACATGTATAGACTATCGCGCCCTAAATCAAATAACGATTAAGAATCGTTACCCTCTGCTCCTGATCCCTGAGCTTATCGACCAGGTGAAAGACGCTTGTGTGTACACCAAGTTAGATCTCCGAGGAGCTTATCACCTGGTGCGTATAAAAGAAGGCGACGAATGGAAAACTGCATTCCGCACCAAATTTGGGCTCTTCGAATATCAGGTGATGCCCTTCGGTTTGTGCAATGCACCTGCCGCCTTTCAGTACTTTATGAATGATGTTCTTCGGGAACTTATCGACATCTGTGTCATTGTTTATATTGACGACATCCTGGTGTACTCTTCTTCAGAATCCGATCACAGAAAACATGCTAGGGCAGTTCTTGAGAAATTGCGCCAGCACAGACTATTTGCAAAGCTCGAAAAATGCGTTTTTCATACCACAGAAGTGGAGTTTCTCGGATTCATCCTGACACCTCAAGGAGTCCGAATAGACTCGCGAAAGGTGGACGCCATCCTCAAATGGCCATCTCCTAGCTCAGTGAAGGGAGTTCAGAGAATGCTCGGCTTCGCCAATTTCTATTGAAGATTCATCCCGGAATTTTCCCGAACAGTCCAACCCATCACAGCTCTCCTAAAGAAAAACAAACACTTTGAATGGACTCTTGAGGCCGAACTAGCCTTTCAGGACCTGAAAACCAAATTCACCTCTGCACCTATATTGAAGCACCCGCACCCAGATCTCCCTTACATTGTGGAAACCGACGCATCCAGTTCGGCCATGGGAGCTGTCCTGTCGCAAAGAGACCCAGAAACTAACCAACTACACCCTGTGGCCTTTTGGTCCAGGAAATTTTCTCCTCCTGAAATCAACTACGCAATTACCGACAAAGAGTTACTGGCTATTAAATCTGCTTTCAAGGCTTGGCGTCACTACCTTCTCGGGGCAAGACACACCATCACCGTAATTACGGACCACAGAAATTTACAGTATTTAAAGACGGCCAAAGCTCAATCTTCACGACAACTCCGATGGGCTCTATTCTTTGCGGAATTTGATTTTGTAATTACCTATCGCCCTGGCTGCAAGAATGGTAAAGCGGACGCCTTATCCCGGATTGGCATGGAAGAACCCAATTCGAGTTTAGAACCTGTGCCAATCATACCTGAACAAGGAATCTTAGGCCTAACTTCATTGCAAACTATTGAGGACATCCAAACGCAAGTAAAACAACTTCTAGACTCTTCAGCCTTACTGGAATGGAGTCAAAAGGGTTCTCATTCTCATTACACCGTTAAGGATGACTTACCCTACTTCCAGGAGCGGTTGTTTCTGCCTAGTAAAGTATTGCAAGAACTTGTTATTGCCCATCATCATGAATCATTAATGGAAGGACACCCTGGTATCGCTAAAACAGAGGAAAAAATCAAACGCCACTTCTGGTGGCCTTCTTGGAGAAAAGACATAAAGTCTTTTGTATTGTCTTGCGGAATTTGCGCCCAAAACAAGGGTCAAAAGAAAAGGCCAGCCGGCCTACTTCAACCCTTGGACATTATACCGGCACCATGGCACACCTTGTCAATGGACTTTATAACTGACCTGCCTCCTTGTGCTGGTTACAACACTATCCTTGTAATTGTGGATCTATTCTCCAAAATGGCCCACTTTATCCCTTTAAAAGGTTTGCCTTCAGCTTCCACCTTGGCCAAGGAATTTCTGGAGAATATAGTTCGCATACATGGTTTCCCTTCCATATTAGTCTTGGATCGTGGAAGTCAATTTATCTCCCATTTTTGGAAGAAGTGTTGCCAACTAGCACAAATAGATGTGCGGCTATCCACCAGCCACCACCCCCAGACCGACGGACAAACCGAGAGAACCAATCAGACTCTCGAGCAATATCTTCGGTGCATGTTACACCAATCCGAGTTAAATTGGAAAGACATCCTTTGGATCACAGAATATGCATACAACAATTCAGTGCATTCTGGAACCGGACAAACTCCTTTTTATACTTTGTATGGTCACCATCCTCGGACCTCTGATCTAGATCCACCTTTGACCCTCGAAATGCCCGCAGTAAATCATCTGCATTCCACAATAACCCGAGCCTTCAAAGAAGCTGCAATTCATTTACAGCAAGCCAAGAAAAAGTATAAAGAAAACGCTGATTTGCACCGAAGTAAAACTCCTCCTTACCAAGTAGGAGATCAGGTATGGCTAGCAACGAAACATTTACCCCTCAAGGGCCCGCGAACCTTCAATCCCAGATTATCCCATCAAGCCTATAATCAATCCCGTGGCCTTTAAACTGGATTTACCGTCTAACATGCATATTCATTCAGTTTTTCATGCATCACTTTTGAAGCCAATACAACCAGGGACCCGACTGTCCAAGCCTCCAGACCCAGTTCAAATTGAAGGGGAATTAGAATTCGAAGTTAAAGACATTTTAGACTCCAAGGTGTTAAAGTCCAAACTCTTCTATCTTGTTGACTGGAAGGGATATGGACCTCAGGAGAGATCGTGGGAGCCTAGTAACCATGTTCACGCACCTCGATTAATACAAAGGTTCCACCGGAGATTTCCGAACAAGCCAAAACCCCCGGAGGGAATAACCTTGGGAGGGGCCTTGAGGGGGGTTACTGTCATGATGCCTACCTCCAAGGAGCCAGGTCCGACCCAGCAACCCCAGAGGCAGGCATCATTTCCCCCAGGGAAGTGCCAGCGGGCCCAAGCTGGGGCCCTTTGGACACAGTCCTGGCGCCTTAGGCGCCAGGCTCATGTTGGACCCCTGTCCTGGCGCCTTAGGCGCCAGGCTCATAAAGCTAGACATGTGTTCAAGTGTTTTAATGTGCACTTACCTGAGGCAGACCATGCTGCTACATCCAGGCCCTCTTGAGGCCTGAATGGAACTACTTTACCTGTGGGACTACTTTCCCTGGGTGTGGTCGGGGAAGGATACATACCTGATCGGTGGAAGGATACATACCTGGAACTTCTTCCAAAGCTATTTAAACCACACCCGATCAGCAACTAACGCTTCGCGTTGTTCTGCTCCTCGCAGCTGGACGCTCACCGTGTCAGCTCCTGCTTCTGGACTTCAGCCACGCCTGTCAGCATCCTGGGTCACCTGCTAAGAGAGAATTGGAGAGAAAGAAGACCTTACCTTATAAAGCAGCATCACAGAGACATCACACCGACAATCCTGAAAGGGAAGACATCATTTTAAAAGCATTTCGCTTCGATCGCTGCAGCGCTGCATTTCACTCACCTTTCCTGGGCACCTCCATCTTCAGCAGCGATCATCCAGATCCGCAGCCACTTCCCAGAGCCTAGAGAGAAAAAGACAAGAACACAAGGTGAGAGAAGGAAGGGAATAGGAAAAGCTCAGTTTCCTTCTAAGACTTACCTGTTGGGTAATTCCCATTTCATTTCGGGTCCTGCTGCTTCCTGGCATTCCGGACCCCGGCCCCTATGGGGAAAAAAGACAAAGACATTGAATGAGCGAATGCAAAGACATTACCCGAACGCTCATCCAGAACTTACCTGTCATTTACTGGAACTGCACGTTTCACTTCGGGTCGGCGCCATATCTCCGGCATTCCGAACCCCGGCCCCTAAGGGGAAAAAGACATAAGCGTTAGCGCTTGCTGCAATTAGACAATGAACATTATTATTAAGCTTGAACTTTTGAACAGAACTCTTACAGCGCCTTACCTGAACAGTCAAGCTTATTTGAACTCCCATCAAACCTCAATCCAGTGAAGTAACTGGGTTTCAATGCGCCCCTGCATCAGAAGCAGGATGAAGAGCTCATCCTTCCTGACCCTAAGGTGAGACTTCACGGGGAATCGAGGAAGGGTATTGTGGAGGGTTGGAAGGGAGTGGGAGGCTTGAGCATTATTCCGTCAGAAGGTAATACTCCCTTTTCACGCACAGGGGAATATTCCTGCGAGCCAGTGAGTCCATCTTCAGAGTCCTGCGCTTCACCATTGAAGAAGCATCAGCACTCGAAGCCAGACCTGCGCCTCCGTGGGAATCAGGTGAGCGTGACAGGTACTTGGCGGGAGACAAGGCAATGCTTTCAACATGTGCATGTTAGTTGCCAGCACAGAGGTCACTACGATTAAGTGGCAGCTCTTACTAATGGTACATACAGCTCCAAATGCCGGGCTTCACTGATCACCTTTGTTGTCATGAGTTTCCATGCCAACCAGGTCTAACAGCATCAGAAAGGGTCACGTGCGCCTAGCATTCCTCACCTACCTCCTTGAATAAGATGTACATGCTATAAGAGGTGAACACCTATAGGGATTATGATACTTAAATGTTAGGCACAGAATCCTGTTTGGTCATGTTTGCACTTGCACAAATGGCGCTTTGACAGACTATATTATAACAACCTGTTCAGTACATACACCACCTACCTGCTGTAATGCCTTGCCTTGTGCATGACGGGATCGGCCAAAGAACACTGTGACGCTGAAGCCTGTCCTTGTAGGATTACCCATTCTCTGACTGTTAGTATAATGTATTGTCTTTTCATGTGTTCATACCAACATCAAAACAGTTTCAACAAAATTTCAATATACTTGAGTCTGTTCAAACCTTAGCGTTGCGAGCAGCACTTGCACTTGCACTTTGGAAATCTCTCTGTAGGTTGCCGGCAGATCCGCTCCTCACTCTCAGACGCTGCAGGTAGCTTGCAGCACTGGGGTTTCTTCCGTGCCCCACAGCTCTGCCTGTGGGCATCTGACCAAAGAGTCTTGGACAGCTTTGCCTCTCTTACAGCCCGCTCGGGCTCCGGCGTTGCAGTCCCTCGTGAATAATTGCCAGCGTCCTGGCCTCCAGTCAGGACCCTCCTCGGCAGCCTCCTTCTTGACAGGATTTCTCCCCTCGCAGGCCTGCACCTCTCTCTCCTGATTGTCAGATCCATCTTTTAGGCACCTGCAACCTCTTAAAAGGTTGCAGGTGTGAGCCCTTAAGTCCATTTCCCTGACCATAATTACTGGTGTTCTCTGGATATGCCTGACCCTCACAACAGTCTTCAAGCCTCTTCCTCATCTCAGTGCCAGAGTGGTAGTGTGTATCACTCCTCGTCCCAGTACTAGAGTGACATGACTGAGGGGAAATTAAGGGAAGTGATTTGCAACAGCCTATAAAGGCACAGGGAGGTTGGTTATCACAAGGAAAAGGGGGATACCATGTCCCACCTGCGGACATCCTCTCCCCAATCACCAAGGACCCTCTACCCAGGTGATCTGCCCTCGCATCTCCACCCCCAGGGTCAGGATACAAAAAAGCGATGGCCTTTCCCTGGCCACCTGAGAAGAGGATCCAAAGGGAGGTGTGAAGACACCCTCAGGTTTCTCACATACCCATCCCCTATGAGGGTTGGACCAAGGTGCTTCACATGGGAACCGAGAGAGAAAGGCCATGTTACCTTGCTCTCAGCCCTTCTGGTGTTCCACTGTGAAGCAATAGGGTTGAAGGACAGGAACCATCGCATAACCGTAGAATTGGATTCTTTCATTTCACTAATCCATACCAAAGGGGAGTGGTCTGCAATTAGTCGAAACCTATGACCCAAGAGGTAATATTTAAGATGTATCACTGCCCATTTGATTGCCAATGCCTCTAACACAGTGACTGAGCAGTTCTTCACCCTGGGAAACAGCTTCCGGCTGATGTATAATATTGGGTGTTCCAATCCGTCATGGTTTTAAGATAAGATGACTCCCAGTACCATTAAGGAAGCATCAGTCTGGAGGACAAACTCCTTAGAGTAGTCTGCTACTTTCAAAAGGGGACTCTGGCATAGGGTTTGTTTTAAGGTTATGTAACAGATCTCATCTTCTTCATCCCATCTGATGTTTTGGGGCTCAGCATTTTTCAGTTTGTCAGTTAATTGTGAGGTTTTACTTGAAAGGTTTGGAATGAACCAGCTGTAGTACCCGATTAACCCCAAAAAAGGCCCACATATCTTTCTTGGTTTTTGGACTGGGTATTGAGAACAGCTCTAAATTTATCTTTCTGGGGTTGGACAGTACCATTACCTATAAAAAAACCCTAGATATTTTTTTTATTGAAATGTGTTTTATTAGTTTTACTAAAACACAAATAAACAAGACACTACATAAACAAATGCAATATCATCAAGCGTCAATTTGAAAACATCTCCTAATCCCTACTCCCAACATTCCCTCCCAGTCCCCCACACCCCACTAACTTACTTGCATTCCGTTTACACTATAAGCGTTTTGCTTCCCGAGCAGGTAGGAGCCAAATACGCTATTACCATAATCAGTCCGCCTTAGCGTCTTCCGTAGTCGTCTTGGCAAACAAAGTTTGTAGTAGAACTTCCCATCCCCTATTCCCCCCAAGGCTATTTTGTGATCTTTGTGTACCACCCTTTTCCATGCCGCAGGTTCTGCTACTCCCCACCTACACAAATCCCTCCACCATTCCTCTATTCCCAGACCTCTTAACGATTTCCATGCCATAGGTATTGTACGTTTAGCCAAGGTGCATGCCAAATCCTTCAGTTTTCTAACATGTCCCAGGCCCTTGGGGCGTGTGAAGCAGCCCAGCAGGCACGCTCCTGGGGGGAGGACATCCAATTCCACCCCTAATTTTGCAATCTGTTCGCCACCTCCAGCCAGAACAGCCCGGCCACCGGACATGACCAGAACATGTGAAGCATTCCCACGCTCATCGCCTTGCACCTGGGGCAACCTTGTACCGTTGCTCCCGGAAACCTGGAGATACGCTGAGGTGTCAAATATGCTCTGTGCGTCACTAGCAATTGCATAAGCCGCAGTCTCGCATTACGTGATACTTTCTTATGGTATCCCAGTATCCTTTCCCATTGCGCTTCTGTGAAGGTTACCCCCAAATCCCCCTCCCATTTCCCTTTTATCTCCAGAAGGAGGCAAGCCCGTTAGAAAGAGGTCATATATTCGCGATATAGTGTGCTAACCTTCAGCTATGTCATACAGGATGTCCACAATCAAGTCAGATTGCCATTTGCAGTCCACCTACATGTGATCTCTTTCTTAATAGTACCATGTAATATATATTGCCCACAATGTATGCCCGTCTGTCTTGCCAACTGTGAACAGGGTATGAAAGTAGCATCCTGCAAGAGATCCCCAATAGTAGCTCCCCCGCTTGCCTCCCTGTAGGTGCGTATGCCCATTCTCGCTTGGAACGAGGATGCCACCACCGAGCCCAGGGGAGTCTGTGCTGACACCCGGTCTGTCAACCACATCCCAGCCAGAGCTCTGTCCCACACTTTAAACCCTAAGGACACGAGGTGCGACCGCTGGCCCCCTCGAGGTTTCCTGAGCCACAATGGGCCTCATTCTGAGTAGGGCGGTAAGGGATACCGGGCACCGGTAAGGAGACCGGTGCCGGTAATCCCTTACCGCCCTACTACGAGGTCCCTTAGCGGGTCCCTCCTGTAACGCCTGGTCTGACCAGGAATTATGGATGGGACCTGTTAAGGGACTTCAGAGCTAATAACTGTACCGCAATTTGCGGTACCGTTATTAGCGACTTCCCCATTCCCATTGAGCCCTATGGGGGCTCAAATGGGAATGGGAAATGGCTTTTTCAATGGGGACTTAGCGGTCCTGCAAATGTCGGACTACACCGGTAAGTCCCCATTGAACCATACCAGTGCCGGTACCGTTATTGGAGGCAGTCATGGCGCAAATAGCGCCATGAGTACCTCCAATCTCGGAATGAAGGCCCATATCTCCTTCAAGTAATAGCGCCTATCTGTGGATTGCAACATCAGTGTATCCGGAGTAGGGTTATCAGCAAGCCAGTCTACCACAAATTGTAGCTGTCCTGCTATGTAGTATAATTCAAAGTGCGGGACTCGCATGCCTCCCTCTGCGTGTGGCCTATATAGTGTTAAAAGAGCTATTCTGTTTCTCCCATTTTGCTACAGGAAGCTTCAACAGATACTTTCCAAGGTCTTAGAAAAGGGCAGAGGGATATAAAACAGGACATTCACAAAAAAGTGAAGTAATCTGGGCAGTGCCACCATCTTCAACAAAGTGGCCCTTCCCATCATTGAGATGGGCAACATAGACCAGAACCTCATAGACCTCCTGATGTTTTCCAGAGCATGCAGTGCTATGCTTGTGCTCCTCAGCAGGGTTGTGATACACATTAACCCCCAAATATCTAAACTTGCGCACCTTCCACTGTAGGGCAAGCACCGGCAACACCTTACACTCCATCCGGCTCAGTCCTGCTATCGGGAATAATCCTGACTTGTCCATGCTGATCGTAATCCCTGACAGTGTTGCAAAAAGCGCCATGGCTTCTAGTAGCAACTCCAAGTCAAAGGTCGAAGTGGGCGGGAGCGGTGCGCCTATACTTTTTATTTTTAAGTTTTACTGTTCCTATACTTTTATTTTAAAAAGATAACGTTCTGGAATGGTTTAGTTTTAAAATAAAAGTGTTGGAAGAAGTTGAAGCTTGCACTTCAGTGCACTGCACTGAACATTCCCATAAATAGCATGTGTGTTTGTTTGGGGGTTTGGATTGTGTGTCAGAGGGGGGAGGCGATGGAGTTTGTGGGGAGCGGTGGCAGGCTAAAAGGGAACATAGTTCCACTACTTCTTTTCGTACACTTCAACCACTGCAGTCCAAGTTATCCTCTGGATTCTGAATATAGAACAATGTGTCATCCGCCTAGAAGGAAATTAAATGTCTGGTCCCCTCTATGTCTATGGCTGCATCATTGTATTCCGTCCTGATGTTCTGGGCGATCAGCTCCATAGCAAAGACATAAAGCAGCGGTGATAGTGGGCAACCTTACCTCGTGCTTTTTCCTAGTTCCCATGCCTCCAAAATGCATCTGCCAGTTTTGACCCTAGCCATCGGCTTGGTGTACACCCGTTGGATCCACTAGATATAGGTCTGCCCAAAACAAAATGTGCACAGTGTTGCATAAAGCCAGTCCCATCGCACTGAATCAAATGCTTTAACCATGTCTAATGTGGCTATGGCACACAACGTTTCCCAGGATGCATGCAGTCCTACCGATTACATGATGTAATCTTCTCAAGTTCCATGCCATGCTACGGTCAGGAACATATCCCGTCTGATCTTGTAGTACTAACTTGTGTATAACCCTTTTCATGCTATGTGCCAGTATGGAGGTCAGTATCGTCACATCCTCATTAAGCATTGAAAAGGGCCTATAAGAGCCATATTCCGTTGGCTTTTGTGAGGTTTGAGGAGAGGTATGATAATAGATTCTTTCAGGCTAAGTGGGAGGACTCCCGCCTCATAAGCATCATTGAAGGTGCTAAGCAGATAGGGGGCTAATTCTTGTGCGTATTCTTTATAGAACTCAGTAGGTAGTCCATCCGAACCCAGTGACTTCCCTGTCTGCAACCCCCCCAATTGTGTTTTGTATATCTTCCAATGTCAGGGGCACCTCTAAGCTATCCCTTTCCTCTTTGTCAGTCCTGGGAGCTCAATGTTGTCTAACACCTCATTCAGGTGGGCGCCAGACACAGGGGGTCCCTCTTGATACAGTAGATGATAAAAATCCCATAACGCATCGTTAACTCCATTTTGGGTGTGGCACAAGTGCCTCTGTCTCACATGTATTGAATGTATAGGCCCTTGCTGACCCTCCCCCTTGTATAGCCATGCAAGCAATCGGCCAGGCTTATCACTTTCTGTATGCTGCCTCTCTGTGTATTTAGCAAAACTGTGCTTGCCCAATCTCTACCAGCAATCTATGCATTTCTGTTTTGAATTCCTCTGATTCCATATTTCTGTCAACATGTTGCTCCCGGGACTGCTCTAATTTCCTCTGTCGCTCTTCGGCAGAAGGCAGTTCTCTTTTAATAGTTGTTTGTACAACACTGGATCCCGCTATTGTGATTCCTATGGCCGCTACCTTCATTGCATCCCAAAAAGTTTCTGCACTAGGTACACCGCAAATTATGCAATGCATATTCTCTGATGCAATCTATAATGCAGTCGCGAAATGGAGGGTCCCTCAAAGATTCATTCCTAAACCTCCACGTGGTTATCGGGGCTCTGGGGGGCACATATTGCCACTGTAGGCTAAGTGGGGCATGGTCCGACAAAACCCTACTTTTCTATTGAGCATGTGTGATACGATGCATCAATTCTCTGCCCACAACAAAATAATCTATCCTTGTGTGTAACACGTCTGGGGCTGAAAAATGAGAATAATGTCTAATATCTGGGTTACGAACTCTCCAGGCGTCCTCTAAAGCAAAGGAATCCAGGAGCGTCTGCAATACCCTGGCAGGCGGAGCCTGTCTCGTGCATTTGGAGTCTGACCTATCCAGGGTTGGATCTAGCATGCAGTTAAGATCCCCCCTCCCCACACCATGCTACTCCCTTGATAGGGGCCCAACCGTGAATACAGTGTTTGGATAAATCTGGCTGCTCCATGATTGGGGACATACGTGTTAACCAAACAAGTGTCTATATGTTCCAAGAGGCCCTGTAACAGCACCATTCTACCCTCATTGTCCGTTTTAATATGCATGACCTTAAAAGGCACTGAGGGTGGTATCCATATCAAGATACCACGAGAATAGGCAGAATACGGGGAACCAAATACATGACCCTTCAATTTAATTGGCAAAAATGCTTGTTTTTTCCACTGTAAGATCTCTGCTGCGAGGACGCCTGCAGCTCTCTGCATACACGCTGGAGACTGCCAGCATGAAGCTTGCCAGCGTCCCTTGTCTACCACCATCGGCTGCCACGTGTCTTGCTGGGAGCGCAGGCACCATCATGGCCACTCCTGTTGCCCAGGCAACCAGCATAAACGTGCTGAAGCCTGGGAAATCACCCGCAAAAATCACAGCCCCGGCCCAGGCTCTCAATTGGTCTGTGTTGCCTGCCAGCCTCTCCCCTCCTGCCTTAAAGGGAGAGGGAGGAGGCCGACAGGCAAAGCCACAGGGAGCAGGCCAAGGGAAAAGGGCTTCCCCCCTCTCTGCAGCTCTCCACTGCTCGACATCGATCGACGCGGTATGCTGCATAACCCAAGGTAAGGCTATAATCCTTTCCACAAGCGTCAATGCACGCACATCAGAACCTGAACACTGGGAATATGCAACCGACACCAGGCGCCCTCCCCTGCCCATCACACCACTCTGGTCCCGCACCTGGCGAACCCTGCCTCTTACATACGTTCGGTGCCTGAGCGACCGCACCCTAAGGGTCAGGGTTAGGTCCCGCTGCCACATAGACACACGACCAGATGCATCTACAATTCATGCCCGCCCTATGCGCACCGCAGCACCAGCTCCTCAAGCCCCTCCATATGCCGTATCATCTGACTCTCTCAAAAGCAGCACCGACCGGCATTACACCTGCATTAAAGGAGCAGGACTTGCCACACGCGACTACGAGGGTCGGACCCTTATTAAGAGCACCAGGCTACCTCCAGCCACATCGCTGGGAGAGTGCATACCAGACATTGTACCTGTAGCACTGTCTCCTCCTACACCATTATGTACGCACGCACGCACGTCTGTACGTAAGCTCCCCTAATAACTGTCCTAGGTCTACCGTACATGTCATGCCTGTACCCGCAACTGCCTGTATTGCTAATATTCTGTGTGGCTCACACGCACTTTCAAACATGGTTATGCCACCACCTGCTTGTGTCAACACTGCACTGTTTGCCATGAATGCATCACTTGCTAAGCCTGTGCCCCCACCTGATACCTGTATTAATGCATTGTTGACCATTCCTGCACCGCTTGCTAAACCTGTGCCCCCACCTGATACTTGTATTAATGCACTGTTGACCATGCCTGCAACGCTTGCTAAGCCTGTGCCCCCACCTGATACTTGTATTAATGCATTGTTGAACATGCCTGCACCGCTTGATAAACCTGTGCCCCCACCTGATTCCCGCAACAATACCACCGCTGCCAACCATTGCTCTCATATTGTGCCCATATCTTCACCTGCCCCTGCTGATCCTGCCATACCCTGCATACCAACGCCACCTTCTATGCCCACACCATCATCCGATTGCCCATTCAATGTCATGGATGCCATGCAAGCCCCTTCTGCTGCCTCCAAGCCACCGCCCGCCTCCACTTACCACAGGAACACCACCCTTAGCTGTGCATTGGTAACTCATACTCAATAGCAGCCCATGCCCTTGATATCCATAACCTGATCATTAAAGACAGCCTAGACCTCCTAATAGTCACCGAAACCTGGCTTAATGAAAGCTTGGGCCCTGCTTTATCTCTCGCCATCCCTGCAGGGTACACAATCTTCAGGAAAGATCGTTTTAACCAGAGAGGTGGGGGTGTGGCCATCATCGCTAGGGAAACCCTCTCTATCAGAGAAATTCCAAGGGAACTTGGACACAACTGTGACTACCTTCCACTTAAAATCAACCTCTCCCACAATTGCATCATTACCATGCACATTGTGTACTGTCCTCCAGGTCCCACTGCTGAATTCCAGGATTCCCTCATCCTTTCCCTTTCTGACAACATTAAAAAGACTTCCCAAGTCATTCTCTTGGGTGACTTGAATCTAGTCTTGAACGACCTGAAGGACTGACATGCCAAATCCCTCAAGAAAGCTCTGTCCACCCTAGGATTCTCGCAAACCATTACTGAACCTACCCATATCAAAGGACGCACATTAGATTGGATTAGCCACCATAGCTACTCTATTCTACCCATCGCCAACACACCAATCCCGTGGTCTGACCACCACTACATTCAATTTAATCTCGCCACCAATAAAGGGCAGCCCATGCCTACTAACTCATGTCCAGCTGCCCTTGCCAGAAGTTCACGCAAATTGACCGCTGAAAACCTTGCACCATTTCTAATGGTCCCCGCTTTGCAGCCCCCATTGTCCAAGGACCCAGAAATTCTAGCCAACACCTTTAAACACACAATCACACAAGCTGTGGACACCATCGCCCCACTTGGCCCCAAGAAAGCCAAAAAATGTCAAACACTCCAACGCTTGGTTCTCTAAGGAATTGCTTGACCAACGCTCAGAGAAAAGGTCTGCCCTCTCTGTCTGGAAAGCCAACCCCTCCGAAATCAATAGGAATGCCTTTAAGGCCATCTCTAAATTGCTAAAAATAACGTCACCAAGGCCAACGCTGCTTCTTTTAACTCCAGGATAAATTAGGCCAAATCAGGATCTAAGGAAATCTTCACCATCTTTAGAGAGCTGGAAAAGCCCTCCACCCCTTCACCTACGCTCCTCAAGGAAGTAAACTGGTGTAACAGTATTCAGTCGGCCATGCTGGACAAGCTCACCGCCCTGCAATCTAAAATTCTCGGCCATCAAAGAGCCGTTAAACTGCTAATAGCCGACTTGCACAACAAAGCAACTACGGCCACTAAAACAGAGCCATCCCCACCATTTCACTTTAAAGATATTACAGAGTCAGAGGTCATCACCATACTCAAGCCCATCAAACCTTCGAATTGTAAGGGGGATGCATGCCCAGCCCAACTCCTCAAAGACTCAGCACACACCCTTGCACCATTCCTTACCGCGTTCATTAACTTGTCCTTCCAGACAGGCCATGTTCCGACTGGACTTAAGGAAGCTTGGGTACGCCCACTCCTTAAAAAACCTTCCCTTGACCCGACCATCCCGGGGAACTACAGGCCCATCACCACTGTCCCTTTCCTTCTAAAAATGTTTGACAAAGCAGCTTACCTGCAAGTCCAAACATTTCTGGAGGAGAATCATCTCCTTGGCCTGTGGCAATCTGGCTTTCATCCACGACACGGCACTGAGACAGCTCTCTTACACCTAAAAAATCTAATGGATTGATCTCAGAGACACAGGCAAACCTGCGCTCCTTTTGCTCCTTGATTTATCTGCTGCATTCGACCTGGTCAATCACAACACCCTATGTCGCCATCTCGCAACTGCGGCCAATTTCTCCCCCAAAGCGTGTTACTGGATCACTTCCTTTCTCCAAGGGAGGGCCATGAAAGTCTTCTCAGACTGCCTGTGCCACTCCAAGCCACATCAAATGCAGAGTTCCACAAGGATCTTGCATAGCACCCACGCTATACAACTTCTTCATGAGGCCCCTTTTCAGCATCCTTGACTCGATGGGCATCTCGTATACTAACTATGCGGATGACACACAGGTGCTAATCCCACTCACTGGTGACTATGAGGCAGATATGACCACTTTCACCTCTATCTACTCCACTATCCAATCCTGGATGGCGGACAACTGGCTATGCCTCAATAGGGAAAAAAATGAACTCCTGCTTATCAGCTCACCCACCACTCTGGGTAAGCTTGATCAGCAATACACCTCCTTCACTATTAATAATATTCCCATCAAGGTATCCTACAATGTCAAGACACTTGGAGTTTACCTAGACTCGGATCTTACCATTGACAGATAAGTGACTGTCATTGCCTCCTCGTTGGCCTATTACTCCCAAATTCTTAAAGCAGCCAGACCGTTTCTATCACGTCAGAACTGCCTCACCATTGCTAGGGCAATGATTGGATCCAGGCTTCATTATTGCAACGCTCTCCTCATAGGGACCTCTTGCAAAAACATAGCCAAACTCCAACTGGTTCAAAACAACGCCCTCAGGGCAGCCACTGGTACTTCTAAGAAAGATCACATCTCTGAAATCAGAAGACACGCTCATTGGCTCCCTGTCAAGGAGAGAATTGTATTCAAAACCCTCTCTCGCACACAAATGCCTCCATGATCTTGCACCCCCATACCTTGTCAAAAGAATTGTAAAACACATCGCCACAAGACCTCTTAGGAAGGGGTACTGCAACACGATTCTCAAGCCCAAGACTAATAAGATCTGCACTGGAGGATATAGTTTTCCTACAATGGTTGCCTCCATTTGGAATGCCCTTCCCACGCACCTAAGAACCATTGAGTCCCAACTTGCATTCTGAAAAGCACTCAAAACCAAGCTTTTTGTCTGAATACTCTCAAATGCTCAATGTTATAATGTTGACTGTACATTTGCATGTATACTAATGAACCAATTAATTTGATACTTTCTTGTAACAGCGCCTCGATGCCTCTGGGCTGTAAGTACGCTATACAAATGCAAATAAAGATGCATTTCCTGTAGCAAGGCAATATCCACTTTACAACGCTTAAGATATGTAAATACCCTGTTCCTCTTCACATATGCATTCAGACCCCTCACATTCCAGGTTAGTACGTTTATAGTTCCCTCGGTTCACTTTTGACCACTCCCAACCGACTGACTCCTTTTGACCTCCCATCAAGCTCCTCTTCCCCCGCTTGCTGTACTCCCTCCCGAAATGCTGTGTTGCTTATCCCCATCTTCGTACATGCAGGCAACCCTTCCCCCTCTTGAACTTCCCCAACTAATAACAACTGCCTAGTTTTGTTACCCTTGCTCGGGCATGTCCGCCTATCGCCGTCGCCCCAGGCTGTCCTGACTGGGGCAAGTGCAGAACAGTTGGGCACCAAAACAAGTGCCCCAAAAAGTTGGAGCTTGAAGGGTGTGGCAGGCACAGCCATGGGCACGGTCTCTTCTTCCTTGTTGCGAGTGTTGACTATTAAAAGGTCCCACCATATGCAAGAAACGTCAGTTCGAGTGTCCAGGACTCATTCCTTGGGCAAATTGCCTTTTGTCAATAGCAGACCCGCTGGAGTCTATGGCTGCTTATGTCATGCAGTCCGAAATCCTTTAGTTATCTCTAGTCTCGGATTGGGTAGGGCTTCCTTTACATCTTCCTTGGTTGTCCCCTGCTTCCGCTTTGCAGGGCCTTATCTTCTCCCTGTCCATCCATGCTTGTGCCTCTTCCGGGAGGTCAAAAAACCAAGTCTTCTTCTTATATATAATCTTGAGTTGTGTTGGATAGATCAACATATATTGCAGGCCAGCCTACCTGAACCTGCCCTTAGCTGCTGAAAAGGTTCATAGTGATAGTTTTGACAGTCATAGTGTTGAAATACAAAAGTTTTGACACAAAAGTATTTTTTGGGAAAAACCACCAAGTTTACTAAAGGAACCAAAAAAAACTATCTTTTCGAAACTTTGACTGGACACCGCTGAAAATTGTGCCCTGCTCTTCTGTACCTGAAATGTATGGTCTAGGTAGACCACCAGGTCCGCCAAGGCCCTCTTCAATTCTCCTCCTTGCCTGGAGTAGGCCAGTATTTTTTCCCTATCCTCATAGTTCAGGTCTTTAGCTATAATTGGTCTCGGAGGTGCCCCTGGGAGGAGGGGGGGAGCAGATTTAACGCCCCGTGCGCTCTTTCAATTGTAAAGCCCTGCGTGAGGTTTCCCAGCCCAATCTCCTGCAGCAGCATGTTCTCTATATATGTTGTCGTGCCCGCGCCTTCTTCTCTCTCAGGTAAACCTACGATATGAATATTGTTCCTCCGGCCCGCCCTTTGGCCTCTTCCACTCTGTTCTCCAGGAGGCTGACCTTCTGGGTGCATGTCTCAGAGCGCTCCCGAATTCTCCTTCACCTGTGTCTCCAACACAGTAGTGCGTTCTGCTAAGCCCCGCACATCCTGGTGCAGCAGTCAATGTCAATTTTCACCGCCTCAATCTGTGTCCCCAATGAGGCCTTTAGGTCCGCTATGGCAAGCATCACTTGGTTGTGCAGTTCCATGGCCCCCACCTCCCTCCCTTGCACCGGTCCCATACTTCCTCCGGGTGTCAGCAGCTTGGTCCTGGCAAAGCTATCCAAGGTTGGATGGTTCGCCTTGCTCTTGGCCGACTTCAGAGGCATTCAGTCAATCTACTTTCCCCCTTATTGGCCACCGACACTCCCTTCTTGTATGACTGCCCTTGTAGGATCCCAGGGTTAGATACTGCTTAAGGAGCAGTGCTTACATGTTCATAGATGTATGGGGATCTCCAACAAAGTTGCTCCTAAAGACAGGTCCAGCATACGCAATACCCTGCAGGGGGTTAGCTCAGACCTCACAGGCACATGCAGGGCTTGCCACATATCCTCACCATCCAGCCGGGTTATGTAACTCCCCCTTATTCAGCTGCAACCATCCAACCACCTAAGCTTCTGGCAGCCTCTTATCATGCACAGCAGGGGTCGCGTGTCCAGGTTCGTCGACCAGCCCTAGTTCTGTTGTTTACCTCCATGGGCCCTGCCTCCTGCTGTCAGTTTTCAGTGCTTCTTTTTTTTAACCTTTATTTAGTGCAGTGCAAGGCATACATCCTCAAATACAGACTTTAGTATCTTATGACATTGACAACATTTAAGCAGTAGTGTGTATATCCATGTAATCAAATTAGTGAGCAGTACATCCTAGTATAGTATCTCCTTTAGAGTTATTACTGAGTAGTCCTCGGTCTCCTTAAGTATTCTCGAAAAGGGGGGCGTGGCTAACTAGCTATGGACTAGGACATGCTTTGTGCTGAGCTCCTGTTGATCCGACATTAATATGCTGAATTACACTTGAAAAATGATGCAAGTGCCTGGAAATTGAAGGGACGAGCGTTGGAACATATGCACTGCAGGAATCCTGAAGAGTGAGTCATTTGTGCTTGTGGATTGAAAGATAAATGGACTTTGTTAGGAGCGGGCGTGAGGATAATTTGTTGCCAAGATGGCGGAGAACAAAGGAAGTGTTGTTGCAGTCTGGAAGTGAAACGAATCCGTCTGAACTGCACGGAGCGTGATGCAGACGACTGCCTATGATAACGTATTGCACTCTTGTTTGAGACCATGTTAATGGATCAACGCTCCCGGGCCCGAATGATTGTAGCGGTTGGAGATTGCTACAAGATCAACAAATAAGCTCAGAGGGCTGGGGCAGCTCTTAGCCGTATACAAAGGCAGTTGAATCCTGCTGTATCAAACAGAGCGGTGTCAGGTACTGATAGGTTGGAGTGACATATTCTTTACATATAGTATCATATATTCATTTACATTGGGTCAGGGGAGACACATATTTAGTATAGAAAGGTTTTAGGAAGTTATTATGGGCTACATTTTTAAACAGCCAATTTTGCCCTTAACCTTCATTGCAGTCTATGGAAATTTCCCCAAACCAAGATGGAGGTTGTCAGTCTAAATTCTGATTGGCTGGTGATTGTTTATAGGGAGGACAATGAACATTCTAAACTGCCTTTCATCGTCATAGCCCAGCTGAGAGGTCGTGTGTCGTGTTGCTCCTGCTTAACTTTGTCAAGGGTGGCAAGTTTCTATCAGTTGAGCGGAAAATCTGAAAGTATAACAGGAGTCGTGTTTGGAGTTTAGGAGGAGACACAGGACAGGAGTCAGAAACGTCAAATTTTCTGAGTAAAGAAGTTTTCAAGTCTCATTCACAAGATAAGTGACTTTCCAGTTTTGTTGAACTTGTAAAAAGGTTATATTTATCTAAGGGATTGAAATCGCAAACCTGTATCTAAAAAGATTGAAGCGCGTACGTTTGTTTTTATCGCTACGTGTCAATTCAAACTAGCGCGTGAGTTTTTTCCCGTTACTTTGAACCCGCGCGTTGTCGCTGCGCGTGAGAGTGAAGCGCGAGCGTGAACTTTGGACTCGCGTGTACTGTTCGTTTACGCGAAGATTTTTCTGCGCGATAAAATAAGCGCGTGTATTTTTTATCGCGTCTTGGACTTTAGCGCGAGTGCGTTTTAACCGCAAATTGGTTTGTCAGCGCGAGTGCGTGTTTCCCACGACTTGGAGAAAAGCGCGTGTAATTTTTATCGCATCTTGGACTTTAGCGCGAGAGCGTTTTAACCACAAATTGGTTTGTCAGCGCGTGTGCATTTTTCCCGCGACTTGGAGAAAAGCGCGTATATTTTTTATGGCGTCTTGGACTTTAGCGCAAGTGCGTTTACCCGCGAATTGGATTGTAGCGCGTGTGCGTTGGAGAAAAGCGCGTGTGTTTTTTCCCGCGATTTGGATTGTCAGCGCGTGTGCGAATTTCCCGTGTCTTGGAGAAAAGCGCGTGTGATTTTTTTCCCGCGGTTTTGAATTTTAGCGCGTGTGCTGGCTTTTCACGTGAAAATTCCATCGCAAGTTAAATTCGTTCTTGAGAAAAAGACATTCTACAAAGAAAATATTAAAAACAAATTCAAGAACTTGAAAGAACTTCCTAAAACTTATTTGAAGATCCTGTTCAAGAATCTTAGGGTGGAGCAGTCTAATTACACAGTTAAATTACATTCTTGGATCAACTGAGAAGGCTGTAAGATTTATATGATTCTGGTCCACAAGTAAGGAAGTCTTGTCTGCTTATCACTTCTCAGGGCATTCTGAAGAGAAGTACCAGGTATGGTTTTTAAAACTATTTTGGTAAGGATTTAGAGTTAAAGGTTAGTATAGTAACCCATGAGTAATGAGGTATATTGCATGTTTATGTTTTATCTACAGGTGAAGAACCATTGAGTTGATAGCTTGCAGCCTGGTGTTTGTTATTTTGTCCCTTCCCCCTTTCCCCTGAAAGTGAGGTAAACTGAGCAGTTATTTATATGTCAGCTCAGAGTGCCACATTTTGGGTGGATTGTCGGGGGTTCAGCAGCTTCTGCAGACACCAGGTTCTCAGCATGACAAGCGGGAAGAAATTGGCCGCTAGCAGCCAGCATCAAATAGTATCTCTTAGTACTGAAATGACGAGGCGGCGCTCCCGAAACCTGACACATGTATCGTTCTCGAATAGATACAACGAAAGCAGAGGGGCGCGATATGCAGATGCGGCTCCCAGCCGCTCATGAAGGCAGCCGGGTTTGCAAGACGTGGTGATCTGATACGTGAGGAGCGGGCTGTGGCAAAAGAATAGTCAAGACACTGATTGGATGTTGTATGTGCTTGTGGGCAGCAAGCCCTTAACACGGCCGATGGCAGTGGATTGCATCGGCACGAAACACAAGATGCGGTGCCCCCAAGTGGAAGTAAGCAGTACATGACACTGAATCGAACGCACGAACTGTGTGGACGTCGGGCGGCGCTGAAGACAATAGGAGCTGCTGGGCTCTGCAGCACGTAAGCCGCTGCAGTGGCGAATATACACTGTGACCCACTGAGCGGGTCCGAAGTGCTTGGGGCGGGCGTCGCCTGCCATGGACACCGTGTGGTATTAGGCTCAACAGAGCCGAATTGCACACGGAGAGATGCTGCCATATGATAAGATCTGAATCAGGCCCGCGTACGTTCACTGACATATGAGCAAGCCGGAGGATGCACAGGGCGCATAGCAAGAGACAGTGATCAAAGTCTGACGTGGATACAACTGAACACTTACAGGATTACCACCCAGGAGGCTGCAGACGACCTGTGTAGTGCAGCACTATCGTACCCCTTAATGTGGCACAAGGTGACTACTAAGTGAGTGTGCTTAATATAACTTCAAAGGGGCACCCAAACCCTGCTTACATTACATGTGCCCAGGCAACCTAACCACAGGGGGAGGTGTCAGCGGAGACGTGCGCCAACAAGAATTATATGTGGAGAGTAAAACGTGGGAGGCTACAATCCACCTGAAAAACAATTTCATGCGCCATAGCAAAAGCAAGTTGCAAGATAGTAACCCCAACGACTGAAGGAACTGGAAGTGTCACAGCAACAGCGCATAGACAGCGCGCAGCCAGACACGCAAGAAGGGTAGCGCTATGTCGGTGAAGGGGCTAAGAGCCAAGACCAAACAACCTACAATGGAGGCCTTTGCAAAAGCGCAGAGGACCCCTACAACATTGACACAGAGCACGGTCACGACTCCTGCGGAAGAAGCCCCAGAAGGAGACAAGCATCAGATCCTGGAGGCTATAACGGAGTTGAGCACCAAATGGGGCTCGGCAATGGCGGACCAGCGGACAGCCCTAGGGAACAAAATTGATGCGGTAGGAACTGGACTTACCCTGCTACGACAAGACGCTAGGGCGCTGGCAGAGAGAACGAGTGGTCTGGAAAGCGCAGTGAAGACCAATACAGATGTCAGCGCGAATAATGCAAAAGAGGTCCATGTGGTAAAACAGCAGGTTGCTAATCTCAAAAATCGGGTGGACGAGGCGGAAGGAAGGGCGGGAAGAAATAACATACGGGTGGTCGGCCTGCCGGAGTGGGAGGAAGGCCAAGACCCCACAAACTATGTGGAGAACATGATCCTCCAGGAGATAGGAGCAGACAAGCTCTCACAGGGGTTCACGGTGGAGCGGGCGCATCGTGCCTTAATGAGGAAACCATGACCTGGGGCCCTGCCGAGACCGATAATTGCGAGTATCTTGAACTATAAAGACAGAGAGAAGATCCTGGAATATTTTCGTAAAGGCGGAACAATAGAGAGAGCATCCACCAACATCACGGCATACCCAGATTACACGATGCTGGTGCAGAGGCAGAGGTACAGCTATGTGGCCGTCAAAAGGAGGCTGCGTGCGGCAGGCATTAAGTACATGCTCCTGTACCCGGCGAAACTGAAGGTGCTGCATAAGAGCAGAGCGCTTTTCTTTGACACTCCAGAGGAGGTGGTGTAATGGCTGGACCTGCAGGGTTGCCCGGAACAAGAGGCAGACCGAGATCGGCAGGAGCATGACAACTGAAGAGCCTGTGTCAGGGACACTGAGGGGGTAAGTGGGAGGGTGACCCTGTTTATATTGGGAAAAGTGAGACCGGATGGACAGTGTGTAGCTTTCGGGCCTTGTGCTCCGCATGGACAGGAATATAGTGGGTAAAATGCATGTGGGAGCTGCATAGCATTAACGTAAAGCATAATAAACTTGAAAATAGGAGCAACAGGATGAAAGCAACCCACCCCTGAGAATTAGTAGTTGAGTGGCCATTAGGGCGGCTTCACCCTACTGAGCCCTGAGCATAGGCTTGTGCTGGACAGGGCTAGATGTGGGGGTGCCTGAGATCCAGGAATGGAGCTGGGCAACAGTTGGGGAGGGTGTTGTTCGGGAAGGGCTGGGAGGTGGGAGGGAAGGGGGGGAGTTTGGTGTGTATATAGTTATGAGGAGTTTAAGTTTGAACATGAGACTACATAGAAGAGCCGGATGGTTGAATCTGTATTGCGCGGGTGGTAGGGATCAGCTGGAGGTAAGGGAGAGGATTATTAACGATCCATGGGCGATCTTAAAATAATCACGTCGAATGTTCGGGGAATTAACAGCAATCCAAAAGGAATAAGGTCATGTTGTATCTGAGAAGGCAAAAGATAGATATTGCACTGCTGCCGGAGACGCATCTGACACGGGAAAAGATGGAGTTGGTTAGAAAGAAATGGAAAGGGGTTTGGGGGGTCTCATCCTACTCTGCTTATGCTAGAGGAGTACTTATCTGGGTGGCGCTGCACGTCCCGTTTCAACTATTACAGGAAGTGGTGGAGACGGATGGGAGGATGGTCATATTGAGGGGGCTGGTGGAGAATAAGGAGATAAGCATTGTAAATACATATGCCCCCAACCAAAACACGGCAGAATATTTCAGAACTCTGTGCACCAACCTTAGTATGTGTGTGGGTAGTGTGGTGATCTGGGGCAGGGATTTTAACTGTGTAATGAACCCCAAGGTAGATAGATCAGATGGAAAGATTGATAGACCCACCCCAGCGGCTAAAGCATTAAAGCATTACAGACACTGCTAGATGATTTTGGCCTGGCAGATGTGTGGAGAACAAAATACCCCCAAGAAAGGCAATATTCACACTACTCCGCCCCGCAGAAGCTACATACAAGACTTGATTATGTCTTTGCCACGTCAGATGTAATTACACAGATTACTCAGATAGAATATAAGGCGAGGGTCCTCTCGGATCACTCGCCACTGGTTCTCGGGTGGCAATACTGCCTCCTGAGAGCACAGATTCCGACATGGCGCCTCCGAGCAGAGGCGCTCAAAGACCCAGTCTTTAGAGAAGATATAAGGGAAGAGATTACTAACTACTTCGAGGTGAATACTGGTAGCGTTGACTCGGCGGGTGCATTGTGGGAAGCCTTTAAGGTAGTGATGCGGGGGGTTGCCATAGCAAAATCAAAGGGCCTGCAGGGCGGGGTCCTGGCTGACCTACAAAGATCAGAAGAGGAACTAGAAAGAGCATTAAAAGGTGGAAGCGTAGACATGGAGCTGGTGTAACGCTCACCTGATTCCCGTAGAGGCGCCGGTCTTGACTGGGCGTATACCGTATCTTCAAAGGTGATGTGTAACACACGGCTGGCTCTTTGGGCTGGACCTCTGTGCACTGTATGTTTGACTCGAAGGGTAAGATGTCTTAGGTAAGTGAACGCCGTGCTCTCCATCTGCCTCGGGGCAGGGTGCTGTAACCAGTTTCTTCACTGGATAAGGGGAGCAGGCCTCTTGACTTCAGAGGACTGCTGTCCGTCGTTTACTGCACGAACGGTAAGTTTCGAGTAATTCTAATGTCTTTAAAGTCTTTAGTAATGATGTCTCTTGTTTTGCAGGGTTCCGGCGATGGTGGATGACGGGCTGAAGTGAGTTGAAGATGGAGCCCGTGTGATGAATAGAAGCGCCTGGAAGCACGTAAGTAAGCGCTTGTTGCCTGCTTCACGATGCGCTCTAACTGTCTTTTTATTTTGCAGGTACAAGTTTGGAGCGGCTGCAGGGTGCCGGAATACCCACTGGGTTAGATGTGGAAAGGAGTAATGGCACGTGAGTATTAAAGTTCCCCAATGTCTTTAAACGCACCTTGTTTTGTCTTTCAGATGCGGGATGCAGCGCCGAAGGCCTCCGGAGCGTGCGAAGAGTTGGTAAACTTTTGTCTTTCAGATGCCGGAATGCAGTGTGAAGACCTCCGGAGCGCACGAAGAGTAGGTAAGCCTTTGTCTTTCAGAATGCAGCGCAAGGCGTTGGTGACAGCCGATGGCCCAGGTAAGTGAAGAGCTGTCACTGAAGATGGTAATGCTAACCTGTTCTTTCTTGTCTGTATAGGTGTTGCTGAAGACTGGATTCAGGATGGTAAGCCTTTTTCCTTAGGCCCAGGATCAGATGCAGAAGACACGATGAGCGTTCTGCTGCAGAGGATGCAGAATAACGCAAAGCAAGATTCATCCATCGGGTGTGGTTTAAATAGCCTCCTGTAGTGCTTAGGTGTCTCCTTCCACAGCCACGCCTAGGTAAGAAAAGAGTTCCTGCTTTCCAGAAGAGTTCCAGTGTTCTGAACCTAGGGAGTGGCTCCTGCCCCACCCAACAGGAAAAGTAGTTCCAAACAGAAGAGGATCAGAGGCTCAACTGGCAGGCAAGTAAGCAGCATGGTCTGCTGCAGGTAAGTCCACCCAAGCATTATGAGCCCGGCGCTTCCAGCGCTGGGACTGGGCATATTTATGAGCCTGGTGCCACTGGCGCCAGGACTGGGTCCAAAAGGTCCCAATTGGGACTGGTTGGCACTCGGAACCTGGGTTATGGATCTGCTTCCAAGGGAGTTGGGAAAACCCTGACCTTTTGGAAGCAGAGATCATGACAGTACCCCCCCTCAAGGCCCCTCCCAAACCGGGCTTCTCCGGGGGTTTTGGCTTGTCAGGAAATGTTCGGTGAAATCTTTTGATTAGGCGAGGAGCGTGGACATATTCAGCAGGTTCCCAGGATCTCTCTTGGGGGCCGTAGCCTTTCCAGTCAATTAGGTAATATAGTTTAGATTTGGAGATCTTGGAGTCCAGAATGCTTTTGACTTCAAACTCGAGTTCCCCATCAACTAGGATAGGTTTTGGAGATTTAGTTAGTCGGGTTTGAGGTTGCACGGGTTTTAATAGAGAGACGTGGAAGACCGGATGTATCTTCATGTGCGGGGGCAAGTCCAACTTGACCGCTACTGGGTTTACTATGGTAGTGATGGAATAGGGACCAAGGTATCTTGGGTTGAATGTGCGTGGCCCTTTTAGAGGTAGATATTTGGTGGATAACCAGACTTGATCCCCTACTCGATATTGAGGGCCTTCCTTCCGATGTTGATCTGCTCCTTTCTTGTATTGTTCTTTATCCCTTTGAAGGTGAGAAACAGCTTCCTTAAAGGCTTGGGTGATTGTAGAATGCAGGTAGTCTACTGCTGGTGTTTCAAGATCTTGGAGGGGATCCAACTCCGAGGTTCGAGGGTGACTGCCGTACAAAAGAAAAAACGGGGTTTTCCCAGTTCCCGAATGGACAGAGTTATTGTAGGCATATTCGGCTATCCAAAGGATGTCTTTCCAAGTTTTTTCAGTTTGTTGCAGCATGCAGCGTAAATACTGTTCCAGAGTTTGATTGGTCCTCTCGGTTTGTCCGTCGGTCTGAGGGTGGTGACTGGTCGATAGTCTCACATCAATTTGAGCCGACCGACAGCAACTTCGCCAAAAATGAGAAATAAATTGACTACCTCGATCCGAAATTAGAACCGAAGGAAAACCGTGCAGTCGGACGATGTTTTCGAGAAATTCTCGGGCCAGAGTTGCTGCTGTTGGCAAGCCTTTGAGCGGAATGAAATGCGCCATCTTGGAGAATAAGTCCACGATTACTAGAATCGTATTGTATCCGGAGCATGGAGGTAGATCGGTGATGAAGTCCATAGAAAGCGTATGCCAAGGGCGAGGTGGGATGTCAATAGGGCGTAAGAGGCCTGCTGGTCTTTCCTTTTGACTCTTGTTTTGGGCGCATACTCCACAGGACATTATAAAGTCTCTGATATCTTTTTTCCAAGACGGCCACCAGAAGTAGCGCTTGATCTTTTTTGAGGTCTTGGCTATACCGGGATGTCCTTCCATTAAAGAATCGTGATAACAAGAGATTACTTCTTTCTGTAAATCTGTGCTGGGTAGGTATAATCGTTCTTGGAAATACAATAAGTTGTCCTTTACTGCAAAGTCCTTTCCTTGCAGATGCCAATTCTGTATGTCTGCTAGAGTTACAAGTTGCCTGGCTTTATCCTTAACTTCCTCTATGGATTGTGTGGCGATTACACCCAGAATTCTTTGTTCGGGAATGATTGGTACAGGTTTAGGGTTGATCAAGTGTTCTTCCACTCCCATCCGAGAAAGGGCATCAGCTTTACCGTTTTTTGTACCAGGTCGATAGGTAATTATGAAGTCAAACTCGGCAAAGAATAATGCCCAACGGAGTTGTCTAGAGGATTGGGCTTTTGCGGTTTTCAAATAATGCAGGTTTCGGTGATCCGTAATCACAGTAACGGTGTGTCGGGCCCCCAGCAGATAATGCCGCCAAGCCTTAAAGGCAGACTTGATAGCCAGAAGTTCCTTGTCAGTAATCGTGTAATTGATTTCAGGAGGCGAGAATTTGCGGGACCAAAATGCCACGGGATGCAACTGATTGGTTACCGGGTCCTTTTGTGATAGAACTGCCCCCATGGCAAGGCTTGAAGCATCAGTTTCCACGATGTAGGGGAGTTCGGGGCAAGGGTGTTTTAAGATTGGTGCAGAGATAAATTTAGTCTTCAAATCCTGGAAAGCTTGTTCTGCCTCTGTAGACCATTCAAAACGTTTGTTTTTCTTTAACAAGGCAGTGATGGGCTGGACTATTCGAGAGAATTCGGGGATAAACCTGCGGTAAAAGTTAGCGAAGCCTAACATGCTTTGCACACCTTTTACGGAGGATGGTGATGGCCATTTGAGAACTGCATCGACCTTCTTTGAATCCATACGCACTCCGCCAGGTGATAATATGAATCCCAAGAATTCAACTTCAGTCACGTTGAAAACACATTTTTCCAACTTAGCGAAAAGTTTGTGTTGACGCAATCTTTCGAGGACCATTTTCACGTGTTTCCGATGTTCAGATTCCGATGAAGAATAAACGAGGATGTCGTCAATGTAAACAACAACACACACATCTATGAGCTCTCTGAGGACATCGTTCATAAAATATTGAAAGGCGGCCGGGGCATTGCAAAGTCCGAAGGGCATGACCTGATATTCAAATAGCCCATACTTGGTGCGGAAGGCCGTCTTCCATTCATCGCCCTCTTTTACTCGTACCAAGTGGTAAGCTCCTCTAAGATCCAGCTTTGTATATATGCATGCTTTTCTGACTTGGTCCAGGAGTTCAGGGATCAAAGGTAACGGATATCTATTCTTAACGGTGATCTGGTTCAGGGAGCGATAATCTATACAAGTTCTAAGGTCTCCTTCCTTTTTTGGAACGAAGAACAAAGCTGAAGAAGCAGGGGACTTGGAAGGACGAATAAACCCATTTGCCAGGTATTGATCCAGGTATTGTCGAAGGTGAAGGTTCTCAGGCTCGGTGAGGGCATAAATTCTACTACAAGGAGGAGTAGATCCAGGTATCAGGTCTATCTGGCAGTCATAAGACCTATGAGGAGGTAGAGAGTTAGCCTGATCCTTCCGGAAAACATCTTGGTATTCTAGGTATTCGGGAGGTAACTGGGGAGTCTCTGAAGAAATTGCTGCCAGTGCAACACCAGGTGGAGGGTGACAAGTAGAGACACATTCTGGAAACTGGACCGTTCTTGCTCGCCAATCGATCAGAGGATTGTGTTTCTCTAACCAAGGTATTCCTAGAATAATCTGAAACTGAGGGGCCTTGATCACATCGAACACGATCTTCTCATGGTGTCCATCTTGACTTATTAGCGTCACTTCTTGAGTGGTATGCGTTACTGGCCCGGAGGCTATCTCCGTACCATCCACCGTAGTAATGACGTCCTTTACAGCCTTGGGACAAAGAGTTAGATTCATCCTCAAAACCATTTCATGATCCACATAATTGCCGATGGCACCGCTGTCGACGTAAGCTTCAATTGCATGTAATCGATCCGGATTATCAGGGCTAATGAGGACCATAGGTATCACGAAATGCGAGGTCACGGAACTGGTTTTCACGCTCGGCAAGAGGACCTCTATTCTTGTCGGGCGAGGTTGTTTCCCTGCTCAGAGTTTGTAACTTTGGTAACTGCAGCTCCTACTGCCTTCTTAGCAGGTTTCACCGGACAGTCTCGAAGAAAGTGCCCTGAGTTTCCGCAATAGAGGCATAATTGCAACTGTTTTCTCCTTTCCCACTCCTTTTGTGTTAGAGGACCTTTCAGACCCCCTATTTGCATGGGTTCCCCGGAGTCTACACCTTTGGAAGGAGTTGGCGGTTTGGAAAATACTCGAGCATCAAACTTGGAACGATCGGCCTTCCTGTTCTGCAGTCTGTGATCTATTTGAACGACTAAGTCTATATAGTCCGAACAATATTGTGGGGGATTCACTACTTGGGCTAACACATCTTTGAGCTCTCCACGTAGACCTCTATAAAACAGCGTAATCCTTTTGTCCACAGGCCATTGAGTTTCCACTATCAGTCTGTTGAAAGACGCAATATAAGCCAAAAGGTCTTGATTACCTTGTCGCAACGAAAGAAGCTCATTGTCCAAGGCCTGCCCCTGTGAATGTCTTGCGAACAGTTATTCCATACTGAGCTGAAAAGCTTGAAAATCATGGAGGACTGGATCATCTTGATTTACTAGAGGGATCGACCAGTCTGCCGCATTGCCACTAAGGTACGAAAGCACGAAAGCTACTTTAGCTTGATCAGTTGGAAAGGCTGCTGGCCGGCATAAGAAATGCAACCGGCACTGATTGATAAATACTGCAAACCTCTTTGGGTCACCAGAAAATCGTTCGGGCGGAGCCAGAGGTACATTCCCAGGTAGGTTGATCTGCACTGGATTCATAGAGGATGTAGAAGTAAGATTTCCCCCAGATGCGGGTAACGGGGTCTGTCCGGCTTGTGACTGTAGCAATTGTCTAGCGAGATCATCTGTTCGCTCCTTGGAAATAATCAGTTCCCTTCTTAGAGCGTTCGTTTCCTGACGGGCTGCATGCACTTCTGCCCTTAGTTCCCCAAGTAACTGGGCTAGTTGGTCGGTATCCGAGGTTTCCATAGCGCCTGGACGGGAGTTTTGTGGTAGGCTTTGCGTTCTGTAACGCTCACCTGATTCCCGTAGAGGCGCCGGTCTTGACTGGGCGTATACCGTATCTTCAAAGGTGATGTGTAACACACGGCTGGCTCTTTGGGCTGGACCTCTGTGCACTGTATGTTTGACTCGAAGGGTAAGATGTCTTAGGTAAGTGAACGCCGTGCTCTCCATCTGCCTCGGGCAGGGTGCTGTAACCAGTTTCTTCACTGGATAAGGGGAGCAGGCCTCTTGACTTCAGAGGACTGCTGTCCGTCGTTTACTGCACGAACGGTAAGTTTTGAGTAATTCTAATGTCTTTAAAGTCTTTAGTAATGATGTCTCTTGTTTTGCAGGGTTCCGGCGATGGTGGATGACGGGCTGAAGTGAGTTGAAGATGGAGCCCGTGTGATGAATAGAAGCGCCTGGAAGCACGTAAGTAAGCGCTTGTTGCCTGCTTCACGATGCGCTCTAACTGTCTTTTTATTTTGCAGGTACAAGTTCGGAGCGGCTGCAGGGTGCCGGAATACCCACTGGGTTAGATGTGGAAAGGAGTAATGGCACGTGAGTATTAAAGTTCCCCAATGTCTTTAAACGCACCTTGTTTTGTCTTTCAGATGCGGGATGCAGCGCCGAAGGCCTCCGGAGCGTGCGAAGAGTTGGTAAGCTTTTGTCTTTCAGATGCCGGAATGCAGTGTGAAGACCTCCGGAGCACACGAAGAGTAGGTAAGCCTTTGTCTTTCAGAATGCAGCGCGAGGCGTTGGTGACAGCCGATGGCCCAGGTAAGTGAAGAGCTGTCACTGAAGACCGTAATGCTAACCTGTTCTTTCTTGACTGTATAGGTGTTGCTGAAGACTGGATTCAGGATGGTAAGCCTTTTTCCTTAGGCCCAGGATCAGATGCAGAAGACACGATGAGCGTTCTGCTGCAGAGGATGCAGAATAACGCAAAGCAAGATTCATCCATCGGGTGTGGTTTAAATAGCCTCCTGTAGTGCTTAGGTGTCTCCTTCCACAGCCACGCCTAGGTAAGAAAAGAGTTCCTGCTTTCCAGAAGAGTTCCAGTGTTCTGAACCTAGGGAGTGGCTCCTGCCCCACCCAACAGGAAAAGTAGTTCCAAACAGAAGAGGATCAGAGGCTCAACTGGTAGGCAAGTAAGCAGCATGGTCTGCTGCAGGTAAGTCCACCCAAGCATTATGAGCCCGGCGCTTCCAGCGCTGGGACTGGGCATATTTATGAGCCTGGTGCCACTGGCGCCAGGACTGGGTCCAAAAGGTCCCAATTGGGACTGGTTGGCACTCGGAACCTGGGTTATGGATCTGCTTCCAAGGGAGTTGGGAAAACCCTGACCTTTTGGAAGCAGAGATCATGACAGCTGGCCCTTAAACTGCAGCAGAAATGCGCGGAACACTGGGAAAGGCTCTGCAACCTGAATTACAAAATGTATATAGAGAGACAGCATGCGGGAAGGGATAAAACAGGGCGACTCTTAGCATGGCTATACAAGAGCGAAACTCCCAGACCCCTGATCAGAACGATAATGAGGGAAGATGGTGGGGTAGCGGACACCCAAGAAGGAGTCAACATGCAGATTATTATAAGGTGCTATACGGGGATAAGGAGGGAGGCAACCATGAGGAGATAACCGAAACACTAGAAGATATAGGACTGCCCAAGATAAGTGGGGAGGAAAGAGAGGAGCTTGATGCACCAATTACTCTGGAGGAGTTAGAAGAAGTGGTGAGGCAGTTGCTCACCAGTAAGACCCCAGGGGCGGATGGGTTCCCGAGTGAATTTCATAAGGTATATAGAGAGGAAGTGCTCCCCCCAATGTTAGAAATGTTTAATGAAGCGTTTGAGGTGGGACGGTTGCCGGAGTCGCTCAGGGAGGCGATCATAATACCGCTTCCCAAACCTAACAAACCGGGGCACAGCTGTGACTCTTACAGACCTTTGTCGATGCTGAACCAAGACAGCAAGATATTGACGGCTGTCCTGGCAAACAGATTGCGAAGAGTAATTAACAAATTAATACACCCAGACCAAACGGGCTATGTCCCGAATAGGAACATAACTCATAATCACAGGCGACTCCACCTGGTGGTCGAATGGGGTAGTAAGACTGAAGGCGAAATGGCGATTGTGTCTTTAGACGAGGTAAAAGCTATCGACTCGGTCAAGTGGCCATGGCTGCTGGTGGTCCTGGAAGGGTACTGAATGGGGCCCGGTTACATTAGGTGGGTGAAGATGCTATATAGTGAGCGGCTAGCCAGAGTTCGAACAGGATCAGTGATATCCAAGAGGTGGCAACTTAGTAGAGGCACCAGGCAGGGGTGCCTTTGGTCCCCGATGCTTTACATTCTAGCCCTGGAGCCCCTAGCAATATACCTCAGGGAACAATATGATATGATAGGTATTGAGGTAGGGGGTGAACGACACCTGATATTCTTATATGTGGATGATTTGTTACTATACTTGAAATACCCGAAAGAAAATCTCCAGTACATCCTGGAAGTGATGGAGAGGTATGCGGGCTGTCCGGGATAGCGGTGAATCCTCGAAAATCTAGCATTTTTCCGCTGGGCAGCTATAAGGGAACCCCTGTGAAAAGGTTACGGGTGTTACAAATACCATGGGCGGTTAGTTCTTTCCGATACCTTGGGATAGACGTGTACCACACGGCAGAAGAGGAACATAGGCACAATACCGAGGTAGCCATTGGGAAAATCGAGAAATGCATGAATTTCTGGGAGAAGTTGCCCCTAGCAATGATGGGACGAGGTGCAATGCTGAAGATGGTGGTCCTACCTAGGCTTCTACATTATTTTAGTAATATTCCAGAAGTTTTTTGCTAAACTCAACAGTATGTGTAGGGACTTCCTGTGGCATGGTACCCGAAACAGAGTGGCGCTATGGAAGCTGCAGAACTTTTATGAAAAGGGGGGATCAAACTGCCTAATTTTGAGGTTTAATATGTAGCGAGCAAGCTACAATATGTGGCCAAATGGCTCTCGGATGAAGCGACCCCTGAACTAAGGTTGTTAGAGCATGATTGTGCCCTGTTTTACTTAAGAGAAATGATCTGACTGCCTGAGTCAGAAATGAAAGAGCGCCCTGGGATGATGATGATGCTTGGGTGGAAAATGTGGCTTCGAGCATGCTGGATGATGGAGGACCCATTCCCATGCTCCACGCAGGTACCGCTGGTTGCATTGGCAGAGGGAGATAAGCAGCTGAGGGTGATTATCGGGGCCTACTGGGAATGGGTGGGGTTGGTAACGCTAGGGGACATTTGGCAAGAGGGGACCATTAAAGATTTCGAAGTGCTTGGGGAAGAAGCGGGATTACATACGGGCAAGTGTGTTACGTATCATAGAATGGTACAGAGAATTCGGAAAACGTGGCCTGAAACAGTATTGATAGAAGAACCAGATGCTATCATGGGGCAATATATGACATATCGGAAGGGGGGCATGAGATTTCTAGACTGTATGAGATGGTGATGACTAAGGTCAGGAAGGAGCTGACACAATTGAGACTAGACTGGGAAGCGGAAGTAGGAGCCCCAATAGAGGATGGGATGTGGGAACGTGCCCTGGGATACCACAAGAAGGTGTCAAGAAATGCAAGACTAAAACAAATACAGTTGTATATAACGCACAGAGCATACAGGACTCCTCTGAGGATATCCAAGTTCGAAAATGCTTGGCGACAGGCATGTCCCAAATGCAACAAGGAAAACGCTGACATCACACACATGCTTTGGTCATGCCCAGTAATTGAGCGTTTCTGGGGTGAAGTGGCACAAAAACTAGCGGAAAAGGGGGTCACGATCATCATAAACACTGCTTGGGCCTGATTGCTGGGAGGGTTCCCAGATCACGAAAACTTAAACATGTTAGGAAACTAAAAGATTTGGCATATGTGCTTGCAAAACGAAGGATTGCCATGGGATGGAAGACGTGTCACAAGCCACGGGGGGAGGTGTGGTGGAGGGAGTTGCAGAAATGGGCGGAGGTTGAAACGATGGTATGGCAAGAGGCGAGCAATATAGGGGGTGGGGGTGAGAAGCTGGTACCCTGATGGCTTGGAAATTATTAATAGCAGAACTGTTTGGAGCAATACAAGATCCGACAGAATTCGCGGGAAGTGGGACCCCGCCACGTGAAGCAGATACAGAATGCGAGGAACAAATAGGCTCATAAAGGGGGGTGGGATGGGGGAGCAGTGACCAAGATTAATTGGTGAATAATGGAACTGTTGTAAATTGCACTGCATGTTTGGTTTGTATTGTTGTTTGGTTTGAATAAAATTAATAAAACCTTTTTTTTAAAAAAAAGAAAAAAAAAGTATTCTCGAAAAGGCTCCAGATGTCTTTAGGCCTGCAGGCCGCAGCAACAAGAGAAACATAGGCCTCCTCACACGCATTGGCATAAGTCATGTCTTTGATCCACATTTTAATGTCCGGTGGCAGCCTTCAATTTCCACTGTTGTAGAATACACTTTTTGGCCATCAAACACCCAAGGTTAAAAAGGTGGCATAACTTAACAGAAGTCTTTCCTATATCTCCAAACAAGTATTTTGGAAATTACAATGTAGGGGTGACACCCGCGATTTCCTCCGGACCAACCTGAAACCGCCTGCCAGAACTGGGCTACCCGGGAACAACTCCAGTACATATGGTGTGCATTGGCTACGTCATTGTTGCACTAAATGCAGCCGCCATACACGAGGGTGCGAACCTAGCAATTTTTGCGGGGGTGTAGTGTAACCTGTTAAGTATTTTGAATATGTCTGTTCCTGGCATTGAGGGATACTTCCTTGGCTAATCGCCACCACTGGAGCCACTGAATATCGTCCAGCGGCCTACCCAAGTCTGCCTCCCACTTTTCTCTAGCACTCTGGGGTTGGGTCTGAGCATCTTGACATTTCTTATATTGTCTAGACACCAGCCCTCTGGGGCTCCAACCCATAACCACTGTGCCCAATACTTTGCATTCTTCAGGTTCCGTTGGGTATGATGGCAATCGCCACCTGACAGCTGCTCTTATTCCATAATACTGTAGTGATTTGATGGGATTATTGCCTAGTTTCTAGGAGAAGTCTGCTTGTGTGACAAAGGAGCCATCTGGATATAGATCATGCAGTGTTAAAGTACCATCTGTGTCCCACCCCCTCTGGATGTCCTTGTCATATGTTGGAGGGAGTCCCGGGCAGTACCAGAACGTGATTGCCCCGACTTAGGGTGTGGCAACTCTCAATCTCTTGAATATCTTGGCCCAAGCGTTCACCATCGTGTGAACCGGATCAAATGTACAGGTGTCCGTGTGTCGGATGGCCAGAACTATAGTGCGTAGGCTTGATGGGGAGGCACTGTGCTCCCTTACCGGCACCAGTCATTCCGTGGCTGCCACATTCGTAATGAGGCCCAATGTATAAAGAATTCTCCAAGTCCCATTCGCTGCAGAGCCGAAAACAGGAACTGCCACGAGACAGAATCAAAAGCCTTCTCGCCGTCCAATGAGGCCGCCACTGCTTGTGCACTCGGGTTCATCTGTGAGATGATGCCAAACAATCTCCGTAGATTGAATGACATTGATCACCCGGGAATAAACCCTGATTGATCTGGGTACAACCAGTTCTGTCATATGTGGGAGGAGCCGGGTGGCTAGTAATTTAGCAAATATTTTTGTGTTCGAATCAATCAGAGATAGTGGCCTGTATGAGCCCATGTCCACGGCAGGTTGGTTCGGTTTCAGTAGTACTGTTAGGGAGGAGAGAAGTCGGCCTGATTGGAGCGATTCCTCCCATATTCGCAGCAAATTGGGAGCAAGAGTGGTGCGCACCTCTTTATAAAATTCGATGCCTAGTCCGTCAGGGCCAGGTGCCTTGCCAGTTGGGAGCGACATTATGGCATCAGTTATCTCTTCAGTAGTCAGTGATTGGTTAATGACCTGCTGGGCCTCCGCCAGCAGTACCAGCAGTGGTATCCCGTCTAGATAGGCTTCCAGCTCCTCAGCTGAACAGCCATCTGACTTCGAATATAGGGATTCATAGAACCCATGAAATTTGCAATTAATCGCTTCAGGGGTATTTAGTGTGATTCCAGTGGAGCTCCATATCCCGGGAATGTGTTGCACCCCTCTCTCGCTGCTGACCACATTCGCCAGTAGGCGCCCCGGTCTATCAGCCTCCCCATATCGCCTAGCATGCATAGGAGAGTAAAAAAATTGGACTTCCCTATCTGCCAACTCCCTGAAGTTCAATAGATTTCCCTTAATGCAGCCAAGTAGGGCAAAATCCTGTTTGTTTCCATATTCAAGCTCTAGCTTTTTAAGATCAGTCTCCATCCCTTCCAGTTTGCGTCTAGTTTCCTTTAGGGCCCCTGAAGTCATGGAGATTACCTCCCCCCTGACCAACACCTTGAAGGCATTTCAAACCGTGCTATGGTGTTGTACTGACCCCTCATTTCTCTGGAAGAATTCTATCGCACCGTTGTGTAATGTCACCAAAAGAAATGGGTCAGTTAGGGGGCATACGCCAAAGGGGCGAGGGGCCGTCAGGCCACCCCATCTCATTGTCATAAGGATGGGGGAGTGGTCTGAAACTGTGCAGGGAGTATCCTACAATCCTCTTCTTGTGCCATGAGATGGGTAGGGATCAGCAAGTAATCTATTCTCGAGTGGGCGTCGTGGACTGTTGAGTAAAATGTGTATTCCCGTGTGTCTGGATTTAGCCCTCGCCATGTATCCATTAGATCAAGGTGCTTCATTATGTTTAATAGTGCTCGGCCTGCATTGGTTAATTCTGCTGAGTGGTTCTGGATCTGTCCAGGACATAGTCCAATATCAAATTGAAGTCCCTCCCCAAATGATGCGAGTTTGGGATCCCTGATAGTATGTCCAATATCTGCCCGGCGGGAACTCACGGTCATCAATATTTAAACCGTATGTTTTTACTAAAGTTATGGTGACACCAGCTAATTCACCCCATAGTATGACGTATCTGCCTTGTGGGTCAATTCTGCGCTTAGTTTCCTGAAATGGGATTGTTCGGTGTATCAGCGGTATCACCCCACGTGATTGTGATGAGTAGTTAGTATAGCCACGCTGAGGGCCCCATGTCGCAGCAAATGTATCATTGAGGGTCCCATAAGCGTGCGTCTCCTGTAGCATCTCCACTTTTGGAGCCCAGCGGTTCATGTATGCAATAACCCTCTGCGCCCTAATAGGTTGGTTAAGACCATGGATATTACATGTCAGAAATGTAATATCAGCCCCTGTCACGGCTTGGCTGTGAGTGGCTGAGGCCCGGTCAATGCCGGGTGAGATCCAGGGTGTTTAAGTATCATGTACTCAAGGAGCAACCTGCACTGTTTTTCTACTTTCAGCGTGTCAACCTTTGGAACTAAACTTTCAACATCTAAACCATCGTAACTCACATTAACATGTTCCCTTCCCCCCACCCACATCATCACCCCCAACTTGGCGATGGCACCCGAAACATAATGGAACACATTTAGATATCCCTTGGGGAGCACTGTGTGCAGTTAGTGGTGCTACTCAGATGGTCGCCCTCCTGCCACCAGCCCCAAGAACAGAATTACCTGTGCCCATGATCAATGCGAGACAAAAGCAGAAACCACCAAGTGTGTTCAATCGTCGTTCATATCGTCCGGCTCGTTGTTGCCTGCAGGGGAGCCGCCCACCCCTTCACGGTCCTTCCCCGGTAGCGGTATAAAAATCGTTGACTCAATGTATGCAGTTGCTTCAAATGGATCTTCAAAGAAATGTGCCCTTCCTCCATGTTGTATCCTCAGTTTTGCCGGGTATAGTAGTGCGTACTAGACTTGCCTTACTCATAGTCGTCTTTTAACTGCGTCATACGCAACTGTTGCAATTTGCAAGTCCGTCGGATGAGTGTAGCATTCAATGGAGTAGAGCAGATGTTTTTTTCCGTTGCACAATTCACCACCAGGATGAGGTGGTTAGCGGGACTTAGGACGGGTCTTATATCTTGGGTCAGTATTTGCTGCAATATCTATGCACGCGCTTTGGGTCTCCCATATGTGTGCCATACATTTGGCTTCAAGATACTGCGCCTTCACCATTAGGATTTAACAGATTCCTGGGTTTGGGGCGCTGATGTGTCTGTCATGTCCTAAGAATGTCGCTCCACAGCAGTCCAGGTGTGTCAATGTAATTGCAGCATGTACCCCATCTCGTTTGAGGGATTCCTTTGTGGGTGGCCACCCCGCACTATTCATCTGGTTTCCTTGGAGTTATATTAATACCGTATCCCAGCCTCCTCGTGTGGCGGTTATTGGTAATATGCGGCATTCCTCGCCAATTTGTACCCTCAGAGCAGGGGTCCGCTCAGTGTGCCCTCAGGCATCCACCTAGCTCAGTGCTGCATGTGCACTGGATTATAGGAGCACTATCACGTGGTCAGTTTCAATTAGTTCTCCCACTAACCTTTGTTTTGTGCCCTCTTCCCTTCGCAGGGGCCAGCGTGTAGTCTCAGCTACTGAGGTGGAGAGGGATGTCCTTCTTTCAGGCAGTGTATAATGTATGTGGCGGAGGGCACACTCTGGAAGGATCTTGTTGGCGCAGCAGACAAGCTGCTGGGATTGGCCAGTCTCAGCGTCTCCCCGTGGGTGATCTAATGGCGTCTGATTCCCGCCACTGGTCCCCTAGTGCGGATCCAGGAACCGGCGGGGCCTGAACTCTGCCTGGCTTTGGGTTACAGGTGCCAGCCGCAGGGCCTAATACGAGGCAGCTGCCCAGCCGCGCCGACGGCTGCCCAGCCGCGCCGACGTCCACGCCTTGCCTGTTCAAGTACTGAGCTGGATATAGCCACGTGGGGCCGACCACATCCACCACCCCAATACTGGTCAGCACCAGCCTTCGGGGTATGTCCCAAGGTCGCGGCTAGAGGTGCGGCATCCCCTTCGTCTCGTTTTCCTTGCCTTTGGCCGTGTGTTTCTCGAGGCGTCCTCGCCACTCCCACCCTCACTCAGGAGGCCACTGTAACCAGTTTGTTGTCCCGATGGCCAGTAGCGTGGCAGTCAGCCAATGACGCTTCCGAGGCACTGTTGCACAGGGGGGCAAAAAGTGTCCGCAGTATTAGAGGTTGCATAGGACTTTGCCCCGATTGTCCTTTCCTGGGTTTGCTCGTGGGCTGCTCACCCCGGGGCTGGCACTCCTCCTTCCCACCTGGGACCACGCTGCCTGACCCACCAGTAAACCTCCACCCGACTCGGGGTGCCAGTGTGTCTTTGGTGATGGTCTCGTCTCTGTTGCCGTTCACACAGTCAGGGGCACCCTAGTCACCAGCCACCACTCTGGTGTCGAATCGCTGGGCGGTCTTCACACAAGAGTGCTCAGAAGCTGCTGGGTCTGCGGCATCTTTCAGGAGCCTGCCGCGTAGCAACTGCAGTAGGTTACCGCTCCTCGTGTGTACTCCGGATCTTCACCGCTCTGAGCCTACATATGCTAGGAACATTCATAAGATCGCAGCCGGTGTTGGAATTCACTCGCAGTTGGGCAAAACAAGGATTAATTAGTATTACAGATATTTTGGGGCTGGAGCACCACGTTCAGGCGGCCAGCTTGCTTGGCTGCTCAACAGCGCCCCAGTGCTCAGTGCTTCTTAGCAAGGAGGTAGAGTATTGTGGAGCCCTCCCAGCTCTGATGCATGCTTGACCGGTTATACATGCAGGACCGCTCCCCCACCGTGTTGACCGGGCAAGCCAGCCTGCGTTTGCCTGGGGATCCACAGCCCAGGATGCATTCAAACATTCCAAGGGGGGGCTCTTGCGGCTCTCACTTCACTCCAGGTGTCTTCTCATCTGACCTCCTCGAGCTGCAGTACCCCTCACCCTGCTGCACTCCGTATCTGAGCCAGACAGATCTCCGGCTTCCCTTTTCTCCGGCTCGATCCTTACTCCCGGGACAGCTGCCGTTTCTTCCGACCACCCACTTCTTCTTTACTGAAAGTCCCGGGACCCTGAAACCCTTGCTCTGCTTCACTGTCCCCTTCTTGGTCCTGCATCCTTCTATTTTCAGTGCCACTGGTGAACCCTTTGTTCTCTCCTCAGATCTTGCTTGCAACGGGTCCTCTGCTGAGTGCTTCGCAGCTAGGCGCTCTTGAGAGGCACACGCTTGTTCGCCATTCGGTGTGGGCCACTTGTACTTGTACCCGACTGCTGTTGTCAACTTTCCTCTTTCCTGCAGGATCATGTCCTGCAGTATCTTGGCTTGGCCCGGGATCCTCTGCGCTCTCCACCGGGCTGCTCACCTTATTCTACCTCCATTTCTGTGCCCGCAGCAGGACACACTAATACTCTTAGGAGCCCACACAGTTTCACTGCTGAGGTCAGAAGTTGCTCCATGGGATCTTTGAGCTGATCGGATGAGTAGATTTGCCACTCGCCATCCGTTTGCCACTTGGGGGAGAATTAACCTCTTCGGGACGGGGGCACTCTATGGCACCTCCTGGGATAATGGCAATAATCCTTGCACTCTGATGGTCCCCTGCCGTCCCGAACCACACACCGTTCTGTTCTCCAGGCAGACCGGGTCTGCAGTGTTCCTCCTCTGCCTCACTCAATCTCGGTAGCTGCAACAGCTGCTCCGTTTACATTCTGCGCAGCGCTGCACCAGTTGGGATCTTCAGCTTCCTCAGGATCTTCGGGCTCACTGTTCCACTCCAATGCTCACTTTGTTACATGGGTGACATATTGCTTTCAGGCACAGCAGATTCGTTCCATGCTCTGTATCTCAGCGTCCAGCGAGTCTCTGCTCTCCCCCTTGCAACCGTGCAGTCGAGGGAGTTTTATACAAGCTTGAGCTCGCTTCCAGGCTATTATGTCTGCTTAAAAATCATATTATGTCAGATTTTTCAGGATACGGCGGGAGTAGCCACGAAAGACGACCTACTCCATCGGCTGCAAGAAAAAGAAAAAAAACCTAGATATTGTACATCATATGGAAACATCAAATGACAATGTATGTAGATTCTGTATGGTCAGTATAGAATCACTTAAACATTTAATAACAGAATGTACTGCACTAAAGAGCCAAAGGTCAACCCACCTGAGTCAATTTGCTCTGGTAGGTGGAAACATGGACGAATGGTGGCTCAGGATTTTAGGGGGAAGCTCGGTGCATCTGACATGCTCAGTAATAAACTTCCTGGACAATATTTCGAGCAATCAAGAAACAAAATGAAATAATTACTTAATATCTATTAACAGATTATGTGGTTACTGTGATAAAACATTGAAATGAAGTCCTTGAGTCGATGTAGTGAAAGGCTAAGGAAGTTGTTGTTTTAATGAAATGACAAGAAATCTGTTGTGATAAAAGTTTGAATTAAACTAAATGTTACAACAAAAAAAAAAAGATATTTAACCGCAGATTGGGGTAGTTTGCATTTTCGGGGATTAGAGGTTAGCCCAGCTTTTCGTAACACTCTCACGACTGTTTAAAGGTAGTACACATGATCTTCCCAGGTTTTGCTATGTATCAAAATGTCGTCTATTTGGGCACCACACAAGCTGAGTATGGTGGTAAGATTTTATCCATCAATCTCTGAAATGTTGCGGGAGAGCCGTGTAGACCGAATGGCAAAACTTTAAACTGAAACCGTGCTGGGGGAGTAGCAAAGGCAGTTTTCTCTTTGTCAGGTCCATACAGCGGAACCTACCAATAATCTTTTGTGAGATCTATTGTTGAAAGGTAGACAGCATTACCCAGGCGGTCGATAAGAACGTCAATAGGTGGCATTGGGTAAGCGTCAAAAGCAGGGATGGCATTCACCTTTCTAAAGTCTATAGAAAACCTCTAACTTCCATCGGGTCTTGCCACCAACACAATAGGGAAGGACCAGGGGCTATTGGAAGGTTCAATGATGTTGGCCTCAAGCATTTGCTTAACTGTCTGGATGATGGTATCTTTTCAGGACTTGTGTAATCAGTAAGGTTTTAAATGTACCACTTTCCCTTCTGGAATGTGAATATGATGATAAATATCCCTTACTCTACTGGGCTCTTCTCTAAACACATCAGTGAACTGTCTTATGAGATCATATAGGTCTTGTTTCTGGTTATTACTAAGATCAGGGAAAATGAAGGCATTATTATCTGTATCCTCGAGTAACAGACAGGATAATATGATGGCGTTAGACTCCGAAGCATTTTCTCTTCATTCCTTTAACATATTTATATGGTAGACTTGGGGTTTTAGGCAACGGTCAGGTTGTGAAATGTTATAGTTACAAAGAGACCCATTTGTTCCAGCACTTCATATGGTCCATGCCACTTAGATATAAGTTTATTCTCAGAAGTGGGCAATAGCACTAGTACTTTTTGACCTACAGAAAAGGACCTCAGAGTGACCCATTTGTCATAGGAGGTTTTCTGTTGTTCCTGTGCTTTGACCATATGAGTTTGTACCAACGATCTAACACCCGTCATGTGTCCTTTAAGCCTAGTTGCAGTTTGGGAGAATGGTATTAGGGATTCTTATCTCTGCTCCCAAGTTTCGCTCAACATATTCAGTTGATCCCGGGGTTCCAGCCCATAAAGTAATTAAAACGGGGAAAATCCTGTGGAAGCCTGAGTGGTCTTTCTAATTGCAAACAAAGCCCATGGAATAATGTGATCCCAGTTTCTACCATCTTGTACCACCAGCTTCAGTACTATGGTCTTCAGGGTTTTATTAAATATTTCTACAAGGCTATCTGTCTGGGGATGATATACTGTTGTTCGTAGTGTGGTGATATGTAACAGTTGTTTAACTTCCCCCATTAGTTTGCTCATGAAATTAGAGCCCTGGTTGGTTAATATTTCCATTGGAAACTCTACTCGGGAAAGGAAAGGGAGTGGGTGTTACGCTCACCTGGCTCCCACATGGGCATCGATCTAAACTGGACAGCTGCGGTCTCCACCAATGTGACGCGTAGTGCCGAGAAGACAGACTGGACTGGCCCACCTAGCTTCGTTTGCTTGGCCCGTAGGAATATTCTTCTGATGGTTTGGAAAGGTGAGCTCTCCATCCTGCATTGAGCGCAGGGGCGCGTAGATAACCAGTTGCTTCACTGGCTCGAAGGAATTGGTGAGTTCCAGAACAATATTGACTGTGAGATTCCCGGCAAGACGCCGTAAGTATGTAGCTCGTAAGAGTCCAAATGTCTGACTTTCACTCTTGTCCGATTCCTTGCAGTTTGCAGCTTGACCCTAGCGAAGAGTTCCTCGTGGCAACCGGTAATATTCAGGTAAGGATTTGTATTATCCAACACAGTTTGATAAAATAATGTCAATATGTAACCTGTTGCTTTCTCCCTTATTCAGGCGCTGAGAGAAAGTATGAAGTCTCTGGGAATAATGCCTCCGGCGGTAAAATCAGGTAAGTATATTGTGGTGAGGAGGTTTCCCCTTGTTTGTCCCTTTGTTTCACCTTGCTGTCCTTTTGTTTCCCCTTAGGGGCCGGGGTTCGGCAAGGATGCAGTGGAAACTGCGCCGACCCGTGAAGAGGAATAGTACCCCCGGTGGTAAAATCAG
This sequence comes from Ambystoma mexicanum, assembly GCF_040938575.1. Classification (NCBI taxonomy): domain Eukaryota; kingdom Metazoa; phylum Chordata; class Amphibia; order Caudata; family Ambystomatidae; genus Ambystoma; species Ambystoma mexicanum. The sequence continues at coordinate 201,605,140 of NC_090939.1, forward strand.
GTAAGCCTATGGGGGGTAACTAATATTGCCTCTGTGTATTCCCTTGGCTCACCTTGCTGTTCTTGTCTTCCCCTTAGGTGCTGGAGTGCGGGAACATGCAGAAGGATGCGGTGGAATGTGAAGATGCCGCGAAGGCCGGTGAGTTCAGCGCGGCGCTGCAGCAGGCGAGGCGACGGGCATAAAATAACTTCTTTCTTCCAGCTCGAAGGCGAGATGGATCGGGAATTCAGGTAAGGATCAAAGGTATTGCTCTTGTTCTAACCTTTTCTCCTTCTTTCTCCCTTTTTCTAGGAGCTCCAGACTTGAGGCGGGCGTGGCAGAAGACTGGATGCAGACTTGCGGGCACGGTGAGCGTTACGCTGCTGGATGCAGAATAACGCGAAGCGTGTGCTGCTCTTCGGGCGTGGTTTAAATAGCCTCCAAAGTAGTCCCAGGTAAGTATTCCTCCCCAGCCCCACCCGAGTAAAAAATAGTCCCTAGGTAAAGTAGTCCCTTCCAAGCTTCTTTTGGCTTGGAGCTCTTGCAGCATGGTCTGCATCAGGTAAGTTTGCAGCATGGTCTGCATCAGGTAAGTTTTAATCTATGAGCCTTGCGCCTATGGCGCCCGGACTGCCTCTCCATATGAGCCTGGCGCCATAGACGCCAGGACTGCACCCAAATAGCCCCTAGCAGGGGTTGTTGTGCTTGCTTGGAATAACTTGATGCCTGCTTCTGGGGTTGCTGGACTTGGTCTCGGTCCCCGGGGGTAGGCATCATGACAGCTGGAAAGGAAAATGAGCAGGTGAGGTGCTTCAAAATTTGTTGTGTGGCATTTGCTCTAACAGGAAAGTCCTTTGGGTACTGTGTTGCATAGTCCACAATTACCAGAATATATTTATTTCCCAGTTTGGAAGTTTCAAGGGGACCCACAATGTCCATACCAATCCTTGAGAAAAGAATTTCTATGATAGGAAACTGGTTGTGGTATATGAGTGCTAGTCTTCTGGCAAATTTCACAAACCTGAATAACGTTTATAATATCAGCATGTATTCTGGGCCAGTAAAATGTATTAGTTATTTGGGCCTGAGTCTTGGACTGACCCAGATGGCCTCCCATCAGATGTGAATGGGCTATCTCTAGGACCACCTGCTTATGGCCGTTAGGGACAACCAACTGTGTTTTTACCAAGCCCCCTGAAGTGATGTCTCCTCTATATAAAAGTCCATGTTTCAAAAAGAAAAAGGGGCGCTCCCTTCTCACGACCCTCTGGCTCAGATAGGACTTATAAAAAGGCTTCAGCCAATAAGGGGTTGTTCTTTTGAGCAAAGGCTATGTTTGGAAGTGTTTCAGGTTATTCCTCTTTAACTTTTTTGGGTTCAGCGTCGGGAGGGGCATCAGGTCTTTCGTCTGCCTCTCTGAAACCTTGAGCACATCTATAGGTTTTTTTCCTTCTCATATTCCTCTTTAACCCTAGGGAACATTGCCTTCTCAAGCACCACTTGAACAATGTTATCCCCTTGTTGGATTTGAAAGGGATCCTTCCCGTGATTTTGTAACAACACTTTAGCATCACCTCTAAAGTCATGGTTTATAACACATCAATTCCAAACCTCCGTGCTAGCCCGGATTTGGGTGCTAGTCTTATAGAAGTATCAGGGGCAGAATCAGAATCAAATCAGTGGGTATCAGTGTCCTTTCACATGGGGGAATAATCTCCTCCCTACTGCTACAAATATCAAACCCAATAGAGAACGTTGTGGCTACTGATGGATCTGATGCTCTGGCACTTAACTTCTCACATTTTAGGGTTCCTCAACTTATATCTTTTCAGCCGCATCCAACTCCTGACACCATTTGTGAAGGTATCATGAAGCAAGACACAGACAACAGATTCGAAGATCAAATAAAGTACTTTTTTTAACTTAAATGTCAGGATGGTGTAAGGCCTAACGTGCCCTATGCTAAGGTGGTATTTTACTACCTATAGAAACTAAGGATAGTTTGAGTCAGTAAGTTCAAATTAAAAGTCTGTCCGTGTTCAAAATCTATACTTGCCAATCACAACTAAAGCTAAACAATGTGTAGGTATGTCAGCAACCATCGAAATAGTGTTCCAAATAAAGTACTGAGCTTCTTCTAGCAATAAGTTTACTTTCCAGCTCCCCTTCCCCAAATTCAAGGCAGTTCAACAAAGTCTCAGGGTTCCCATACGCAGGAATACAACAGTTTCAAAAGGGCCTTGTGGTTCCTTCCCCAAGGAAACAACAAAGTCCTCATGGTCTTAGGTTTCTCTTCCCCAGGACACCAGCTTGCCAATTCAAAATCAGTTCCAGTCTCTTAATATTCAAAACCAGTCCCAGGTCAACTTTACACTCCTTCTGATTCCTTATCTTCACTTCAGCAATCTCTTTCATACGTGAAGATCTGTATTTCTCCTTGTATCTCACAAACAGAGTATCCACGGTCTAGATGGAGGTGTTGGAGAACACGGCCCACCCATCGCAGGTCTCACAACCGATAACCTTAGGCTTTCTTGCCCACACTTTTTTCTGTCACTGCACCTGTGTTCTGGTTCACATTCACTTTGATTTCTCCTTGCCAGTCTCTTGGCTTTGTCACAATGTGTTTTTCTCCTTGCCAGTCTCTTTGCTTTGCCACAATATGTTCTTTCATACAATTCGCTCTTCAGTGGTCACTTTCATTCATCACATTACTTTCACACTCTTTAGTAATGTTCCTTACTTGCTTTCGCTTTATTCCATAGGACTCGTTCTTGGTCTCTCAGTATTTATTACATGTGCTTCACACATGCCTGTATTCCATTCATAGGCTGATCAAGACTTTCTTTTAGTTCAGTATTCAAAATGGCTTGATTCACATTCTTTTCCTTATAGTTCAACGTGCTCGTATTGTTCAATCCAACCCCTACCTTTGGGTTAACTTTTAATTGCACCTCTATTTTTGCTCAATCGGCAACAACATTTTCCCTGTAGTAGCCTCAGGAGCACCCCCGTACGAGTGCTCCCTCTGATGCACTCACCGGCCCTTGACAGTTCCTTCGGGCATCTTCTCCTCGCTCGCTGCTCTGCGCACACTTCTCTGTAGCGTTGCGAGCAGCGCTTGCACTTTGGAAATTTCTCTGTTGGTTGCCGGCAGCTCCGCTCGCCACTCTTGGACGCTGCCGGTAGCTTGGAGCACTGCATTTTCTTCTGTGCCCCACAGCTCCGGCAATGGGCACCCGACCAAAGACGATCAGACAGCTTTGCCTCCCTTATGGCCTGCTCAGGGTCTGGCGTCGCAGTCTCCTCTGAATAATTGCGGGCGTCCTGGCCTTCAGGCAGGACCCTCCTCGGCAGTCTCCTTCTTGACAGGATTTCTCTCCTTGCTGGCCTGCACCTCTCGGTTCGGCTTCTCTCCTGCTGGTTTCTCTCTCTTGATTGTTGGCTCGACCTTTTATGCACCTGCAACCTCTTAACAAGTTGCAGGTGTGAGCCCTTAAGTCCATTTGCCTGACCATGATTACTGGTGTTCTCTGGACATGCCTGACCCTCACACGTCTTCAGGCCTCTTCCTTGTCTCAGTACCAGAGTGGTGTAATGACATGTAAGTGTGTACCACCCCTAGTCACCTTTTCCTCGTCCCAGTACTAGAGTGATATAACTGAGGAGAAATGAAGGGAAGTGATTGGCAACAGCCTATAAAGGCAGAGGGAGGGTAAGGTTGGTTATCACAAGGAAAAGGGGAATACCATGTCTCGCCTGCGGACATCCTCTCCCTAATCCCCAAGGACGCTCTACCCATGTGATCCTCCTTTGCACCTCTACCCCTAGGGTCAGGATCCAAAAGTGATGGCCTGTTCTGGACACCTGAGAAGAGGATCCAAGGGGAGTAGGTGTGATGATGCCCTCAGGTTTCTCACAGTCTCCACATGGTTGGCGAACATTTTTAAAGTAACCGTCCCACTGCTCGTTCTGGTGCTCATCACGTTCTGTGTGGGTCAGCTAATACCAAGGCACTGCAAGAACAAAGGGGAGTGCAGGAGATATAGGATGTTCCTGAATGTTGATGGGACAAGTGATAAGGCACACAGTAAACACTTGGGTTCAACACAGTCTGGAGCAAATGAGCATAATGCACCAAGGGTGGTTACAATGCCACCTGCAAACGTGGAAGAATATGGTGTCTTTTGGGTGGCATGCTGAGATGATTGGCACGAGTTTGTGATAATAGAGTCTTCCATGGGGGAGTATGAGGAACAAAGGGGGAGCATGGATAGGGTAACAAGGTTGTGGATCCCCAAGACGAAATAGACAAGCAAGAAGGTGTTGATCGATAGATTGAAAAGGGGGAATGCAGTAAAGGTGCAAATGCAGTGTTGCCAAGGGGAGGGCACACCTAGACACCTATACATTTTGTAACTGATGGGGCAGGCAGTGGGGAAGGGGCACCCCTAGTGGTGAGGACATCAGTGACCGCTGCCCTCTGTAACTTATGCACAGTGTGCACATGTGCAGCCGGAGTACTCCGTGGGGAAGAGTGGGATTGGGGGGGGGAGTAAAACATTTGTTTGTTCGAAGCCCCATGCCTTGTGTCCTGGGCAAACATGAATGTCTAGAGTGCTCAGCTACAGCAGTGAGCTGGAGAAATGTTGCAAGTTGGCAGTTCCCAGGAGAACATAGGCACAAGGGAATGGGACCAGTAGATACTTTCAAGGCCAGCGAGCCAGTCACCTGAGTGCTCGCTGGGAAGTGTACAAAATTAGGAATTAAATACAGGCAAATGAAATTGAAATCACAGTGGGGTACGCAGTTTCATATCGCCCCTTGGCAGATGGTCATAGGAAGAGGGCTCTGGCGGGTGGGGAGAGCAACGGGGAACCAAACATCTGGGGAGGTGACAGTGTGCTAGGGTACAACAGTGTTTTGTGTCCTTGCTGATGTCCACACAGAACCTCATTGGTTGGATGCTGTGTGAATTTCTCCTCTTTGCCAAACTCAGGATGTCTTCTGTGTTCGATGGAAGCTGTCCAATGACAGATGAATTAAGTTCCAGTTGTCAACAAAATTACGTAATGCTTTGAAACTTAATTGTGGGGTGATGTGGGAAGGTTTGTGACATCACAATGGTTAATATGGGACAATGGGGTCCACGATGGCATGAGCCAATTACAATCATTCAATGTATGCCCAGATATAGGGGACTAATATAGCCCCACCAATCAGCTTTTGTAAAGTGTATCAACATTTTAAATGTGTACATATTCAAATGATGTTGTTTGTGTATAAAAGGTTTGCTGCTGTGGATGGCGTTGACAGCTCTCTTCATTCAGTTCAGTTCCATAGTGCTTTTTGAACCATGCTTTCCCAGCTGCATTCTGGGCCTAAATAAATTGTGTTACTTCCTGCTTGGTTTACACTCCTTTTTGGATTGCTTTGGCATTCTAGTCGTTACTTGCCTTTCAGGACCCCTGATAAAACACCATCACCTTCCTCACACTCATTCTTTTCTATATGTTATGTGTATACTTTTGTAATCTGAATCTGTGGTAGTGAGTTAGACCTTGCACCTGCATCCTGGCCTTTCCTCTGCTTCAATACCCTGTCCAATTTATTTTTCAGTCTTGATATTTGTATTCTCTTTGCCTGTTATCCTTGATCCACCAACTCCTTTTGATCCCTCTGCAAGCCATTGTAAAGAGAAGTCCTGTTGTTTTGGCTTTATGTTTTTACCCTTATCCTATACAGTGGCCTTAAATGGAAACATTTTATTAAGTGTGGTAAAGTGCAGTACGGAGGCTGACAAGATGGTATCATTTTGGCAATAGGCTTTTATTCAAATAAAGAAAAGAACCTGTATCTCCCTATTTCAAGAGGTATTTTTCCCTACCTGAGCACAGAATAACTCAGGTGCTTGTCTGGATGCAAGTCACATTTTATACCATCCTCTGTCGAAATCAACTTCTCTAGCCCTAGCACTAACAAATAAACCAAGCAGAAAAGGGCTCAATTAACTACTGATCCAAGCCACCAGGAGAATGGCAACCTTCTCCTGTAGAAACAATCCAGTCTTAGGTTGACTTCACAACAGTCTCTTACAATAGGGTCTGATTTACCAAATATGCCTAGACCAGGAGAATGAATTCATTCTCCTTGCCTATCTGGAAGAGTTCTAGAGACTGCTCCTTGATAGTCCTTTGGACAAGTCTTTGGAAGTCTATTTACTTCCTTCCAAAAGTCTCTGTAGTTCCTTCCAATGGTTTGTGAACAACACAGTTAAGACGTTACCGACTCTTCTTGCTGTTGGAGCTTTGTCAGTACTTTTGATATCTTGACTATTGGGGAAGATTACTCCCTGACAGTTCTTGGTCCTTTTGGCATCTTTACAGAAATGAGTTCCCTATTTAGGGAACTCGCGTCCCCTGCATACTATCTGAGGCCTAAAATTTACCAAATATATATATCGAGAGCCTATCCCGTGCTTACCTAGTAGTAGGGTGGCAGGTCTGGCTTTTGTAACAAGTTTCAGGGTTTTCACATATAATATTCAATCAGAGATAATTTTTGACATTAAACATTCAAATTACATTTTTTCTTTGGTTCCAAGATACATTTATTTTTCAAATGGCCCAATGTGGTTCGAGTGTGTCACTCTTCATCAGGGGCGAAAGGAATTTCAAAATTGATTCTACAAAAAATATTTAGAAAATAAAAATGATGAGTAAAACTTTCGTTTAGTGAAAGGTTTTCAACCAACATTCAATCATGTATACTAATAATTTTATAACCATATGCTATTGTTCAAAATCACAAACAATATTCAACATATCTTATTTGCTTGTTTTGCCTGTATAGAGGATAACAATGGACCGTTGTTATGACATCTAACATCATGCATTTCCTAGTCCTTTGTTAGGTATATAACACTCAGACCCCTGTAAAGGGGTTGAAGAACCTCATATGTCCAATATTCAGCTTTTCATGTAATGTATCAGTTCATTTGATTCACCATTTTGATGATACAATCATTAATCATTTCAACAATAAACCAAGACTAAATTCTAATTTACATTCTACCTAACGACATATCCCACTGTTTTTTGACCCTTTGTACTGCTATTTCCCCTCCTACTGGATGAAGGGCTAAATAGTGATTATTGGGATTCCCCCTTTATTTTTCCGTTACCATCTTTATAAAGGTCAACCTAAATGATAGTAGAGCTCCTATGGTTGCTATAGTTTAAACTTATGTGGAAAAACAGCTAATCTAACCAACCTTGTTGTCAGTTTCAAGATGGAATAAAATGGTCTGCACTTCCAAGTTCTGTTAGTCTGGTATAACTCTTAATTTCCAGGAAGATTATGAAGGTCTAAGTGACAATCATTTCTGGAAAAAAAGTAGTATACTCATATGAGTAAAACAATTAGGCAACTATGTGCGTGGTGCTTGAATGCAACCTCGATTACGCTTACCTGCTATTTATTTGTTGTCAAAATCTGAGTAGATCTAGGAAAGCCTAGTCCTCGAATAGGCGCCTGGTGGCTTTATGTAGTCAATTCTGTGACTGCTTACTCATGATGTATTCTGTAAAACATATTTAGTCTTCATCAGTGTTAAGTATTACATTCAGATAAGTAGTGGTTCCTAATGTGTAACCGATTCTTACCGAAGTTTGCCAATGGTTTTATTCAGGTAAGAACGTCCCTCGAGATCGGATGTAGATAGCTTCACTTTTTAAAGACGAGGGTGGTTTCTGCATTTGCTCTTAAAAGACATATTTGTTAGTTGAAACCACAGGTAAAATTCCAGAGAGAAAAAAAACATGTCTTGAAATAAAATATGTCTTTTTTTAAAATCATTTTATCATTTTGAGAATAAAACATACAAGAGAAAAGTTACATGTACATAACCATTACACCAGAGATATGCATTCAATTTGTATAATACTTATAATAACAATTGACTAAACCTAACCAAACTTAAATCCAAAATTTAAAACCCAAACACACTACCACAAATCCCTATCTTATAGTAGAAAACCAGACATCTCAAGACAAAAGACAATACAACACCAACAAATACAACACACAACATCGAGTACGAAAATAATAACCTCCATCTAAACCAGTAAAAAAATGAAGCATGCAATCAGTAAACCTCAACTGTATAATTCATTGAAGGAACCCCAAGTTTTAAGGTAATGCTCCTCCCCCTTCTGTTTCGCTAACATAATTCTCTCGTAATCAGACAAAGTACGGACATCACTCAGCCATTCATCCACAACCGGCTTTTTCCTTGACTTCCAAACTTTTAATATTTGTTTAGCCGCTACCACTAATACCCTATTAATCCATCCAGTTCTCAAACTGCCCATGTCCCCTCTCTCTCTACTCGACAATAATATCGTCGAGTAAGGTGTTTGCGGTAGGGAGTCCCCTATCACAATATCTAAACTGTTCAAAACATCCCTCCAAAAGATGGACACCCTTGAGCATGACCAAAGCATATGAAGCAGGGAGCCCCCACCAAGCCCACAATCCCAACAGAGATCATTATCCAACAATCCTAGCTTGGCCATTCGAGTAGGGGTCCAATACAATCTACATAAAATTCTCTGTCTAATATAAATCAACCCTAAATCCAATTTGGACTGCACCCCTATACCAAGCAGACTTTCCCATTCCCCAGCAGGAATATCCATTCCAAATTCCTCTAACCAATCCCGGCGCAATTTTTCCCATGACTTAACATGCAAGTTATCCAACGCATAAGTCTCATGTAGGTTGACACTGCGCATGGAAGAGAACACATAACATCACAAACCATAGGCCTCTTGCTCATTGGTTTCCTTAACATTCTCTGTCGTTCAATTAAAAGGGAAGTCAGGTCTCTATATCATGCACGTTCCCTACCCCCAAGCCCGAAGGAATCTCTGAGGCGTTCACAAGATATCATATGATCACCCTCCCATACATCACATATTCTAAAAATGCCCTTATTGATCCAACTTTGCCGACACAGAGTCTTATTTGCTATTTGTAATCCCTCATTATGCCACAAGGAGGCATCGCAATGTACCCAGATGTTTTCCTCTGTAGCCATCATAAATGTTTGTAAGGCCACCCTAGCTGCACCCAAGGTAGGTAATTCACAGTAGAATTTGGCAACTTAGACATCGAGTACATGTCACGTAGAGCATAAGGCGAAAACCGCGTACTCTCAATGATATGCCAATAAGGCACATCACTATCTGCGTCAGAAAAATAGAAAGCTGACTTTTTTTAGAACAAACCCAGCACAATAATTCATTAAATTTGGATATCCGAAACCCCCTTTCTTCATAGATCGCAGCAAAATCTACCTAGGAATCTTAGGTCTATTTCCCACCCCCCAAAGGAACTCCTGAAGACTTTGTCAATACTACCAATGATCTTCTTAGTGAACTTCAACGGAATAGATTGGATAATGTAAAGTACTTTTGGCAAGAGAACCATCTTGATGAGATTTATTTTCGCCCAGAGCCCCAGCGGTAAACGACCCCATTTGAATACATCCCTCCGTATCTTTTCCAAAACTTTAGAGACATTAAACTCCACCATTTTCCTCAGCCTCAGGTCACGAACCAGGTATATTCCTAAATATTTCATAGCTCCCGCCTCCGACTGACAATCCCACGAACCCATATCCCGCCTTGGTAGCGAAACATCTATAGGAAAGAAAAACGTTTTTTCCCAGTTGACCTTATGTCCAGACAATAACCCCACCTCATTGAAAATCCGTATTAACTTTTCACTCTCTTCCCGTGGATTGGTCAAAACAATAGTCATATCATCCGCATAAGACAAGATTTTAATTTCACTGTGACCGAATTCTAAACCATGTAGACTATGCTCCTGTTTTATGTATGCAATCAATGGCTCAATTGCAAGATTAAAAAGGTATGGTGACAAAGGACAACCTTGTCTAGTACCCCTTGACAAGAAAAATTGAACAGACAAAACGCAATTACCGAAGCTCTAGCACAGATAGATGAATTAAGCATTTTTATAACTCTTAAAAATATATCCCCAAAACCCATCTTTCTAAGTGTATCATCTAGGAAGGACCAATTTACACGGTCGAAGGCCTTCTCCGCATCCACAAAAATTGGGAGTGCATCCTGGATCTTTTCCGTCAGTAGTCCCATTATATCTATTAATGTCCTGACATGATCATACCCATATCTGCCCCGCATAAAGCCAATCTGAGAGCGGCTAATCAGATCACCAATGCACCTATCCAGCCGGTTAGTCAAAATTCTAGTGAAAGTTTTTAGATCAACATTTAACAATGATATTGGCCTATATCTCTGTTCTCTCCTCCTTTCCCTTCTCCCGTTTCCTATCTCCTCCCCTTACTTTCTTCTATGCACCTACTCTATCAGAATTGTCCCTGGACCTAGTATGATGGCAATCTTGTCTGTCTCCTCCCCCCTTTCATTACTGTTTTTTCCTCCTCACCCCCCCCATCTGACATTTCGTCAGGCCTAGTATGATATTAGCTTGTTTTGTTCCTCCCCTACCTTTCTGCACCCCTCTCCCTCACCTCTTGTTTTTCTCCAGCTCTACCAGAAATATCGTCAGGCCTAGTACGCCTGTCTTTTTCCATTTCCTTCCCACTCTCCTCCTCCCTTCCTTATCTATGTCTTAGCTCTTGCACTATCTGAAATGTCATCAGGCCAAGTACGATCGTTAATTTCACATCTTTACTGTTCATGGCCTGTAAGAATGTCATTGTATTTTCCCTTGTTCCCTCCCTTGCCTTGAAGCGCTTTGAAACACATTGTGTATAGGCGCTATATAAATAAACTATATCATATCATATCATATCATATCGTTTTCACATTTTTTATGGTCTTCACCACAATACAGGCCTCCTTCATCATAGGACACGCCACCCCATTTAACATAAAACGATTGTACAAATTGCACAATACTGGTGTTAATACCAGACCCAATGCTCTGTAGTACTCCGCCGGGAGACTGTCTAAACCAGGCGACTTACCCACACTAAGCTGGTCAATGGCTGCCAATATTTCCTCCCCTGCAATCAGTCTATCTACAGCTACAGCCTGATCCTCCGACAACCTTGGTAAAACAATTTTATCCAAGAATCCATCCAAATCCTCAGGTGCTGGAAACGGATCCTCCCTATACAGTGAATCATAAAATGTCCTAAAACTTCAACAAATCTCATCTTTCTTAACTTTGTACTCCCCACCTTCACCTTCTATCATCCGAACAAAGGGGTTATCAATCAGTCCACACAGCCTATTATATGTCTAAAATATGTCTTATCCCGAGTTTTTAATCAATGCAGTATTGCTCGTAGAGATTTACTATGGGTATCATAGGTCTGTGTTCCATAAAATGGTTCCACAGAGCTTGAGATATATCTAGAAAGTACGGAACGAATTAGCTAAAGCCAGGAACTCAAAAAATGCTCCATTGTTTAGATGCAGTTAGAATTATCTTACCTTTATCTCCATAGTCGACTGCAATGATTTCCTGGAATCCTTCGAGCTGCCGAAATGTCCTTGCAGCCATTTTGCAATTAATTTGAGTATTTATGGAAGAGTGAGATCATTCCGCGCATGCGCGAATGACATCACTGATCTGTTTCATTATGTGGCCCGGTATTTGTACCATATTTCTATACATGTAATGGGCTGGAAGGATATGAAATGCTCTTTGGAGCCGCCGGAATGTTCCTGCAGTCATCTTGCAAGACACATGGAAGAGAAATCAAACGGGCCACGGAAGAGATAGAGGTGAAGCCACTTGATACTGTGCGGTGTCAGATCTGGACAAAAGGGGGCAGAGTTCATGAACAAGTGGATACGCCAGGGAAATTGGTATCCTGGTTACCATATAGAGATGACACAGTCAGGCCCATACAAGGGATCAGTGACAATCTAGGGAAAGTCCCAGCACAGACAAGAGATATTGGGCAAGCTTTCACCAATTCAAGGTTGTTTACTGAACTTCAATTGGGTTTTAAAAACACCTATCTAATCCGAAATCTAAAGATTGGAGCAAGCTACGACCATCAAATTATAATAACGCAGTCCTAGTAGAGTCTTGTCAAAATAAAACGGCCTATACTAATAAACCTATTGCCAATCCTTACATCTAAGTGCAAATAGTGTGAGAAACAATGTTATGCAAAAGAAAAGTGTTCAGGAAATGATATGTCAGGATATTCAAGCCTTGACTTCCACATTTTCAGCATGGGATAAGGTGGCACACTCGAGCTTAACACAGTCTCTGGCTTCTCGAGCACAAGGATGCAGTTCAAATCTCAGTATCCCGGCCTTCTGTGCCAAAGTCTCTTTGTCATTAAAAGTCTCTTACTTCAGAGGGCCCGATTCGACAAACAAACCTTCAAAAGTTCCTTTCTTCTCTGGATTCTCGTGTACAACTTCTTGGGTGATTTTCGATTCACCCCGGGTCCCTCTCCAGCATGTTCAGACCCACTTTAACACCAAACTTTTAATTGATCTCCCTCTGTTGGGCTCGGATCTTTATCTACTTTGCCACAAACTTTCTTTACTGTATCATCATCGAAAGCTTTCGACTGGGCGCAGGATTTTGCTCAACCCGTCGCAGGACCACTTCAATTCACAACTGCTCGCTCTCTTCTTGGTATGCTCTCTTTCTCACTTTCACTTTGCCAATTCTCAACTAGATACCTTACAGAGACTTTTGACTGAGCACCCACGCGCTGTCGGGCCACTCTGTCAAGGGTAGTGTATCTTGGTTTCATAGTTCAATCACTCATCAGCAGTTCAACTTTACTTGCGTATTTTATCACACGTATTTCAAACAATGTTTGTTCCAGCGCTCGCCATACAAAGTTGCCGCTTGCAACCTTGGCTTCAACACTGACCGGTCTTCCAACGGTCTCTCATCGGTCTCTCCAACTCGCCGGATGCGTTGGTTTCACTGATGCTGCTTTGTTTTTGAAGCCAAGGACAGTACTATGGCAGCTGATGATTCTCCCTGCCTTGATTATTGACGCCAGAGGGCCCCGGGCATCTCCAACACACAATGCAGGATTCTTCAGCCAGTTTTCCTGGTCTTACGCTTTTCAATGTCGAGGGTTCATAAAAGCAACAGTTCCTTGTCGAAAAAGGTCAAGGGAACATCCCTCCTAGCGATCCCCTTCTGTTTTGCCATCTTCTCTCGTTAACCTACTATCTAGGAACTGCTGTTTCCTCGTGTGTTTTGCCTCGCTTCCAGTGTGCTCCTCCTTTTATCCGTGTGGGGAAGCTTAATGGAAGTCAGGTGTGTGTTATGGTCAGTAATTGAATGACCATTGTATTGGGACACGTCAGGTACACGGCTTGGGTGTTAGTCTGTTTTCTCTCATAGCAGACTGTCCATGAGAAAGTGTTTGTGTTGTAAAGGGTGAGGGGGGTAGCGTTCCTAAATATCCTACTTGGTAGAATGGGGTAACGGTGTTAATGGGAAGGGGATACTGCATCTCACCATCCCGTATCCCATTCCCTGAAGACCCCTCACCCAGGTGATCCTCCTGCAGTGGTCCACCCCCAGGAACTGGATCCAAAAGAGATGGCCGTCTCCTGGCCACCTGCATGACAGATCTCCGGGGACTAGTGGGCGAGACACCTTCTTCGTTCTCAAAGTAAGCTTTGACAAGCATGTTCCCACTTTCATGTCACATCGACTGATTTAACAACTAACTGCGGGGCAAATGGAACACTTGGACGGGGAGCTGATGGAGGCCAAACAGAGAATGAAACTGAGCAGATAACAGGTGGGAAGACACTAGGGCAGAATGAGTTTTCCATGGTGTGAGAATGGATCTCTAAACTCTGCTCTACTGAACAGATGTTTAGGAGACCACCTTTGTTAGTGAAACAGAGGTCACTTCTGCGAAGTTAGCCAGGACAATTCAAGGTAGCTTGGAGAGCAGCCAAGGCTAACCCTAAGGAGTTGTGGGGGTGATCCGCGGTCTTCGATGAGCACACACAGTACACACCAAGAATTACCCCTAGACAGTAGTATATTAAAAAATATACAATTTATTAGGCCCAGAACAAACAAAAGTGAAAAATGGAAAACCCACTAATATCACGACTTGAACACACACTACGTAAAATATATGTACAATAACTTTTTGGTCAATGCGGTAAAGTGCGATTTCCCGCCAAAACCTGTTGGGAGGGAAAGCAGACAAACTTTAATACACTGGCCAACTCCAGAGAAGAGTTTCCCCTAACTTAAAAATTCTAGCCCTACGAAGATTGGAGCTTTGTGCTCAGTGTCAAGTTCATGCATAAAGGGGCTTGGTGATGCATAAAGCTTACAAAGGACAATATTCAATAGGAAGGAAAAGTTAGCAAGAGATTCTGGAGTGTGGAAATTCGGTTCTGAAAATCAGAGGAGGATCTGCTGTGGAGAACAAAGCAGTCCCCAACTTTCGGGCGACTAATTACTCATGTTCTTTTGAACATGGGCAAGAGCCACCCATGCCAAGGTAAGGATAACAAGGGATCATTTATGTGTAAAAACAGGTTGGATGAACTAGGGGCCACCGGTAAGTGGTATGATTTACTCACTACACTTAGCTCATTCCAGGTCCACAGTAAGAAATCCCCTCCTTGGTTAAGCTTCAAAGTGCATAGGCGCTGCGGATGCGGGTCCGGTTTACAACTGGAGCTGGATCTCTCGTCACGAATGCAGGACAAAGAAAGCACAGATGCAGTTAGTCTCCGGACACTTGAAGAAAGGTGGGAAAGTCGCCAGCAGCGACTGCCACTGTCGCACAGTGATGCAGGGGCAACCAAGTCTCATGGTCTGATGCGCGCTCCTCTCTTGTGGCCCAAAGCAGCTGGGTGAACAAAATTTGGCAAGGGTATGCTTTGCAGTGCGAACTAGGATTTCCCCAAAAGCTTGAGGCAAAACTCGATGTAGCAATGCTCCAACACAGGTCCCAATATACAAGCTGGCCAGTCCACAGACAATTCAGAGAAGCCGTGTTTGCAGGGCAACAAGGAGCGTTGAGTGTGATTGGCCCCACGACTCTAAGGGGTTGAAGCACCTTTGCAGGTCTTCGGAGATCGAGCACAACGCAGGGCTCTACCGGGAGAACAGCGGGCTCAGGGTGCCAAACCCTCTCTGCGCAGTTCCGGATAGTCCTTGGGTCTGCTTCGCTTCTCTGGATACTTAGCTCTGTGTATAGGTCGATTCGGACCTATGGGTGATATGCGGGTCTGCAATAAGGCCCCCGCCTCATATCCCAAAGTCAAGTGAGTGCTCGCACCCAGCTGGCCAATGAGATCTGCCCCACTTATCACCCCAGCAGTGGTCCAATCAGGAACCACTGTGGCTCTCATGCACACCAGTCATCCTGGCACCAGAAGTGTGTATTGGGACCAGACAGTCCCAGTCCACTTCTTGGGTACCCACACACGTGACATGAATTAGCCTTCGAAAGGTGACGGTTTTTGGGGGTGAATGCAGGCGCAAATAAGGACTCTCGGGTCACAAAAACCTGGAGGAAGGCCAACTGACAAAATGGCCAAAGGAGAAGACAAAGGACCCCGTGGCACGGCCGTGAGAGACACTAGTCAAGTCATGAGCCACACGCGGTAAGCGCGGTGTGGCCCAGTAAAAGTTAATAAAAACACATGTAATGGCTTCTGCTGCCACCAGTCTACTCCGAGGCACATTTTCTAGTTACCAAAAAATCCTTAAGGGATGTCTAAGGCCCGGAAACGCAAGGACCCCAGTGCGCGGTACAGTAATGTACTTTGCACACTGAAATACAGTTGCCTACAGTGGAAACAAAATCATAAGACTAAGAGAAACAAAGTTTCTCGGTACTGACTGTCTGAAGGACAAGTCAGTTTCCCCATAACGATGAGCAAAAGCCCAGTGGAGTGCAGCTGAAGGCTGTGCTTCACTGGCAGAAAATCAGGACATGAGGCTAAAACAAAAGCAAAAGGTTGGGTGGGTCCACAAATATAGAGGTAAAATAGCAGTAATTGAAATTGTACCTAACACATGGAATTATGGTAACAGTTGAAGGGTAAATCAGAAAAGGCAACAAGAGAAATATATTTTGATGGCAAGGAAAAGGGCATACTCCTCCCAAAATGAGCTAGACTACCACTATGGTAATTCCCATGAAAGATAAATCAACAGATGTCTGTGCGCCATGCAGGCCAATGCAAAGAGAAACTAAGAGATTAGCAAGAGTCCTGGACAATCACTTGTTGTGCATCATTCAAAGCCATGTACATCAAGACCAAAACAGGTTTATATCAGGACGCTCCATAAGATAGAATCTGCAGAGACTCCATGGGACTTTAGGACTGACAAACAGGTAACATGACCAGTTAAGTATTCTGTCCCTTGACTCACAAAAGGGTTTTAATTCAGTGAAGTGGAGCTTCATGTTTGGGATAATGGTGTGCCTGGATTTTAAACCAGATTATATGCGATCGTGATGCTTCTCTATACTTTGCCTCAGCTAGGACAGGGGTCAAGGATTTCATCTCTGGAAATGTTCAGCTCACAAAGGATACAAGACAGTGGCACTCTGTCTCTGCTTGACTTCACACTGGTAAAGGAGCACATGGTAGAGGAGATAAAGAGGGATCTGATTTTGGAGGGGGGGTTGCTGGCAGTAGGGAACAGAGGAACGTATATCCTTATATGCAGATGACATTTTTGATGTAAATCAAGAACCTGCACATTTCAAAACCAAAGGCTGTAGACATGACTGAAGAGTTTGGATACCACACAGGGGAAAGCAATTAAATTCCCTGTGCAGGGAAGGGAGGAGGACATAATGAAGCAAATACCATGCATTCACAAGTCCACGCTTTACATCTTGGTCTGGGAAGGTGAGTTTGGGCTCCCTAAACTTCAAATGTACTGATGGCCATTCCTCTGGGTGGCGGCAAATGAATGGTGGTTCCCACATGAAATGCCCCAAGCGATACAACTGGAACTGAAGATGCTGGGTGGGAAAGCGTTGTATTGAGTTCCTTTTGGAATCATTAACTGAAAGAACTATACGAGTAATGTAGGCAGTGGGAGTTGCATTGTGGCAGGCAAATGGAAATTTGAGTGGAAAGGCAAGCTGATATTAGAGACTATGAAGTGTTTGTGTGAGACCAGCCACATTCGCGCTGGACCCTTCAGGATGTCAGGAGAGAGGTTATCTCAAATAAGCTTGTGAGATCTAGATTTGTGATTGTTCATAAGTGTATATTAGGATTTGGCAACACGTGTTTCGACCATTAAAGGTAATTTTCAAGGCTTATCCTAATAAGGCAGTACAGTTACTAACACGTGTATCACCCATATGTGTGTCATCCCTGCGGCGTGCATAATGGCCGGTGTGATACATTTATTAAACAAAACAAGAAACGAGAAGTGAAGGATTGGCAAACAAAAATGGATTTGTGCCAATTGGTTGAAGGTGGGGGTGGTGTGATAACAAGTAACATGACAGGGCATACAGAGAGGAAGTAAAGGAGGGAAAAGGCAGAATTAATTTAGATTGAGTTCGCGGGCGGCTTGTCCCAGGATGAGTGCAGCCGTGTGGAAAGGAAGGTGGATAGACTGTTAGTGTCTTACAAGGAAGGTTGTAGGAACACTTGTGATGTGTCTTGAGGTCAGAGGGGGAGTCAGGTGGGTGGGGGGGGAGTCCCCTGTGGCAATATCGGGTGGGTAATCCATGGTTCTGGTAGAGCCTGCTAGGGATAAATGGTTGGGTCAGTTACCCCATTGTACACAGGCAGTAACATGGAGCTTTATTGCTGAAAGGTGGGGAGCCAGAATGTTGTTGGAGCATGTAGTGTGCAATGCCAAGTGACTGAAAGCGCATGCGGTTGATACATGGCATTTATTGAGGGGAGTGTCTGATTAGGCAAGAGTGGGTATTGCGGTTGTGCAATACGGAGTGCCTTATTAACCTGTGCTATTGGTGGGTAGTGTAAGAAACCTGAAGGTGTCTCCCTAGCTAAACCCCGGGGATCTGTCATCCAGGTGGCCAGGACACAGCCATTGCTATTGAATCCAGTTCCTGGGGGTGGACTAGTGAGGGAGGATCACCTGGATGGGTGGGTCCTCGGGGAGTGGGACACTGACGGGTGAGATGCAGTATTCCCCTTCTTTCAATACCTCTTCCCCATCCTACCACATAGGACATTCGAAAATACTGCCCCACCCGGATTCCAAGATGGCCGCCGGCACTGAGTAGACGTACCGACGGCGCTCTACGGACCCAACTGAAGCGAGGTGCCCACTGCCCCTTCAGCAAGCTTTTGCAGTGGTCAAGACGGACCCTCAGCGTGTGAGGACGGAGTGGGAATCACCCGGAGTCAGTGGGCACTGGTCGCGGGTCCTCGGGAGTGGTGCAGCCAGGGCGGGACCAGAGGCGGCCTGCGCGGCGGACAGTGGGAGCTCCTGAGGAGGCGCCGAAGCAATCGAGGCCGGCCGCGTGTAGAGCCTGGAGGCTCGGTGAAGAGCGGTGCTACCGAGTGTGACGTGCAAGCCCGATGGGACTCCAGAAGTGGGCTGCAAGCATAGATGAACGCGCGGAGCTTGCACCGCGGCTTGCCCATCCACCCCCCGAGGCGAAAGGGTGCGGAGTGCCGGGAGAAGTTGCTGCGGTGTGGGGGGCCGCGGAGCACAAGTCGCAGGAGGTGTCCGGCGGAGGAGGAGGTGTGGCGAGGCGCCGGAGGGGCTGTTCGTGTGGAGCTGAGCCTGTGGAAGTGCTGCAGGGACGCTCTCGCCCCTCCGGACCAGGCGCTGCAGGCTTGGAGACCGCCAGGTACGTGGGAGTGTGAGAAGGAAACGGGAGTGAAGGTAGCCGTGAGGGGCTACGGTGGTGTGGAACGGCCCGGGAGGGGGCCGAGGAGCGCGTGTCTCAGGAGTAAGTCAGCGGAGGAAGAGGTGCCCTGGGGTGCCGGAGGGGCTGAGCTGCTGGAGGTGACATGGAAGCGCCGCCAGGCCTGGCACAGCAGATCTGGGAGGCCCGCCGCGGCCCCATCAAGTGAGCAGAAGCGCAGAGGGAAAACGGGAAAGAAGGGGGAGGCTACGGGACTTTGAAGGTGGCTGGAGGACTGCTAAATCGCCCCGGGCTGAAGGAAAGACTGTACACTTGGTACCGGGCCCTGGTGGCCCTCTGAGAACTCTTCAAATTTGGGTTGGGTGAGTGGACCACCCCCCCACTAAGTGAGGAGAATTGGAGAGGAGGGGTCGGGCGGGCCTGACTGGGAAGGAAGTGGGGGCTGGGGCAGCCTAGTCAGCCCCCACTGAAGATTCAAGTGAGTCTTTCATCGGGATTTCCACCACCTTCTCCCGGCAACGCTCAGAAGGGCACGTATCAACGGAGGATTGCAGTGACTGCGCCCCCCACCTCTTGGAGTCGAGAAACCTCACCCCTTCCAGGTACAGAGGGAAGTCTTCCATCCAGGACAGCCCGAAAGGCACAAAATTCAGGGGAGTGCGTGACATGAGCACCAAGAGCAAAAGGGGGGAGGGCGGCCCCGGCCCCGGGCGACACTGCGAGCATGCTCCCGGCAATCTGGCAGGCACAGTCTTTGCGGGAAGCCTCTGGGTCCTGTCGGGAGGAGCCCGGGGATGACTTAGACCAGAGAAGCTCGGAGGAACGGGCAGCGAAGTCCAGACAGGAATTCCGGGGGGAGTTGCAGGCTTTACAATTGAATCTAGCAAAGACATTTCAGGAACAATTTCAATTGAGGAGGGCTGACCTAAATGAAGCATTGGGAGAGATTAGACAAGAGCGGAGGCAATTGGGTGAAAGAACTGACACGCTGGAAAAAGGTCTCCAAGAAATAGAGGATGACACCATAGCTAACAACGAGTCTATGGAGAGGATCGACGTGGCAACACGAAACTTAGAGGCTCAGATGGAAGATTTAGAAAACAGATCCCGAAGGATCAACATTAGAGTGAAACTTCTGACAGAGTCAGTGTCAGAGAAGGACTTGAAAGCGGTTCTCCAGGGCATTTTTGCAGACATCTTAAACGAAGAGTGCCCTGAGAAGGTTGAACTTGACCGGGTGCACAGAACGGGGCGGCTGCCCAAAGGCCAGATGGCGAGGCCTAGGGATGTCCTGGCTGCTTTTACTAGATTTGCCGAGAAGGAGGCGGTATTGCGCGCGGCTCGGCAGCGGGAGCCCATTACATTCAAAGGTCAGCAAATTGCGCTGTTCAAGATTTAGCAAGTAGCACGCTTCTAAAAAGAAGACAAATGGGCCCGTTGCTAAAGGTTCTCAACGAGAAGGACATCCGGTACAAATGGACTTTCCCCTTTGGCCTGATTTTTGAATGGGAGGGTGGCCAGAAGCGAGTTACATCTCTACAGGAAGGGGCTGATCTCCTACACATGGACTTTGAGGAAATTCCTTTGAGTTCAGGGGCTCAGGGTGGGAAGGTCCGCCGCAGGCAGAAACCCTGGGGATGGACGACAGTAGGAGCGAGCAGGAAAAGAGGGGCTAAAGAAAGCAAAAAGCAGCGAAAAGGAAACCCGGGCGAGGACAGGAACGGATCACCAGTCGACTCCTGATTTCCTGAGCGGTAAAGGGGGCGGTGGGCCTCTAACAAGGGACTTGAGGAAACAGGTCTTAGGAGGAGAAACCATTTTGGGAACGGAAAGGGCGGTGATGCCTGAGTTTGGAGTGGTGAGTGGACGGGAAGGGGATGCCCTTTCAGGGTGGGGGGGGGGGGTAGGGAGGGAATGGGGATGTTGGGAGGAGCGGGTCAAGGGGTGGGGGTAGACGAGTCATTCAGAGGAGGGAGGGGAGAGAGGACAGAAGCTTATGGCGTGGCCCAAGTCGCAAATCATGACTCCTTAAGTGTTTAACGCATAATGTGAGAGGGCTAAACTCCCCTCTAAAGAGGAAGAAGTTGGAGCTCTTCATGAGAAAAGAGAAACCTGATGTTATGGGACTTCAAGAAACACACCTGTTACACAAGGACCAGGGTAGACTGAAGCTGCATGGATTCGCTCAGATCTTCCATGCCTCAGGGCAGAGTAAAGCAAGAGGGGGTCGCTCTAGCAATTAGGAACACGGTTGACTTCGTTGCTGAAGCAGTTATGAGAGATAAGGAGGGGAGATACGTAGTGATCAGGGGAAAATAACAGGATACCCCATATACCTTTGCGGTTATATATGGCCCCGATTCCGGTCAGGAACAGTTCTTGCTGCAGGTTTTGAAAATATTGGAGGAGCATTCTAGGGGGCAGATTGTTTTGCTGGGAGACCTGAACATCGCTTGGGATAGGGAGAGGGACAGAAATGGTAAGCGAGTGAGCGGGGGGGAGCGGTAATGTCGGTTGAGTTGAAGGAGAGGATTGGGAGGTTGGGTCTGAAGGACCTGTGGAGAGAGTTGAAGGGGGAGGAGGAGGGCTACACATTCTTATCGGGAGTACATGGATCGCAATCCAGAATAGACTATATATGGGTTTCGGTGGGACTGGTGGGAGGTATTCGAGAGGTGAATGTGGGTCCGATAGGGATAGCGGACCATAAGATAGTCTCAGCGGTTCTAGACCTGGGTAGAAGGGTGAGGGGAGTGTGGGGCTGGAAATTTCCATGGGCAGTCCTGAGAGACCACGCTGTTCGCTGCGACATAGAGGAGAGGATTGGGACCTTCTTCTCTTTTAATAGAAAGGAGGATACGGGAGAAGGGGTACGCTGGGATGCGTTTAAGGCCACTATCAGGGGGGACTTAATTGCTGCAACTGCTCGCCACGTGAAACAATTGAAGGCTTTAGAGGCTCAACTTGAATCTGAGGTGGAAGCGGCTAGGCAGCGGCGGGGATGACCCCTTCCCGGGTGGCTATGCGGGAATATAGGAAAGCAGTAGGCCAGCTGGAACTCCTGCGTACCAAAAAGGCTGAGGGGGCGTTGCTAGCAGTAAGACACACATTCTATGCAAAGGCAAATAAAGCAGATACGCTGTTGGCACGTCTCCTTAGGGGAAAAAGAGCGCAGAACGCTATAACTGCGCTGAAAGTGGGCCAGGGGGTAAGGGTCACCAAAAGGGCAGAATTACAGGAGGTCATAGCGGGGTTCAATGAGTCCCTATATGCGTCCCAAAACCCCCCTGGTGATGCGCAGGACAGGTTCTTACAGTCGGTACAATTAAGGGAAATTGATAGGGAGTCGAGAAATTACAGAAGAGGAAGTTCGAGGGGTGATTAGAGCCCTCCCGAAAAATAAGGCCCCGGGTCCGGACGGTTTTACCGCAGCCTTTTACAAGATGTTCATCACGCAGCTGGCCCCCCACCTGACCTCTCTGTTCAATTTGTTTCGGCAATTGGGTAGAATTGCCCCGTCCATGGAGGAAGCGAAGGTGACCCTCGTTCTCAAACCGAATAAGGACCCAGAAGAGAGAGCGGCCTATCGACCCAAAGCCTTAATCAATGTCGATGCCAAGATTTATACAAAAATATTGGCTAATAGACTGGACGCTATTCTCCCATCTCTGATCCACCCTGACCAGACGGGCTTCGTCAGGGGTCGGAAAACGGGCGATAACATCAGACGGGTGGCTCATTTGGTAGAAAAGGTCCCGCGAACGAACACTCCTACGGTCTTGGTAGCGTTAGATGCAGAAAAAGCCTTTGACCGTGTGGAGTGGTCCTTCTTGTTCTGGGTAATGGAAAAGATGGGCATTAGGGGGGAATTTCTGACCATGGTGCAGGCCAATTATCAGGCTCCCTCAATTAGAATAATGGTCAATGGGTTAGCCACTAGGCGGGTCAATCTCCAGAGGGGAACGAAACAAGGTTGCCCGCTATCCCCAATCCTCTATGCGATTTATTTGGAACCGTTTTTGCAAGCAATTAGGGAAGCGCCGAACATACGGGGTATCCCGTTTGGAGGGGACCAGCACAAGGTTGCAGCCTTTGCGGACGATATGCTGCTTATGCTGACAGCCCCGCGAGCATCGCTACAAGATAGTTTGTCCTTGCTGGAACAGTTTGGGGAGGCCTCAGGATTAAAAGTTAACACTACCAAATCAGAGGTCCTCAACTTGACCCTGAGGGGAAAGGAACGGGACGAGCTAAAAGGGGGCACTCATCTCATGTGGAGTCCGGGGGGGGATAGGATATCAAGGGGTAAGGAGTACGGTGACTCTGTCAGGGTGGTATGCAGCTAATTTTCCCCCTCTCCTCAAAGCAATTAAATGGGATTTCCAAAGGTGGAGGAGTCTTAGGGTCTCATGGTGAGGGCGATTAGCAGCGGTAAAGATGGTAACACTCCCGCGACTTCTGTACTTATTCCAAGCGGTCCCTCAACCGGTTCCCATGAGTTTTTTTAAGGAATTAGGGACCCTGACCATAGAATTTATTTGGGAAGGGAAGAGACCTAGGGTGGGTGGTAACTTGCTGATGGCTCCCAAGAGTGAAGGAGGCCTAGCGCTCCCAAACTTTCGATGTTATTATGAGGCTACTCAGCTGCGCATTATTAGAGAGTGGTTGATGGGGGACGAAAACCAGCAAGATAAGCTCTGGGTGAAAATGGATAGGGCGGTTGCTCACCGCGCTTTATCGGAAGTGCTTTGGCTCCCAAAAGAGCATAGGCCACTGTACCTTTATGAAAGTACCATAACTAGACTCATGGCAGATACTTGGTATAGGCTGGAGGGCTCTAAGGGTATCACTTCGTATCCATCCCCTTTTACCCCCCTCTTTGGTAATGGTAACTTCACCCCAGGCCTGGAGAGGGGTGCTTTCGAGAAGTGGCGGGAGGGTGGCTTTGCGAAGTTATGTGATATGTTTCGTGAGGGGGAAATATTGTCGTATGATGATTGCAAACGGGAATTCGCTATACAGGAGAGGGAAAGATTGAGATATGCACAGATAAGGCATTGGGTACTACACCCGGGAGTCAGGAGGGCGGCAACTAGGGAACCAACACTTTTCGAAATGTTCCTTCTAACCAATGATGGATCGAAAGGCCTTATCTCTAATATTTACAAGATTTTGAATAGCTCTCCTTCGGATCCTCAGTGGGCGTACATGCTGGAATGGGAAAAGGTTTTAGGGAGAGTCATCAGTAGGGCGGAGTGGGAAAGATTGTGGAGACGGATACCTAAATTGGCTAGGGCGACACAGCTTCAGGGGGCATGGTATAAGATTTTATTTGGCTGGCATTATACCCCTGCCAGGTTGCATAGGATGTTCCCCACATTATCGGGTAATTGCTGGAGGGGATGCAATATGGCAGGCACTGCAGAGCATATATGGTGGAAGTGCCCCAAGATTGCACTCTTCTGGGAGGAGGTACAAAGGGCGCAGAACCAGGCTTTTGATCAGGAGGATGTACGAACCCCAATGCAAATTCTTTTGGGCATTCGAGAAACTCCCGAAAAGGGGAAAATCAGAGGAAGGGAGAAAGCGAAAGTGATCTTGACGCTTGCAGCAATGTTGTTGATAGCGCAAAAATGGAAGGGCCATGAGATCCCCCGGATTCAGGACTGGTTACGGAAAATCTGGGAAATAGTAGCTATGGAGTGGGCAACTTACACCATGGAGGATAAAGTGCAAAACTTTGCTGCGGAATGGGGGGAGGT
The DNA here is from genome assembly GCF_040938575.1 of Ambystoma mexicanum. Lineage (NCBI taxonomy): Eukaryota > Metazoa > Chordata > Amphibia > Caudata > Ambystomatidae > Ambystoma > Ambystoma mexicanum. The sequence continues at coordinate 201,629,749 of NC_090939.1, forward strand.
GATGGCCTTTCTTATAAATGACTACAGAGTGATGTGGTGCCTGCAGCGCCTGAGATTACTTGAGCTCCAATAAGGTGGAAGAACTGGCGTGAAGAAAGACGATTTGGGTCTGGATGGCTCGTTATAAGGGATGGGGGGGAGGTGGGGATGGGTGGGAGGGAATGTTTTACTTCTCTGTTTCTGTCTTGTTGAAAAATTCAATAAAAAGAGTTTACAAAAAAAAAACACTGCCCCACCCTTTCCTAACACAAACTCTTTCACACAACGGACTAACACCAGAGACTTTTACCTGATATGTCCCAATACAAGAGTCAGGAAATTGACGAGAATTACAGGCACCTGACAGCCCTTTCCCTTCCCCACAGGGATAAAAGGTGGAGCAAGCGAGCACAGTACGAGCAAGGCAGACAGCACGACGAGACAGCTATCCAGACCCGGCAGTTCAATAGGAGGAGAAAGGCAGCAAATATCGATAGGATGACTAGGAGAGACACGACATTGCCCTTTTCGACAAAACCCCTCAAGCCCTCCGTTACAGGAATTGTAAAACCGAGGACAATAGCCCAAGTGTGCTGCAGCATATGTCAACGGTACACAAAGTGTATCAGCGCTGATAAGCCGGAGCGAGAGAGACTCCTGTTTCCGTGGTACCGGCTTTGACTCCAGTAAAGAGGAAAGCCAAGCGGTTCATCACAGCCGGTGAGTCGAGGGGAAGGCTGATAAGAACTGGGCTGTGGTGAATGAAAGTCGCAAAGTGGCAAAGTGAGAGAAGTTCAAAGAACTATAAGATTGTAAAGGGGAGACCAGCTGCAGAAGGGACCGGCACCGCACGGGTGATGCTCCGAGAAACTCTGGTCGATCCCCATCTAAGTGAAGCTACAGCAGAAGGCTGTAGGAGAGCCGCCAAGATAGGTCAAAGTGCTCATACATGAGGTCGACCAAAATCCCGTACAGTCGAAAGCCTTTGACCTAAGAACTGTAAATAAAGCAAGGGAAGTGAATCCCGTGAACATTGAAAGTAAATGTGAAGTTGGCAAGAGTGAACCCAGAAGAGGGATGCTGACGAGAAGGGGGCAAGTATAAAGTCCCAAGAAACAGTGTATTGACAAGAGTGAACCCGGCCGAGGGATGTCCACTGGAACTGTTTAAAAAGACATTAAGATTTGTGAAGGAAGGAAAAGCCATAGTAAACCCGGTAGAAGGAGGCTGAAAGCAAAGAGGGGTCTGCGCCCAGAAGAGGGGGACCCAGGGGTGAATCCATCATCCGAGAAAAGCCATAGTGAACCCGGTGGAGGGAGGCTGAAAACAGAGAGGGGTCTGTGCCTGGGAAGAGGGGGACCCAGGAGTGAGTCCATCACTCGAGAAATACATAGAACACAACTTTATGTTTGTTAGTTGTTTTTTTGTAAACCTATCAGGCCCTCTGAACCAGGAAACCGCAAACCCTGAAGGCCTTGATAGCGATACAAACTGTTTTAGAATCCAAGCCCGGAAGAGGGGTATCCAGGGGGTAGAAATCTATCACCCAACACCACGAGGAACAAGGGTCAGTGCCCAGAAGAGGGGGACCCAGGGGTGAAGAATCCTCACCCTAAGTAAAACCAGGAAACAACCTTTCATTTTGTTGAAGGAACTTTTGTTTTGCTATTTGAATATGTCAGACCCTCGAAGGAAAGAGACTTTGAAGGTAAAAGAGACTTGGCCATCGAGGCTCCTGATAAACTGGAACAGAACTGCTGACTCGTGCTGGGAAAGCTTGAGTGTGTGCTGTGCTCCAAGATCCCACCTTACGTTGTGCTCAAAATGTGGAGAAGGAAGACCCAGGCTACCACATCCTGACATATTATTTGTGAACACTTCTTTCTTTTCTTGAAAATGATCACACACCCTTTTTGGATTAGTTGTAAGGTTTGGCAATAGGTTTCTTAGTATAGGCCCTTTTTATTTGACACAACACCACTAGGACTGCCTTATTTTCATTTGATGGTCGACACTTGCTCCCATTTTAGACTTAGGTTTAGATTAGGCATTTTTCCAACCTGCATACAGTTTACTAAACACCCTTGAACTGTGATCACTTGTGTCTGTCTTTAATGTTGCCACCATGAGTTCCTTACAGTAGTCAAATAAGCGAACGGATGCCATGTATTGACAATCCAAGAGAAGGTACTGTGTCTTGAGCGGACAGCGGTAAGGGTTTGGTGCCTACAGTGTGTATAGTGAAGGCATGTGTGCATGATCCCTTAATTATGTCAGGGCATCAGTGGGCGGCAGGTGACCGTTGGAGCGAGTCATTGCGCACGTCAAAAAGAAAACCGATGTAATGCAAGGAGGGGCAGCGCCCAGTGTTTTGCATATTACTGTGGCGTATATTGTTAGCGGGTGTTAGGTTCCAGCCCTCGGCGTGCGCGCGCGAGGGCTGGCGGGTTATGCTAGGCCGCACGGCCTGTGGCGCAGCTCCAGCGGGAGCATCAATGAAGCACACGCACACGTGTGGATGGTCTGCCCCGGAACTGCCTCCCGAGCGCGGGGGCGGGGCTTTTATTAGGCACGCCCTGCGTCACCGCGTAGCGGGACGCAGGGCGGAACATAACATTCCTCCTTTATTATAAAACAAACAAACATAACAATAACTTGCATCAACTGTGAGTTCAAACATCGGTTCACGCTCTTAACCAATAACTGCCCGGCCATTAATGTTCGTGGTCCAGGTACCTCAAACTACCACACATAGTCATTGAACTTGGCCGGCGGTCTCGTAGCAGATCTCAGACCGCATCGCCCTTCTCAGGGCCTGCACCCCCCCCCCCCCCCCCGGCTCCTGATCTGGCTCACCTTCACTGGTCAGGTCCTCGAGGCCGGGGGCCTCCAGCTGTTCCCAGGTTCCATCCATCGCTCCTGTCTCATCCGGGATGGACCTAGGCTCGTCTTCGCTGGGCTGAGCGTCCTCGTCTTCCAGGTGGCACTCACTGTCAGTCCACAGGTTGCGAGGCACCGCCTTGAACCACGACGAGTTCCTCGTCACTTGACGGTGTCCTCGGGTCACAGTCACCATGGTTCCATGCCGATCGCTGAAGGTCCATGGCAGTTCGTCGTATCTGGTGTTGAGTTTTGATTTGGTGGGGTTGCGTAGCATGACGACTTGGTCCCCCACCTGATGATTGGACGGCCTCGCTCTCCTCTTGCCACTCATGTGGGCGTTAGCACTCCTTCTCCTCATTTCCGTGCGTCCTTCATTGACCTCGTCCGGGGTCCTGCTTGGATGGTGTGGAATCGAGGATCTGATGACGGTGCCGAACATGAGAACTGCCGGCGGTATGCCGGTTGTGCTGTGGGGGGTAACCCGATAGTTCCGGAGGAACCGGTAGAGGTCGACCTTCCATGGGCTGGCGTTCGCCTTGGATACCCTTAGCAACCTTGTTAATGGTTCTCATTGTCCCTTTTGATGGAGGTTGGTAGTCCGTGAGTTGCAAACATTTTTTCTATGGCTGGAATGACCACTTCCGCTGCTGTGGATTCGACTATATCAACTTCCGGATATCGGGAGTGGTCATCAACGGCCACCAAAAGGTGGAGGCCTTCTCGTAGCTTGTAGAAGTCAATGCTGATGGCCTCCCACCGAGAGCGGCCGCGTTCCGCCGATAGAATTGGTTCCGGTTCTGGCAGGGCCCCCGTTATCTGACAGGCTAGACACGTGCTAATGAGTGTCTCGACCCGTTCCTCGATCTGGGGAAACCATACCCTGTGCGTATGCAGGCTTTTGTCCTTGCCAGCCCTTGGTGTCCTTCATGCGCTAGGGCCACTGTCCTGTCTTGTATTCTGAGAGGGATTACGATGCGGTTTCCTCTTAGTATCAATCCACCTTTTGTGATCGACAAGTCTTGCCGGACGGTAAACATGCCGGACAGAAACCCTTTTGCTTCCGCTGTTCTGTTGTGTGTGTGTCTCATGAAGGTTTTCCAGTCCCCTGAGATTATGGCATCTTTCACTAGGTTGCAACAAGGATCCTTGTTAGTTTCTGCTTCGATGTCTTCGATGCTCACCGCCTTTGGTCTCATTGAGCGAACCACTTGGCATATATGTTCCTCCGTCTCTTCGGCCACTTGGATCTCTTGTTGGGTTGCCGCTCGCGGATGCCTCGAGAGAAAATCTGCGGGGTTTCCACTGCCTGGTTGGTAGATGAGATCAAAGTCGTATTGCTGAAGATGTAGTAGCCATTTGGTGATCCGTGCCGGAGGGTGTGACGACGTTCCCATGAAGATGGGTAGTAGGGGTTTGTGGTCAGTAACTGCTGTGAACCGCTGCCCATATAAGTAAAGATGAAAGTGCCTGCACCCCCACAGCACGGCGATGGCCTCTTTCTCAATGTGGGAGTACCTCTGTTCGGTTTCCGTGAGGGCTCTCGAGGCGTAGGCTATCGGTCTTTTCTCCCCTTCCCTCGTCACCTGCATTAGGATGGCTCCAAGCCCAACGCGGCTTGCATCCACGAACAGTTCTGTGGGCAGCTCAGTGTTGTAATACGCCATTTTGGTGTCGACGGACAGGGATTCTTTGATACTGTCAAACGAGTCTTGGCACTTCTGCCCCCAGTCCCACTTGATGTTTGCTTTCGTCAGTTCCCGTAGTGGCTCAGATAGGGTGGCCAGGTTTCGAATGAACCTCCCGCAGTAGGTTGCCATACCTAGGAAACTGCGTACCTCTGTGGGGGTCATCGGTGGGCTTGCCGCCTGAATGTCTGCGACCTTCTGGGGATCAGGGGAGATGCCCGTGCTGCCAAACTTGTAACCAAAGAAGGTGATTTCCGATCTGAGGAACTCGCACTTCTCCCTGTGTATGGTCAGTCCAGCCTCTTGTAGTCTGTCCAGTAGGGTATGAAGCCTCTTGAGGTGCTCCTTCTTGTCGGGGGCGTGAATCAGAATGTCATCGCTCACGTTGAGGACCCCAGGGATGCCCCTGATGACCTCTTGGATAGTTTGCTGGAATACCTCAGCAGCGGACGAGATCCCGAAGCTCAGGCGTTTGTATCTCCTCAACCCCAAATTCGTCGAGAATGTTGTGATGTAGCGCGAGTCTCTGTGGAGTTTGAGTTGGTGATACCCCGCCTTCAAGTCAACTTTCGAGAATACACAAGACCCTGTGAGGTCCGCCACGATTTCGTCAATCGTTGGGGTGATGTGGCGTTCTCGTTTGATGGCAGTGTTAGGGAGACGCATATCAATACAAATCCGGACTTTTCCGGGCTGTTTAGGCTTTCGCGTGACGACCATCGGGGAGACCCATGGTGTGGGCCCTGTGACCGCCTCTATGATGCCAGCTTCCTCCAGAGCCTTGAGTTCCTGCTCCACCTGTTCTCTCATGTGGAAAGGTGTCCTCCGATGCCTTACGGCTTTTGGCTGTACTGTTTCGTCAATGTGCAGCCTGATGGTTTTGCCCTTCAAGCAGCCTATTCCATCTTGCAACTTGGGGTATTGACTCAACATTTTCTCCACCTCCTCGGCATCATCGATATGGCAGATGAATTTGACCACTCCCAGATCTTCTGCTGCGTCCCCACTCAGCAGGCTTTCAATTCCTGCCTTCACGACATAGACTTTCGACCATAGTCTGTTTTCGCCGTGCTCCAGCGTAGTGCGGAACCTGCCCATGACTGGTAGGGGCTTCCGGCTGCCATATGCATACAACACAGTGTCTGTGCTTTTCAGGTCTGGTTGAGGCTTTAGAGTCTGGAATATGCTTGTGGGCATAACATTCACCGAAGCGCCGGTGTCAATGGTCATGAGAATGCGCTGGTTTTGGACGGTGACCATGCACTTGCGCCTTCGGACAGATTTTCTTTGTGTTTCTTGACCTTGGCTTAATACGGACACCAGGTATATCTTTCTTCCTTTCCTCTCGTTATCCTTGCCAGGATCCTGCTGCCCTGTCGAGACATCATCCCCTTCTCCCTCCGTGGAAGAGTTGGCCACTGCGACCCTCCTTGCACTGGCTTGCTTCTTTTTCTTGGTCGCGTTCCTTTCTGGAAAGTTCTGTGGGGGCTGCGTGGAGGTGCCCGATGATCTGCAAACCTTTGCATAATGATCCTTCCTGCCGCAGGCGCCACAGGTGGTGCCTTGTGCAGGACAGTTGCGGCGGCCATGTCGTGGGCCACCACACCAGCCACACTCTGTGGGCCCAGGAATGCGTGGTTGCCACCTGTTCTGGCCATAGCCCCCACTGTATTCATCCCTCGAGGATTGTTTGTTGGTGATCTGGGCCACCATGGCTGTGTTGAGAGCAGGTTGCAATCTGTGTAGTGTGGCCTCCATGTTGGCCGCTCTGGTGTGGGCTAGTTCCCTTTGTCGTCCAAGTTCAAGGATCCATTGCAGGGGGATGCCTCTCTCGCTGAGTATTAGGCGCCTTAGTTTTTCTGATTGTATGCCGTTAATGATCTGCCTCCTGATCTCCCTCTCAACATTTGTGAACTCACAGGACATAGCCAATTTTCTCAACCGAGTGTGGTAGGCATCCAGGGTTTCGTCCGCTGCCTGTATGGTGGTACAGAAAATGAAAGTCTCATAGTCCGGGTTCAGTTGAGGGAGAAAGTGAGCCGTGAGGGCATCTTTTGCGCTTTGGTATGCATCTTGGCCATCGGCAACATTCAAGGAGTTGAAAATGCGCAGTACCTCGTCACCCACACTGAGTAGTAGGTGCGCCTTCATCTTCCTAGCCGACGTTACATCTTTGCACTCCATCGCCATCTCGAATTTCTGGATCCACAGCTGCCATCTGGGTCCACTCGAAGATGGGTCGGTAAAGGGGTCAAAAGGCTGGACCAGTGTCGATAAACCTCCTTGTGTGCGAGGCTGTGGGGACGTCAGCGATAGGTTTGCCGCAATTCTGGACGGCGTGGTGGGCCCAGGGGTGGACGTACCGGCCGCCATGTCGACATGTACCTGGTCAGTGCTGGCGTGAGCTCTTCGGGCGAACACTAGCGCAGTGAAGTTGGGCCTTCCCTGGAAGTGCTGTGGTTTCCAACCACTGTGACGGAAAGTTCAGGTGCTGGTGCTCCCACGTGGTTCTGATGCCATTTCGTGTTGGTGCCCCTAGTGTGGGAGGCCAGATGGCTCCACACTGCCCGGCCGGCAAGTAGAGGGCGAGTGATGATGAGGGTCACGTGTGCGATCCCACCCCCACCGGGTGTCCAAAAATTTCGCCGTGATGGCTGCGAGCCATCTAGGCGCCCTGAACGTAAAGCGCTTGTTGATCTTCGTTCCACCTCGTCGCCATTGTTAGGTTCCAGCCCTCGGCGTGCGCGCGAGGGCTGGCGGGGTTATGCTAGGCCGCACGGCCTGTGGCGCAGCTCCAGCGGGAGCATCAATGAAGCACACGCACACGTGTGGATGGTCTGCCCCGGAACTCCCTCCCGAGCACGGGGGCGGGGCTTTTATTAGGCACGCCCTGCGTCACCGCGTAGCGGGACGCAGGGCGGAACATAACAGCGGGCATGTCCCAATAGGAGCAAGGTAGGTTAGGAGGGGCGCCTGGGCAGTAAGTAGCCCAACACTGCAGCCCTCCCCGTGCCAAGATCCATACAAAATATATTCGATCCTGTGCGCATAATCAAGGTGCTTAATAATAGATCAGATCGTATTGGTAAGAAGGTCCTAGGGACCCGTGAAGGAACGGAGACCAATGAAGTGGCAACTGATAAGGCAAAGGAATTTTAAAACTGGCGGTTTGGGGTGGGCGCTGTTGCGTGGTTCACGAAGATGGCCGCAGTCTGAGAGGCTCCTGACGACAGCTCACAGATCTTCGCATAATCCTTGTCACAAACCGCCCGAATTGCCCCAAAAAACTGCAGACCTGAAAGGAGAGGGGTTGCTGCAACCCCCGGTGTTAAATGTATAAAGTTTGCAGCCACGAAGCATAGGAACGCCTGCTGAGACGTGCAGCGCCCGGTCCGCCATCACAACGCGAGCAGTGTTGGTGTGGCGGCTGTAGACCACAACCTCGCTGTAGAGAGCTAGCTGCGGGGGAAATCGGAGACCTGATCCCTGCGACCGGCCGAGGACTGCCGTGGCAGCAGAGGTGGAAGCGACACAACCGGGGCCAGCGAGGTGCTGCCCACAACCTGGAATGGCCCCAGCCTGCATCGAGGCGAGTTTCGGCCGCCTGGGCACACAGACAGAAGCGTCCTCGCCCGCCAATGCTCCAGGGGATCCCGACCTCCATTCCAGCAGGGCGGAATTGGAACGGGCAGGTCTGCACCCCCAGAATTGATGGGGGAGATTCCCTCTCTTTCAGCACCGCCATCCGCGGCCAGCCCGCAGCGACACGCATAAGGGATAGCTACAATGTGACGAGCGCCCCATCGAAGAAGGTACGTGAGCCAGGGCTCCCCCATCGGACACAGAAGCACGGGTCCCCCCTGCAGATCCCCTGGAAGCCCATCCCAGGGGGGTGCTCACCACCACGCCCCTTGCATAGTCAGCTACACCATAAGGGCCCCCTAATTGGATCCAGGCCTAATTTCAGCAGCAGGCCGTGGGGTGACATGGCCCAGAACAAGGCGAAAGACCTCCTCCTCGCAGCGTGCACGCCCCCCTCCAGCGCCACTCTGCTCCTTGGTGTGGTGACCCACCAGTCACCCTCTGCTTACCGCCCGAGTGCCACACTACGCTGCAGCTCCAGGAAGGCATCATCCTGACCCCAACCCGGTATATCCTGGGATTCAGACTGCCATCCAACCTATAAGGCTGAGATAGGGACCTCACTGGGTTCACTGCATCCTAAAGCTCCCTGCACAGATATAGAGTGGGGAATCCATCAGCGAGACTCCTTGGCCCGCCGTGAGGCATTGGGGTGGACCGCAAGGTGGTGAACTGGTCGCCCTGCAGACCCGCCTGGACGGTGGGGTGGAGCAACTTGCTGCTGGGACGGCACACTGCCCATACACCGGGGCACTCACATCTGTCGGTCTCGCCCCTAGCCCTGGCCGTAACAGACAGTCTGCCCACATCCGGGATCGCCAATGTGGGACAGCGGGAGCCTAGTGCATTGTCTTACACACCAAGGAGCTCAATTACACTTGTTGGGTGCGAGAGGACACACCCGTTTCTAAACCCTTGACATCAAAGTACATTGACACAGAATAACAGGTAAGAATAAACTTGCAGGCAAGCTCACCAGTAGGGGCAGACAAGCCCGCAACTACGGCCATATAGTGTACCCAAACACTGAGACGGCCCTACCTGACCCTGTCACTTCCCGGTGCAGTGAATAATACAACACTTAAAGCACAACCCCACAAGCAGGACGAGCAGTGTTTTCCCCTTCTGCTAGCCACCAGCATGGTCAATCCAAGAAAGCAGGCGAAAATGGAGCAATTCGCCCGCAATGGTCAAAATCAATCTACTGCACTCCCCCCTGCAACATCACAAACAAAACAGGTAGATGTAACAGCCCTGAACCAGACGCTGCTGGCACTAACAAACAGTACAGACAACCTAGGGGTGAAAATTGACGCACTAATGTGCAAGGTTGACATATCAGCGATTGTTAAGACGGATTTCTGAACTCTGTCCTGGTGGCGCAGAAGTTCAGAAGGCCAACCTAATTACTTGGAACAGGGTAACCTCTGGACGAGCCAGACCAATCAAGGTAGCGATCGCGGCGGTCAAGACTAGGTCTCAAGAGGGGTGAGGGTGACTGAAAGCCTGCAATGAGCACACAAAGCAAGATCACTTACAAACTACTCCAAACAGTTGTTATATTAAAAATATATACACATTTATTCCAAGGCCTTTAAAACAATGACCGTAGCGAGAAAATCACAATATAACGATAGTAAACCAACACATACCATATCAACACAATATATATACAAATACGACAGTCTCAAGCGTTAGATGCACGAAATGGGTAGTCCACCTAAAAGGGAAGGAAGACAGGCAGTGTGAAATAATGCTTAGACCCAGTTCGCCTTCAGAGGCACCTAACTAGATGGAAGTCCGAGCTCTGCGAAGAGTGGAGCCTTGTGCTCAAAAGTACCTGCACGCGCTGGTGCCAACGGGCAAAAGGAGAAGCTCTTCGAGGGAAATCAGGCGGTTCAGTTTAGTGCACAAAAGAAGAAGAACACGTTGCGCGACTCAAGCGCAGCCTCCACAGTGGGCAGAAGCAGAGCGCGAGTACGGAAAAGGGTGCTGTTTGACACAGCGGGGAAAAGCAATGGGCTCCTGCAGGAGGGCGACCAGATCCTAGCTATGCTACTCACCGGTCCCCGATGCAAGCAGACCCAGGCTTCTCCGCTTCCGTTTCAGTAGCTGGCAGGTTCAGAAGAGCAGGGAACGCCTCGTCGTCGTGTTGAGTAAAAAGACGTCCCAATCGAAGAAACCCGCACAGTTTGTTACCACAGCAGGGCAACGGAGCGGCCGTGTGTATCTGAGCCAAATGTACACTACTCACTTCAGACCTGGGAACGCCAAGTGTACGAAGCGTGTGAGAGTGACAAGGACTCGAAATACTGCACAACCTGGCGGCGGTTACAGAGCAAGACTCCCGTGTAAGCTGGTCAGTCAGCTGGATGGCCCAGAGACGCTTCCGAAGGCTTACTGGCAGGAGATGGTGGAGATGCCGAGAATAGCTGTTCCCGCTATTCCAAGGGTCGAAGTACCAGTACAGGCCTTCTGGTTCGATCAAAGGTGAAAAGGGTTTCACAAGGCGACAGCAGTGCAGAGGAGAAGTCCTTCAGCGGGTCACCAGCGATTCCTCGGTCCAGCCTCTTGGTTGCAGGATACTTGGCTCCTGTATTCCTTCGTTCGTGAGAACTCAGGAGATCGACATGGTAGTGGTGTTTCCAGCCCCCTCTTATCCACGGTTCCCTTCGCACCAAAACGGAGGGGACCCAATGGGAGATCCGCTCATCAACACTCACACCATTCGTGGACCAATCACGGACCACGGTGGTCCCAGGCATTCACACCACCCTAGACTCTCTGGCACCCAGGATGTGTATTGGGACCAGACATCCCAGCCCACATCCTGGAGGCACACACAAGACATGTAGAAGCCCGCGAAAGCATCCGTGTTTCGCGGGAAAGTACATACCCAAATAAGGAAGGCCCCGGGTCGGCTCAACCTGGGGAAGGTGAAGGGAGCAAGACGGTCAGCGGACAGGACAAAGGAGCCTCGTGGTCTGGCCATTTTGGGAGCCAGGCCACCATTTTGGGTTAAGGGCGAGAAACGCGCTTAGAACGCCAAAAGGAGCTCAAAACACAAGAAACGATCGCTGCCACCATTCCCATCCCTGAATCATTTGCACCGATCAGATACAATCCTAAACGAGTATCTAGGGCCTGTAGAAGGCTAGGGACCCAAGAGAGCTGTAACTTAGCTTACAGTGCCTTCTTGTGTCATGTTGCACGAAAGCCGCAACATGATAAAAGAAACTACGGGAAACAGCGTTCCCCGGTACTGACTGTCTTAAGGGCATGTCAGTTTCCCCGTAAGAAAGGAGCGAAAGCGCAGAGGAGTATGGCAGAAGGCTGCACTTCTCTGGCAAAGTCAAGAACAAGGTGAAAAACAACAGCAAAAAGTTTAGGGGTTGCCACATGGAAGGAAAATTACCTACAATTACGAAATCTTTCCTAACAGCGATCCAAATAGATAAGCTGTGTGGGTGGATGACGGAGGCAGAACAAAGAATCGGTGAGGGTGAAGATAAGATAGCGACCCTACAGAGTGAGATGGCAGCCCTACAACAGTCTGTGAAAAGGGTTATGGCCAAGAATGATGACCTAGAAGGCCGTTCCAGGAGAAATAATATTCGTTTTCTGGGGTGCCAGAGTGCACACATATAGATAATATGGAGAAGTTCGTTGAGCAACTCCTGGTTGACATTCTGGAAAATCCCACGCTATCCAACACGTTTATAGTGGAACATGCTCACAGATCTGTGGCCAGACGTCCCCCCCAGGTGCCCCAGAATGGCCAATAATAGCCAGGATCTTCTGCTACAGGGACAGGGACGTCATACTCAAGGTGGCTCGAGAAATAGGAGAGCTGAGGTGGGAGGGCTCCACGATTCGTCTCTTCCCAGACTTCAGCCCAGTGGTCCAAGATCAGCAGAAGACCTTCCAAGCGGTCATAAATAAGCTCCGGAAAAAGGGCATAAAATACTCTATGATGTACCCCACAAAGCTTGGAATACAATACAACGGTTCAACAATGGTTTTCACCACTCCTGAGGCTGCAGAACGCTTTGCATTAAACATTCCAGATCTGGGGGGATCCCTGCATCGCTCGCCTTGACAAAGTTACCATATCCTTTATGACATATGCAATGATGTAATTTACAGCAAGGCCCCTCACTGGGGCTTGATGGTCGATGGTTGGTGGTTATGGCTAGACCGACAATGGCCGTCGCTGCATGGAGTGTAAGGGTCACCCTATGCGTCCCGGTACCCGCATAAACTGTGGATCAGTTTGATTATGTTACTGTTGGGGAAGTTTCATGGGAAGAGGCGAAGGGAGCCGGTAGGTTGTTGTTTCTGGTATGGGTGGGGGGTGGGTCGGGAAGGTACAAGTTGACAAAGATACTTATAAGGCACAAAACATAGCGCATCCGACAGACGTAATTCTACGTCTCTAATGCTTGTGAATAAATTATAGGGCACACTGCACGATAAAGTAGCAAACTTAATGCAGTATTTCCCGACGCGCCTGACGTTCTTATCGCATGAGAATCACAGAAACCGCACTAGACATGGGGGATAGGCAAGTCACAGTTTTGTTTGTGATGCCATGGATTGTCAGAGGCTTTACTAATGGGAAAACAATTAGGCTGATCAGCAATTACAGCAAGGACCATGCCATATATTCAGACATACTTTACCGCAAATGTGAACTCGGGCCCGACCCAGGGGTGATATGGGAGGCATTTAAGGCCTATGTGAGAGGCTGCTGTTGTCAGGGATACAGGCAGGCAGAGACATGGACAGGCTATTCACAGGGACGCTGTGGAGACTATTGTAGCAGAAAAGGCTCTGTGTGGGAAGTTGTAACCATATAAAAGGCTGCTTTGCCCTATGTGCAGGAAAAAGGTGCTAAAACTACATTGCCCAGCAGCCGGCACCGAGTGACTACAATCCCCAGCATGCTTAGGACCAATTCCGGCCAATCAGGGACCAGGAAGGGCACGGCAGCCCCAACGTGCATGCGCAGAGCCCCAGGCACGGGGCTTGCGCTTGAGACTCCACGACGAGAGGACGTGTGGACCGGAGCTCCAGCAAAATCACACGCGAGGGGCCCAGCCCCACCCGAGCAGCAGCCCAGCCCCTCACCTTCACGAGATAAGTATGCTTAAACCGAAAAGGGATCGAGGGGAAAGTGCAGGGGGCCTTCGTTTGCCCATCGAGAGCCCCTGCACAATTACGAAAAGCTAAGTGGGCATAAATTCGGCACCGTAGGCGCGGGCGGCATATTTCTGGGGAAAATTAACCCATGCAGGGGTTTGTATTGTTGTTGAGGTGTTTCAGCCTCCTGGAGTCCAGGAAAGGCCCGCGAGGGAAAACACCAGTGACATCTTAAGTTTTGGAAGACCGCTCGCGCAAATCCAGTGAAACCTGTAATCACGTTTGCAGGGGTCTGCAGGAAGACCGCTTGCTACTAGTCGAACACTCTGCTGCACATCATTTGTTCTTGGTGCATTATCTTGCACAATCCATGCCCGGAGAGACAACACTGTGTGTGTGTGAGGCATGGTGTGAATGCAGGCAAACTCAGAGGGCACATTCTAACGCTTGTCATTTCTTTTAGCTTGGACCATTGGAGAGAACACTTCACAGACGTGCCCAAGGACTCGACCGCTCTTCATGGACAGGACTCTGAAAACCAGAGCTAAGTCTGCATGCTAATTGTATTGTTGGAAACTGTGTACTGGTCTGTTGACATAGGGCTAGTTGACGTACGGGCGAGCTTATGTGCAAATTGGTGCTCATGTAAAGAATAGTTCATAAGGGCTGAGGACACAGAACTGAAAGTGCGCAGCAATCAATCTTACCCTATATTCCCCCTGTTCTGTTCATAACCTCTACCTTGCCCTCAACGCGGTTTACTTAACTTTCCCCCTACCTATCCAACCATCGAGATCCTAACCCTCCTTCCCTGCTCTGGTCAAGGAAACCCGTGTAAGCTTTGACTTGCGGGCTCCGTGACCATAGTGAGGGTGGTTGGTATAACGTCGCTCCTGCGCCTTGGATTTGGGTATCGTGATAGCTGTATCTCCAAGGAAGGTGGGGTACTAAAGGCACTAAGAGGCTCCATGCGAAAACTAGAGGAAAGGATTAAGACCCTAGAGGGACAACAAGGGGAACGGGACAATGAAGAAATACACAGGTCCCTCAAAGAGCTAAGGGATGAAATTCGATCACTTGCAAATAGAGCAGAAAGATTCACAGGGGACCCGATAGCTGCGTGAAATATGGCGAAGGGGACCGCCCCGGTAGGACTTTAGCCAGGGTTATAAAACAGGAACGGCAGTTCAACCCCATCATGGCTATCGAAAATCAAAATGGCAGCCTAGTTAAAGACCTGGAATCTATTAATGCAACTTTCAGGGACTACTATGAGCAACTCTGCACTTCCCAAACCAGGGCTGAATATGATAGCATGTTGCAAAATCTAGACGAAGACGCGCTTGGTTGGTTGGAGCCCGAGGTTGGGGGAGAACTAAATAAGCCGATTACATAAGAAGAAATCCGGAAAGCTATTCTGTCCCTCCCGAGTGGTAAGGCCCCCGGTAATGACAATTTCACTGTGGAATTCCACAAGGCATATGTAGACGTATTGTTCCCCAACTTGAAAATCATGTACGACAATGCCCTGTCAACAGGTACCCGCCCTGAGTATACGAGAAAGGCGTTGATCACTGTTCTACTTAAACCCGACAAGGACCCTCAGAAGTGCTCCTCATACCGTCCCCTGTCCCTAATAAACACTGACAATAAGATACTCGCAAAAATTATAACTGATAGATCACTTCCACACATCCCCGTGCTGGTCCTTCCAGACCAGGCAGGGTTTGTACCGGGCCGATCTAATCAACACAACCTGAGAAGATTAGTTGGACTAATGCACAATGTTGAACCCGATATCCCCACAGTGATCGCAGCACAAGACGCTGAGAAAGCGTTTGACTCGGTAGAATGGCCATTTCTATTCAAGGTATTTCAACGGTCAGGCATCGGACTACAATTTATACAATAGGTTAGGTTGTTCTATATGGCTCCTAGGGCGGCGGTATACACAGACGGGATGATGTTAGATCTCATATATCCAACCAGGGGCACGAGACAGGGCTGCCCTTTTTCTCCTATATTATTTGCCCTGCTGATGGAACCCTTGGTATGCCACATTAGAAACCTGCACGCACAGCGTGGGATACGACTTCAGTCACTTTTTAATATCACATCGTTATACGCGGATGATATCTTAATATACATTAAACACCCTAAAGAGAATCTCCCCCCATTGACATGGGAAGTTACGAGGTTTGCCGAACTTTCAGGTTCTAAAGACTGGAGGGGGGTTATCTGTACTCCTGATCTCTATATGGCGGAGTCAAAGCACAGAGCACCCCAGCCAAGATTCTCTATTGCTGGTAGCAATGGACGAGCAATCAAGGCTTAGCTCTCAGGAGGTGATGCAGGCTGGTTCTTAAGTACAGTGTAGTCCCCAAGCACCCACAAAGGAATGTCCACACACTATGTTAGTGAAAACACAGTCTTTATATAAATAGGCTCAAATTATGTACACAACCACAATAACACACTTTGTGCCCATGTGTCATGATGCCTACCCGCGGGCATCCGGATCGTGTCCATCAGCCCCGGGAGCAGACATCCAGATACTCATTAAAACCCCAACAGCCCTGGCTGGGGGCTGTTTGGATTCAGTCCTGGCGCCTTAGGTGCCAGGCTCATCATAGAAAACAGTCCTGGCGCCATAGGCGCCAGGCTCATTGTTAGGGAGAATTCTCTGTAAAGGCTAATTTCCCAAACCTAGTGAGTCCCCCCTGCAGCTTTGCTGGATTTTTGGGGTTTATTTTTTCTCCTGCTAAGAGTGAGACTCTTTTAATCCCACTCTTAGACATGATTTGAGGTGTTCCTCTGTCTTTCCATGTGTTTTATGGGATATGGGGTCTTTTACTCCATAGGGTTTCATGTGTTTTTTATGTGGGTTACACAGCACTCTCCGTGCTGTAACCCAGGGGGTGTCGTAGTGACCCCCCAACATAGACTCCATACCCTGGGACTGACTACTGTCTCCCAGGGCATGTAAAGTCACCATTGGCTTTGCTAGTCCCAAATTATGAACAGAAACCAGTACAAACCATCATATTGTGGACGTACTGGTCAGGGCAATTCGATTGCCCCGAGGTCTGTTGTTCGAGGGGGCACGTCTCCGTCCCCCCTGATCGAGTTTTGGCTGGTGGCAGTGGATACTACTTTTTATATTCGACCGCGAATATATCTCTATGGGATTTTCCCATTGTTCGAGGCTACCAACTTTAATTATTTAATTCTTATAGCCTCGAATATACCGCCGGTTTATTTATTTAATATTAATTCACCGGTTGGTATTTTTTCCCAGAACTCGATTCTAAAATGGCATTCTCTTCTGTGACTCCAACCCAAGTCGAGCCCTTTGTTCCACTTTGTGGCCGGCTTCTCCACGGAAGCCTCCAAAAGTGGTGCCACTCTGTCTGGGTATCACAGGGGGTGTGGGAGGGGGTTTAGGCACCCTGGACTGAGTTACCTTGGTAACTCAAGTCGCACTCTTGTGTGATTGGCCCAAGTGGTGAGCCGGCCGGCTCACCACTTAGCATGTTTGATTAACAGCTAGGCTGAGTGAATGGGGGTGTGCTGCATAAAAGCAGGGCTTTGGGGACTGGAACTTCAGAAGTCGCCACAGGACCTAAGAATCCAAGGAGGGAGAATCTGAGCCGACCTGCAACGACGACACCACCAGTGGAGCCCTGCTGACCCGTCTCACCACTTTTCCCGACGACAGAGGAGATCTCCAGTCCGGAGAGTCTTCTTCCTTTGACTGGTGGGGATAACCAGTTTTGCCTTCTTTTCACCTTCCTGGAGCATCTCGTGGCCGCCTTGCCCGTGCCAAGCACCCCGGCAACCGGAATACCACTGGTTATCACTACTGCGAAGAGAAGGGTAGTACCTTTTAACCGGAGGACTCAGCGGTTGGTTTCTCCCTGGCAGTGCAACAACCTTCATCTTTCCTCCACGGCGAGACCTCTTCTTCCTCTGGACGAAACACCGACTTGCACCTGCTGCCAGGAACAACTGCCCCCGCTGGAGCTCCCTTCCCACTTAAGGTACTGTGTCCCGCCTGGCTTCCCTTGCGACAGAACGTTCGGGGTGACAGTAAAGCCTCGACTTTCTAACCTGGGCTAACCTGGGACAACCTAGCTAACTTTTCCTGACTTGAATTTCATCCTTTTTGTGCGAACTATCTACAAGACTCTTTGGGCATAAACCCACTGTGTGAACCTGGACCCCTTCTGCTTGCTCTCTCCAAGAGTGGGCCTGGCAATTGACTTCCTTGCTCTCCAGTAGAACCATGCCTATCCTGCCTTACTGTGGTTCTTTGAGAAAGTATTGAAACTTGTGTGCTTCTTTAACTCTGCCTTTTTCCCTCCCTTTCTTTACAACTTATTAGAGTGTCATCTTATGTTAAGCGCTCACCTCTGTCTGAAAATAAGTGGTGTTTCTCACTAAGACTTGTCTAATAAGTAACTAGGGTTATATATATATGATAGTGACTGTGTGCTGAATTTACTTACCTCGTTTTTGCTAGTGTAAACTACAAGTGTGTTTTTAAATAAATAATTATATACTTTTACACCAAAGCTCTGGTCAGTGTTTGTTTGTACTACTGTGTCTCTGTACCTATTGTGTATACTATGCATACTGCCTAACTCTTCTTGAGGGAAGTCTGACTGCTCAGCCACAGCTACCAAGTGAATCTGTGTGGTACAGACTGCTACCAAGTGGGATAACTGCCAAACACCTGTAGTCTTAAATCGTTTGCAGTGGTCCCTAAGGGAACTGCACAGGTTTCTGCCTAACACTCATAGACTTTACTTACCTTATGCAGACCATGCTGCAAATGAGTCCAAGCCAACGTGAGGCCTGGATGGGACTATTTTATTACAGGGACTAATTTTCACTCGGGTGTGGTTCTGGGGAACTTCTTACCTGGGACTACTTTGCAGGCTATTTAAACCACGCCTGAACAGCAGCCCATGCTTCGCGTTATTCTGCATCCAGCAGCGTGACGCTCACCGTGTCTGCAAGTCAGCATCCAGTCTTCTGTCACGCCCGCCTCGAATCCGGAGGTCCTAGACAAAAGGAAAAGAAAGGAGAAGAGGTTAGATCACGGACATTATTTGATTCCTTACCTGATTCTGGACCCAGCACATCTCTGAGCCTGGAAAGGACATTATTTCAGCACGCGACGCTTCGCCAGCAGCAGCGCCACGTTATACTCACCAGGCCACTGCATCTTTCGACTCGGCGCTGCCTCCATCATTTTCTTCGTCGAAATCCAGCACCTGGGGGGAAAACAAAAGGAATAACAAGGTGAGCCGAGAAAACCAACAAAGACAATCTCTTTGCCACCATAGGCTTACCTGCTTTACAACCGGAGGTGGTATTCTTTAATTCCCCGCATCTTCCTATGCCGCACCTCTAAAGGGAGAGAAAACAGCAAGTTAAACTCATGCAACATTTACCGGACAGTGTTTGGTTATACAGACTCTTACCTGAATATTGCCTCCAGGCAATATTCTTTTGGACCCAGCTGCAACCTAACGAGGGAATGGAACAAGAGTGAACATCAGACATATTGAACTCTTTGAACTTTATAGACACTGGAGTTAATATTCCTCCGAAACTCCTCCAGTACCTTCAACCCAGTGAAGTAACTGGTATCTACGCGCCACTGCATGCCATCCAGGATGGAGAGCTCATCATTTAAAACGTAAGGTGAGATTACCAAAAGGGGATGTCGGAGGTGATTAGTGGGGAGAACGAGAACTGTTGGGGGGCCATCACTAAAGTCCACGGTGGTTAAATCCCTTTCTCCACTTGCAGCAGAATACTTCTACGAGTCCAGCAGACAAGATTAGGCGGGCCAGTCCAGACTGTCATCTCTTCACTACGCATCACGTTGGTGGAGACCGCAGCTGTCCGGGTCCGATCAACGCCCCTGTGGGGACCAGGTGAGCGTAACACCATGTCATGCAAATCAGTTAATAAGGTGAACCAGCAATAGACATAGGAGGAAAGCAGGTTGGTTAAACCAATAGGCAGAATACTGGGCCCCTACCACTAGGCTCAGTTCTGTATGAGGATCCCCCACATGGGCAACCTGTAAATAACCTGTTAATAAAGACAGAATACAAGCCCAGTCCATATATTGTTTATGTGAGTCTTATTTCCCTCTAAAAAGGTTCTGCCACCCCAATGTACCTGGAATAGCAGAGTTCAACGTTGGGTCGTTGACAGATCCTTCTTGAAAGGTTCCCTTTAAGGCAGGAGCCATGGATCGTCGAGATCCCACGAGGAAATGTTGAACAAAGACGTTGAAGCAGCAGCTTCGGTCCTGGTGGTGCTTGTCGACGATCAGTCGTGGACATCCTGCAAAGATGAGGCGTGCAGGGCACCTCGACGACGATAGTTCGTTGCCGCAAAGAGTTACTGAAGAACGTAGCCCAGCAAGGGCGTTGGGTCGTCTGTGTCTTTGTGGTCTTCGGCTGGTGGGAAACCCACCGGCGGATTCTCCTCAGTGCTTCGACGGCCTTGAGTTTCTTCGGCGGGACAAAGCGGTCGTCGGTGATGAGCGAGGGAGTCCTTTTTTCATAGTGTTCTCAGGCAAAGGACAACTGCGGCTCCGGTCGTCGACGGTGATGGACGTCAATGTCCAGGCGCTACGCTTCGTGATTCTGCGGCGGGCCCTGTCTCCGGGCGGCAGCCTTTCGAGGACTGACTTCCGGGGCACTTCGGAAAAGATCAGCTGGTGCACGATGGTCCCTCATAGCTCGGGAAGAGGTCAGGTCCTCTTTTGGATCAGTTTCTTGAAGGCACAGCAGCTTTCAGATTGCCAAAGGACAGCAGCAGCAATTTTTCTTCTTCCAGTGGGCTTCAAGGTTAAGCATCAAGTATCAACTTCAGCTTCTGAACGATTTCCATCAGTGAGAGGTCCCCAGATATACTGTTTGGTCTCTCATTCACTCTGCTGGGTCACACTCAGGCAATCAATCATCCAGAAGGGCATTCATGCAGGCAGTCAGCCAATCAGGCTCACAGTGCATTCAGGCCATTCTCCTCCCTCCAGACACTCACAACAAGGAATGTGTATTGGGCCAAGTACCCAGCCATTCAGCACTCCACACTGCATTCATACCAGTTTCAGGCAGGGCTGTCTCAGTCTTTGTGTCACATACCAGAAACCAGACAAGTGCACATTGGTCACACACACCATTCACCCAGCTCCCACCAAAAGGGTGTACCCACAACATACAGTCACGGGGAAGGCTCCAGCCAGTCTGGCCTGGACTTCCCCACAATACCATGTATGGAACTTCTTCCACCCAACAGCCAGTCAGGGGGAAGGCACAGAGTCAGAGCTTCCCAAGACTTTGGGAAAAACACGGTAACAGGCAATAGAAACAGGAGGCCACAGGGGCCATCTTGTCTCCTATCAGGAATCAACTGATTCCAATGACAGAGCCTGGATATCCCAAAATGGAGGATACTCAAAGCACCTGTCAAATTCAGCATGGAGCTCCCACTAGCCCATACCCTGCTCTGTGGCCCACACATAGGTGCCCAAAAACATACACTAGGGGTACAGGGTTGTACCCCCACCCATGGGTGCCATAAGGGTATCCCAAGGGTCTGTGCACCAAACCAAAACGAGGAAGAGCTGCACTGCCAGGAGTCCCACGTGGACTCCTGGGCAGAAAATAACACAGAACATACAAGAAAAAGGACTACAGAACAAGGACAGGGAGGCCCTGTCCCTCCAATGCATTTCCAGCATCACACGGGTCTCAAAATCAATTAGACCAAATCTGAAATACTGCCCCCGACAACGGCGGTGCGCCAGACGGATGTAGGCTTGGAGTTCCGTTGGTGCCCCTCTGGGATGCGCTACCTGGGTGTGAGGGTGACAACAAACGTGGGACACATGTACATCTATAATTAGTTAATTACGTAAAAGTGCTGGAGGCCCTGGAATTAAATGTAGACTCCTGGATACACCTACCCATGTCCCTAGTGGCTCGGTTAGCCCTGGCAAAAATTGTCCTGTTACCCAAGCTACTATACGTATTTAATAATGTCCCTGTATGGCCCCTGTGCAGGTTTTGGTCCCGAATCAAAAGCCTGATAAGACTGGCATGGGCAGGCAAACATGCGAGAGTGCCCTATGACACCCTCACCCTACCGTACGAACTGGGGGGCCTAGAGTACCACGATCTATATGTGTACTATGATGGCCCAAGTACAATACATAACGGGTTGGGAACTATCCACTCCAGACTTCCCTCACTCTAAGATTGCCAGAGAAGCTGCACACCCACATGACATTAGGGGATTGCTGTGGGGTATGCAACCCCAAAGCCTGAGGAGAGATGTGCAACCCACGTCCGTGACGTTTAAGGCCTGGGCTTGTATTTTGCACCTGACTGGTATGTCACCCACATATTCACCAAGCCTCCCTCTATATAACATTTATGGGATACCACTAACATACGAAAGATCCTTTCAAACCCTTTTTCAGAGACTAGGCAACCAATCGCTGGGTGACCTTGTACAGGACGGGCAATTTATAACGTGAGACACCCTGCAAACCAGGGAGGAATGGATGGCAGTCACTCTGCTCATGTAGTATAGACTCAGGGAGGTTCTTCGGTCAAGGTGGCCTGATTTCCCCAGGGTCCCAGCTACCCAAGCCATCCTACAATACGTAGTACACCCACTGTCATCCCAGAAAGTGGTCTCAACACTATACAAAATGGTTAGAGGAGAGAGGGCTATTACAGCACAAGAGTACAGGACTGAATGTGAAGCCAACTTGGGGGAAACCATGAATGAACAGCAATGGATGCTCATTGAGCGTCAAACTCGTAGCCTGTCTTTGAACAACTGATTTAGGCTGATACATTTTAAATTCCTGCACCAGGTATATTATTCCACCGCCAGGCTACACAGAATTTACCCAGAGAGGTCCTCTAATTGTAAGAGGTGCAACGTGGAAGCTGCTGATTTTTTCCTCCATGTGGCATGATCGTGCCCCCGGATACAACCCCTCTGGGAGAGGATAGCGGGGGCTATGTCAGAGATGCTGCCTACTGCGTGGGAGTACATGATTGCCTTCTGGCTTTTGGCTCTGGTAGGCGAAGGCTCGAGTGGGGAAAAGAAACTCCTGTGAAGGGCCTCAGTGACCGTGAGATACCTTATAGCTAGCATGTAGGAGAAACAGGCAGCCCCAACGTTTAACAGATGGATGGAGTATATGAATCAATGTGAGCAATGAGAATCAAGGTACGCACAAACTCTACCCCCCCAACAGTAGACCAATAGACTATTGGCCACCCTTTAGACAATACTATCTGGACTGGAAACAGAATGAACGAACAGAGGAGCTCCAGGACCATGAAGGGACGAGTGTAACGCTCACCTGATTCCCGCAGAGGTGCCGGTCTTGACTGGGTGAATGCTGTATCTTCAAAGGTGATGTGTAACACACGGTTGGCTCTTTGGGCTGGACCTCTGTGCACTGTATGTCTGACTCGAAGAGTAAGATGTCTGCAGATAAAAAATATGGGATTAATGAACTGGGGTTATTGGGTGCCTCTCTCCTCTTCCCTTTCTCTTCTCCTGTAGAACCCCAAAGGTTAACGCCCTCACCTTAGGTAAGTGAACGCCGAGCTCTCCATCTGCCTCAGGGCAGGGTGCCGTAACCAGTTTCTTCACTGGATAAGGGTGCAGGCCTCTTGACCTCAGAGGACTGCTGTCCGTCGTTAACTGCACGAACGGTAAGTTCTGGGCACTTCAAATGTCTTAAAAGTCTTTTGTAATGATATCTCTTGTTTTGCAGGGTTCCGGCGATGGCGGATGGCGGGCTGATGAGAGTTGAGGATCGAACCCGCGTGAGGAATAGAAGCGCCTGGAAGCACGTAAGTAAGCGCTTGTAGCCTGCTTCACGATGCGCACTAACTGTCCCTTTTATCTTGCAGGTACCAGTTCGGAGCTTTAGAGAAGCTGAAGGGTGCTGGAATACCCACTGGATTCGGCGTGGGAAGGAGTAATGGCACGTGAGTAATAAAGTTGCCCAATGTCTTTAAACGCACCTTCTTTTGTCTTTCAGATGCGGGATGCAGCGCCGAAGGCCTCCGGAGCGTGCGAAGAGCTGGTAAGCTTTTGTCTTTCAGATGCCAGAATGCAGCGCGAGGCGTTGGTCACAGCCGATGGACCAGGTAAGAGATGCGCTGCCACTGAAGACCGTAGTGCTAACCTGTTCTTTCTTTGTCTTTACAGGTGCTGCTGCAGACTGGATTCCAGGATGGTAAGCCTTTGTTCCCTTAGGCCCAGGATCAGAAGCAGAAGACACGATGAGCGTTCTGCTGCAGAGAATGCAGAATAACACAAAGCAAGATTCATCCATCGGGTGTGGTTTAAATAGCCTCCTGTAGTGCTTAGGTGTCTCCTTCCACAGCCACGCCTAGGTAAGAAAAGAGTTCCTGCTTTCCAGAAGAGTTCCAGTGTTCTGAACCTAGGGAGTGGCTCCTGTCCCACCCAACAGGAAAAGTAGTCCCAAACAGAAGAGGATCAGGGGTTCAACTGGCAGGTAAGTAAGCAGCATGGTCTGCTGCAGGTATGTCCACCCAAGCATTATGAGCCCGGCGCTTCCAGCGCTGGGACTGGGCATCTTTATGAGCCTGGTGCCACTGGCGCCAGGACAGGGTCCAAAAGGTCCCAATTGGGACTGGCTGGCACTCGGAACCGGGGTTATGGGTCTGCTTCCAAGGGAGTCGGGCAAGTCCTGATCTTTTGGAAGCAGAGATCATGACAGCACCCCCCCTCAAGGCCCCTCCCAAACCGGGCTTCTCCGGGGGTTTGGGCTTGTTAGGAAATGTTCGATGAAATCTTTTGATTAGACAAGGTGCGTGGACATATTCTGCAGGTTCCCAGGATCTTTCTTGGGGACCGTAGCCTTTCCAGTCAATCAGGTAAAATAGTTTAGATTTGGGGATCTTGGAAACCAGGATGCTTTTGACTTCAAACTCGAGTTCTCCATCAACTAGAATAGGTTTTGGAGATGTAGTTAGTCGGGTTTGAGGTTGCACGGGTTTTAATAGAGAGACGTGGAAGACCGGATGTATCTTCATGTGAGGGGGCAAGTCCAACTTGACCGCTACTGGATTTACTATGGTAGTGATGGAATAGGGACCAAGGTATCTTGGGTTGAATGTGCGTGGTCCTTTTAGAGGTAGATATTTGGTGGATAACCAGACTTGATCTCCTACTTGATATTGGGGGGTTTCCTTCCGATGTTGGTCTGCTCCTTTCTTGTATTGTTCTTTAGCCCTTTGAAGGTGAGAAACGGCTTCCTTAAAGGCTTGGGTGATTGTAGAATGCAGGTGGTCTACTGCTGGTGTTCCAAGATCTTGGAGTGGATCCAACTCCGAGGTTCGAGGGTGACTACCGTATAAAAGAAAAAACGGGGTCTTCCCAGTTCCCGAGTGGACAGAGTTATTGTAGGCATATTCGGCTATCCAAAGGGTATCTTTCCAAGTTTTTTCAGTTTGTTGTAGCATGCAGCGCAAATACTGTTCCAGAGTTTGATTGGTCCTCTCGGTTTGTCCGTCGGTTTGAGGTTGGTGGCTGGTCGAAAGTCTCACATCAATTTGAGCCGACCGACAGCAACTTCGCCAAAAATGAGAAATAAATTGACTACCTCGATCCGAAATTAGAACTGAAGGAAAACCGTGCAGTCGGACGATGTTTTCGAGAAATTCTCGGGCCAGAGTTGCTGCTGATGGTAAGCCTTTGAGTGGAATGAAATGCGCCATCTTGGAGAATAGGTCCACGATTACTAGGATCGTATTGTATCCGGAGCATGGAGGTAGATCGGTGATGAAGTCCATAGAAAGCGTATGCCAAGGGCGAGGTGGGATGTCAATAGGGCGTAAGAGGCCGGCTGGTTTTTCCTTTTGACTCTTGTTTTGGGCGCATACTCCACAGGACATTATAAAGTCTCTGATATCTTTTTTCCAAGACGGCCACCAGAAGTAGCGCTTGATCTTTTCCGAGGTCTTGGTCATACCGGGATGTCCTTCCATTAAAGAATCGTGATAACAAGAGATTACCTTTTTCTGTAAATCTGTGCTGGGCAGGTATAACCGTTCTTGGAAATATAATAGGTTGTCCTTCACCGTAAAGTCCTTTCCCTGCAGATGCCAATTCTGTATGTCTGCTGGAGTTACCAGTAGCCTGGCTTTATCCTTAACTTCCTCTATGGATTGTGTGGCGATTACACCTAGAATTCTTTGTTCGGGAATGATAGGTACAGGTTTAGGATTGATCAAATGTTCTTCCACTCCCATCCGAGAAAGGGCATCAGCTTTACCGTTTTTTGTACCAGGTCGATAGGTAATTATGAAGTCAAACTCGGCAAAGAATAGTGCCCAACGGAGTTGCCTAGAGGATTGAGCTTTTGCGGTTTTCAAATATTGCAGGTTTCGGTGATCTGTAATCACAGTAACGGTGTGTCGGGCCCCCAGAAAATAATGCCGCCAAGCCTTAAAGGCGGACTTGATAGCTAGAAGTTCCTTATCAGTAATAGTGTAATTGATTTCAGGAGGCGAGAATTTGCGGGACCAAAATGCCACGGGATGCAACTGATTGGTTACTGGGTCGTTTTGTGATAGAACTGCCCCCATGGCAAGGCTCGAAGCATCAGTTTCAACGATGTAGGGGAGTTCTGGGCGAGGATGTTTTAAGATCGGTGCAGAGATAAATCTAGTCTTCAAATTCTGGAAAGCTTGTTCCGCCTCGGTAGACCATTCAAAACGTTTGTTTTTCTTTAACAAGGCGGTGATGGGCTGGACTATTCGAGAGAATTCGGGGATAAACCTGCGGTAAAAGTTAGCGAAGCCTAACATGCTTTGAACACCTTTTTACGGAGGATGGCGATGGCCATTTGAGAATTGCATCGACCTTCTTTGAAACCATACGCACTCCGCTAGGTGATAATATGAATCCCAAGAATTCAACTTCAGTCACGTTGAAAACACATTTTTCCAACTTAGCGTAAAGTTTGTGTTGACGCAATCTCTCGAGGACCATTTTCACGTGTTTCCGATGTTCAGTTTCCGATGAAGAATAAACGAGGATGTCGTCAATGTAAACAACAACACACACATCTATGAGCTCTCTGAGGACATTGTTCATAAAATATTGAAAGGCGGCCGGGGCATTGCAAAGTCCGAAGGGCATGACCTGATATTCAAATAGCCCATACTTGGTGCGGAAGGCCGTCTTCCATTCATCGCCCTCTTTTACTCGTACCAAGTGGTAGGCTCCTCTAAGATCCAGCTTTGTATATATGCATGCTTTTCTGACTTGGTCCAGGAGTTCAGGGATCAAAGGTAACGGATATCTATTCTTAACGGTGATCTGGTTCAGGGCGCGATAATCTATACAAGTTCTAAGGTCCCCTTCTTTTTTTGGAACGAAGAACAAAGCTGAGGAAGCAGGGGACTTGGAAGGACGAATAAACCCATTCGCTAGGTATTGATCCAGGTATTGTCGGAGGTGAAGATTCTCCGGCTCGGTGAGGGCATAAATTCTACTACAAGGAGGAGTAGATCCAGGTATCAGGTCTATCTGGCAGTCATAAGACCTATGAGGAGGTAGAGAGTTAGCCTGTTCCTTCCGGAAAACATCGTGGAATTCTAGGTATTCAGGAGGTAACTGGGGAGCCTCGAGGAAATTGCTGCCAGTGCAACACCAGGTCGAGGGTGACAAGTAGAGACACATTCTGGAAACTGAACTGTTCTTGCTCGCCAATCGATCTGAGGATTGTGCTTCTCTAACCAAGGAATTCCTAGAATAATCTGGAACTGAGGAGCCTTGATCGCATCGAACACGATCTTCTCATGGTGTCCATCTTGACTTACTAGCGTCACTTCTTGGGTGGTATGCGTTACTGGTCCGGAGGCTATCTGCGTACCATCCACCGTAGTAATGACGTCCTTTACAGCCTTTGGACAAAGAGTCAGATTCATCCTCAAAACCATTTCATGATCCACATAATTGCCGATGGCACCGCTGTCGACGTAAGCTTCAAATCGCATGTAATCGATCCGGATGTTCAGGGCTAATGAGGACCATAGGTATCACGAAATGCGAGGTCACGGAACTGGTTTTAACGCTCGGCAAGAGGACCTCTATTCTTGTCGGGCGAGGTCGTTTCCCTGCTCAGAGTTTGTGACCCTGGTAACTGCAGCTCCTACTGCCTTCTTGGCTGGTTTCACCGGACAGTCTCAGAGAAAGTGCCCCGTGTTTACGCAATAGATGCATAATTGCAGCTGTTTTCTCCTTTCCCGCTCCTTTTGTGTTAGTGGTCCTTTCAGGCCCCCTATTTGCATGGGTTCCCCGGAGTCTACTCCTTTGGTAGGAGTTGGTGGTTTGGAAAATACTCGAGCATCAAACTTGGAACGATCGGCCTTCCTGTTCTGCAGTCTGTGGTCAATTTGAACGACTAAGTCAATATAGTCCGAACAGTCTTGCGGGGGATTCACTACTTCGGCTAACACATCTTTGAGCTCTCCACGTAGACCTCTATAAAACAGCATAATCCTTTTGTCCTCAGGCCATCGAGTTTCCACTATCAGTCTGTTGAAAGACGCAATATAAGCCAAAAGGTCTTGATTACCCTGTCGCAATGAAAGGAGCTCATTGTCCAAGGCCTGCCCCTGTGAATGTCTTGCAAACAGTTTTTCCATACTGAGCTGAAAAGCTTGAAAATCATGGAGAACCGGATCATCTTGATTAACTAGAGGGATCGACCAGTCTGCCGCATTGCCACTAAGGTACGAAAGCACGAAAGCTACCTTAGCTTGATCAGTTGGAAAGGCTGCTGGCCGGCATAAGAAGTGCAACCGGCACTGATTAATAAATACTGCAAACCTCTTTGGGTCACCAGAAAATTGTTCGGGCGGAGCCAGAGGTACATTCCCAGGTAGGTTGATCTGCACTGGGTTCGTAGAGGATGTTGAAGGAAGATTTGCCCCTGATGCGGGTAATGGAGTTTGTCCGGCTTGTGACTGTAGCAATTGTCTAGCGAGATCGTCTGTTCGCTCCTTGGAAATAATCAGTTCCCTTCTTAGAGCATTCGTTTCCTGACGGGCTGCATGCACTTCTGCTCTTAGTTCCCCAAGTAACTGGGCTAGCTGGTCGGTATCCGAGGTTTCCATAGCGCCTGGGTGGGAGTTTTGCGGTGGGCTTTGTGTTCTGTAACGCTCATCTGATTCCCGCAGAGGCGCCGGTCTTGACTGGGTGAATGCCGTATCTTCAAAGGTGATGTGTAACACACGGTTGGCTCTTTGGGCTGGACCTCTGTGCACTGTATGTCTGACTCGAAGAGTAAGATGTCTGCAGATAGAAAATATGGGATTAATGAACTGGGGTTATTGGGTGCCTCTCTCCTCTTCCCTTTCTCTTCTCCTGTAGAACCCCAAAGGTTAACGCCCTCACCTTAGGTAAGTGAACGCCGAGCTCTCCATCTGCCTCGGGGCAGGGTGCCGTAACCAGTTTCTTCACTGGATAAGGGTGCAGGCCTCTTGACCTCAGAGGACTGCTGTCCGTCGTTAACTGCACGAACGGTAAGTTCTGGGCACTTCAAATGTCTTAAAAGTCTTTTGTAATGATATCTCTTGTTTTGCAGGGTTCCGGCAATGGCGGATGGCGGGCTGATGAGAGTTGAGGATCGAACCCGCGTGAGGAATAGAAGCGCCTGGAAGCACGTAAGTAAGCGCTTGTAGCCTGCTTCACGATGCGCACTAACTGTCCCTTTTATCTTGCAGGTACAAGTTCGGAGCTTTAGAGAAGCTGAAGGGTGCTGGAATACCCACTGGATTCGGCGTGGGAAGGAGTAATGGCACGTGAGTAATAAAGTTGCCCAATGTCTTTAAACGCACCTTCTTTTGTCTTTCAGATGCGGGATGCAGCGCCGAAGGCCTCCGGAGCGTGCGAAGAGCTGGTAAGCTTTTGTCTTTCAGATGCCGGAATGCAGTGCGAAGACCTCCGGAGCGTGCGAAGAGCTGGTAAGCTTTTGTCTTTCAGATGCCAGAATGCAGCGCGAGGCGTTGGTGACAGCCGATGGACCAGGTAAGAGATGCGCTGCCACTGAAGACCGTAGTGCTAACCTGTTCTTTCTTTGTCTTTACAGGTGCTGCTGCAGACTGGATTCCAGGATGGTAAGCCTTTGTTCCCTTAGGCCCAGGATCAGAAGCAGAAGACACGATGAGCGTTCTGCTGCAGAGAATGCAGAATAACACAAAGCAAGATTCATCCATCGGGTGTGGTTTAAATAGCCTCCTGTAGTGCTTAGATGTCTCCTTCCACAGCCACGCCTAGGTAAGAAAAGAGTTCCTGCTTTCCAGAAGAGTTCCAGTGTTCTGAACCTAGGGAGTGGCTCCTGTCCCACCCAACAGGAAAAGTAGTCCCAAACAGAAGAGGATCAGGGGTTCAACTGGCAGGTAAGTAAGCAGCATGGTCTGCTGCAGGTAAGTCCACCCAAGCATTATGAGCCCGGCGCTTCCAGCGCTGGGACTGGGCATCTTTATGAGCCTGGTGCCACTGGCGCCAGGACAGGGTCCAAAAGGTCCCAATTGGGACTGGCTGGCACTCGGAACCGGGGTTATGGGTCTGCTTCCAAGGGAGTCGGGCAAGTTCTGATCTTTTGGAAGCAGAGATCATGACAACGAGCCCTGCATGAACTGTGGCTGTGCAGCTGTACTGCATTATACCCCTGGGAACTACGTGATCAAAGTGTGGTCCCATACTGAGCCGTAGTGCCTGAAAGTCAGCACCGTGATGGGGTTCACAATGGTATCAAAATGTGTGCTAGTATATACTATCTTTGTGCCTAAAAGATTCACAAGGGGAAGGTGGGAAGGCGTGACCGTGGGGAAGGTCATGGTCTCACTGGCGACGTGCAGATGTATTTTATGTTGCTTGTATAAGAAAATGCAATAAAGTGTCGGTGGCCATTTTGTTAACACATTTAAATATGCTCCAAGTTAAAAGGGCTGGAGGCCAATGAGGTGGCAAAGGAACGGTGACCAATGAGCTGGCAACTGATGAAGCAAGGCAATTTTAAAACTGGCGGTTTGAGGTGGAGGCAAGTTCCCTTAACTTAATGATGCTCGTCCGGATAGTCGGAAGGTCACACTGGTTACAGTGTCAGTGGCCATTATGTTAACGCATTTAAATATGCTGCAAGTTCAAAGAGCTTGATGACGAGGTGGCCGGCTATTGGCTGGGGTGGCTGCTGCTAAGGATTGGTCCAGGATAGCCAGGGGCTATGTGCTCGGATGCGCGCTGAGATGCTCATCCAGGCTGGGTGACGCAACTGACCGCACAAACTCAATAAGGGAAATCAGATGAGAGGTCACCCTATTGCTTCTAAATCTGGGCGGACGAGAGGAGATCAGGGGAGCTGAAGGTTCAAGCTATGTGTACAATACTTTTAGTAAGTGGACAGGGGTAACCAGTACCCCCATGGTTGGTTTGGGTATATACTTGGTCCAGATATGTTGTTGTCAGAGAGGAACGTGGGGGCCAGGTGGGCTAATGCAACCTGGGTGGGTGCATATGGCCAAACTAAGTGTGGGTAAAACAAGACCGTACCAATAGTGTTGGAACATCCCCTTTACATGAGTACAAAGATAAGCATAATATCAAGACAAATAGGAGACAGAGTTCACAAGAATACATTAAATGTGTGTTCTTTGTTGAGGCCAGTGGCCACTAGTCTGTGACTGCATGAGTCTAGTTTCTTGTTGCCGAAGTTGCAGCTCTCTGTCATTAGGCGGCATAGTATTGATTCCTGCAAAGCGGATATCTCTTGTCATCCATCTGATGTTGGGTTTGTCAGTGTTGAGCAAGGGGATACATGATGTTGTGTGAGCCCAATAGGTTGAGGTGCTCTCGGATCCTGGTGCACAGCTCCCTGATTGTGCTGCCTATGTATTTGAGACCACAGACACAGACAATGACGTACATCACAAATTTGGAGTGACAGTTTATAAATTGGGTGTTGGTTGATAATGCCAAAGTCAATTATGTTGGTGGAATGGGCATAGGGACACATGCTGCAAGGACCACATTTGTGGAATCCTTTAACTCTGGTGAACTCTAGCCAGTTGGTTGGTGTTGTGGGTGTTGGTGCCATGTATGAGGGGCTAATCATGTTCTTAAGCGTAGATGACATTTTGAACGAAAATAATGGGACCTCTGGGACCCATGCTTCAATTTCTGGGTCTATCCGGAGAATGTGCCAATGTTTTTTGATAGATTTGTGTAGCCATGTCATGGCTATATTTGGTGAGAAATCTAGTCATGTTATCCTCAGATCTCATGGGTCTGACCCTCAGTGTCAAGAGGATCACTCTGACAATTCCTTTGGTTTCACGTTCAGCTTTCCATATAATCTCTGTTGGATAACCTCTGGATAAGAATCTCTGTTTGAGCTAATCACATTCCTGATGGAATTCTGACTCATTCTTGCAATTCCGTCATGCTCTTATAAATTCTCCCTTTGGGATGTTGTGAATCACACTCTTTCTCACATGGAGTACTGAGTTGACTTCTGTATGTGTATGAAAAGTCTTAGTATACAGTTATGAAAAGTCTTAGTATACAGTTGTCCTTCAAAGATGTCTATACGAATATCCAAAAAATCTATTGTCGTATGACTCCATTTAGAAGATGGATACCAAAAGTGCTTGTGTTAAGGTATGCATTAAACTCATTGAGTTCTTCTTCTGTACCTGACCAAATTAAGATGAGGTTGTCGATGTAATGGTACCACTTGACAATGTTCGTATTGTATTTGTCATTTGATAGTGCATGTATTTTTTCAAAGTTATTCATAAAAAATGTTAGCTACTGCCGGTGCATGTGTGGCCCCCATAGCTACCCCTTTCTTTTGTCGGTAGTGTGTTCCATTGAACAAACATATTATTGGAGAGTAAAGAGCTTGAACGTGGACGTGTCGGCAAATCCTAATAAACATCCACAAATCTAGATCTCACAAGCTTATTAGGGAGAATCTCTCTCCTGACATCCTGGAGTGTCTAGGGTGAATGTGGCTGGTCTCACACAAACACTTCGAATTCTCAAACAGCAACAGTGGGGCACTGTCCTTAGTAGAACACATACACATGTAGCAATTTCACCTGGAAGCGGGGCAGTCCTGCAGTTCTACTGTTCCCACTCATCTGTTCAGATATTAGAGACTACTGTGCTGGACCTGGGCACTTCGGCAGTGACCAGGCTAAAATGATTTAAAGCATCGAAGGACAGATGCGTCAGAAGGCTAGGGGTCATAATATATAACATAAAATTGGAAAGATACCAGAATTTGATTGTAATAGGGGATATTCCTGAAAATTATCTACATTTATGGCAGACATCTAGTGAGGTTGCAACTTGGGTCTGTTTTTTGTCTCCCAGATCTCCCTGATCAATCTGAATGTGCGAGAAACTGAAATCAGCACTTAATCTATCACCACCCTGTGCGGGGCATTGCTACCATGTGCATGGCCCCACTGAAACATGATTAATGCAGCAATATAGATGAGGTGTTGTATTACGACTGGAGATGATGCTTGCAATCCTTAAGGGAAATAGCAACCAATAAAAGGCAATGTCTTATTCAATATAAATACCTACACAAAGCATATTATTTAAAATAAATGTTTTTAGATGGGGAGAAGCAGACATGCATGCTACCTGAGGTACTAAACTAACATAGGAGATTTCTTCTACAACATATGTGGAGGCACTGAAATTAGATACGCGTGCATCGCAAGTGCTCAGTTTCAGCAGTGGCGGAGGTGACTTTGGTCCGTTCCGAGTTGGATTTCTCTTACTCACCTCGTGTTGATGTGGACTCCTCCCTTTCAAGGGGATGCTTGAAAAAGGGAAATGACATTGCAAGTGCAGATTCAGAAGTTAGCCGGTGCACGTGGGATGATCAAGCCTCAACTGAGACCTGGGTCGGCAGTAAAGGAGTGGAGCCAACGGCAGCTGAGGGAGGGCGAAGAGGTGAGAGTTGCTGACTTTGCTCGGGCCGATAACCTGGACTTCTGGGCTGTTACCCCCCTCTCCAGCCCTTGGAACGGGGGATTAACGCCATATTGTAATGCACCAACTGCTGACAGTTATTAAAAAGCATTTAAATGATTAGGCGAGGGTTAACTCATAAAACATTACTGTAGAAAGGCAGGTCATCATTAAAACATAGGCAGGATGCTTTCTTTAGGATACAAATGCAATACTGTGTGAGTATCCCCCCACCTGAGCAACCTGTAAGGAAAAGCTAAGGTGTGTGGGATATATTGACCCACTCAACGGCATTGCCCCACATCACTAAGCTACATTTGCGCAAGAAACAGCAACCTGGCTGCGCTGGCGCCTATGCGCACCAGGACCTCAAAACTGCGTTTTGGCAGCAACAAAGAAATGACTGCACCATCCTGCCTAGCACACTTCAGGCAAAATGGAACAAGGGGACACACTGAAAAGGTATGCCAGTGCGTTCTGAAACCTATAAATGGAATCAAGTGAAAAGGAAAGTCTGCCATTGCTGCAAAAGCCAAAGATCCCCTTCAAAATGAAACATTTTCACCCTTTAAGCATGCTGCTTTGGCGCTAATTCCATCTGTTCATTCTGAAACCACTGTGATTCAAAAGGCCCTGTCATGCCCAGGATATTTCACTGTGCTTCACCAAAACCAGGCATAATTCCTGAGTGACAGGCTCAGTCAAACCAACACTGAGAGAAATCAATATGCAACTTCACTTTCACTTGCACAGGAACACGTGTTCATTTCTTGCCAAAAAGTATCCAGGCTCAGCACTTCAAAGAGACTTTAACTCTCTGAGCCAGGTAAAGTGTAAATGTATCTATACTTTAGATAAAACACCTGCATTCAAGGAAATTACTACAGCTGCAAAGGCAGTGTGGGCAATCTGAGGGAGCTACCAAACCGAATTTAAAGAAAGAAATGCTAGCAGTTTTTAACACATGTGGGAAAATGGGCTTTGCTGACTGAAGAAAAAAATGGCCTGTTTTTAAATAAAGTGTTGATGAAAGCCTGCTTACTTAGCAATGTAAAGGGATTATGTTAGTGGTGATAATACACACATAGGCTATCTTCTTTCACAGGTTTGTTTTAATTCAGGACCCAAAATAAGAAATTAAAGAGTTTAAAACACATGCACTGGATTTGCAAGCTCTCAGAAAAAACAGTCATTCCAGTTGCCAGCCAAGAAACTTCCCCAAGGAAGGGAGACACACCATAAACTTCCAGGACATGTAAGTGAAAATTGACAGCTTGAAAAACTTTGAATGGGCCAGGACAAAGAAAGTTCACACGCTCGTCAGACATTCGCCTGTGCTGCAGGCTGGGACAATAGAAGTCCTGGGAAAAAAACGTAAAAAGTTTGCAGTTTCAAATCTAATTTTATGGGCTTTCTTTTAAAACTTGGTAGAACTCATTGCCGCATGGGGAGTAGAAGTTATAAAATATGACCGATTACAAGGAAAGTATTAATGTTGCAAACATAACATTTTGTACATACATCCCTGGGGATAATTCGCATCTGTGTACAAAATTGTGGAATTTTAGGCCGAATCTTTAATGTGTAAAATTACCAAAATATATTCAAAGGGCGAAACAAGGTCGCACAGACTGGAAGATTGGACTGATCTGTGCTGCACAGAATATGTATCCTGTATATATAATTTGCCAAGAGATTGCAATTGTAGAAATGTATGTTTTTGGCAAAATCGGATTTTCAGTAAAGTAAATGTGGGAGTTTTTGGACATTGTAAAACTCACCTCATAAACCTGACATCATCCCGTTGGAAATCCAACCAGTTGGGAGTAAGGCGGAGACTAGCACCCCTGCCCAATCCAAGTAGTTTAGGGGCGTGCGTAGTTAACCCTGCCCAGCCTATACTTTGATGATGTCATTTTGCACTATAAATAAGGGTCCCTGACAAGACTCTAGACACACACTCTTCCTGATTTCCCTGCGCCGGCGTCCTGTTCCTGTATCATCTATCCATATTCCAGATCCCAACTACAAGGCCAAAACATTGCTGATCCTACTCCAGGGTCTACTGCAAAACCCAAGCATTGCTGATCCTGCTCCAGCAAGGCCTCAAATTATGAAAACCACTAAATTTCCCATTAACAAGGGGAAAACAATGGTACCTTTGACATCCTGATTCAGCTTGGCTTGCTGCCACTCACTGCATGCTGCTGCCATCCTGCTACCCTGATGTCCTATATTAGCCAGTGACCAGAATTGCCAGTCCAGAAGTGCTACCCGGTAACCAGTCCTTGCCCAGCTGATCCTGTCCCGCTGATTTTGTCTGGATGTCCTTTGTTAGACCATATCCGTGTGGTGACCAGAACGCTGACTGTCCAGAATCCAAAAACTAAAAAGTGGACTGTATCAATTGCCTCCCCACCTAAACCCATAGCCTATCTTGTCTTTATCCTCATCCCACTCTCTAAGTCGCCCTATCCTTATCCTGATACCTTGTTCAAACTGTCACAATCATTCTTGCCACCCTGCCATTGATTTCTAGTGCTGGCGCCACCTCTGTAGTAATTCTGCCTTGTGTAAATCCTAAACTATTAATCCTAATTCGAGTAATCGGACTGGTTCTGCCAGGGCGGGCGCTGAGGAGCTAGGGTTGAATTTGCGAACCCTGGAGCTTGCTGTGTCCCTCTTTGGTAGCGTAGCCTGAATGCTCTAGTGTAGAGTAAAACTGTTCTTGTCAAAACTGTTTTCCTTTCCTTTTTCACCGCTCCATTTTACTCATAACGCGCCTTTCTGGATCTTGCATAACTCACTCAATTTACCAGCTAGAGACCTAATTTCCATATTGTACCTATGATTTATAGCTACACCCCAACACAAAAACCGCATTGCTATTTACGAAATTTCACCCATTTTTTTATTAAAAACCGTTTTGGTAATTTCAGGCGGGAATTGCAAAGTTTGCATAATTCCCAGCATGTTATTTCTGCAACATGTTTTAAAACCTGCCACTCATTTTCGAACTGTATGCTCGTGCTAATCCATTGCTTGTGATTGTTTGCACCTTTACATTGTTGCTTTAGTGAAGAATTGTATTTGTTTCAAGGTTTTTGCACACATTCATTAATTTAATCATCCATTTGCGAGTGTCATTTTTAGCATTGCTTGGGTGGAAAATCCATTTTCTCTCTTGTTTGGGGAGGGAAGGTCGGATTTCAATTCTGTTTTCCATTTGTCATTCCTAATTACCTGCTGCTTCTGTTTATCCACACAAAATTGATTTGTGTGTTGAGGGAACATTGCAGGGCGAAATTCTAACTCAAGTGCTATCTTTTCTAAACTCAAAAAGTACTCCTATTCCCTGGTGTTTTGTAGATGTGTCAATAGAAGGTTAAACTAAGTGCATTGCTTACATTCCTATTGTTATTATCACTGCATTGGTGATTGCTGCCGTACATTAAAAATTGTATGATTTCATTTGAACTTTAAAATAAATAAATAAATAAATATTACATTTTATCAACCAGCCTGGTTCACGGTCCACTGCGACCCGGGGTATTTGAAAAGGGAGTGTAATATGAGTGGTGTACCATCTCAATATTGAATCTAACATAAAAACATAAGCATTTCAATTGTGCGCTGCATACTAGGCCGAGACTAAGGTGTGCGTCGCCTGATTTAAACCCATAACAGGTGTATGTTACAGTCCAGACCAAATATGTTTGTTAATAGTCTGCTTTTCTTTCTACAGATCCCACTACTCCAAGGTACCTGGCAAGCCACAGGAGAAAGGGATCCAAGATGAATCTGGGAGACCTGGCTGAATCCTTAGGTTGGAAGATGCTCTTCCTTGTTACAGTACCTTTGGTGCATTGGCAGACAAAGTGGTGGAGTTTCTTGGCTTTACTCTATCAGACCCATTGATGATGGACCCCTCTTGGAAGGAGTCGCTGGGATGTCTGTGTCGAGAAGGAGGGAACCAAGCAGTGTCTGAAAGGCAGCAAGGCAGGGCCTGTGAAGCGGTCCCCGATGTCGGGTTGCTACGCCTGCTGTGGCTGTCCCACGATGGTGAAACGTGCTGTGGACCTCAACAAGGCCTGGCTGCAATAGATAAGACCTTTGGTGGCCATGGATGGCTTTTCGTGGTGACGGGTGCAGTGGCAGAAGTAGGTGTCAGGTTTTGGAATTGCGCGGTTTACCGCCTTCCGATTCTTCAGTGCTGCACTGATTTCAGGTTGTCTTCTGGTGACCTGGACATGACCACTGGACTGGACTGTGGACCCTCCCAAAACCTGGACCCTCAGGACGTCTTCTTTGGATTTTGGTGGCGGGAAACCCACCAGCGGACTCTCCTCTGCAGACAGCGACCCTGGACCTTTTCCGGTGTGGAAAAGTGGATGGATGTCATGGCAGGGATGCCCGTTGAAGTATTCTTAAGTAGTTTGGAACTTTCGCAGCTGCGGGTGTCAGGCAACATTATGCAGCTTACTTCCGGCAATACTCAGTAGCTTGGCTTCCACCGGCCAAGAACACT
This sequence comes from Ambystoma mexicanum, assembly GCF_040938575.1. NCBI lineage: Eukaryota > Metazoa > Chordata > Amphibia > Caudata > Ambystomatidae > Ambystoma > Ambystoma mexicanum. The sequence continues at coordinate 201,667,699 of NC_090939.1, forward strand.
CCTCCATGGGAGACACAGATGAACTTCTTGACTTCAAGATGTTCAAGCACTCCTCTTCTCCGGACGGCAGGGGAATCATACAAAAAGCCTGGAGAAAGAAAACATATAGCTTTTTTATTTTTTATTTTGGTTGGCTGAAAGCATTCAACCTTTCAAAAATTTCTTCATTATAAAATACATTAATTTTTTCCAGTTTTACAAATTTACATGTATCATTTTTACAAAATTTATATCACTTTACCAATTTTTACGCTTGTTCATACTTTCCATAGCCTATATACACGTTTGATTGATTTGATAAGTTTTACAGATTTGTTTCAGAAATAGTAAACAGTGTTCAATTCACAGGGATAATTGGCAAATAATGTTAAAAGTTGAGACTCAAATAAATACATAAAAATCACATATATCCTAAAATTTAAAATACATTTGTCAATTGGCTATGGGCGACAAATTGCGTGGTAATATCGTTTTTATAAATTGCGTTAGAGCGATATTAATAGCAATGCGATTGCTTGTCATTAATATAATCCATATTTCATATGTTGAGCGATCACAGTATAGTTGTAATACCTTACAAAAGTAATGTTTTCGTATGTCACTCAAAGCAGGGCAATCCACTACTAGGTGAGCTAAGCACTCTAATTGCATAGCGTTTTTGCAAAAACGGCAAAATGCTTCAGTTTTTGGAATTGCACCTCTTCGCGCTAGAATTTGGTTTGTGGCCTGTAAGTTCAAACGCAATCTTAACATTTCAGAACGAACATGATGTGATGGAGATTTTAAAAGATAATAGGCCATTTGTTTAAGCTTCTTGTGAGGAAATAAATTTTGATCGAAATCTACATATTTTTTACATAGCTCTTGGCTTACATTCCAATCATGCCAATACAATCTTTTTTTTGCTAGCACAGGATTTTTAAGTAACAAGTCAATTGAAACATTTGCACTGGCTAGAGCATTAATGATTTCTCTTGTCCACTTTTTGGGAAATATATCATTGGATTCACAAATATACATTGCAATTGCACCCAACATATTGTTAGTTTGTATACCCAAAAGACATTTTCGATAAAGATTGCAAAATTTCCAAAGAATTAGACCAAACAAGGAAATACTACCAAGTTCATACCTTAACATACACAAGGGAGTACACACTGGCAAGCACAGAACTGTTTTCCAAAATTTCCCTTCAAGTCGGTCCCAGTAAGTTCTAGATTGAGGTAACAGAGTTTCTGCTCCGTAAGATAAAATCGGAACAGCTTTTTGATTGAAAAAGGTTGCCACATGCATTATAGTGAATTTGCCGTACTTGTATAGGATTATTTTGGCTTGTGAAATCAAGGTCATGACTTTGGCTTTTACATAGTCATCATAAATTTGATTTGACATAAGGCCAGAGAAAGTTAATCCTAGGTATTTATAGCTTGGTACCATCTGTAAGGGAACTTCACGCAAAAACCACTGACTTCTCACCATTTGTGTGTGCCTTTTTCTTTGGCAAATCACTATCTGAGTTTTATCCACATTGATAGTTAGATTATTGGTATGAGTGTTAGTGTCCAATTTATTCAAAAGGTTCTGTAATCCGCTTGGCGTTTGCGAAATTAGGACAAGATCGTCAGCATACAAGAGCCATGTGATTTTTTGGGCACCTAATTTGGGACAATCTGACAAAACTTCTTCAAAGGATGTCCCAATGTCTAGAATGAAAAGGTTGAAAAGGGTGGACGCCAAAATGCACCCCTGTTTCAATCCTCTCATGGTATTGATGTTTGCAGACAACAGCCCATCAAGCGATAGTCTAACTTGCATTGTCGTATTCGAGTGCAATTTCTTGATTATAGTTAACAATGACGATGGACAGCCATAGGTCTGTAATTTCTGGAATAACAATGATCTATCGACTGAATCAAAAGCTACCCGAAAATCGATAAATGCCATATACAGGGGTTGATTAAGTTCTGCATATTTAGATTTAAGCATATTTAATGTGATTAGATTTACTGAGGTGCCTAGCCCTGCAACAAAACCAGTCTGGAAAGGGTCTCTTTTAAGCTCATTTAGGGTCCAGTTATTCAATTCTTGCAGAATAATGCGACTGTAAAGTTTGCCTGGTGCATCTAATAAGGCGATGGGTCTATAGTTCTGTGGGAGAGACCGATCACCTTTTTTATGAATTGGTACTATCAAAGAGTGAGTCCATGATGACGGAAGCTCTTGGGATACATTAATATGCTCATATATATGATATAGAATATTTGACCATATTACTGGGTGTTCTTTGAAAATTTTGTTTGATAGTCCGTCCGGGCCGGGCGCCCTAGACTGACTTATTTTATTGATAAAATGTAAGATGTCAGTTTTATCAATCTTAATATGAAACCGTTTAAGAGGAGTAGAACTTACAGGAGGTTTACCGTCAGACGGATTGGCATAGATTTTAGAGAAATAACTAATCCATCTTCCTTCTGGCACACTCTGTGTTTGGAGCTTTGTTTGCGTCGGAGAGACAGCACTGGTCAAGGCTTTCCAGATTTGGGCTGTATTGCTATCACGAATATTTCGTAACATCATTTCACCATCTTGTTGAAATAATTTACTTCGATGATTTCTCCGCCAATTCCTATATGATGTTTTGATTTGAGTCAATATTGTAAACCTAATACACAATGGAAGTTTCATGGCTTCTCTTTTTTTGAGGCGAAAATCAGTTTTCTTGCTTTGGATCTCCAGGTCAAATACATGTGATCTTTTAAAATTGTAGTTTTTCCGTACCCTGTTTTCTGCGAAATGATGTATTATATCATAATAGGGAACTGGGGTAAACGGTATATTATTCCTTGAGTAACGGAAGGCAGCTTGCAGCGTAGTGTTGAGGTCATTTAGTTTGTTTTCAGTCCAAATAATACGATTCAGCTGATTAGAGACTGTTAATTGACCCGAATTCACCATTGTACTACGTTTGGTTTTTGTCACTTTTGAAGCCCACTGTAACGTGAGCAATCGATGATCACTATTTGGATTTGTTACAATATTGAAAGAATGAATTTGTGAGAAAAGTCTGTCATCCACAGAATGGCTGTTCCCCTCGCTCGTCTGCATCATATTTGTCCTTTCTTAATCTTTATTCTGATAAGTTACCCCTTCCATTTCAGTTGTTGTTTTTTCCAATACGAGTCCTTACTCGATGCAGTTACACCAAGGGCCCTGTCGGTTCCGCTTTACAGGCATTACTGTCGTGGGCCCCTGAGCCCCTTTTTTCACGCCTGTATTTCTAACTTACCCACAGCCTGCAAAATTGAGGTAATTGATTTCCTAATTTATTCTCTTTTAAACAACAAGGGCAACTTTACTTAAACTTTGGAGTTCGCTCCTATTATGCTTTTAAAATTAATTTCATTTTCTTTCATGTCTGCTTCCCCACAGGGTTAAACTGTTGTGAGGTTCTTTCGCCCTGAGGAAGGCAACTTTCAACTATGCAAAGAAACTATGGCCAGACAGGCGGCATGTTAGCCGAAACGTTGTTGTGATGATGTCAACCTTGATTTTTTCTGAAATATTTTTTTGACACCTACACGTAGGCAGACCTGTCATTAAAAACTAAACCAAATTTTCTACTGTGAATTACAATTCTGAAAAACAAAAAAATTTTTTCTGTTTCACAAAAAGAATAATTGATTGTTTTTTTGTTCTTAAAACTAAACCAAATTTTCCACTGTGAATTACAATTCTGAGTGTTTTTATAATTTTTGTTATACTTCTCCGTTATTACAACTTTTGTGTTATTAGGATTTTCTTTGTTTAAAAAATAAATATTTCAAATAACTTTCTAGAAATTTGCCCTTTTTGTTTTCAGAGAATTTCACAAAAGTGCATGATACCATAGTTTGGTACTTTTCTGAACAATTTAATCACGTTGACTTTGATACATAGCAGTTAGGGATCAATGGTGTTATTAAGGGAATGTCAGAGTGACAAGATTACATGCGTGGTTGGGGTGCACTGCGCTCAGGGTTTTGGGGGGTGCATTCATGGGCACTTCAACTCTATGTAGCTGTCCTATGGCTATGCATGTCTATCCCCTGCCCCTGTCATTCATGCACTGCACGTGCAGGGTCGTCTAGGCAGCACTACGGTTTAATGGATGTAGGCCTCACTTATGGGTGTATGCAGTTCCTCACACACATTTCATCCCATTCATTCACTTAGGTTCTGCATGTGTGGTTCTTTCAGCTGCATGCATTCGGGGGTGGGACTCACCTGCAGTTGGATCGATGCCAGTCCCTGCCTCTGCTCCGCCAATGCCCTCGATGGTGCCAACATCTATCAGGGCACTCATTTTCTCCTCCCATGGTGTGAGTTCGGGTGGGGGTGGTGGTGACCCTCCTCCAGTGCCCCTGCTTGCACTCCTGTGCTGTGACAGGATGCCACGGACTCGCACGCGCAGGTCGTTCAGGCGCTTGCGGCAATCCTCCCCATCCCGGGGCATGCGTCCCACAGCAGTGACCCTCTGGCTGATGTTGCGCCAGGTTTGTGCTCTGCGCTGGCCACTTGTTTTGCGCTGCTGCAGCTCCTCATGGTGTCTCCGCCTCCTCCACCAGTACAGCTAGCTCCTGGTCACTGAATTTGGGCTTTCGCACCCTGTCCAGGGCAGTCTTGCCCCTAGTGCGCTACTGAGACATGTTTTGGGGTTGGATGGCGTGGATGGCTTCCTGGGGCTGTGATATCCGACGGTTCGCGCTATTTGCGATAACGCCATGGACCGGGGCGCGTGCACGATAAGATGTGATTTGGCAGATTGTCCGCCGGGGACCTTGGCGTTAGCGCTATTTACGTCCAGTGGACAATCCACCACATTACCGCCGAAGACGTGATCAGGCCCTATGTTTGGTGGACAGTGGGTGGAGTTTGTGGATAAAAAGGGGAAGTGGTGTATCAGTGGTGTATCAGAGAGTTGTAAACCAGAAAGAGGTCATTAAAGTTGATATTTCATTTGATGGGGAGCCAATTAAGTTGTGCGAGGTCTGAGCTGATGATATTCAAGCATTTGAATAACTTGAAGGTGTTAATAATTGAATTGGGAAGTCCTAGGAGGATAGACTTTACATAGTCCAGTCTGAAGAGGACATGTTCTTGGACAGTGGTATGGAAGACAGTGGTGGAGTCAGAGGGGTCCCTTTTCTGAGTCGGTGAAAGGTGCATTTCTTTGCTGCAATAGTCAAGTGTTGTTTTGAGAAGAGTGAGGAGTCCAGGGTTAAGATGAGAGTTCACTGGATTGGAGGCATGAATTGGTGACGTGCACTGATGTGTTGTGTCGTCTAGTGAATTGTGATGGGTTATTTATAACGCGCTTAAAACCCAGAGGTTTCTAAGCGCGGATCTTGGGATCGAAACTGTGTTGCTCAGCATCGTCTTGCTCTGAGCTATCCTCCCGAGACAGGTGCTTACTCCTAGGTGTAGTAGTCCTTATATTGTTTGGGTGGGTGAATGAGGAGGTATTATGGGTTCAGTTTCAGTGAGTGTTTGGACAACTGATCAGAGAAGATAGACATGATACGGGTGAGTGTGTAGATCTGAAAGGGAGGAGATGCATAGGTACTTGTACGTTGACAGTGTACTGGTGTAAGGACCTTTCTACCTAACCTGTACAGGAGTGCCTACTGCTAACTTGCACAGTAACAAGAATAGAGGATGTCTGAATACATTTCAACACGTGTGTGGACAATGGGAAAGCTAACGCCTTTGAAAGATGGGGGACACGAACTGCAGTTGACATAGGCGTAAATTAGATGAGAGTCCAGGAAATGTTGATTTACTTGGCTGTGTCTGTTCCTTGAAAGTGACCGCTATATCTGGGCTGCCATTGTGACTGATGAAATGTGCTATTACTATAATGTACATGTTCAAAGAATTGCATCTTTCCGTTTATAGTTGTATAAAATGTCAATCAAAACGTTTCACAGAAGAAAAGCATAAAATAGTTCCCACAATGTTGGATATTTCCCACAAACGAGGTTCCCTGGTTGGGGCATGTTTGGCACCCCTATTGACAAGTACCGTTACGAGATAACCAACAGGCGGGCAGAACGGCTATGCTATGCTGCATGCAATATCAACTTTAATTTGTGAACAAGCCAAGTAAGTGTTTTGCAGTTTGCAATTTTTTAAGGAATGCCATTTATTGCAGTGCCAAGTGCCAAAGCAGCAATTTGAAAGGTCACACTCAAAGGAACAACATTGTCTGATGCGTTTCTTCGCTGCTTCCTGCCTTTTGCAGGATAACCAGCCTTTTTTGTGTATATATTTTTGTGTATATTTTTTGTACATGTTAGGTATGTTTGTAACTATGTAAGTTTTGCATTTTCATACTCTTACCTAAGAGTCTGGTGCGCATAACAAAAAACAAAGAAACAAACAAATATGTAGCAATTTGAATAGTTTGATCCTGCAAAAGGCTATAACGGGCACACTTGTTATTTATTCATTGATACAGCCTTTTGTGTTTGAACGTATGTTTATTATTGCCAAAAGGCTGGCGTGGACGGAAGAAATATGAAAATGTCATGATCGAGATTTACACCAGTTATTAGAACAACGTTACATGTAACAATATCAAACATCGGTACACATGTATTTGAAAATGGCTTTAGTTTATAGCATTGCTTGTAAAAGTTGATAGATTTACATAAACATATCAGTTAACTGTATTGTTCTGACCTATATACAACGAAACATTGAATGTTTAACTCTCGTGTATACATGCTGATGTGATCGTTCTATGCACTCGTCTACCGACTTACTGATGAAATACTACCTAATTGCAACAGAATTGTTTTGATGTTTGAAAATCTCAAAAAGGGATTATAACGTGAAAAAGGCGGGTCCGACGGTGGGAGTCCAGCTAGTTCAGGCGTAAATGGTCTCTCACTTGGTTAATATAGCGTGTTAATACTGTGTTCCAATTCCTTCCATCGCCCAATACCTCTCATACTATCAATATCTCCCCCCAACCGTTAACGTTATTTAAATGATGGTTTCTTCGTGGACGAGTCCGTCAGCAAGGAAACATTCTGCAATTAGCTCTTAAACGGCGGCATACTTCTAACTAAATGTGCTAATTTAGTAGTGCGGCTTCAGGGCTTACCCTGGTCTAGAAGGGGAGTGGTCTGAGGGGAACACAAAGCTACAAGGAGCTATGGACCGTGTCCTCCAATGATACGACCCTGACTGGGGCGCTCCACACAATGAAGAGTGGACGGAAGCACTTTATTGCAGCCTCGACTCGTCATACGTCACAGGCCCCGCCTCGCGCAACGATATCTTTATTGCCATGACTTTAAGACGACCGCTCACAATAAAATACCGTATATTCAATGTATAATAAAAGACACCATAAAACAATAGCGTTTCAACCATTATTCTGCAGCATATAGTGAAGCTAACATTTTATGCTATTTTATCAACAACACAGGAACTCTTTTTCGCTCCAGTCCCTCGCCCACTAGGGCGCAGGCGGAAGCATACGTCTAGCTGTGTGGAACCGCTTTACAGAAATGGCGCCTGAAACATTGATGGTAATAGAGCGGCGTTGATGTTGGTGAAGGCAGTTTGCTTGAGCTAGGAAAGGCTCGGGGAGAAACTCAGCCCCCGCCCACCACCACCGTCGGCGAAGTCTTTTCCCCCCTCCTCCCTGCCTTGGCGTGTCCATGGCTGACCTGGAGGCCTCAGACGGCCCCGCGCCGCTCATAGAACCAGGTAAAAAAGAGCTAAACCAAACAAAAAAAACACATTATAAAACAAAAAAACCGAACAGACGTGTAATTATTTTTCTCCCGCCCCTTTCTTCCAGAACTGTATTTTCTCATCGCCCGCTTCTTGTCCGCCGGCCCCTGCCGGAGATCGGCGGAGGTGAGTGCATATCTCTTACCTGGAGAAATGTAGTGTTTAAAAAAAAAAAAAAAGAGTAATAATAAACCGTTGTTAAAATTAAGCAGGTTGCTGATATTATGTCTGTGCCGTGTGCTTATGTTGTAGGCGCTGGTGCAGGAGCTGGAAGAATACCAGGTCTGTGACAGACACTCCACATGCACTGAATGAGCTCTGTGCTGCTTGCTCGGCCGCCACCCCCCCCTCTCTCTCTCTCGCAGCTCTCTTATGTCACGCACACGATTCTTTGACATCACTGCTCACTGTTTATTAATGTTTTGGGCTGGTTTCACGGGGTATGAATTATTTCTTAATAATTACACATTTTTACATGGTGTTTTTTTTTTGAAAAAAATGTTTTTCAGCTTCTTCCTAAAAGATTGGATTGGCGAGGAAATGCGCATAATAGAAGTTATGAAGATTTGGTAAGCGTTCTGTAATTAGGAAAAAAAATGTATTGTGTAAAAATAGGGTCCTTATTTTTAATTTTATTACAGTTAGAAAAACAGACGAGATTTATTTCCCGCGGTATGTGATGTTGGGTCCTCCGTTAAAGCTAGGGACGAAATAAACCGAAATAAGCACAGCCACAAAAGGGGAGGGGGCCTCCCACTGACAGCTCATCCCGGCTACTTGTAGCTGTCCTCCAATAGCAGAAGAGCTTATGTTCCGGTGGTTTGTTTTTTTGACAGGTTGTTAAAAGCGACCGTCTGATTGGACAATATTTTTCTGCCTGCTTTTGCTAGTCCTCATGGTGCCAGGACATATAAATAGTATGTTTTAGGGGGTGGGGAGAACTCTTCGGGGTTATGTAACGGGGCCTTCTGTGCAGACACGCCCCCCTTAGGCAAACATTGTGATTTTTTTTTTCTCCCTGGAATTTGTTTAAATTGTAAAACAAAGATACATAGTTATTCCCACGTCTATCCCGCAGTTTAAACCACATTCTTAATTCTTCCGTATGCCCTCTGCAATAATCCAATGGACACCCTAGCGTTTATTTTAAACCCACGTTTTTATTTTGCCCTACTGACCGCACAATTGAAAATCATTTTGCAAATTACAGGACATGCATTGGAGGCATAACGATTCAGTTTTCAGGAAGTGTGATCGTGTTGCATGTTGTAGATTAGTTCTCATATCAGATTGTTTAAATGGAAATCTGACTTGCCGTCTTTTGCAACTGCAGTTATGTCCCTACTGCACCTTTTTTAAATATCAACCTACTTTGACCTGGTCCATCGTAGCATGATTAGCAAAACTAAAGGCCTCCAATTGTGATTTCCAGCTCAAACTGTCTGTTATAACTTCTTAGGCTCATCCAAAACACTTACACTCAAACATTTAAAATATAATTGTTTTAGTTGTTGACGTTATATATACCAACCAGACCCATATGCTTTTAATGTTTCATAGGACTGTTCAGTGCATCTTTTGCGGGGTGTGGGTGGGTCAAGACGTGATTTTGGAACTGGGAACATCCAAATGCAACTTCAGCTAGCAGTGCAGAACTTTATATGTTGCAGACTGTGCTAGGCTCCATATACACTGATTCATTTACAGGCAAGGGAGTTTTCCAAATGTTGTAATAGTGCAGAATCCTTATCCTAGGTCTAAAAGCATTTGAGGCCGGCATGGAAATCGCACATTTGTTCCTCCAATGGCCTGGGCAAGCTTGCACTCGAGCTGTTAAAGCCGACTCTGGAAAGCCGTGTGGTAATCTGGATGGGGGAGTTGACCTTTTTTCACGTAAAAAAAATAAGCACGACATTGGCACTTGAGAGTATGAGGCTTGTGTTGTTAATGCAGTAAGTAGCCCATAGCAAAGGCATCCTTCTCTAGATTTGCAACTTTGTAATGCAGCGTGTAGTTTTAAGAAGATAACTCTCTTTAAAGTTATTGAATACTTTTTTTTTTGTTGTTGTTGCTTGAACTCCATTTCTACCAGGTGTTGTCTAACAAGCATGTGGATGCTGATCATTTGTTACGGATATGCCAGCGTATCGGCCCTATACTGGATAAAGAAATTTCATCCAGCATTTTGCGGGTGAACTCATTACTTGGAGCCGGGAGACAATCTTTGCTACGCACATCGAAAGGTACTCCAATCTACTGATTATTTGTTTTGCATAATTCATTTCAATGGCACATATTTGTAACACACATAGCTTTTTTGTTGATTCAACCTAACATTTCTTTCAATGGTCATTAGTTTTGTTTGGCATTTGTATATTCACTACAACGGTTGTACAGAGAACAAGGGAGGAGGCAGTTCCATTTCAGGGGGGTTTTACGCAGTTAAATTGACTATTTGGGTAGTGGTGAGCCAGGTGTTGAAGGGGAAATGGTGTGGAGACATGAAAATAAAGGGGAAGTATGCTAACAGAGGAATGCACAGATCTATTGTACATTTAGGCTTTGCGCTAGGGGTTACATGCAAACATATTTACAGTTTTTTAGCAATATTTTGAATGAGTAGCGCATTCTGGTTATATTAGAGGTAATAAAGGGTGTTAGAGGATGTTCATTCACTACCTATAAGGGGGTGAGTGCTTAAGCCTGTTTTTAGACGCTTCCACTGAGTGAGTAAAAGGCTTTGGTGTTATGAGAGGACCATTCCAGTGGTAACGGCACAGTAAAGAAAATGAGCAGATGAGAAGGCTATGAATAGGTTTAAAGACAAAGAGCAGAAACTTGAAGAGGCAGCAATTTCACAGTCAGCTGGCATGTTGATCGTATGCAGAGATGGTGGGAATATCTAGTCGTGTTTAAAGGGTGAGTGGCAACGCTTTTATGTATGTTTGTTGAGGGGCCTTTACTGTACACACCACTTAATCTGTTCATACAGTAACTTTTTTTTTGTGTAGGAAAAATCAACTTTTAAGGAATGCACACTCAGGTTTTTTTTTTTGTATGAGTGTTGTACATCTCAAAATGGGGGAGGCCTTTGTCATTTATTTTTTTACCTCCATGATACCGATATTGAACATCGAAGTATGCTTTGACGTCACTGAAGAAGCGTTTTTTTGACAAATGCCTTTTGGTTTCATGCAATATATTTCAAAGCACGTTCTGCCTAACATTCTGCCTAACGTTCCATAGTAAAAATGAGGGGCTCGTTTCCAAAAGCCCAGTGGAAATGTTTTTTGCGGGATGTAAGGAAATCGTGTACTTATTATGCATTTTTTTTTTTCTTCTTGTTTCCATAACTTGGGCTGCCTTCTTAAATAGATTGATGCTATTAGTATATCACTTTCTGCAAGTGGGATGACGTGGTGCTGTCTGCAGTTCAGCCACGTTTCAGACATAGTGGATTGGGCTATGATGCTGTTGCAGATGTCGGTAGTTTTCGACAGTGTCGAGCACCACGCAATCCTTACCGGCCAGTATAATGTTGGTATTTGGGATAAAGACTGATCGTGTATTATGTTAGCGAAAGGACGCAAAACCTTCTTGTCACTATTTTGACTACTAATTTTTCATGCGGGTCCCTATGGGATCTTTCTCCTTAACATGTATCTTGACCCACTGGTTAAACAGTTGCAACAGATGGAGTGCACTTGTTCAATCATGCTAATTAGAGTTTATCAAGCGCTTTCAAAATCCAGGACTCTCTATTGATAACATAACTCCTTGCACTGTGTTATTCATTGATTCTTGGTGCCAGTCGCCTCAAATTGAATGTCTGAAATGGAAACTCTTAGTGTTGCAGGCTAATTGCAAGTGGCTTGCTTTGGTATGACCAGAACTGGACTGTGATCTGGTCCTTTACGCCAACATAAAGTCAAAAGCATGGATATCTTCAGTAAGCACCCATATTTGGTAGATCATACGGCAAGATTTAAAGTTTTAATATAGTAGAAGCCCTTTTTAAAAATATATATACATTCTCTTCTCTCATCTTTCTGTGCATGTATATCTCGGTTGATCACGCAGGTATCTACCTGGGCCTACCTAAAGTATCTAATATCCTACATTCTGCATATACAATATGTCGGCCTGCATACTCTGAAAACTGTGGTCAAGAGATAAGATTGCTCCTCCGCTGATCATTGATTTTTCATTGGCTGAGGATTGAGCAGCGAGTTAAATTGAAGACCTTCTGTATTGGGCCTAAGGCCATCCAAGACAAGAAACCAGAATATTTTAGATCAAAGTTTAAATGTTAGGTGCCCTCATGCTTGTTACCCTACAAACAGATGTAAGCCCCTACAAATACCTACAGTCTGCATCGTGTGGATAAAACGGCTGGTTCTCTTACACAGCTGTCTAGCTGTGGTTTTAAATCACAGTAGGATTCGGGCCGATTTATAATCGTAATTTCAAGATGCTGTTAAAAACCTACCTGTGCAGTTTCATAACAACTTGTCATTTGGTGCCTGACAAACTATTCTCATCACCAGAAGGTCTTTTTAGAGGGAATGGAACACTCTATAAAACCCTACATAACCTAATAGTCCTTTTAATTCAGGTATGAAGCATATCACCTTTTGGTTTGTAGAAATGCATACAGTTCACTTAAACGGGAGGATAGCTCAGGGGCAACGCGCTCACCTTGGGAGCAAGACGAGGTTAAACACAGGTTCGATCCTCGGTTCCGCGCTTAGAAACCTGTGGGTATTAAGCGCGTTATAAATAACCAATCATAACACATGAAAGGAAGGTAAGTAATTGTGCACTTGAGGAAAACCATTTCTCAAGTGTAATGCCCTAACTTTGAGTCCAATCCCTAAGTTGAATGCTGCCCCAGTTCCCTTAGGAGAGGGGACAAAGTTAGGAAAGGTTATTGTTGTAGTGACAAATGTTCCAGAAGACTTCCCAAGGATTTTACAGGTAAGTAAGATACTTTTTCTGCCTCTTAGAACTAAACGTTAAAAAAGCAAGGGAATGGAATAAATGAGTTATTCACAACGTTTATTATATGGGAAATGGGGATTTCTGTAAGTATTCCGATTACTCACAAGCCCTTACTCTGATTTGCCCAAGTGACTTGGCAGGTCGATTGGGAGTCTCTGGTGGTTGATTTTCCAGCCATTGGATCCAGTAGAATATGCCCTGGAGCTGTGGGTGCAAGGAAGATATTCGGTTCGGGTCCAGGAGCTGAGTGCAACCCTTTCCAATTAAGAAATGCAGCAGGCACTGATGCAGGGCTCTTCAGAACGCTCTACCAGACAGAAGGAAGCCGGTTCCAGTCACTGCACATGGGCGACAGCGGGCATCTCTCCAGTCGCGACGTAGAGGGCCTTCCAGGACCATATCTCCTGATGCTGGGAAGCCGACACTTGGCAGGAAAAGCGACTTGTAGGACTAGCTGGTGACAACCAAAGTGCCAGGCGAAAACAGAGTGGCAACGCTTCTGGCACAGTAGCCCAATTCGGAGCTGGTCAGCCCACTAGTTGGTCCAAGGACGATTCCGAAGGCTCAAAGCTGCACACATTTGATAAGATGTCTAGAATGGTTGGTCCCACCAGTCCAAGGGTCGAAGCACCAACAAAGGCCTTCTCAGATCAGGTAGTCCAGTAGGGCTTCACCGGGACGGTTGCAGGAAAGGTTGCCAGGCCTCTTCAGAAGTTGTCCACGCGCCTTCAGTTGGCTGCATAGCTACACGGGATACTTGGCTCCATTACCGATCCTCTGGATTAACTGCAGGACTCCTCTTATCCTAAATTCAGGTGCGTGGTCAAACTCAGCCGTCCAACAGTAAGGATCTGCACCACTCGCACAACCAGCAGTCTTCCAATATAAGACCACTATGGGTTTCTTTCTTGCATGCACACTAGACTTTCTGGCACCAGTTTGTAGATTGGTACCAGGGAGTCCACACACACATGGCATGTACTAGCCCACGAAACCCAGGCACATTCATGACCATATTAGGGATTTCCTGACCTGGCAATGCAGGAAGAAGGCCATACAACAAAATGGCCGAAGCACAAAAACGCGGTAAACTCAATTGTGCCAACAAAAAAAAATATGGTAAACATGTATCTGCTGCCACCAGCTTGTCTTTAAGCACGTTTAAAAGTAACCAAAAATCACATAGTGAAAAGGTTAGGGTGATACAAAAGTAACCACATTGAAAGCTGTTGTCTGCAATGTTAAAAAGTTACCAAAGAAGTTAAAACCTAGACAAAAGGGAAAACCTAGTTTCCCGGTACCGACAGACTAAAGGACTGTAGGTTCCCCAAACAAAATGAGCAAAAGGACTGGGCAGGTTAAAAAACAAAAGCAAAAAGTTTGGGGTCCATAGACTATGGCAGGAAAGTTGCCTGAAAGAGAAATCTTACTAAACCCATGCCAAATGCCAGTCATAAATTCTATGTTGTTTAAACTTCTAATGTATGCCTTTTAACCTTGCCGATGTACAGCACTCTGTTGCTTCCCAGAGCTTGGTCTGTGACAAAGTTTAACGAAGAGTAAATGCAGTGCAGGATTTAAAATTGTGTTGGAAGCATTTAGTTCTGCAGGCTTAGGCCTTAAGGTTGGGGTCTATGAAAACAACATTTTGCATTTCTGGATTACTAAGGCTGATGTCAGTAGAGTAGACTACAGGATGGGCTGTCTGTTAGAGCTTCAGCGGTTGTCGGCCAATGTTGAAATACTTCCTGGGTTATTTTTGCATATGGAAGATGTCGATTATAACCTAGGCTTGCACTCTGTCACGGATCCAAAGAAGCAAACTTTAGAGATGACGACGTTATTTATTTCGTCTTCTGACCTCTCAGCATAGCTCCACTGACCATTTTACTTCTTGGGCGCAGGGAGGGATCGCCCTACTCACCTGTGGTATGTCTTCCCCGCTCCCTCCTGCTGCATTCCTTTATGTAGTACGTCCCCTACCACCTTCACTGAGTCACAGATGAGGAGGGTTATGAATGTGCACAGACGTAAGATGTTGCATGGTCTGGCTGAGGAAGGGCTGGGAATCTTAATGTGTTGCAGGCGTTTAGGGTTGCTGAGGATTTGCATGGGGTGACCTGAGGGTATATAGTTACAAGTATACAGAAAGATAAGTATGGTTGCCCGGGATTTGGAAGCAATGATTGTTGGGTGTACATACCTTGGTTAATAGAGCACGAGCAAGAAAAAGTGACACTGGTCCTGTGTATGTTTTGTATATGTGATTGTGATTGTCTGAAGTGCAAAACTAGCTTGGAAGCAATGGCTCTCTGTACATAGTAAGAGCAACTTTATATAATCGTAGAGCATTGGTGAGTTGTACTCCACCCGGCATGATGGGGCCGGGGGGGGTGGGTAGACTGTGCTAGTGCTTTTTTGAAGTACTAGTTAAGGACCTTTTTGAGCCTTAAGGGAGAATTGGAGCCATACAACTGTCTGGTGGGTGGGCTGTTTTTCCACGATGACGGTGCATGATGGAATGCTTTCTCCTTTGTCTTCGTTATTTTGCTTCCTAGTCTCTCAAAGTTGTGGCTTCTGGAATTGTGCTGGCCTCATGATATGGGTAGCTTTTCATACACCACAATGCAATAGAAAGAATACAACAGTAAAGAGTCAAGACTTTGATTCTACTTCAACCCATGGCAGGGGTCTGCACCCTTTGGCTCTCGTTTTGTTCTGTAGCTCGCATGCTCCCTCACCATTGATTATGCTGGTTATATTGATGGAATTTGTAGTCTAAAACTTATACCTATGGAGAGCCTAAGGTTTCAGATCCGTGACCTAGAAAGGGATTAGAACATTATAATTCCAAGGACCAACAAAGCAAGCATTATAATCAGAATTGAAGTATCGGGCCTGAATAGGTCCCGATTCATCTTGGGGAAACAAGTAGAAACAATGTAGCCACTAGGGTTACTGTAACACTATTACATTCTATAGTACTGAGTGAACTAGGGTGATTTTATTATATTAAAATCTATAATAAATCACGGGGGGGCGTGAGTTCTCATGTTGGGTAAAATTTGGATAGTGTCCAACAGTTCTTTCATAGAAAACATTGGGGCCTTATCCCATAGTTATTCCACGTTTTGTAGAGAAGTGAAGTAAACTCTCCTTTTACCCCATAGGTGCCGAAGGGGCTATCAGCCAGATGGGACCCCGCAAGAAGTGTTTCCAGCTCGGGGTTTGAGAACCAGTGCTCCAGGAGGAGTTGGTGGAGGAGGGAACGCAAAGCCCACTCCATGCAATAGGAAATAATTGGTAGAGTGGAGGTTGAGGACCCCAATGCCCCTCTCCACCTGGACCTAGAGACACTGCAGAGGAAACCGTTTACAAGGACAGGACTAATGGTTGCATTGCTAATTGAAGGATTCATCCCAGGAATGTTAGGTGCATAGATTTGGAGTTTTAGGTCTGGCTTGCCACTGTTGAGAACTCAAGAGTAGATGGGCACAAACCCACAACCCAGCAGTGATCAAGACACATTTATGAATAACAGATGGGACATGAGGCAGAAGACTCTGCAGACTTGAAGACTGCAATGGGAGCTTGATGGAATCCAATCAAGGTTCCCAGTCAGTTCAGGGGAACAGGAAGGGGTAGTCAGAACACAATAAATGGTCTTCCATTGGGGGAAATGGCATGAGACAACTTAGGACAACTGACACCGAGCCTAGTTGGATGAGCCACACACCAGATTTTTAGGGCTGATTTTCATGCCAGGAAGACTCCCCACTTCAGGACTCTTGTCTTATTCAGACTTGCCATCGAGGCAGCATTACAGAGAAGGAAGATGTCCTACGAAGGAACAACCAGTCCAGCCAGCTAGGAAGATAGGAGGAAACTAAGGGCCCAGGATGGGATTACCTACAGGGAACAAGCACACAAGAACCAGGATCCACCCAGAATTGTCGACCCGGATGCTTAGTGGTAGCCCATCTTCAGCAGTCTTCAAAGAGTTGAGGAATGCACTGGGTCTCCCACTGAGAATACCTTCACCCAGGGGCTGGCCTAAGTGAGTCCACCAATCATTTGACCAGTGGAATACCCCCCATGTTGCTTTTGAAGATTAATCGACAGTGTTGATGAGTCTACGGGTCAAAATGAAATGCCTTGAGATTGGAGGTGTATTGTTGAAACTCTTGTTTCATGGGGACGGCACACCGGTAAAAATATGCTTGAATTCAAAGACGATAACCGACCAATTACATTCTAAGACAAGGTTGTGTTCATGCCCCTTTTTTTTCCTTTCAATAAGTGTATGCCAGATTTAAGAGTCTTTTATGGTAGTGAAGACATTTCCTCTAAAATGTGCCGTTTGCATGCCAGTTGGATGGCTTATGCTGATGTTGTTTTATTGGACACTACCCAAACGGCCACAGAGGAAATTGAACACCATTTTAAGCGATTTTGTGGCAAACTCCTTGGAAATTAATATCGGGAAAATAAAAATGTGTTTTACATACACAAATAAGGCATAACTATTGGAAATTAGCATCTTGTTTCCTTGAAATGGTGCCTGCCTTTACTTATTTAGATTTTACCTGGCATGATTGTTCCAGCCAGCAGTGCGTTTCCAATACAGTTAGTCATAAAATGTGTTCTGTATGGCATGCTTAAGGTGATTCGACAGATCCTGGGGCTATCCCCTTCTGCCTCTTGACAAGGCTTACAAGTTGAATGTAACTCCTGCATTGATATTCAAATAAGGTGGGATCCTTTGGACACATGGCTACATGCCGGAGAAGCCCATTTGGAAGCTTGCCCCACAGCTTCCTAATTCATTTAAGATTTTAATTGGGTTTGACTTTGCTCTCCACCCCGGCCCAATTTAGTCTTTATGGAACATAAAATTAAAATTAAGGCGAAAGATACGTAACCTTTTGTGTAGAGAGTGCCTTAGGCACTGCACAATAAACCATTAGAAATTCCATAGATTTTACCAAAAATTACTGTCTGAAATCTGAATACAAGATGGATTGGTCCCATCCTGTTAACTTAATGAAGAAAGAAATAAGAGCCATGGTGCGATACTAACATTCCATTATAGACAACTGGAGAAAAAAACGCTAATCCAAGAATACCTAAAGGTCTTCCTGAAGTACAGCTCTGTCCAGTAAAATATATGCTGCTTCCCAGACAGAGACAATAAATTGTGTTTATGCTTTAACACGTTGAAAACATTAAGTTATGATAACTTCATTAAAGAAATCGAAGGCAGTGAGAGGGAGTAGGGTATGCAGTTCATGTAAGTCTCCTGGTAGCATAGAAATGCGGAAACCTATTGTAAGAGCACAAAAAGGTTACAGGTATTTTTATGGCTTTTTGAGGGCTATCTGGATAAGCTATCATATAAGAGTTTTTAGATCAACATATTGACTCATCAGTATCTTTTCTTGGTGCACTGATGTATATTCAGGTTGACAAAGTTCCATGTGATTATTTGATTACTCCCACCTCCATAGGCCATTTCTGCTGAGGTCAATTTCCCTAAGTCAGGATTTGGTGCTGCAGGGAAACGCTTTCCTGGGCCCACTCAACCCCCATCCCTTCTCTGATGCTGGGAACACCCACAGCACTCAGGTGTTATGCTATGTTAAAATCATTTATGTAAGTGCACGTGCACCCGAAGGCATCTTGGTGCTGAGAAAGGTGAAGCAGGAAGCTTATAGGGCCACTAAAAAAGCAGTTTTCAATCTACGCTGAAAGGCCAGGTCAGAAATATCTCGCAGTGAGATAGGAAGGCGATTCCGAAGCAGCGGCAACAGAGAAGGCACGGCCACCCCTACGGGCTAACCTGAACTGAGGAACGGTCAGCCGGCGGGCGGTGATAGCACGAAGGGTGCGGGTGGGTTGATGGGGAGTAAATTTGCTTTGCAAATATTCTTCCCCCTTCCACAGAAGGCTTGGTGGACCATGCACATAGACTTGAACAAGATCCGTTGGGTAACAGGAAGGTGGAGTTGTCTCAGTATGGGTGTCATATGAGGTCCAAAAGGTGGACGTATAATGGAGCGAGCAGCGACATTCTGGAGTAGCTGCAAACGCCCAATGAGAACTGAGTTGGGCCAGATATAGTGAGTTGCAGTAGTCCAGAGTGCTGAGGACCAAAGCTCCAACTACAGGTGCCTGACTGGCCGTAGGAATGAAGGGGAGGACTTTCCGAAGGACCTAAGTTTAAAATGGTGCACGCTCCATCCGACTCACTTGTGTCATACGGGGACATGCCCTGTCTCCCTTCTGTGCTACATTTTTGGGGTCCCATGTCTCTGCCTTCTCGCCCTGATCACTTCCTACCTCGTCCCTCTCAACTCCCCCCCAAAGCCTCCTTCTCCTCCTTACCCCCGCCCCCCACAAGCCACGTTCGCAAAAGGCTGCCTGTAAAGCAAATATTTGTAAGTAGAATAAATCTAAACCCTGTATTGAGGATCTACCCATGGCCATTACAATCCAATCAAGGTACCTATCACTGAGGGGGAGTAATAACATGTTTTCTATTACTTGGTTTCAGCCTTTTCTTGTCTCATGAACCCATAGATTTTATTTTTTAAACAATTTCTATTGGTTTTCACAACAAACAAAACATAACCATCACACCCGTCCATTTTCAGTTGCAAATACATTTGCGTGTTATTTGTTAATGTCTTCCCCCGTCCCCCCATTTCAACTCGAGCTTCCGCCTCATTGTTAGGCAGAATCCTGTGCAGTTCCCTTGGGGAACACTGCAAAAAGATTAAGACTACAGGAGTAAGCAGTAAACCCAATTGGTAAGTCTGTACCACCCAGATTTACCTGGTAGCTGTGGCTGAGCAGTCAGACTTCTCTCAAGAAGAGTAGGGCAGTATATCGAGTAAACACAATAGGGCTAAAAACACAGTAGAGCAAACAAACACTGACCAGAGCTTTGTGTAAAAAGTATATAATTATTTATTTAAAACACACTTTAAGCAATATACTAGCACCCTAAATCAAAAGCAAGTTAAAACACAGCCAGGTAAAGTATACACACCTCCCTTAATAACTATTAGACAAGTCAGTATTAAAACACCACGATTTGTTAAACAGATGTGTGCACATAACCTGATGGTACTCCAATAGTTCAGTTAAAGGGAGAGAAAAAGACAGAGCATAGAAATAAAACGGGTCCCAACACTTAGGTCTCAGCAAGAGAATAAGAGGCAGTAGATATTGTAGAGCCAAAGTTCATAGGCCAGGCCCACTTTAAAGGGAGCAAAGCGAAATGTGCCCAGGATCACAGGGTTTAAAATGCACTAAGTCTTTGCAGAATGTTCAAAAGAGGTTGGGGTGATTCAAGAAGGTAAAGTTGGGTCTGGGGGGGGGGGGGGGGGGGGGGCAAGCCAAGTATTTAAGGGTCACCTTGGGCAAACCGAAGAAAAGGTGGCCAGGCAGGACACAGTACCTTAAACGGAGAGGAAGCTCCAGCGGTGGCAGTTGTTACTGGCAGTGGTTACAGTTCGTTGTTTCGACCAGGGGAAGAGAGGATCTCGTTGAGGAGGAAATGTGGAGTCGTTGCACTGCACAGGGATGAAACCAGCCACGGAGTTCGTCAATAAAAGGTGCGTTCATTTTATTCACGGTCAAAGTGGTGAAGCTTAGCTATCCGGCCGCCGGGGTGCTTGGCACGGGCGATTCGACCAAGAGACGTCTTTGTCCCACCAGCTCAGAGGAAGAAGACTCGTCCAGAAGAAGATCTTCTCTTGTCGTCGGGAAAGTGGTGAGGTAGTTGCAGCAGGGCTTCACCGGTGGTGTCGTCGTTGCAGATGGCTCAGCTTCTTCCCTCTTTGGATTCTTAGGTCCTGTGGCGACTTCTGAAGTTCCAGTCCCAAAGGCCCTGCTTTTATGCAGAAAAACCCCCATTCATCAGCCCAGTTGTCAATCACACATGCTAAGTGGTAAGCCGGGCGGCTCTCCACTGGGCCAATCAGAGTAGAGTGCGACTTGGGTTGCCGAGGCAATGCAGTCCAGGGTGCCAATTCCCCCCTTCACTCCTCCTGTGGAACCCAGACAGAGTGGCACCATTTGGAGGGCTTCTGTGGAGAA
The DNA here is from genome assembly GCF_040938575.1 of Ambystoma mexicanum. Classification (NCBI taxonomy): domain Eukaryota; kingdom Metazoa; phylum Chordata; class Amphibia; order Caudata; family Ambystomatidae; genus Ambystoma; species Ambystoma mexicanum. Next base: position 201,688,588 of record NC_090939.1, read on the forward strand.
GCCCGCCAAAATAGTGGAACAAAGGGCTCGAACTTCGTCGGAGTTACAGAGACGGACACAAACGCCATTTTAGAAGAGAGTTCTGGCAAAAAGACCCAACCGGGGCATTTAATATTAAATAAATAAACCGGCGATATCTTTAACATTGCACCAAAAAGTGGAGCGTTTAAAATCAATGGGAAAATCCCATAGAGAATATTCGGTGGAATATTTCGTGTGGTAACCACTGCCACCAGCCAGACAACTCAACAAGGGGGGACTGGACAGTGCCCCCTTGAAAACAGACCCAGGGGCAATCGAATTACCCCACCAGTACTTTCACAATATGATGGTTTGTACTGGTTCTGTTCACAATTTAAGACTAGTAAAGTCAATGGTGACTTTACATGCCCTGGGAGACAGTAGTCCGTCCCAGGGTATGGAGTCTGTTTGGGGGTCACTATGACACCCCTGTGTTACTGCACTGAGGGTGCTGTGTAACACACACATAAAAAATAGATGATCCCCTATGGAGTACAAAGAAAACCCCATAGCCATAAGCACACACAGAGTAAAAGACACTCAAAATCATGCCTAAGAGTGGGAGGAAAAGAGTCTTGCTCTTAGCAGGAGAAAAAAACAAACCCCCAAAATCCGGCAAAGCTGCTGGGGGACTCACTAGGTTTGGGAAATTAGCCTTCTAAGAGAATTCTCCCTAACACTCATTCTCCGGGTTTCCCTTCTCTTGGGGGTTAATCCCCTTTTCCGGTCTCGGGCATGTTGCATTCACTGGAGTTGGCCTGGGAGGATCCTGACAGTGTGGCTACATTTGTCTCCATGCTATCAGAGGTCCTACTTCATCATCCCTCCCCCCCCCCCCCCTGTTGGCTGCCTCATACCATGCTACTGTCTCGGCGTCTGCCCATTTCAGGAGATCATTCCACCATACCTCTAATCTGGGTCTGCCGGCTGCTTTCCAGCTCATGGCTATTCTCCTTTTGGCCAACATGTAGGCCAGGTCCTTAAGTTTGCATACGTGTTTCAGGTTGCGTGGCCTAGTGAATTAACCCCCCCCCCCCAATCATGCACGCCCACACCGATTCCACATCTAGGTTGATTCCCTTTTCAGATAGTCGTAGCTTGATTTCATCCCAAAATTTTCCCACCTCCGGGGATGCTCAGAACACATGGATCAATCCGGCATCCACCTCCCCCGCACTTAAGACATTTTTGTACTCCTGCACTTCCAAACCTGGCAATCTTTCGGGGAGTCATGTACGCCCTGTGGGTGACATATAACTGAATCTGCTGCAGCCTTGCATTCCTGGACACCTTTTTGTGGAATCTGAGCTCTTTCCCACTGTCCATCTTCCATAGGTTCTCCCGCCTCCTCCTCCCAGTCCTGTCTCAATTGGAGTAACTCCCTAGCCACTCTAGTTACTAGTTTGTAGATCCGAGATTCTCATGACCTCCCTCCGAAATATCATACATAGTTTCTATGGCGGTATCAGGTTTTTCTGCTAGTGCTCTTTCGGGCCACGTTTCCTTCACCTGTTTAATTATTCTGTTATTTGTGATATATTGCCCGGTGTGTATCCCAGTTTCATCCACTATTGTTTGAAGTCCAGTGCCTCCCCCTCTTGCCATATGTCCCCAAGGTTGCTAGGCCTACCGGCTCCCAATTTTTACGGATCCCTTTCCTCAGTTTCTCGTCCACCCCGTGTAGCGCCACAAGTGGCACCTGTGGGGAGCATGGGGTCGGGTTTCCTATGGCTCGACGCGCTTTTTTCCACATCTTCCAGCCCATTTCCACCAATCTCGATCGCCCATGCATCTCTGGTTTGGGTAGCCAGATCAGTTCTTTTAGGAAATAAGGTTCGCATTCGCCCCTCAACAGTCTAGATTCTGCTGTCTCGTCTTCCGACAGCCACCTGGCGACAGATTGTAGCTGCGCTGCCATGTGGTACATCTTGAATATCGGCAGGTTTTATACCCCCTCTATCGTACATATTTTAGTTTGCATAAGGCCACCCTGTTTCTGGAGTTGTGCCACAGGAAGCCTCTACATAAGCTCTGGAGTTTGGTAAAGAATCGTTTGAGTGGCATGTGTGGGATATTCACGAAAAAGTGTAGTAGCCTAGGCAGGACCACCATCTTGAGTAGGGCCGCCCGCCCCACCATGGCTAGCGGGAGCTTTGCCCAACCCCATGCTGTTCTTGATACCTTCTACTGCTCTTTCCGTGTTATATTGGTACTTGTCTGCAATCGTGTGATATATGTTAATCCCCAGGTATCTAAATGTTCTGGTCTGCCAGGCTATCTGCAAGATAGGTAGGTTCTCCTGCGGAGCTCCTCTATACCTTCCCAGTGGGAACATGCATGATTTTTTGGGGTTCACCGCTATGCCCGAGAGTCGCGTAGCGCTCCATCACCTCCAAGATATAGGTATAGCAGCATATCATCCACATACAATGATATCAAGTGCCGCCCCCCCCCCCCCAGTGCGGACCCCTATTTCTTCATACTGCTGTCTCAGACAGATCGCTAGTGGCTCTAGGGCGAGGATGTACAGAATCGGGGACCATGGACAGCCCTGTCTCGTGCCTCTACTAAGTTGCCATTTTTCTGAAATTATCGCTCCTGTTTTGACCCTGGCTGTTGGTTAGCTATGAACCATTTTCACCCACCGCAGTTACCCTGGTCTCAGCCCGTATTCTTTCAAGGCCGCCATCATCCAAGGCCACCTTGCAGAGTCGAAGGCTTTCACTGCATACTGCTATTTCACTTGGGTCGCCCTCTGCCTGTTCTATAATGTGGTGGAGCCTCCTGTGGTTATCAGGTATGCTCCTACCTGGGACATATCCGGTTTGATCAGGGTGTATGAGTTTATTTATTACCCGCTTAAGTCTATTCACCAGCACCGACGTGATAATTTTGCTGTCCTGGTTTAGCATGGACAGTGGTCTATACGATCCACAGTCTGCGCTTGGCTTTTCAGGTTTAAGGAGAGGAATAATTACTGCTTCCCTCAGAGATTCCGGCAAATTTCACTTTATCGAAGGCCTCGTTTAACATTGCTAGTAGTGGGGGGAGCACTTCTTGTCTTATGTTTTATAGAATTCACTGGGTAACCCGTCCGCCCCAGGGGCTTTGCTCGTGGGCTGGTGTATCAACACTATCTCTAATTCCTCTATTGTAATAGGGGCATTCAGGTTCTCCCTATCTTCCTCGCTCAATTTGGGAAGTCCAATGGCTTCTAGCGTCTCCCACTCTGCCTTCTCTCCTGTATCTTATATAGGTGTTTCTAGAATCTAAGGAATCCCTCGTTCACACTTTCCTGGGTGTTCCAGACCTGGCCCTCTTCTCCCCGTTATCTCTCTAATTGCTGTCCTTGGTGTCTCGTTCTTGTATAGCCAGGCGAGCAGCCTCCCTGGTTTGTCTCCCCCCCCCCCCCACCCCCACCTGTTGTCTCTCGATGTATTTTTTTATAGTTCAGGTTGCATAATCTCTCTCAGAGCCCAGCGCATGCCTGTTGTAATTGGCTTACACGTTCGGCATCCTCCTGTGAGGTGCCCCCTTTTTTCATAAATGCTTCTAGTGTCTTTTCTGTCTCCTGTAGCTCTCGCTCTATCCCCCCTTGAAGCCCTCTGGATTTGGAAATTGCTGCTCCCCTCACCACCACTTTTTAAAGGTCTCTCACAGGGTGCCCTCAGACTCCACGCTTCCTGTATTCTTTTCGTAATATCCAAATATCTCCTCCCTCAAGTCCTCTCGGAATGCAGTGTCCTTCAGTGCCTCGGATCTAAGCTTCCATGTTGGGATCCTGGCTCTGGGGGGGTTGATGTCGCCACGTCAGAACCAGAGGGGAATGGTCCGATAATATTCTCGCCTTATATTCTGAACCCGTCATTTCCCCCACCAGTTCCGGAGCAGCAAACATGTAATCCAGCCTCGTGTACAGGTTGTGTGGGGCGGCATAGTGTGAATATTGCCTATCATTCGGGTATTGCTGCCTCCATATATCTTCCAGCCCGAAGTCTCTCAACAGGGCTTGTAGCGTTTTTGCTGCGGGGGTGGGCTTATCTAGTTTCATGTCTGACCTGTCCATTTTGGGGTTCAGCGTACAATTGAAACCCACCCCCCCCCGATATAACCGCTCCTCCTATGTGGGGACTGATCTTACTGTATAGTGTCTTAAATAGGCCACTGTATCTTGGTTAGGTGCATATGTGTTTATAATGCACAATTCTCTAGTAGCCCCCGAATCACTACCATCCTCCCATCCGGCTCCACCGTGGTCTGTAGCATCTGAAAGGGCACTCGTGGCGCCACCCAGATGATTACTCCCCTGGCGTATGCAGAGTACGTTGTTCCTACGGTGGTCCCTCTCCACTTTTTCTTTACCGCCTCTTGCTTCTCTTTAGTGAGGTGGGTTTCTTGCAGTAGGGCTATGTCCACTCTGCCTTCTCAGGTACATCATTACCTTGTTTCTCTTCAGATAGCTGTAGTCCTCTGACATTACAGGTTACTATTCTAAGGTCTCCCATTATCGTCCGTATCCCGTCTCTCCTTGCTCCCTCCTTGTCCTTCACTCCAGTTGTACTTGGAGTGAATCATGCGCAGGGGCCCATGGGTGCAAGCTCATTCCCTAACGACTACCCCTACAACCAGAACCATATACACTTCAAGCCCCCCAACACTCCTCCCTCCCGATCCCCAACTGTAGCCCAGCTCCATCCCTGGATCTCAGGCCTTCCCGCATCTGGTCCTACCCTGTATGTTGGTGCTAGGAACCCAGCAGGAGGTTGCCGCACTACTGGCAACCTAACTTGTCTGTCTAGTGGGGTATAAGAAGAGTCCTCTGTGCTTCCTGCATGTAGCTTCAATATTTTCTACCCCCCACGTATACATCCTAACTTCTCCCAAATCTATGCGGAGCTATATTCAAGTCCCATTGTCTTAATGTATACAGCACCTCAGTGTTCCAGGCCGATTCTTCACTTTTTCTCTCTGCTCCCGCGTTGCTCCTCCGCCTCCTGCGGATTATTCTGTGCGTCCAGCCAGTTCATCGCTTCTTCTGGGGTCTCGAAGAACAATGCCTTGTTTTTATGAAAGACTTTCAGTTTCGCAGGATACATCAGCATGTATCTGAGGCACGCCTCCCGCAACCTCCTCTTACTTGCTCCAAAGTTTAGTCAGTGTCTTTGCACCTGGAGTGTGTAGTCCAGTTATGCTGTTATTGCCGCAGATGCTCTCCTTCTAGTGCCCCCTTTGCGAAAATACTCCAGGATTCTTTCCTTGTCCCGGTAATTCAGTATTTTAGCGATGATTGGCCTCGGCGGTGCGCCAGGGCCGGTCTTCTTGACAGTGCATGATGGGCTCTCTCCACCGCGAATCCTTGGGAGAGCGTCCCTCCCTCGATCTCTTGCAGCAACATGGTTTCTATATAGTCTGTGGGGGTTTGAGCCTTCCTCGCCTTCCGGAAGTCCTACGATGCGTACATTGTTCCTTCGGGCCCGGCCTCCGGCCTCATCAGCTCTGCTTTCCAAGTTACTCACTTGTTGGCGCAATATGTGAATCTAGGAGGCGTTCGCCTTGCATGTGGTGGTGTTTGACTGGACTTCTTTTTATAACTCACTTGTGCGTTCCGCTATCACTTTGACGTCCTGTCACAATAGGTTGATGTCCACTTGTACAGCGTCTATCTTGAATTCAAGTGAGGTCTTGAGATTTTCCATAGCTGCTTCCAGTTTAGTTTCCCATGTGACCTTTAAGTCTGCTATTGCCTCTAGGATCTGCCTTTCACGTCTCGTTGGTCCGGTATCCGTCTGTGGGCTTCTGTCTCTGTGTCTGGTGCCCTCCGTCGATTGGGATGACCTGGCGACTGCGTCAATGGTGGGTTGCTTCCCTTTCGTTTTGGGAAGTTTAGATGCCATTACAGCAACTGCTGGCGTGTTCTCCTCTGGTCTAATAGGGCTGAGTGTCTGTTGTACGAGCTGCGCTGGCTCAGCGCCTCTTGGCTTTGTGCCGAGGGGCTGGTAGTTGCTCTAGTGACGGCCACAGTGTCTGTCCAGGTGTTCCCACTTCAACATGGTAAAGCAGTCCTCTAAACCTCAGTGGAGTTCTGGCTCTTCCTTGTTGCTAACTGTTTTGTCGGCCCAAAGTTGACATTCATTTGGCCTGCCCTCCCAGGGTCTGTGGTTTCTTCGGCAGCGCTTGTCGCCTCAGTGCGGTGCCACCTGCATAAGGGTGCCTTTGTATTAGCTCCTTGGTCCCTGCTGCTTACACTTCATTTATGCAAAGTGTCTTTGTTCCGTGTGGCAATATCTCTCCGCTTTGTTCTGCTACCTGCAGCCACGTAGCAGCTCTGTTAATTATGGTGCCTGCTTATTGCATATGTCCCCGCACAATCCCATCAGCTGTTCTCCAAACCCTCGAATTCTGGGGCTTTTCCCGTGCAGCTCTGTCTGTTGTACGGCCCTTGCCTGTGTTGTGCTTAAAATAGCCTCTGATGCCTGCCAGGCACCCTTCCGCATCTGTGGTCTCGTTGATTACAGTTCAGAGGCCCGGGCTGTGCCGTTGTCTCTAGCAACTGTTGTACTTACCGGCATAGCATTGTAACATGATATAGTTAATGGCAAGCACAGCCGCACATAGCCGCTCCGTTCTCAGAGTGTGCGCTTCCCAGGTTATGCCCTCACAGCCGCACCGTCGTGCCTGCATTTCCCTAGCAACGTTGGCATTCGGATCACGGGGCGTACTTCCACTCACTCCTATCTCAGTTCGTGTGGCACAACAGTCACCAGGCACCGCCAGCAACGCCGCCCATCCTGCTATGCCGAACACTTCACGGCACATGGTGTGCTACCTCTGGCTGCCTGTTTATTACCCGCACATTGACCGCTACTCCATGTAACCTTGGTGCTGTGGCTACAGTGTCCGGCCTCTCCGGCAACGTCGCTTGTATTGTATTCCGCGTCCCCCGCTTCCCCAACTGCAGGCTGGGGTTCTATTGCATCACAGCCGCTTTATCCCTCGCAACGGCCCGCCGCTGCAGTCCTTTGTTGTGGACCTGTTGCCATCTTGGTGCTCCGTCGCCTGGACACTGCAAGTGTTCTTGAGCTTGCAATTAACTATTAGCTCCCCAGTTCAATGCGCCAATCAAAGCATTTGTTTCCGCTAATATTCGTACGTCAGCTGCTCCTATTTTCGTGCAAAGCAGCTGATACTGATCATGTCATTTCGCAAGGATTGTTCCGGATCGGCAGGAGCTGTGTGGGAACACTTCCTATCGCATGGCCATGTAGCCACTCTACCCCCCCCTTCCCCACTCATGAACCCGTAGATATTCTTTTGTGATACTGTCTGGATTTGCGATAAGATGTTCAGATTTTTTACTTCAAGTAATTTCTCATGAATAGAATGGAGGCAAGGGATTCAGAAAGGGTTCCCTTAGCAAGAATATCTTCCAATCCAGATGCAGTGCTACAGAAAATTCGGAGAAAGTCCGCCACAAATGTTAATTTGCTTCATCTAATGCCATTGATAATACATGGTTGAATCCATTCATTATGAATTGAAAACAAGGTTGTTGAGGTGTCCTCCGTTCACTACATAGTGTGAATCTTCTCCATTCCTCAGAGTTCTGAACAATACAGCGCAATTGCAGGCAGTTTGGCCTGATCGATCTGCATGGTAGTTGGAATGCTAAGGCTTTTAATGTAGTGATAATCGTACCACATTCCTGGACCATAGCTTGGGTTTGTTTTAATGGGCCCTCCCTTTTATGGGTCCTCCTTTGCTAATTGTGTAAATACTACACCCAGGTTTGTGGCAGGTCAGAAGGCGGAGTCGGGCACGTTAAGGGCATTGTAGATTAAATTATAAGGCCTGAATTTTCCTATTGCTAGAGTGAATACCCTACCAATCTAAGGGAACTAATAGTGCTCATCAGATGTCCAAAGTAAAAATGTCCTCCAAACTTACTCTACCTGACTCTGACACTAGCACTATCTAGAACTAAATTAAATGGGCCAAGAAATGTCTTTCCTTTTCCTAGTCTTCTCTTCTGATAGTCTTTATGTACAGGTTTCTCATTGGTACAAATATTTCTTAACATATTCTCCTTTTAATAGTCTCTGTTAACAGTTCCTGTAGTTCTTCAAAAATACTCTTAGGTTTCATGTGTTCTATGGTCCTATTCTTCTTTGCTTCAAATGGTTCGTCACACTCTTTATAGACTCTCTCCAGTCTAATACTTCAGGCTGTCCTAATTTACCTTGATCCCCTTTTAGGCTTTCCTTGTCGAGGATTCTCTTAGGTTGTCTCATCTTTTACCTTGTTCACTTGCCAGTTTTATTTCCCCTTGTTACTTGTTTCTAGGTTGGACTTTCTCCAGTCCTCTACTCTGAAGATATATGGTATTGTCCATTCCTCCCAGGGTTTTTGTTTCCGGTCTCTGTTGGTTCCCCACCTGTTAGTTAAATCTTTTGTTTTTCACATCTCTTGTTAACTGGTTTCTTTAATGCTATCTCCTCAAGACTGATACCCATCTTCTCTGACCAGGTTATTTTTGTTATTTTCTTTTTCTTGTTTTTACAGTTGCAATTAGTCTATATACTCTCATCTGAGTTTCTTCACACATTTAATAGTCCACCGGCGTCCTCCCACTCTTCTCGGTTCCCCCAGTACCTCTCGTTATGCAGGGGAAGGTTGCAGAGCTCAGCTCTCGCTCGGGTAAGGCTTCTCGCTCGTTGGTTTCCCGTTCTTGGTGGTTCTTTAGGTTTGTGCCGTAAATGAACACTGCCTATCGGAAGCTATTTGGGCTTCTTGCCACGATTGTCTCGACGTTGTTGTTCAGGCGTCCTTCCCACCACTCTGGAAGTGTGGTCGCACCACTACAAGGTACAAAGTTCCTCTCTCCTTGTAACTCTTTTTTCCACGGTACACACTGGTCCTCCAGAATCTCACACTGGCTTTCTGCATCTCGAAAATCACGGGCTCTGCAACTTGCCTCTACTTCCAACTCCCCAAGGCATGATGAAGTCAGGAGGCTTTCCCTGTGCATAACAACCTCCTTCTCTCCGCCCAGTTAAATATACATCTCTCGTTAAAAAGGCATCTTCCTTACTACACTCTTGCCAAGCTGAAGGAATATTTCGTGGTACTCCAGTGCGGTGCACTAGATGCAGCGAGGAACAGGTGGATTTCCTCCATGTGGCCTGGGGTTGTCTGATAATACTTCAAAACTGGCAACTGGCGTTTGACACAATTAGTGGTATCACAGGACAGACAATAGACCCAGAGCCTGATTGGCCTGCTAGGATTTACCAAAGGGATCCCCAAATGCACCAGGAAGCTGGTCGGTCTGCTACTCTTTGGACAAAAGACAGGTTGCAATGCAATGGGGGTGGAGGGGGTGGAATGGAGCCCTAAAATATTGCAGTGGCGGGCTGATATAATGTACTGTATGGACATGGAAAACGGGTGGGTGCCACTAACCTGTGGTTGGTGCAACGCCAGCAGCATGTGAGATGCGTACACACACTTTTTGATTCAACAGCCTGACAATACAGGCGCGGCTCCGTCCGTGCCTGAACCCAAGTCATGCCCGGCAGGACGGAACACGCAGTAACATGGGTGCATACAAGATGTGGTGAGAGACATGTCTAGCAACAGCCATTGAACAATGTAAACAAATGAACTTTGCTGTATGGCACATGTGTAACCAAAGACATAACGTACATGGTATATTGTATAATTGATGAAGTGTATCAAGGGGGTTAGGTGGAGAAGGGATTGTTGACAAATCGTGTTGTATGGTTGTTTGTCTTAAAAATGTCAATACAAAAGTTTTTTTTAAAAAGGCATCTTCCTTTCTTTTTCCATATGGGTTTCTTATTGCGTTGCCTTCTGCCAATTGTAAAGAGGACACATTACTCTTCATAGCAGACGGTCCCATGTGTGTGGCTATGGTAGGTAGTTGGGGAGTTCCTCACAGGAACAGGAGTTCTTGTCCCCAAAGTGTAGTCCCTCTCTCCTGGCGAGGTCCCACTTGCTTTGACCCCTAGGGAAGGCCTTGCTGAGCAGGCTCACCTCCCTAACCTCACAGGGGGGAGTCTTCCCTTAGGGGAAAAGAGGCGAATATCTGAGATTCGTCACAGTATATAATGTTTTGAGTGAAAGAAAAATCTCCAGTTAACAGCCTAGCATCATAACTTTCGATTTTGCGGCATTAACCTTCAAATCCCAAGACCCCATAAAATCAGTGTTTGTTGATTAGAGCCTACAGTGCCCTTGGGGGTTCTAGCCATTAAAATGGCATCATGCACATAACTCAGTACTGGTATATGAACTCCACTAATCGTTGGGAAGCGTGGTCTTCAACTCACTTTAATGCATTAGTATAGAGGTTGAACAGCAGAGGTCCCTATACCCACCCCAGTTTCACACCCCTACCTATGCAAAAATAGTCTGTACACTCACTCGGCCCTCTGGTCATACTGCACTGAGCCCAGAGTATCATAGTGCAAGAGCTGTGAATAGTAGATGCGGGGGTGTCAGGAGACCTTCAAGTACCCTCCAAAGCTTTTCCCCATTGACCATGCCAAAGGCAGAGGTGAATTCCATAAATGCCAAATAAATGGAAGATTTATACAAATACACATTTCTGTGAACCCGTCGGTATACATTAAGGGCTTGCGTTCTTGTGCCTATTCCAGAGCGAAGTCTCCCTCTGATTCCAATAGTCCCCTGATGACGCCCATGTACTTAATCCATCAGCCTTCCAAAAAGCTTTCGGACTGTATCCAGCAGAGCAATTGGACGGTATGAGTCGGGTGTTAAGGATACTGCCTTTAGCCCAAATGGCGTTAAATATAGTCACAAAGAATTGCACCCAGGTTTCTATACTAAACTTAAAAAGATCAGCTGGGATAGCATGTATATCTGGGCTTTTCTGAGCAGCCTACTTTCCTAAGTGACAATTCAGCAAGAAAACACTGGTCAGTTACTGTGAAGCGATTCACGTAGTCTGAAGCAAACATAATATATGCCTGCAGTGTTAGACCTACCGAGAGGGGTCTATCCAGACACGAGGGGCTAACATTTGATTCCTGTTTATAAGAGGAGTTATCCAGGGACCAAGATACTACCAAAACGTGAAACACTTACCTGTCCGAGACCCACTTACTCTTCAGCCTTCTCGAGGGCCAGTGACTTTTTTTTTTTGCAGCTGTGCATGCATTTCTATAGACTTTTTTTTACTCTACCCCATCATCCCCCCCCATTTCTTTTGTTCTCCTTCTCCACTCCTTTCACCTCTTTGTCCTCCTGAGCTATCTTACTTTGACATTTTAAACCGCCTTCAGTATTTTCTCATTCTACTTCTCCCTCCACCTAATTTGTTGTTCTCTTCTACCTCCTTGTTTGGTAATTCCTCTCATCTCTGCTCTTCCTCTTCCTCCTGTCACCTCTACTTCTCATCCTCCTTTTACCTTTGCTCCCTCCTCCACTCTGTCCCTCCACACAACACTCGACTCCTCTTTCCAAACCCGAGCACTGCCTGCTAACTTTGATCTCCCCTTGTCCGTGATCGGATGGGGAACAGGGGACACAATTGTGGGATAGGCATTCTGTATGATTGAACACACGTAGGGGAGTCCCCCGAATGAACCATTCAGCAACTAATTTGATAGTCCAGTTTTAGCTCATACTAGGCCCCATTCCATATGCTGTTTTCATCACCACACAGAATGTAAAATATAATACACAGTGTTTGTCATTTTGGACAAAAAAGTAATAATTTATTACATAGGCCATTGGTCCTACGTTTACACAAAAATATAAAAAAAGCCACATGAATACATATATCAATATGGGAGATGTATATATACATCTGATGGCATTTTAATGATTTAATCATGAAACAAAAGGTGACACAAAGACAATTCTATAGTATGGAGGAAAGAGGGCACAAACCACTGTCTTCTTGGCCCTATCAGGGTAATAAGTCACAGAAGTCCTCCAAAACAGTGTCACCCAATACATATTCTAAAATTGATTATGCATGACAAGAATTGTACTTGACTAAAAATACACATCCCAGGTCGACGTCCATAGTGGCGATGTTGAACCACAGCATAACTCGTTAGTACAGAGTGATGCAAAGGATGTTTCGGCAGGACATCAGTTATACTGCCTTCGTCAGGATCCCAAAGGAGATGGAGCTCTGTAGATGTGATAAAGATTTAGCTTTACTATCAAATGAATAAAAAACATGTTATAAAATCAGTGCCTATAAAGACGGCTGCCGAAGAAATGAAATTATCGAAACGTGAGGCTAAAAGAAAAAACCTCCACCAACGCAACACCAAACTACTGTGTACAGAGAAAAAAACACAAAACCAACACCTACCCAGTGTGGTGATATCTACATTGGGAGCACCCCCCACCTAAAAACTGTGAAGGGCAACAGAAAATTAAAACAACCAATGAAATAAGATCCCCAACAAGGTTGTGTGTGGTGATCCTGTGCCCAAAGACCGATGTGTCGAGTGCCCCAAAAGACCGAACCCAAGGCTAAAAGCCCCGTAGCGCCCCAAAGCAGTGTATATGTAGAAAAAGAGAGGAGGAAGGGGCTGAATGGGCCCTCAACTTACTTAGAAAAAAGAGAAAAGGTCCTCCAGAAGTAGCCACCGAGGCAGCGTAAAGGGAAAAGAACCTCCTGGTCTGCAGACATAGGGACAAGAAAAGCATAGAGCAATGACACCCTAGTCAAAGGGGGAAATATCGACCCAAAATGGACTACAAATCTAGCCCTGAGCCCTGTAAGGAGCCCCACCCATGCTCACCTAGATGGGGGGTGGAGGGACTGGGTGTGCCCTCAACGGGTAAGCCTCTGTTGACTGTCATGTGGATCAAACGTCCATGCAGCCAAATTCAGTGGTCCGGGGCAACTATATAGTCTGGCGTCCTCCCGTAAACGTTCCTAGGCTGGAAACAAAGGAACAGAAAAAGCCAGATTAACTTGGCTGTGCAATCCTGAATAAAGGATCTATACGTGCTAATCGCTCATAGTTAATGAACATTTCACAGCTTGGAAATACGTGTAGAGCCGTTTGCATGGGTGTTTACATAAAGCGCGTGGTGCATGCACACGGCTCTACACGTATTTCCAAGCTGTGAAATGTTCATTAACTATGAGCGATTAGCACGTATAGATCCTTTATTCATGATTGCACAGCCAAGTTAATCTGGCTTTTTCTGTTCCTTTGTTTCCAGCCTAGGAACGTTTACGGGAGGACGCCCGACTATATAGTTGCCCTGTACCACTGAATTTGGCTACATGGATGTTTGATCCACATGACAGTCAACAGAGGCTTACCCGTTGAGGGCACACCCAGTCCCCCCCCCCCATCTAGGTGAGCATGGGTGGGGCTCCTTGCAGGGCTCAGGGCTAGATTTGTAGTCCATTTTGGGTCGATATTTCCCCCTTTGACTAGGGTGTCATTGCTCTATGCTTTTCTTGTCCCTATGTCTGCAGACCAGGAGGTTCTTTTCCCTTTACACCGCCTCGGTGGCAGCAACTTTACTTCTGGAGGACCGTTTCTCTTTTTTCTAAGTAAGTTGAGGGCCCATTCAGCCCCTTCCTCCTCTCTTTTTCTATGTTTACATTGCTTTGGGGCGCTACGGGGCTTTTAGCCTTGGGTTCGGTCTTTTGGGGCACTCGACACACCGGTCTTTGGGCACAGGATCACCACACACAACCTTGTTGGGGATCTTATTTCATTGGTTGTTTTAATTTTCTCTTGCCCTTCACCGTTTTTAGGTGGGGGGTGCTCTCAATGTAGATATCACCACACTGGGTAGGTGTTGGTTTTGTGTTTTTTTTTTCTCTGTACACAGTAGGTTGGTGTTGCGTTGGTGTAGGTTTTTTCTTTTAGCCTCACGTTTCGTTAATTTCATTTCTTCGGCAGCCGTCTTTATAGGCACTGATTTTATAACATGTTTTTTATTCATTTGATAGTAAAGCTAAATCTTTATCACATCTACAGAGCTCATCTCCTTTGGGGTCCTGACAAAGGCAGTATAACTGATGTCCTGCCGAAACGTCCTTTGCATCACTCTGTACTAACGAGTTATGCTATGTGGTTCAACATCGCCAGTATGGACGTCGACCTGGCATGTGTATTTTTAGTCCAGTACAATTCTTGTCATGCATAATCAATTTTAGAATATGTATTAGGTGTCACTATGTTTTGGAGGACTTCTGTGACTTATTAGCCAGATAGGGCCAGGAAGACAGTGGTTTGTGCCCTCTTTCCTCCATACTATAGAATTGTCTTTGTGCCACCTTTGTTTCATGATTAAATCATTAAAATGCCAACAGACGTATATATACATCTCCCATATTGATATATGTATTCATGTGGCTTTTTTATATTTTTGTGTAAACGTAGGACCAATGGCCTATGTAATAAATTATTACTTTTTTGTACAAAATGACAAACGCTGTGTATTATATTTTACATTCTGTGTGGTGATGAAAACAGCATATGGAATGGGGCCTAGTATGAGCTAAAACTGGGCTATCAAATTAGTTGCTGAATGGTTCATTCGGGGGACTCCCCTACGTATGTTCATCTTGTTACTCATTTGTCCCCTGTATGCCTTTTGAGTATTCTTCCCTTGTGTGGTAAGATTCTGTATGATTGGCCATTATAAGTGCAGACTACCGAAACAAGTAATTGTTTATTCACTTTACTCTGGGCATAGCTTCTTTGTTACATATAGAGAGACGCTCACTAGTCTCCTCCCACAACATTATCTCTGTCCCCAAACTGACAGACGAGGAACACTTAACCTAACATTCTCGGATCTCTCAAGGTCGGTACATGCACCAACATGCCCTTGCTCGTTTGTGATGGACAGCAGTAACTGACAAACCAAACACAAAACCTTCTTCCTTACAGCACATTCCCAAATTACACACCCCGTCATTATACTCCGTAGACTGGATACGTGGATGTGAGCATGATCCCTGGAATCCAGGGGCGAGCTATGCTCGCACACGCTCTGCTAAAATACTTAAGGGCACCTGGTTTGGCAGTCCTAGGAACATTGTGTTTTGTTTGTCTTGCTACGTGGTTGTCCAGACGTAGCCTGCAAAATTGGATATAATTGTAGGGAATACACACAAGGAGACAGATGTCTTGGGGATCCACTGTATTCCCCTGCCCCAACAGGGTCTATATCAAGGAGAGTGTAATGGTCCATGGTGTCTGGGCTCTGGCAACAGTGTCTCGAACCCTAGAACTATACAGGAGTATGTCTAAGTGCTTCTTTTTGGAAGGCAATGCTAAAGAGAAGGACATGGTTTGTGGGATAATGAGGGGCGTTCATTTAACCGAATTGTGCCATCGGGGCATAAAGGAACATAGGATTGCAGTGCTATATGGGCGTAATGGAATCTGACAGCACTGTGCCAACTAAGTATAATCCTCGTAATGGTATGAGGAGGTAGGCATTGCATGGTAAAGGTGAGTTGTAGTGGAACTAGCTGGCTGTGGTTAGTGTT
Source organism: Ambystoma mexicanum (assembly GCF_040938575.1). Lineage (NCBI taxonomy): Eukaryota > Metazoa > Chordata > Amphibia > Caudata > Ambystomatidae > Ambystoma > Ambystoma mexicanum. The sequence continues at coordinate 201,704,144 of NC_090939.1, forward strand.
TGGGCTTTTGATAGCACAACCTGGTACACCATTGTAGTAATATGAGTAGAGTTTCAGAGCATATTGTGTCTGTAGTTGCTATTTCATGTGCGCATTTGCCATGTTTTGGAAATACCTAGCAAAGCATTTCACTATCTAAAAGCTAAATCTGTTGCCTTTGCCTGTGCTTTGTTCCAACTGAGGTTACCCTTTTCGTTCCCTGCTGCCATGTTCCTTTTTTTAAATTATTTTGTTAAGGTTGCAGAAGGAGTCTGACACAAAGGTGGCCTGTTTGTGGGTAAATGAAGAGAAAGGAAAATCTATCTATCCTTATCTCTAGAAGGAGGGGGGTTTCCCTGCCTCCAACTAAAAGATTTAAGGCCACTGTTGGGGTGTCTGTCAAATCAAAAGGTCCACCGTCCTGTGTCAAGAAAACCTTGCTTCTGTTCCTTACTCGAGAAACTATAACTAAAGTAGCATCATTCTAGCTGATCCTAGGAGAATGACTCCCTTCGTCTGGGTTCAAGTTCCTGGTTTGTTGTAACGGTTCTATTGAAGTTCAAAATAGTCTTGTGTCTCACACGTTGTCAGGGGTATAGCTCACATCCCCGATGGTAATGTTCCAAACAGTACTTTGCACATGTTATCAGGGAGAATGGCTTCGTTCTCCTGTGTGATGCATGTGATGCATCCTGTATAGTCATCCCGAATTGCCCGATAAAGATCTCCTCACGTGGCCAGGGGATGGCAGCCGCTACCTGATCCTGACCCTAGGGGTGGTATTAAGAGGGAGGATCACATGGGAGGAGACGCCTGTCGGGGAAAGGTGGTGACCCCATCAGGAGAGATGCAGTATTCTTCCCTTCACAGATGGGAAGACTGCATCATTCCTAAAACTCTGATGGCCTGTTGTTGCTATCCAAACCCCTCCAGTTGTAAACCCCAAAAACCTCTTCTTGAAAATCACTCTAGGCAAATGCCATTCGACAATGTTGATAAGTCTACGATCAAAATGAAATGCCTTGAGATTGGAGGTGCATTGTTGAAACTCTTGTTTCATGGGGACGGGACACCGGTAAGAATACGCTTCAATTCAAAGACTATAACCAACCAATTACATTCTAAAACAAGGTTGTGTTCATGACCCTTTTTTTCCTTTCAGTTAGTGTATGCCAGATACCTCATACACACAACACTGCTTTAACATCTCTTGTCTCTAAATATTCTCTGCGCAGAAGTTCTGAACAATATCATATTGGAAGTCACAAACTATATGAACTCCAACTCCCAGAAAGCCTTGGGTATTGAGACGAGGAAGAGGAAGGAGTTAATGTGGATCAAGAGAAACACAAACATGCAGAGTAGTTTTGTGGATGTCCGAGTGAGAGGGACACTTAAAAATGATGCCCACTTTCAAAACCAGAGGGAAGAAGGAAACGAAGCTGTAGATGAGAAGCAGACAGCAATACAGGGAAGGACTGTGCTGGGGGACACGGGCACTTCCACTCCGCCCCTCTCCAGCGTTATTTTCCTGTGTGGCCAGAAGGGACACTGCAGGCACAGAGAACCGCTGAAGAACCGGCAGCAACAGCAGAGCTACCGGCAGTGCAGTTGTGCAGAGGAGCAGCGATCATGCTGGCAGGTGAAGGCAGAGCTGCCCAGAGAGCTCGAAGGAGGTCTTCACTGCAAGGGAGGCCATCCCAGAGCGTGAGATTTACTGCAGTAAAGTGCCATGGGTCAGGAACACTTCAGTATACCAGTGAGTCTACCCAGAGCCATTCAGGACCCCGGGGATGAAGAAAGATATTTGAATACTGACCCAGTGAAATACAAAGACAGAACTAGAACACGTCCCTATAAATGAGATATCAGTGTGGGGAAAATTGGAGCAAGTATTGATGTTCGGTAAGAATGTGTAGAGTCCAACTGGTGTGGGAGTACACAATAATTATTTCTTGGTATTAAGGAACCCACCTTTTTAATATAGGCCTGTACTACACACGTTGGTAGAGCGGCTTATCTTAAGAGGGGTAATGTGAGATGTACCATGAAATCAGTAAATACAGGTATCCAAGTAAACACTTGCACACTTAAAGTTAGAATATACATACATATTTATATATGCACAAGAATATGTAGACAATCTTTAAAAAGCAACAACTAAAAGTAACTTTTTAGTCCCAAAGTTAGGATTCAATTCAACAAGAGCAATAAAGCAGGTGAGTAAACCTTTCATATGTTATACATATTCACGCACTTTGAGTGACGTCATTTGGGGTCAGTGATAACTTATTTGTGATCAGCATTGCAATATTGAGTTATAAGGAGGGAAAAGTTAGTCGTATCAGAACATACTATATAGTAATAAGTGTTCAACAAAACCTGTAAGGGAACAGACACTGCCAAAGCCAGTAGGTTCAGAAGGGGGCCTTTAGGGAGCCAGGAGAGCTAAAGTCAATGGGCTAGTTCAAAGTTCTGATGCTCTCTTCTTGGAATATGTTTTCAAAATAGTCAGCAGTTCAGTAGAAAATCACAGAAGCTCAAGAGGAGCCACCTTGAAAAAGCACAAGCTGGGAAGCCAGTGTAAGTGAGTTGAGGTCAACTCAAAAGGGTTTAAAATCGTACCCCCTCCCCCTCAAGCTTGGAAGCACCACAATTGACAAAAGGTAGATGTACCTGTGAATTGAAGAATTTGTTCCAGCTGGCTGCCTTCTTGTAGCAGTGTAGCAGACCCTTGTTCCTGGTCCTTGGTCGTGGTGACGAAATGGAGGACGTCTGGCGGGCTTCTGTGGCAGCACTCGAGAGGGCCTCTACAGCAATGGACTCTCCTTGATTTAGCTACCTTTTGCGGTTTTGGCATCTCTTTCTCAGCGCCAAAGAACAAACAGCTCTGGTTAGAAGTTACTTGATCCCTCGGTCCTGGACTCTGGTTAGGGGACTCTGGATGAAGATGTCCTGCTTATGTAGGGTCTTCTGGATTCCCACGAAGTGTTGGCCCGGATTTGCACTTTCAAAGACAATGCACTCGATGGTCAGGGGTCCCCAGGCATTGGGATTCTGCAGCCTTGGAAGGTCACAGCAAGTTGGGGTTGCGCCAGAATGAAGCTTGTCTCGAGATTAGTTGGTCCCACCAGCCCAAGGGAGGAAGTCGTCCCGTACGGGTCTTCCCAGTAGAAATGAAAACGGGGTCAGCACATCTGCAGGGCTTCACTGGGCACTTTGCGATCCAGGAGGGTGCTGCTGGCGTCTCTTCACGTTGTCTTCATCGAATGTTGTCCTCCAGTGGTCGACTCTGCCGCTATTCCCAAAAACCTCTCCTTTTTAAGCAAGTTCCCATACATACACACCCCTAGGCTGTTAATCACGCAGCAGGGTGGCTGTCCTGACAGCCAGCCGGCCAGTCGGAACTGGTTTCACTCGGGCACACCTAGAGAAAAAGTACAGGGACGTTTCGGGACCCTCACTTCCTGCCTTTCCAGGCACACTGGAGCCTGGGCGGACTTCAGGGCTGAAGCCCGCCAAAGGCAAAATGCACAAAGGACACAAACCGATTAAAAGTCCAGAAGGAACTAACTGACAAATGGTGAAAAAAGAAGACGGGGCCATTTTGAGAAAATGGTCACCCTTGGGTGCTGTACTGCAGCTGAGAAATCTGCCTGCAGATACATGGCACAAGGTAGTAAAGAAAACACTGTCACCAGCCATTCGTAAGTTTAGTGTAACAGAATGTAACGCTCCAGCACTGCACATAGGGTGGTGTGTGCTGGACCCACAAAAATGAAGTAAGAAAGACAAGTCATCTTACTATTCTTGGGAACAGTATTTCACCCAGGAAAATGTATTTAAATGTATTTCAAAGGGCTTCTCAGTGGCACTGCACAAAAGGTGCTGTCTCACAATGCAAAAAGCAGATGCCTATGTAGTTTACCAGACTCCATTCAACAGTAAGAAACGCACAAATCCTAGTCAGAAAAAGAGTGAGAATAAAGTCCCACTCACTCAGGAGTTGAAATTAAAAAGCCCCTGGTGGCCACCAGGGGGCGCAGGGAAGCTGGAAGCCAGCATAGACCTCCAACCCTGAGGTCCAGAAAAGTGGATTGAGCCCCCACTTACATCCCCCAGCGGAGAAAAGGGGACAGCTGGGTGTAGGAATCCACCCAGCATCAGCGGTCCCAAGATTGTGGAGAATCGGCCTCGTAAAAGCGGAGAGCGGAGAACGGGCCCAACGAATATCGGCCAGAAAGCAAAAGCGGACTCCCGCCCGCTCCTGTGCGGCGAGGGAGGAGGAGCGGACAGCCCCTAGGCCTGCGGCACCCAGACGAGGAAGTGAAGGGGCTTGCAGCAAGCTTTGGTCCCCGGCCCCATATTAGCGAAGGAGTGGGGTGGTCCCCCCCCCCTTATTTGAAGTGAAGGAGGAACAGCGCAGACTGGTCCACACTCCTTTGGACCAAGAGGTGAGTTGGGGGCCACCTCGTGGAGGCGGCACACGGCGCCTCGCACCTGGAGAGGGGACAGCACGGACATCGCGCTGGCATCGGGACTCGGCACCCCCCCCCCTCCCACGCCCTGATCCGGAGGTAACATGTTACGCACTTGTGCAGGCAGATGCACACAGGGGTGAGGCCTGACAGTGCGTTGTAAGCCGCGGGTGGACCACATAGGACATTAATAAACCCCTGTGCACTGACAGTACCGTGGGGAATACTATATTGAGTAAGCAGTATCCGCCTTTGCAATTGAGAACCGGGCAGCTTAAAGAAGGGTCGGCCTCCTGACCTCGTCCATGTCTGGGGCCATAAGGGTCCAACATTGACCCCCCCCCGCCCCATTGAAGCTCCGGCGTCTACTCTGTTCATGAGGGGTGCTCTCAGAGAGTGGAGAAACGACATTATATTGGCGCCCCCGCCCCGTTAGTTCCAAATCCCCAAGAGGGGCAAAGGCTGCTTACCCATGAGGTGATCACCACCACGGATAGGCCTCCTACAATAAATTAAGCGTGCTGTGCCTACTGACCATCTGGACAACACAGCAAACCTGGTCAGTGAAAGGGTTGAGCCCCCAGTCTTAAATAGATGCAATCAAGATTACACCCCAGGAAGAGAGGAGCGAGTGCTTCACTCTCAACCGTTCCCCTGGAAGGGAAAGGCCCCAAGGAGAAGCGGTAGGCGGGCATCGGTGGAGCACAGAGGAGACACCAGCAGGCAGAAACGGTGGGGACCTGACTGCCCCCCCCCTCACCCTGAGCTGCTCCCCTGTGGGGAGGACCCCCAACACAAGGGTGAGTGCCCACTACAGGTGCAGCAGCGACAAGACAGAAGTTCAGGACAATAAGGAATACCAAGGACACACATTTCTTGGAGGAGAGGGACTCCGCCCGCCCTCTGGCTTGGCGGCCTCCGTGTGGTGTGGGCCCCCGTCATATGGGCATTTGCCCACCACAGGGACAGTGGAATGAACCCAGAGAACGAGAAGAAGTCATCCAGCTGGTTGAACCGCTGCACCAAGGGTGTTGGAACTATTTGAAGAGTTAGAGGAGCTACTAGGAGAGAGCAGGGGGCGACGCATATGCGCCCGAATTGGAGTGCATGGAAATAAGGCAGAAATTGGCAACATACAGGTATACCCCACTTCGCCCCGAGCTCGAGACCGCTCATAAACCCATCATGGCGACCTCCGGGACTGATTCTGCGGCAACAGAGGGAGACGTGGAAGCCTTGCTGGAAGAAATCAAGAACATGAGAGCGGACGTTGGTGGAAAGGTCGACAGAATCACCCAGAGGATCGACGAGATGGAGGAGAGACTTGAAGGAGTTGAAAACAATCAGACCTCGTTGAACACTCTGGAGATGCAGATGGATCCGAGAATAACCGAAATGGAGACCCGGGAAGAGGAATTCTTCCTAAAGATAGACGATTTGGAAAATCGTAAATGGCGGAATAACCTGAGACTTTTTGGCATCCCAGATAGGAGGAGAGTCTGAACAGGACCTGAAAAGGACGCTCTGTGAAATTATGAAGCTCTTATTTGAAGATGATTCCATTGATGAGGCAAAGATTGAAAGGATACATAGAGCGGGGGAGCTGCCGGAGGCCTGAAGACCGCCTGGTTCGGTTCCACAACTACAGCGACAAGGCCAGAATCTTGGCGAAAGCAAAACGCAGTGGTCCAGACACCCTTGACGCAGCGAGAGTGATGATCTTCTAAGACCTGTCGTCACTGACTCTGGCCTTGAGACGGATGTGCATGCCCCTCATAATGTGGTTAAAGGAACAAGGAGTCCGCCATAGAAGGGGCTACCCATTCTCTCTATAGATGGGGCTACCCATTCTCTTTTGAATTGGAAGAACGTAAGGAGAGGCTGAGAATGGAGAGGGACCTAAAAAACTGCATGGCTGAGCTCTTGGGAAACCAGGAGAATGGGCAGAACCAAGACAGAAGGCGAGACGACAGACAGTGGCGTATTCAAGGAGATGGTGATGCATACCAGGCTCCAGGAAATGCAGGAGGATAAATGCCTCCCCAGGGATGGATGCTTGAAAGACCTTATGAGCATTGGAATAACGACCTAAGGGAGTGTGGTGTCCCTTAAGCTGGAAGTTGATGGCACAGAATCACGTGTTCGTTCCCATCGGTTAGTCTCACCCTGGGGTTAGCTCGAGAATGCCCCAGAAGTGTTAGGGGAAGGTCCGGCCCTGAGCTGCTCTGGAGAGGGTCATTGGACCCAAGGAAATGCGGCTGCACAAACGCTGTGTTAAGTGGACGTCTGGACCTCAAGTAGTTATGGTAACATTTGGCTAAAATGGTTCTGGAGAATCTAGGCATTTGGGAATGGGTGATGGTGGGCGTCCCAGACCTTAGCGGTCCTGGTGACGTATCGGCTAATGGGGCACGTTCAGTGTGAGAATTGTTGGGGGATTTGGGGGACTGTGACATTTTGGGGGTGAGGGCGGAGGGTGCCTAATGTTAATGAGGTTGTTTTAAGAAGGGACCAAGAGGTATCCGGTCTCTGCCTGGTGGTGTTAACCTGGCAGTATCGGGCACCTTCATGGGGTTGGGGGGTGGGGTAGCAAAGGGATCCTCTTCAAGCAGAAGACAAGTGATGACGTGTGTTGAATTATGGGCCTGGCTGCCGGGGCTTATCCAGGGGTCGACAGGTGCACTAAGGAAGAAATGGCGGTAGACCTAGGCCCTCAAAGGGGTAGCCTCCTCAGAGTAGGAACACTAAATGTTAAGGGATTGAACTATCCTACGAAAAGGTCCCTAGTGACTAGGGAGTTTCGAAGAGTGGGACTTGACGTGATGTTTCTTCAGGAAACCAAATATGCACGTGGGGAGAAACATGGGATCCTGAGTCTGAGATTGAGGGTAGAATACTGGGGCTCAGGCCCCCTGAGGAAGGCTGGAGTGGGGGCTCGGTCCCCCTGAGGAAGGCTGGAGTGGGGATTCTCACAAGGATAGGACTGAATCTGGAGGTGACAATAGTGTGGGCGGATATGGAAGGTAGGGCTCTCATGATTGTGGGCACCCCGCAGAAAGTGACTGTTGGGGAGAATTCTCAGAAATGTTTTAATTCTGCTCTACCTTGGAGACCCCCAGCAACTTTGCTGGATTTTGAGGACTTGAATTCTTAACCTGGAGAGAGTGAGACCCTTTTTTCCCACTCTCTCATGTATTTTAATGTGATTTTGAACACACTTGTTTCTTTTGGTTGTGGAGTCTGACGAACTCCATAGGCATCATCTTTTTACCTTCATGCAGTGACACAGTGAAGTCTTTCAGATTTCACAAAGAGTTAAATACCTTCTCTTGGATTAACTACAGTTTCCAAGAGCAGTGAAGTGAAATTGACTTTGCTTACAATTGTAACTTTCTAGACCCGCACACACTATCTTACAATAGGCTGCTGGAGGGGTTGCTTAGTATCCACTTTGTCTAGCATCTCATGTAACAATTCTATGTTACCCTTTCCCCCGATGAATGGCTGGTGGCAGTGGTTTACTTTTAACCACCGTGGTGTGCGTTTACCACGGGCCGCGGTCGCAGCTGCAGTAAAGCACCGAAGGGTGCCATTTTTGTCAAAATGGCCCGGGCTTCCTTTTTCACCATTTCTTTGTGGAAAGGTCCTTCTTGAGATTTACTCTGCACGCCAAACCAGTTTTGGTCCCTTTTGTTCGTTTTGTCTTTGGCAGGATTATCAAGTGAAGCCCGTGTTTGGCGGGGGCAGGAACCGAGGCAGGTGCCCGAAACTCCCTGTGCTTGGTGTCCTAGGAGACCAGAATGCACTCTTAGGTGATTGGCCGGCTGGCAGTCGGGCAAGGACAGCCACCATGCTGGGTGACTGACGGCAAGGCTGGAATGAATGGGAGAAACCTGCATTAAAGGCGAGGCTTTTTGGCTTGGAAGGCAGAGTCGACCACTGGACAAAGGAATCCGAAGAAGAACTTGAAGAGGATGCCTGCTGCAACTCCTGGACTGTTGGTTTGCCTGGTGAAGCCCTGCTGCTGTGTTGAGACTCCAAATTCGTATCGACAGAGATGGCCCTGCAAGGACGACTTCTCCCCTTGAGTTGGTGGGACCATTCAACTCCAAAGTAAGCCACCTGGACATCTTCTCGGAGCCGGTTGAATTTCCACTGCAGTTGCTGCTGGAACCAAATAGCCAGGCAGAGGAACACCAGATTGTGTGTGTTGCTTTTAAGCTGGCCAGGAGCTCCAGGAAGATCCTCTGGACTCCCAGGAAGCAGGACTGACCGAGCCTGAGCCCCCTCGACAGAGTGCGGGACCCCAGAAGCAAGGAAAGTCCATCTTGACAGCCAGGAACCATGGTGTTGCTATTTGCGGTAGACACGAGGAGCTGAAACACCGAAGTGCCACTTGTTTGAAGATTGCAAGTTGCAAGCGGTGACTGTCCCATTGCAGTGCAGGAGTCCCCAGAAGTCATCCCTCTTGCTCCCATAACTGAGGCCCAGGAACAGCAGGATCTGCAGAGCTGCACAGGAACAGAAGTCCTCTGCTGCACTTTTTCTTCAACCTAAAGGTACTGTAAAGTCTGAGAGAACTTACCTCTTGTTCCACCGTGCTTGTCCTCGTTGGAGACTTGTCTCGGTTCCCTCTGTAGAGTTGCTAACAGCTTCTTTACCTCACAAGCCTAATCGGCTTGTGGCCCTACTTTGAATTCTTCTTTTCTACAAAGACTTCTAAAACATTGTGCAAGACTTTTACTTAACTGCAAGAAGTGCTTCAGCTCACCTAGACTTTTTCCCAATTGACTTTGGCCTAGCCTGGCTCCCTGAATGACTCTTCTTCCCTCTGACATTGTGTTTTGTCTTGCTTCCAGGAAGGGATAAACTAACTTTGCATTGGGGGTTACCAAAAGTACTTACCTGCTTCAGAATTCTTGTGTGATCTCTTGTTTTGTTCCAATAACCCTTTTCCTTTGACATATTCCCAATTCTGATCCTAAATGCAATAGTATTAATGTCCCCAGCACCCTAACTATTGAAGTCACCAAGTAGTAGTGTCTGTGGGTCATCCGAAATGGGTACTTGCTGATTTAGAATTATTAAGAGTGTCTTTTTGAAGTGTATTTGTGTGTTACTGTTATATTGCCCCTTCTGAAGAAGTGTTACTTTAACTGACTTAAATTAATAATTGTTTAATCACAAACCTTGTGTGTAAGAGTTTATTTGCATACTTGTCACTGTGAATCTCTGTGTAACTCCTCTACAGCTCACAATGACCTCTCTTGAGCTAAGCCTGGCTGCTCAACACGCTACCAACCTGTGTAGTACAGACTTATACCAAAGGTTGGGTTGCTATTGCCAGGAGGTCAGGGTCGTTGTTGTGCACCCAAAGGGTACTGCATACAATCTTGCCTAAAACTGACCTTCACACTGGCAACAGTGTACTCCGCCCCTAATACTGGTCAATCCCGATTTCTGCAGAGAACGCTCCCGAAAATGTTGGAGGCCTCTGGGCATGTAATCCTAGGTGTGGCGCGGGGGGGGTGGAGGTTTCATCCTGCAGGCAGACATTAAACTAGACAGGCAAGTGGGTAACCCCGAAACAGGAGACCCGTTGGATGGGGGTCGGGCTGGGTTAATGGAAATGCTAGAGGTCTATGGGCAACGGGATGGATGGCAGGGTTTCCACCCGAATGAGGAAGGGTACACCTTTTACTCCACACCCCATGGTACCTTCACCAGGATCAACTATTTGTAAGTCACAGGTGGCCTGTCGGAGGTGGCGATGGGCTCAGATCTCGCCGATCACATGGTCCGATCATTGCATGGTCACGGTTGATTTAGACTGGGCAGGCCTCACGTACAAGGGATCAAAGTGGAAATGTAACAAGTCATTGTGGGAAGACCCGGTATTTCGAACTGAGATGGAGGAGGAAATCGGGGAATACTTCAAAATGAACAATACGGGAGAGGTACCAAGGACGACGGTGTGGGAAGTGGGAAAGGCAACATGGCGGGGGATCCTGATCAGGGAAGGGGCCAGTAAAAAGAGGGAGAGGGCTCTAATAGAAGGCAGACTGACAGAGGAGCTAGCCCACCTGGATAGAGTGGCACAGAACTCCACGGAGGAGAGGGAGAACAAGGTTCAGGAAGCCAAACCTAAGAGGGAGGAGTTCCGAATTTTAGAGGAAGGTCAGATAGTTTGGACACTACAGCTTCTCAAACAGAAGTTTTATGAGAAGGGAGACAAGGCGGACGCACTGTTGGCCGCTAGACTACAAGAAAAACGCGCTGAGAGATCGGTGGCGTCATAGAGGGGAAGGAAGGTGGCCAGAATTCTGGGCAGGGGGAATCCCGGAAGCGTTCGCGACGGTCTATGATAAATCTGCAGCTGGCCACGTGCGGTTGAGAATAGATGAATACATGGAGAACGTACAGATGCCAAAACTCTCCCGTGAGGAGGCTGACAAACTGGATGCTCCAATCGCTGCAGAAGAGATCAAGAGGGCCGTGAAGAGGCTGCCGCTAGGGAAGTCCCCAGGGGAGGATGGTTACACAGCAGGTTTCTACAAGTCTTTTCTCTCTTCCCCCTTCATGGTGGAGCTGTTCAATGATATTCTCGAGACGAGTGTAGCCCCTGACTCTTTATCACGGGCGCTCATCAGTGATTTCCCCCCATTCCCAGGGACCCCAGAAAGTGTGGATCCTACCGCCCCATATCGCTACTAAACATTGACACCAAAATGTACACAAAGGTACTCGCAGTGAGACTTGAAATATACATGCCTCATTTGATGCACTCGGATCAGGTCGGATTTATAATGGGGAGACGGGGCGCAGACACAATGCGGAAGACATTGCACTTGATCCACAAGTCACAAAACATGGAAGGGGACCCGGTCCTCCTCCGCGGACACGGAGAAGGTGTTCGATAGGGTGGAATGGGGTTTCCTGGGGGTGTTCCTGGGCAAAGTGAGATTGGGCACTAGGTTTAGAAGTTGGGTAAAGGCAGAGTATACATCCCCCAAAGCGTCAATAGCGGTTAATGGTGATTATTCCCAATGGCTTGACCTAGGTAGAGGAACACGGGAAGGTTGCCCCGTCTCGGCAATATTGTTTGCCCTCTCCCTTGAGCCCCTGGCCCAGAGACTTGGAGGAGACCAACAGGTAGAGGGTCTTAGGGTGGGCGGGAGAGAATACAAAGTGGCTCTATACGCGGACGACCTGCTGTTACACATACATAACCCTCTGACATCCATACATGATGGAACAGTACGGGCAGTTGTCTGGCTTTAAGACCAATGGGGCCAAATCAATTTTATTTCCACTGCAGAAGCCCGACCAGTGGGCTTCTGGTAGATTTGCCCCACTGGGTCTAATGATTGGAAGTGACACCCTTCGCTATCTGAGAATAAATCTTACGAGGGACCTAGACGCCCAATACAATGCCAACTTTCCGCCTTGTCTCTCGAACTTCCGAGCCGACCTAGAAAATGGGGGGGAAAAAACTCACTATATCCTGGCTAGGGAAACTTAACGCTGTGAAGCTGGTGTCTGCCCAGATTCTTGTACCCATTCCAAATGCTCCCGATTTGCCACCTGAAGCCCTTCTTTGGTGAGGTTAAAGGGCAATCCTGAAGTTTCTGTGGCAAGGAAAGAAGGCTAGAGTATCATACAAGGTCCTAACGTTGCCCAAAGACACGGGTGGTGTGGGCCTGCTGGATCTACAGAAGTATCACGAGGCGGTGCAGTTAAGGGTTCTTGTCCCCCATCTGAGAGTGCAGAAAGGACTTCAATGGATCGACTTGGATAACCTCAGTCTGACCCCAGCCACGGTCGCGGAATGGCTATGGGTTCTGAGAAGCAATCTCATATGTAGAATTAGGGACCACCCAATATTGGGAACCATATGGGAGATTGGGTGGGAAGGGGTTGACATGCGGGGGATCACTTCATGGCCGTCTCCCCAGAGTCATAATCTGAGCCCCGGGCGTCCGAGAAGACATCCCTAATCATGAAAGATTTCAAGCTTGGTTTGAAGCGGGTCTGGAGAGAGTGGGTCAACTCTGGAGGGAGAGAAACTTTATTACGATCGCAAAACTGGTGGAGGCATTGTGGATAGGCCCCCTACCGGTCTTTTGCCTTCCTTCAACTTAAAGGAATCTTTACGAGGGACAAATGGAAAGAGAAAATCCAGAGATACCTTACCCCCTTCGAAGAGCTTCTAGACAAAAGGAGAGACTCTGAGGGCCTAATCTCTGCCATGTACAGAGCATTGATAGATGCTGGGAAGGGGTCAACTGTAAATCTGAGACTCAGATGGGAAAGGGATCTTGGATCAGAAATGGATCCCGACCTGTGGGGGAAAATATGCAAAGGAGCTTCGCAAATATCGATAGCATGCCAGTACAATCTGCATGCCATTAAGCTCCTACACAGATGGCAATATGACCCGCATAGATTATCAAAGATGTTCCAGTCAACGAGTCCCCTGCGCTGACGTCAATGTGGTGAGAGGGCAGATTACTGGCATATGTGGTGGTGATGGCCTCGTATTAAGGTGTTTTGGGATGGATTCTTGGGATGGATTAGGGAACTGGACGGGATCCAACGCACTAATGGACCTTTCCTCATACTATTTTGGTTGGAGGAGTCTGAGGGGAGCTCAGGAGAATGACGGGCGGTGGCAGCGCCCGGTCTACTGGCAGCACGGATTTGCCTTGTGATGCAATGGAAAGAGGCTAAGGTACCGGGAAAGAGAGCATGGATTCATGTTGCCACCAATATTTGTACAATAGAAAATATAACCGCAGCTCTCCATGGGAAACCTGCTCCGAATGAACTGCTATGGGGTGAGTTTATGAATAAGTATATGACCAACACCTAGGAGATTGCATTTTATAATGAACAAGGACCCAGACTTTGGTGTTTTGCTGACTACGTACAGAGAATGCTAACTTAATTTGAGTGGAGTCTCACCTGAGTAGGCCCGCAATACATATCAGACTGTGCCTCAGATCAGGCGGCCAAACCACTGACTGATACCAACAGAACAAACTCTCCACACACCACGGCCATGAGATCAATGGATTGCGATAAACGCGGGAGAAGACTCCGTTCTACGGAGGGAGGATGGGTAGTTGTAATGTAGGTAATGAGGTATGTACTGGGGAGACCCCCGGCCGGCCCATGGAGTCAGAGTTTGCTCCGAAGTACTTTAAGATGAGATAGCTGCACCTTGTGATTGATGGGGGTGCAGATGTATTACTCCAACACCAATCAATAAGGACAACTCAATGGTTTGGCAAAAGGGAGTCCGTTTAATGACAAGTACAAAATATGGGGAAACATGGAAATCAACAGTGATGCGATAGTCTGTCTCGCTTCAACTCCCTTGAACTTCATACAAACATAACATTTATACCCAAAACTCATTATTGACGTGTAAAACTCAAAAGTTCACATGCAATGCTATTGGTTAGGGAAAGGTAATTTTACTATAGGTACTATATCTGTATATGGTAACTGAGTAAGAGGATTGGATAAACACTATCAGGTGGGCGTCTAAGCCCTTCCTTTTAACATTACTCTAGTAGACTTTACTATGAGTACGACGTCCCATTGGTTCTACTATCTATAGGACCCTAGATTATTTGGTCCATTGTGATTGGGTTGGTTTCAACCCCAAGCATAAATCTCCTCTTTACTTAGCAGCACGCAGAATGGTCAACCAGGTGCAGGGTGCCGTAAGATTCACCCGGCCTTCCCTCAATCCATCATTACTTTACTGGCTATGTGTCAATTAGTTGGCTGTGGTTGGCCTCAAAACTGTGTCTTTTTGTCAGGAAAAGTTGTGATATCGCTGTCTGGGCAGCTGCCAAGCCTAGGTGTGAACCCGTGCCTCTTCTCACTTGGGTGGTCATGTGCTACTACACCGTGAATTTCCCTTGTTTCTCTCAATTTGTGTATTTGATTTTCGTTTCACCCACCACCTGCCTTCGCCTTCTTATCTCGATCCTTCATAAGCAGGATATTCTGTTCTTAGCTTCAATTAATAGTAACTACTGTTCATAGCTTCTATTGATATGACCTTGGCTTCCCTAGCACGAGCTGCCTCTGCCGAGTTTCGATTCAGCCTTCTTTCCTCGTGTTTGCTAGAATATGAATCTTCTTGCATTTGGCCTATAATAACCTGGGTTGGTTCTGCTTTTAGTGCAAAGTGGACTAGCAGTTACATAACATGCTTCGTTTTGAGGTAGATTGTGTACAATGGTGCTTGCCGCTCTATTCTTCTACTTAGCATAGCAAGCTGCACTGATTTCTTAGCTTTCTTGCTGTTACAAGCATATGTACAGGTGTTAGCTGGTTGAATATCTTCATCCTGCTTACAGTTTAAGCTCCTTTTGTCTTTCATCAACATTCTCTTCTTTCTTTTCACAATATCTTTATTCGTGGCATTTCGTCTGTGTCATCCTTGGGTCGTCATCTTCTATGGGTGCGTTAGTCCAGGCCCTCGTGACGTCACCATTCGTCTTCCATTAAGGACTTTTTGGTTTCTTCCTGGACAGTACTTAAGCAATCTTCATTTTGTTTCATTTGCTGGTAGGGTTTTCTCAATGGGTACCTTAGTGTCCATGGTTGTCTGGTTATTGGTACTTCAATAGGTATTGTTCTTCTGATAGGTACTGGGCAGAACCCTACTGCGGCTCTCTGCTGGTTTATTTGCATATCATATGTCACGTATTTCGGTGTGAATGTTCCTGGTACTTCAAAATGGGCGACTGGAGTGCAGGCTTTATTTGGGACCTCCTCTACAGGTGGTGTTCGGGGAAGGGAGGGGCGTGAAAAGTTGATGTTCATATTATACTCCAAACAATGTGTTTTTGTGAAATGTCTTTGAAAACGTGATATATATTTTACACAGCCACGGTAGTTACGGTTAAGTTGCTGTTTCCATAGGAAGAGCACGTTTTGGGCGGCTTATAACTCTGCTCCCAAAGTTTGGTGATGTTTGGTCCAGGGGGGGCAAAGTTATAGGGGGGGTCCCAAAACGTCTTTTTTTGCCATAGACTGAATGGGGGAAAACTTTGTGCACGGTTACAGGCGAAACCGCTGGATGGATTTGCACCAAATTTGCGGCAGGGGCTTGGTCGCGAAAGCATGCTTTTGTAAATTTTGTGACAATCCGTCCAGTACTTTCCTTAAAAACGATCAAAAAGTATGTCTCTAAAAATTTGTGATATCTATGTCCGCTCCGCGGTCACACTTCGCTGTTCGCCCCGTGGAGAAGATTTCAATTGGCTATTCCGTGGTGTGCTGCCCGCGACCATGTTGCGCTTTCACCGATTGGTTGTGCCACAGCGTGAAGTGCGTCATAATCTTTCGATATGTCCGCCATGTTTACTTCGTATTCTGTTGTACGCGCACATTACCGCTAACATACATAAACGAAGAAGACACCAATGCACTTGTTACACTTATGGAACACTGTTTCGAAAGGTGAGCGTTAATGAGATGTGGCAGTAGAAAGTCAAACATGGTGTATTCTTGTTACCACTGTCATACGGTACAGTGGGACTTGCTACTCATTGTACGAAATGAACTTACTGCATCCATGTTAAAATACATAAACAACATTGCTACGGTCAGACTGGCGTCCTACAGTTTGAAATCTCAGCCAGCCACCTGCACTATTTTGTACACAAAGCACTTCTGCACGTGAACAGGAGTAGCGGTTCTCATGAATCGCTGCTGACATGTAGTTGCAAAATGAGAAAGTATTTGCATTCGTTGTGAAGGTCACTTGATTGTCTCTTTTCAATACGAGCTCAGTACGGCCACATATTTGTCGGCACCCATCAGGGTCACTTGTTTTTTAACCTTGAGCTACAGGGAAAAAGCAGAAAGAATGCAGGGAGTAAAAAATATCGTTTGATAAGGTTATGCTTCAAAAACGATTGTACCGAACATGAAATATCAGTTCCCGAAGAGGCACTCTTCCAAATACACTACTGGCTGACTGTTCTGAATGCAATGGAGGCGGTCCACATAATGTAAGTTTATTTTTAACTCCTATATATCGAACTGGCATGACCTTTTTACTTTCGAAAAGAAAAAATTAATTTTCCTAATGAATTAGGATTCTGTGCCATTGAATTTATTTTTTCCCAATATGGACATTGCACATTGACGCCTTTTGTAGGGTTCCACTACATTTCCCCAAATTAAATTATTATTTAGTAAAAATGGTATATGTTACAACTTTGTTTTGTGCTGAGGTTGCGTATTGATACGCGTTTATTTCCCCTTTCACCGCTCAGCTACTTCCAAACAAACATTTTATTATTAATGAAGACGGTCCAACTTTCTGTGCCATTGAATTTATTTTTAAATTTGTTTATTGGCATTTAACAATGTTGTTGCTGTAGTTTGACATAGAAATATACGTTGTTAAAGGATGGTGTGGATTTCGTGAGAGAACATCAACATTAACATAAATAACTAACAAATTAACAATTCAACAGTAACTGTCTCCAAGTGTTCCATTCGTTACGGTGGCCCAGAATGTCAATTCAGGGGGGGATCAGGTTGGCCGGTGTTAGGGTGGGAGAGGGGGTTAGAGCTTGTAGGAACTTGGTAAGGTGAAGACCGGTTGCTCTTGGGGTTCAATGACATTGATCGTGAGGTCATGTGCCATTGGGTTTGTTTCCTTCATGGGGGCTTATCATCCGAGGGATGAGACAGAGATCCTATGAGTTCTTTCCAGGCCGCTAGGGTCGTGCTCGAGGCGTCCGTCGATCTAGTTACGCTGTCTTCCCATGCCCTTGTTTCAGCCTGTGTCCAGCGTTCTAATTCCTTGTGCCATATTTTCTGTTGGGGCCCTGTAGGTTTTTTCCAGGACATTGCGATGGTTCTTTTGGCTAGTATGCACATGATATCCATTAGTTTGACTAGGTGTTTAAGTTTGGCTGGTCTGGAGTACGTTCCTAGTAGGCATTCGTCTGGGGTCCATTTGTATATCGTGGACCCGGCTTTCTCGCTTGTCTGTTGTACAGTGGTCCATAGGGCTTGTGTTTTGGTGCACGACCAAAACAGGTGGATCAGGTCCGCATTATCCACCCCGCACCAGGTGCAGTGAGAATGCGGTGATTTGGTGAGCTTCGCCAGCCTGGATGGGGTTAAGTATGTCCGATGTAAGAGGTTCAGTTGGATGTGTCTAAATCTGTGGTTCCTGGAGACTGTCCTAGGATGCTCTAGGGCCCTTTCCCACTCTCCATTCGTTATCTCTCGGCCCAAGTCCGCTTCCCATCTGCTTTTCAGGTCGGCACTGCGTGGGTTAGGGATGTCGCTCAGCTGGGCGTAGATTTGGGACACGGGTTTCCCCCCCTCGCCCAGGTTATACAATAATGTAATTAGGGGGTTTGAATCTGGTTCCTCAGGCCATGTTGCCCATTTATTTCGTGCTGTGGTTCGTATCCTGTGATACCAAAGAAACTGGCCTGTGGGCACTCCAGCCTCCTCGCGTAGTCTATCAAATTCCTTGAAGGTGCCGTCAGCGTATAGGTCCCCCCATGTGTATATCCCTTTCCTTTCCCAGTATCTAAGGTGTTGTAGGTCCGAGTCGGATCTGCATAGATCTGAAATTAACGGTATGTCCGGAGAGTATTGGTGTCTTGCGTGGGCGAGTGTCTCTGCTCTGCGCCAAACTTTACGTCCTAGAGCTACTAAAAGGGGGGCATTTTGCATCAGATGGCCGGGAGCCCAGATAAGTTCCCTTAAGTGAATTGGAGAGATCAGGGACTGGAGCAGGGGGGTTTCGGATGTGACGTCATCAGCCAACCACTTGGACACGAAGGTAAGTTGTGCTGCCAAATAATATTTTTCCAAGTTTGGGAGTTGGATTCCCCCCCGGTCGTACGGGAGGACCAAGGTGGTGAGCGCTATTTTGCGCCTTCCTTTCTCCCATAGAAAATCGCGAAATATCCCTTCTAGGAGGCGGAAGAAGGAAGCGTTAATATAGTAGTGAATGTTTTGAAATTTGTACAGGAATCTGGGAAGGACGATCATTTTAATTATTGAGGCTCTACCCATCATGGACAGGGGGAGTTTTGCCCAAAAGTTCATGGATTTTCTCAAGGCAGGGATTGCTGCCTTTGTATTGCGTTCGTGCGTCAATGCCGGGGAGTGTGTTACGTGTATGCCCAGGTATTTGAAAGTGGTGGTCTCCCATTGTACCCCCAGGGAAGGGAGTTCCGATGCGTTTTTGTTCCTGAGGCCCGCCAGAGGGAAGAGGCAGGACTTTGCCTTGTTAAATTGTATACCTGAGTATTTCGCAAAATTGTCTAAGACGTCCAGTATTGTGGGTACGTTATTGTGTGGGTCCCTGACGTACAGTAGTACGTCGTCTGCATAGAGTGAGATGATGTGATCCTCTCCCCCCAGGCGTATCCCGGCGTCAAAAAATTGTTTCCGAAAGTAGATGGCAATAGGTCTAGTCCTAATACATAGAGCATGGGGGATAGCGGACATCCCTGTCTAGTACCCCTGCATATGTTCCAGGCGTCAGATATGTATTTTCCGGTCTTCACCCTAGCATTGGGTTCCATGTAGAGAATCCTGACCCACCTAATGAACCCCGGCCCAAAGCCAAAAGTTTCTAGGACCGCTACAAGCCATTCCCAATATATCGAATCAAATGCCTTGATGGCATCTAGGGATAGCAGTGCACATGGGTCTGTGAGATCTTGTGTTTGGTTTATAACCTGTTGTACCCTGCGTAAGTTCCTGGCCGTGTTGCGGCTTGGTATAAAGCCGCACTGATCGCCGTGCACGATCTCCCCTATGATTCTGGCCAGCCTCTTTGCTAATATTGTCGTCAAAATTTTCACATCGTAATTAAGCATGGCTATTGGGCGGTATGAGCCACAATCATCGGCGGGTTTGTTGGGTTTAAGGATCGGGACCAAGAGGGTCTCTCTCATACTGTCAGGGAGCCGCCCTCTCTCGTACGCCTCCCGGAAAACCTCGTGTAATAACGGTGTGAGGGACCTTTCATATGTTTTATAAAATTCGGCGGGTAGCCCATCATTGCCAGGGGTTTTGCCAGCGGCCAGAGCTTTGATCGCCTCAGTTATGTCGTCCGTGGTAATATCTACCTCTAGAGCCTCAGTTTGTTCTGGGGTCAATCTAGGGAGGCCTATTTCCTCTAGGGTATCTGTAATCTGTTCCCGGGGAACTTGGTCTGTGTGAGAGTATAGGCGTTCATAGTAGCGCTTGAAGGCGTTATTTATGTCCTGTTGTGTATGGAATTTGTTGCCGTCTTCGTCCTGTATCGTAGTGATGTTGTGGCGTGGGTGTTCTTTCTTGCACAGCCAGGCCAGCAGCCTGCTTGGCCTATCAGCTTCTGTGTGTGCCCTATTAGTCTTGGTGGCGTAGTCAAATTTGGCTAGTCTGTCCCATGCCAGTGAGCATTTGGTTCTAAGTGTTTTAAGGGTGTCTTCTCTTTGGTGTATGTTCACCGGGGCCGTCTCCGATTGCTCAATCTCTCGTTCCCAGTGGTCTAATTCGGCCCGAAGCTGTTTTTTGATGCCGCCAGCTTTAGCTGTAATTTCCCCCCTGGTTGTTACCTTCAGGGCGTCCCACATTGTGCTCAAGTGTTTGACACTTCCGGTGTTTACTTCTATGAAGTTATCTATAAAGTCCTGTAGTTCGTCCCTGAACACTAAGTCACCCAGGGCGTCCGACGGCATCCTCCACATGGGTATAGGGGTTCTAGGGCCAGCGTGGTTCCACTCTATTAAGAGTGGTGAATGGTCCGAGATAGTTCTCCCTAGGAATTTTGCGTCGTCTATTTGTGATAGGTGCTCTTTGCTCATAAAGAGATAATCCAATCTCGTATGGAGATCATGTGGGGAGGAGTAGAATGAGTATCCCCGGGCGTCTGGGTGTTGTTCCCTCCATGTGTCGGCCAGGTCTAATCCATCTATTATTAAGGACAGGGCCAATGTTGCTGTTGAGGGACCCTTCGGGTGGGGCTGGGACCTATCAAGTGTGGGGTCCCGTACACAATTGAAGTCCCCCCCCCAGAGAAAGATACCATGCCTATATGGTGCAAGTTTGGGGTACATCAAGTTCAGATATGCCGGAATGTTGGTGTTGGGAAGGTAGGAGTTCACTATACATACCTCTTCTTGTTCTAGTCGGCCCCAGGTTATCACAAACCTGCCCTCCGGGTCGATTTCCGACTTAATTAAATGGAATGGGAGTTGAGGGTGGATCCAGGTGTATACTCCTCTGGAAAATTTGGAGTAAGCAGTTCCAATTCCCTGTCCTCCCCAGTGGTCGCATAGTCTGGCCAGCGAGTCCGCTGTGCAGTGTGTCTCTTGTAGCAGTGCTATTTGCACTCCCTTTCTGTTCAAGTAGGACTTAATTCTGTTTCGGCGTGGATAAGTTCCTAGACCCCTTACATTCCAAGATATTATCTTTATTTTAGTCGTCATGGTGTGTTGATAGGATGTTCTTTAATTCTGTCGTGCAATCACCCGCTTCTTCTGTTTGTTCGTTCGAATTCGGCTCTTCCCCTCCCAGCTCGACCTCATCAGCATCTACCTTCGTTACTCTCGGAGACTTTTTAACTTGGGTAACTCCCATTATGTGCATGGGGAAAACAAACCAAACGACTGTAACTGTCCCTAGCAGTTGCTTCAACGTGCAGCGCTCAGGGTGTCCTGAGCCTTCCAGGCCAGTCCTGGCCTTCCGGATCAGGTAGTGTGTAGGCAGGGTGCCTGCACAGTTTTCGGTGGGGTGGGTCGCTTTTCTCTCTTCCGTGTGTTCCTTCGAGCTCCTGTCCGGTCTAGCTTAGATCTCAGTAGGACTCAAAGTGTGGTGCAGTTGTCTGTATTATGCATTCTTATGGGGTGGTCTCCGTTTCTCCTTGTCGCGACAGGTGCGTGGTCAGCCCAGTTTCGATTGTGGTGGTTCATCTTTGCCCTCCGCCAGGTTGTTATGTTCCAGCCACATGTTTGCCGCGGCTGGGGTCTCAAGGAATATCGCTCTTCCTTTATATAAAATTTTGAGGCGCGACGGGTATAGCAACATATATTTTAGGTTGAGCTTCCGCAATCGTGCTTTTATTGGGATAAAGGAGTTCCTTGCTCGTTGCACTGTGGGGGTGTAGTCTGGGTACATGACTATTGCCGCCTCGTTTCTCTTGATCTCCCTGCCCTCTCTGGAGTACCGCAGTATGATTTCTCGGTCTCGGAAATTCAGGATTTTAGCGGGCGTGGATGTGAGCCGGGTGGGGGGCGCTTCTGGAGGGATCTGTGGGCTCTTTCTACGGAGAACCCTTGGGAAAGGTTCCCTGGACCGATTTCCTGTAGCAAGAGTGTTTCGATAAACTCCATCGGGTCCGAGCCCTCCATGTCTTCAGGAACCCCCAATATGCGTATATTATTGCGGCGGGCTCGACCCTCGGCGTCCTCGGAGCGCGCCTCGAGCCTGGCCACCTTCTGTTCTAGATCTTGTACTTTTGTCTTTAGGTCCTGGGTGTTCTCCACGTTGTCTTGTAGGGTAATTTCTGCCGCCGTGACCCTTTCCGTTAGATTTCGGGCATCTTGACGCATGAGCTGTATGTCCGATTTCACCTCCTCGATCTTTCCCTCGACCGACGTGCGGAGGGCCGCTATTGCTTGTAGGACTTGTGTGTGTTTGAGATCATCCTCTTGTTGGGGCGGCTCTTCTAGTGCCTCCCGATCTGGTTGTATTTGTCTTTGGGGTCTGGCTGTTGTGAAGGCGTCCATTGTGACCAATTTGGGTTTGCCTCTGGGAGGGGACATCCCCCGTTTCCAGGCTCGCCGCCTCGCGTGTTCAGACTGGTTCTGAAGGGTGTATCGGCTTCTCTACCGGATCCCGGTTTGTGCTGTAGTTCGTGTGTCGCCAGGTGTGATCTGCTGGGTGAGATCTCCTATCAGTCGATGCCAGTTGGCTCACACTGGACACTGCCCCGGCGGCCCACTTGCGATCTGAGCAGTTCGGGGTGGTCCCTCTGTTGGTTTTGATTCCAGTCTGGCGACTGTATGTTGCCCTTTGGTAAAATGGTGTTTGAGTGGAATTGGGTTTCGGAGCTTGCGGGTTCCTGCTCCTCCCCGGGTGTCCCGCTGAGTTCCAGAGGGTCTCAGGGAGTGCCCCCCATCTTGAGTGCACGCGGTGTGCTGGGGTTCCGTTGGGGCTCAGCGGCTATAGTGGGGCGGACTCCGGTCTGCCGCTGGGTCCCGTCGGAGCTGTTCCAAATGGGCAGCGTCAGGTGATCCCGTATTCTGCGGCGTTCCGATGTCGTCTCTTGGGGATCCCTCTGGAGTCGGCGGGGCCCGCCCAGGTCGCCCCTTGTTTGAGGTCGTTCGGATTTCGCGTGGGTCTCCTGATGGGGCGTGTGCGGGGGGGGTCCGGGTGGTTCTTCCCCTCTCCCCGGGTCCCTGGTACCTGGTTGGGTCCCGCCGCTTCACTGGGCACCGGCGGTGCGCCGCTGGGTCGTCTCGTCGTCCACGATGTTCCGGGCGGTTGGTTCCTCCCCAGCCGTTCGGGGTTTCTGATCACGTTTCCTGGCGGAACCTCTCTTCCGACGTGGTCTCCGTTGCCCTTCAGCGCCTGCAAGTGAGTGGGCCGGGCCGCGGTCAGACGATGCACCGCGGTCCTGCGGATCTCCCCACGTATCCGTCACGGTGAGTGCGCCGCCATCTTGCGGGACACAGGGGTCGTCTTCGCGCCTTACGTTATCGTTCTTCCCGGCTCCGATTTTCCACGGGAGCGGGGTCGAGTGCTGGAGGCCGGTTCTCCTTCGTGAATTTGTGTTTGTCACCGTCGTGCAGTTAATTTTAAGGCGATAATTCAGATGTTGACAGGATCACGGACCGGAGCTCCACGGAAGCTCGACTTCACTGCATGCGTGCTGGCCACGCCCCCTTCTGTGCCATTGAAGTTGTTTTGCCCATCATGGAGATTGCACATTGTCGCCGTCCATACGGTCCCACTACATTTCCTCCTATTGAATTTACTGAAAATGTTATGTATTACAACTTTTGTTTCTCCAAAGGTTGCGTATTGATACATGTTTTATTTCCCGTTTCCCCCTCAGCTACTTCCTTCCCTATTGCGATTATCACGGATTGCAGCTGTCGAGTGACGGCTTCTTTAACCGTCAAATGCAACTGTTCATCACTGGTTGTCTGTGCGTAATAATTCAGTGGGATGACCGTGTCGGACCTCTCTGCCCTTACACTGCTGTCGCCATAAGGAGTAACATGCCATCCTTTCTGGTGGTGTAGATCACAGCGATTGACGTCTTGCAAATCAATGTGCGAGGAAAACGACTACTGAGCCGGCAACGCTTACTTTCTTTGTGGGGAAAACAACATGGCCATTAACATTTTCATTGTCGACCAAAGAGACAAACTTACTACTTTATGGAAATGTGAATAGGGCGATCATTTCGCACACTTTATTGTGAAATAAAACTACTTTACTGATTCCTAAATGTTAGTGTTTTTTTTACAAATGTACTCTCCTATTTCAAAATGTGGCGTGCTACGTTGCAGGTCCTAATGTGTTCTTTTGCAGGTGATGCATCACGGCACGTAAATCCTTATGGACGTATTTGCTTACGCTGCCAAGGAACGTAACGGAGAAAGATATTGCATACCACTTGCTTTGGATACGGGAGGGTCAGGCCCATCTCATATGCTTTAGTGTCATCGGGCCAATTTCTGTCACCCAGATGCCCCGTTAACCAACATTAGTTCAGAATGATTAGTATCTTTCTAAAAGAGGAAAAAACAGGTAAGGTGCACTGAAAGTGTTTGCTGTACAGAAATGTTTGTAAAACAATACATGGTTACACCCTCCCAATACACATCTTCACACCTTTCGACCTGTGCCACTTACGAAATTGTGTCGAAAGGTGAGTTGTAATGGTATTGCTTGCAGTATTTCTGACCTGTTTGCGCTTGCCATCATAGTTTCTTGGGATTTTGTGCAGCCGTAAGAAGAGTACTCCTTTCCGCTTTGTAGACACATTTTTATTGACAAAAATTACTGCATGTACAACAAATGTATGTAAAGGTTATTGACAACCACCGAAAAGCTTTGTGTTGTGCATCTGGTAGTGTTTAGATCTTTAACAAGTGTCGTCATGTACATAACAAATCAACGGTACAGCTTCCGTCTCTGAGGGGTAGGCTCTATGTATGGTTAGTGGCCGCAATGTCGGGGATGTGGCTACTGGCCATTACTGGAAAGGACAAAACATTGCTTTGAAGTTGCCATCTCCACCAGGAACTGGCTTTCTGGTAAAGGTCTTTGTTCATAACGGCAAATTATTCAAGGATCAAAAATGTGGTGCTGCCATTACGGTCACATGGTTTCATTTTTGCTTTCTGCAGGCTTTAATGTAAAGCGAAGAAGGGTTTCTATCCAACACCCGTCTTCTCTTTCTATGGTGGCCATCTTGGAAAAGGATTTGTTTTCTTCAGCCGGGTACCACGGTTTACTGCTGTAAAATCTCAATTGCCATTTTTTGGGGAGGAATGGGGGTTAATGATCAGAGACGTCATTATGCACTCTTGCTTCTATTGTGCTGCAAACTTGCCCTGTGCAGTTCTGCGCCAGAGATTTTGCGGTTAGTTCCTACAAGAATATACAATATACTTCCGCACTGTTAACCTGGCACACATGTTATTGTGAAGTGTGAGCTTTCGAACACGCCCCCATGCTATGCGCCAGCATATGATGATGTGGAATTGTTCGTAAGGTTATCAATGACATTTCTGATGTCATCTTTGATGTTCTGGGTGTTAGTATTAGCAATGCACATAGGTGGAGCGAGTTATGGTTGTTTAGGGTCCCATATTTGGGGATTGTCAATTGTTTTTCGGTGTTACTGTGAACTATAACGACCCAGTAACAAACTTTTTTCACTATATATATATATATATATATATATATATATATATATATATATATATATAACACATTCCCATACAGATGTCGGTGTGGGCAAAGTTGGAACAAATAGTACCTTAAGCCAATGTAGTAGAAAGCACAGTGAAGTAACACCACTTGTGTTGGATTAAAATACAGTGAATTCAAGAAAAGGCCTGGTGAAAGGAACACCTCAGTCAGTGAACAATGGGAGGCAAGAACAGTTTATATATTTGATTGGATACAGACTGATCTCTACTTTTAGCTTCTTAGGTAGGGATACCCTCTTAGGATGGGGGAGAGAAAGGCTTTCATCCAACCCTTTTTGTTTAATAAGGATGTCTGATGTTGCAAACATTACAACTTTGTTTCCACCTGTCATTTCTGACCCTGCACACCTGATTGAGTCCCAAGCACTTTGGTACTCCCTCTTGGTGGGTCAGAAAAATCCCTCCCCTTTCCCTGGCCTCCGGTTTCACATAGCCTGGTAGTTACTTCCTTCTCCAGGCCCTTTTGGATCTTACTGCCAGTCCGAGCTACCAAAAGAATTACCCCTTTCCTTCTCCTTGTACCACAACCAGGGGGAATGACTCTTCCCCTGGCCTTCTTTCCATCAGGCATTGCACCTACAACACCCAATTCTGGTTTTACCTCTTCTTTGACTTGGTTCACTTCAGGAAGATGACTCTTATTTATATCTTGCTCTCTACCGTTGGGGTCCTCAACTTTTTTCGAATGGTTAGTGGTTTTGGGGCTACCACCAACATGAAGAAGACATCCTCGGATGCAATAGTCACACTTTCTCACATTGGGGTCTTTGACCCTTCTCTGTTGGTCAGTGGTTTTGGTACTATCATTGACACGTGGAAGATTTCCTCTAATGTAAATTTCACTTGTACCTTCTTTCAAGTTAGGGGACTTATGCCTGCCAGTTTCTCCATGTGCCATTAATCGGTTGACAAGACCCTCCCGCGCCCACTCTCTCCCGTACTTTCTGGGATCTTCCCGCTGGGTTCCGGGCCCTCCTGGGGTCTTCACTTGCCTTTCCTTGGTCTTCGGTTGCTTCCAACGGCTTCTGGTCTCCTGCGATGGCTTTGCACCCTTTGGCTCCTTGCAGTATCGGTACCTTTTACAGAATGTGTGGTCCACCTCCTCCTGGAAGCCATGCTACTGCCTCGCCAGCTTCTTGCAGGGTGGTGTCGGACCTGCTAGAGATGCGTCTCCTCCTCCGACGGCGTCCTGGTCTCTAGCCCTTTGAATCGCCTGCGCCGAACAGCTTCCACTAACGCTTTTGATCCAGTGACGGCTTAACATGGTGTCAAGTCCCTCTTTGGCTTTTAAAGTCTGTACAGATAGGGTTTCTTTCTGGAAAGCTAGAACGCTTCTCTGATTTCATGGGAGTGTTCTTCCTACAGCTGTGCATCCTCTTTGGGTCGGTACTTGCCTCCCAGGTAGTCGTCTTCGTCTCAGTACTGGAGTCGGTCAATGGTATAATGTCAAAATAGCATATGGAAGTGCTGGCAAGTGGAGGTTGGTTAAAAGATGGTAAAGGGCTTGGGAAGGTTAGGTTGGGGGTGTTGTACCTAATTCAGCCCAGGTGTTCATCCTTCTCCTCAAGGAGGGTGGTGTGGGGTGGGGGATACCTCTCCATGAGATCCTCCCGCAATATATCACCCCCACTATCGGGTAGCAGCCTCGCCTCCCTGGCCTCATGGAAAGGGGCTCCGCCTAAGGAAGAAGTGATGACATCCAATGAATAGTCACACTTTGCTACTCTAGTTACAGTGCATAGATTAGATCCTCGAATACACAGAATACAGAGGTGTTTTTATGGAAATGTATTTGTTTTGGGGTAACTGGAATGGTGAATTCCGGGATAAGGTGGTTCAGGGAACAAATGACAGTCCGGTCCCTTTTCATGCTCCATTTGAGTGATCATTTGGAAGAAAGGAGCAACGTTTTACAGATGTGCTCTATAGAGTTGGAAATCGGGTAGGCCCCTGATGTTAAGATTGCCATGTATAGAGGTCTTGAAGGTCTGGCCATCTGTAGAGATGGCTGTTTCTTAGTCTGCGAGTGAGAGTAGGTGCAATATTGATAATGCTTAACTTGTGAATGCCTCCCTCTAGAGGAAGGCATATTCTTTTGGCGTATTAGATTCAATGTGTCCAGGGATATTCTTCCCTTCTCCCTAAAGGGGAGTGAAGGTGAGCTCACTCCGCAACACTATCCCCAGGGGTTGAGGCAAGTGGGAGCTCACCAGGAGAGACCCCCACCCCTGTCAACCCCGTCAGTGACAAAGACTTGCGTTCCTGTGAGGAACTCCCTAAGCCATTCACTTTAATGGCATATCTGGCACAATCGGAAATAAAGAACAGTATGAAATGCAGATATTTGCCTGAAGACCAAGCCACAATATGTCACATTGAACAAGAAAGAGGATCTGTTTCTTTGAGGAGAAATCTCCATTTAACTGAGACAAGTAGACTTGGAAAATGGAACACGCCGAGGAGAGGCAAAGCCGAGAGTGAGCATAAGCCGGGCAAGCCCCCTACAACTGAGAGAAGTGGATCCAAGGAGAGCCTCGGAGTGTCCTTCTGATCTGCCACAGTCTGTATGAATACCAGAAGGTCCGTATGGTGAATTGGCATACGTTAAAACATACACACATCACTTAATTTCTTACTTGCCATTAGTCAATTATCACTAGCCAGTGACTAGTGGTGAGGCAAGTTTGGAACCTTAAGTATACGTTTTGTAGGATACATTATTTTTTACCCATCTTTTTAAACTGCAGATTAATTGGTTTCTGGTTTAGTTTTGCGGTTTTGGGAATTGTTTTGAATTGGACATTGAAATATGCTTTAAATGAGATCCTTTCTTTGACCTATGTCGAATTGTAACTAGTTTCAGCAAGCGTTCAATTGAGTGATCCCTGGGTTCAGATTTTATTTATTTTTTATTTGTTTTTTTCCAATGTATTGTTTTGTAAGCATCTCACTATTGGCAATGTTTTTTAAACAAAAAAGGATGGATTGCTAACTTATTTGATTTTTAATTTTTTTAAATATAGATTTCAGAAGCATTACATGGAAGGGGCCTGCTTTTGCTGCACTACATAGAGGAAGACCCCCTGAAATGCCGATTAATTATGGCTTGCCACCAAACGTTGGTATGTAAGAAGAATCTGATCATTTTACATAACAAAACGAAGATGTTTTTCTGGTTCTTGCAGTGCCTTCACAGCAGATGTGATCAGTGTAGTCTGATTATTATTGTAAGATCGGAAATGAGACTGTGACTGGTGGGGGAGTGGGGATAGACTCCATGTATGTTTTAGGTGTTGCAGTGAAAAGATTTCTTCATGCACAGTCTTTTTGCCCTTCGACCAGCTATCTTCCATAGAGAGAAATAAAACATGAGCTAGTGTTGCGAGTTGAAGTGTGTTTCTACTTTGAGCTGTGTGTGATATATTATCCAATTAATAATCATCAATGCTGTGATTTAATCTTATTTTTGCATGTGACCAATTCTTGTTTTGCTGTACTGAACATGTCTTGTGAGCACTTTTTTTGTTGTGTTCAATATGTAAAGATTTAAATTGGAGAAAATGTAATGTTTTGATCCAATCTTATAATGGCGTTTATGGCTTGTGTCCACAGGTAGTACGTACCTCTAGTAGCCTGTGCAGTTGAGAATTACTTCAGTGTGTTATTTTGCCCCTACTTCCCCTAATATTTCTGTATTGTTTAATCTTTTATAACGCGCTTAATACCGGAGATAACCGTTGGACTGGGGTTCAAACATGTGTTGCTCTGGGTTGTCTTGCTTCCAAGACAAACACGTTGCCCAGATTTATCCTTCCCTTCCAACTTACAGGTACAAATTGTACAAAAATGTTTTTAGGTCGGTGAGCGGGTTCTTCCAAGCTTCCCAAATGTTGGCTGTTCTGTGGAAAGCATCTTCTAGAGTTTGAGAGTCTGCTTAGATTCAGATGTTTTGCATAGACTGTTATCGAGTGGTTGGCCCATAATATAAAGTTTCTTTTTTTGAAGTTGAAAAAAGGGGCTTTGACAGGGGCGTTCCTGTCCCACGATCCCCATCCTTCGTGTACAGGTACCCATGATCCCTCACACTCCGCCCTCGGATTGTTTTTCCCCACCATCATTTGGCAACAAACCTTATTATGGAGAGGAAAACATTCTACGTCGTCCCACACGGATCGCTGACTTTGACACTGAAGTGGAGTCGGATGAAAGACTTCTTCGACCCGACAGCGACACAAAGCGTATAGTAGAGAGTGGGGTTGGGGGGCATAAAGGAGCTTGACACTCTAGAAAGGGGAAGGAATGGTTAGAATTTCACAGTTGACAAGGTATATCCCTTATTTGAAAACTGCTAGATTACAAAAGAAGGGGAGAATCCTATGTTGTTTTCTCAAGTGTTCCCATCACTTACAAAATTATCCCTCCAGAACAACAATCCTGTCCCTCATATCCATCACTATCCCTAGTTTGCGGTGGTGTGCTGCCTCTGCAATAGGGATAGACCAGAGAGAAACACCATTATTAAAAATGTGTTAAAAGGGCACACATAAAGCCCCAAACATTCGGAATGACAACACTACAGGAAATCATCCAACTCAAAACAAAAAAAATGCATATTCATCCCCACATTGGGTATGAAAGATGCTTACTTTCATATTTCAATGCTCCCTGTTCACAGAAATTAACTAACATTCAAGGGAGGAAAGGACCAATACCAGTTTCAGGTACTACCTTTTGGAATAGTATCGGCATATCGCGTATTCACAAAAGTGCTTGCGGTAGTAGCGGCTCACCTATGCAGGGAAAACGTCCCTTTCAAATGGATTATGTCCTCCCACGAATTCCTCATGTTATGATTATCTCTCCAGCTTCAGCTGCTTTGTAACATTTGTTGTGTGCAGTCGAGTCGATGTCCCTCGAGGGCCTCCGTTCGATGTCGTCATCCGTATAAGTAGCTCATTCGTATAAGTAGCGCACACTGTGCCCGTTGACTTCAGTTTGGTTTTTCTGAGTTAACGCTTTGAGGGAATTACGGCGCGCTTCAGTGAAATAGTGATTTTCGTTTGAAAACATTTCTTTTTCGTCGACACCATCGACGCACAAGTCGGGCTTTAAGAAGTGCCAAAACTGTGGTTTGAAGATGTCGATCACCGACGCCCACCGCATATTTCTGTGGTGTCTGGGTTCTGGGCACTGTACCTCCAACTGTGGCTCCTGTCAGTCGATGACCGAGAATGCTCTCGGGGAGAGTAATGTAAATTGGCAGTGGGGAGGTTACCTTCGAAGTCTGTCATGATGCCTACCCCCAAGGAGCCAGATCGGATCCAGCGTCCCCAGAAGCAGACATCATGTTCTCGAGGGGGGGGGGTCCAGCGGCCCCTGGTAGGGGCCCTGTGGACTCAGTCCTGGCGCCTTTGGCGCCAGGCTCATATTGGACATCAGTCCTGGCGCCATAGGCGCCAGGCTCATAACAAGTGAACTTATGTAAAGAATGATTTTGTGTAAACTTACCTGATGCAGACCATGCTGCAACATCCAGGCCTCCTTGAGGCCTGAATGGGACTACTTTACCTTTGGGACTATTTTGCCACTCGGGCGTGGTCAGGGAAGGATACATACCTGGTTGGGGAAGGATACATACCTGAAACTTCTTTGGAGGCTATTTAAACCACGCCCAGACAGCAGCTCACGCTTTGCGTTGTTCTGCTCCTAGCAGCTGGACGCTCACCGTGTCAGCTCCTGCATCCCGGCTCCAGCCACGCCCGATTAGATCCTGGAACACCTAGAAGGAGAGGAGAGAAGGTGAGAACAAGAACATTGCCAGTTGCTTACCTGTGTCCGGAGTCGTCACGCCGGCTACCTGAAGAAGAAGAAGAAGAAGAAGAAGAGTTTATTTCACTCACCTGTCCACGAAACATCTTCATTGCGACCCTCTGCATGGCCCACCGCATACCTGCACCTAGGGGAAGAAGAAAGAGAAAAGGTGAGCAGCAGGATCGTTATGATGAAACCTGGGATCCATCTTTAATACTTACCTGTCTGTACTAGGCGGGTCCTGTCAGCATCTCGGGTCGGCGCTGCTTCTTGGGCAGTTACTGTACCCCGGCCCCTAAGGGGAAAAAAGACAAAGCATTACTGGATGTATTTAAAAGACATTTTCAAGGAATCATCTTACCTCTTATCCACCCGAGTTATTTCCGGCGATTCCATTCTTCACTCCTAAAACTCCCGCAGTTTCTGTAATAAGGAACGGACTTCAGATTTCGAAGACAGATGAAAGGGAGATCATTTTCTTGAACTTTTACGAACTACATACTCGCGGCGCTTGCCTGGAAAGTCAGGTGAACTTGAACCTCACGTTTCCAGCTAACCAGTGAAGTAACTGGATATACACGCACCCCTGCACCAGAAGCAGGATGGAGAGTTCATCCTTTCAAAACCTAAGGTGAGACTTGGCGGGGGGAATTTAAGGAGGTGGCCAACGGAGAGTGAACTGGGAGGTGGGAAGCCAAAGCGTCACTCCGTAGATAGCTAACCCCCTTTCTCCATCTGCAGAAGGATTCTCCTGCGGATTAGACGAGCAAGATTTGGGGGTCCTGTCCAGTCGGTCTTCTGAGTTCTGCGCATCACCCTAGAAAAGGCCACAGCAACCCAGACCAGATCACCGTCTCCGTGGGAGTCAGGTGAGCGTTACAAAGTCGTCACAAAAGACTGATGATTCGAGGGATTCTTCCTGGCATAAAAAAATCAGCTGTCTCAATCAAGAAGTCTATCGGCCATTCTTTGTCTTCGGAGAAGGCCAAGAAGAGGCATCATAGGTCCCCTTCGACCTCCAGTCATTCCTCTACAGAGGTAATCGGGGTGTTCTACGAAATCGGATTCCCCTGCTAAATGGGACACATTTCGTAGTGAAATGCTTCGAATCTTCTAGAACGTGGCCTCGACCCCCTCCGCCCCTCTAAGGACAAGCAGAAGAGCCATGCCCCAGTCGCTCCGCATAAGGACGACAAAGGGAAGTCAAAGACTAAATCTTCGAAGCCGAGCTTGAAGCCGGTTTTACATAGAGAAATGTATTGATCTGACAAGAGATCAGGCTTCGACAAGTCAGGAACGAAGCCTAGGGTTCTGTCGAAGCACAAGAAGTCGACAACTTCCACACCTTTGCCGACTCCGTCAGCGTCGGAGCTGTCGACGCTGAAACCATAGTTGAAGCCGTCGTCAACTACTTCGACATTGTTGAAGTCTGTAGTGGTACAGGAAAAGGTCTACAAACGTTGACCTAAAAGGACTATTTTAGTCTGTCATCCATATATGAGGATGAACCGCCTTTTGATGACAATACACCACCTTTTGGACTACAGTGTGGCACTCCTAATGTGCCAGAGGAACTAATATCCGAGTCCATTCTAAGAGATTTGTACAATAACCTTCAATCAGCCAGTGGATTGGATACCTCGCCAGAGTTAGTTTGGCAAACCAGACCCAACTGAGCATGCTGACTCATCGAAAAGAAAACCAGAAAGGTTATCACATTTTTAGAATGGAGTAGGCCTACTCCATCTTTTGAGCAGGATGACATGACGGACATCTTGGACCAGGGTCCTCAGAAAGACCCAATTTTTTTCACTTTCACATGGCATTACAGAAATGGGTCTCGGCACATTGGGAGACACCAGAAACTGCAGTTGCAGTAAATAAAAACTTTGCTAGGAAGTACAGGCCAACCAGCAGTGATACCAAGTATCTCACTAAGCATCCCACTCCAGAGAATATGTTGGTTCAGGCTGCGCCATCTACCAAGCAGTCAGCCTACCCACCCATCCTTCCTTCCTGACCGGGATGATAAGAGAATGGATGCCTGGGCAAGAAAAGTTTTCACTGCGGGTAGTACGGCATTGAAGTCGTCAAATGAGACTTGCACATATCTAGATTCACGTTTTACCTTGTGGGACTGTGTTGCTATGGCGGCTGACCACATACGAGAAGGAGAGGAAAGAGACGGCTTTCTGGCAATCAAGGATGGTGAGGAGGCAATGGGTGAGAAGTCTCCAGTAAGGTTTGGATACTGCAGACAGCATCAGCAGATCCATGGCGGCTAGCACAGTGTTCGGCAGATTTGCGTGGTTGCGGTAGTCCGGGTTTGCACCAGATGTGCAAGCTAGGCTACTCAACATGCCCTGTGACGGCTCAAGGCTATTTGACAGCAAGGCGGATGAGAGTTTGGAAAAGCTGCAGACCTCAAAGGTGGCGGCTAAATCCCTTAGCGGCGCCATTAGACAGCCTCAACACCCCTATTCAGGTTCATCTTCCTGGAGTGGTAAGTCCTCTCGATTCAACTCATTTGGAAGAGGAAGAGGACAAGCAGGTCAAAGAGGTCAGAGAAGATGTCCTCATGGTGGATGAGGGAGAGGTGTTAAGTCAGCCCAAGCAGCGGCAGCCTTCCCTTCAGCCGGTGCTTCAGCCGCCTCTAAACCACTCTGAGGACTTGACTCACTAGACCCCGGTGGAAGGCAGACTTACTCGGCATCTGAACGAATGGCAGGGCATTACTTCAGATGCTTGGGCACTGGAAACTTTGGCCAAAGGTTACAGCTTCGTTTTAAAAAAAAAAGGCCTCTGGATCATCCACCGGGGTACAAATTTCAAAATTCCGAATCCGCTCCTTGTGCAGGAAATAATGACCCTGCTAGAGAAAGGTGCAATAGAACATGTACCTGTAGCGGAAAGGAACAAGGGTTGGTATTCCCCATACATTCTGATCCCCAAAAAGGACGGAGGATTGAGACCCATCTTGGACCTAAGAAACTTGAACAAGCTCCTCAGGAAGGACACGTTCAAGATGGTTACCCTTTCTCCGATCTCTCAGGCTCTCAAACTACAAGGCTGGTTGGTATCATTGGACCCTCTGGATGCTTACTTTCATGTGCCGGTCCATCTCGAGCACAAAGTACCGGAGGTTCGCCTTTAGCGGTTCTCCTTATCAATTTTGAGTTCTCCCATTCAGCCTGACCACTGCCCGAGGGTTTTAACCAAGTTGGTGGCAGTGAGTCTCAAGAGTGGGGGTGGGGGAGGTATTCACGTCTACCCCTACCTAGACCCCTACATAGATGACTGGCTGATCAGGGCTCGTTGACCCGAGCAGGCCTGGGAACATCTCGGCGTAACCTGCCACTCTTCACAAACTGGGATTCTCCCTCAATTACATGAAGTCCACTTGATACCATACCAAAGACTCCAATTTATTGTCACAGTCCTAGATACTTTCGCAGGGAAAGTCTTGCCACCCGAGGTGAGAGCCCAACACATTCTGCAGATGAGTACCAAATTCCAGAATGCCCAGTATTTTCCGGCCTTAGATTTTCTGAGGTTGCTCGGTCTCACGGCATCCTGCATTTTCCTGGTGCCAGAGACTCGTCTGAGAAGGAGATCACTCCAATGGGCTCTCAACACTGGTCCCAGTTCTCAGGTAGAATGTCAGACCACCTGCAAGTTCCGAACAGAGTTGCTCTGGAACTTCGGTGGTGAGCTTGCAAAGACCACATTCTGAAGGAGAAGCTTTTTGACAGCCGTGGCCGGAGATGACAGTAGTGACGGACGCCTCACTCACAGGGTGGGGAGCCCACACCAGCGATCTGACAATCGGCGGTCGTTGATCTCTATCGGA
This sequence comes from Ambystoma mexicanum, assembly GCF_040938575.1. Lineage (NCBI taxonomy): Eukaryota > Metazoa > Chordata > Amphibia > Caudata > Ambystomatidae > Ambystoma > Ambystoma mexicanum. Next base: position 201,739,267 of record NC_090939.1, read on the forward strand.
GTCCAAACTCCCTATCAACCTTTTGGAGCCGAGGGCAGTCAGACTAGTGCTGCAGGCCTTCCTGCCGTCTGTATGGGGAAAGAATGTCCGGATAATGACAGACAACACAGTGGCCATGTACTACCTAAACAAGAGAGGTGGTGTTGGGTCACTACCACTGTGCAGAGAAGCAATGCAGCTCTGGTTCTGGGTGATACAAAAAGGAATCTCTATTAGAAGTTCCCCTAGTTGGAGAGTAGAACACAGCGGCGGACGCTCTGAGCAGTCAGAGCAGAGTCTCCCCCGAGTGGGAACTAGCTCAGGAAGTCCTTCAAGAGATCTTCACCCTTTGGGGAACCCCTCAAGTGGATCTGTTTGCGACCAGTGTCAACCGGAAGTGCAAACTGTTTTGCTCAGGAGAATTTCCTCCAAGTGGAGCTCTAGCGGACGCGTTCGTGGTGGACTGGGAGTTTACCCTCCTGTACGCGTTCCTTCCAGTCCCTGTCATTCCTCATGTGATCAGGAGGTTGAGAAAATTGAGGAAACCCATGGTCCTCGTTGCCTCGGATTGGGCCAGGAGGGCGTGGTATCCGGACCTTCTGGATATGTCTGTCTGCCCTCCAATACGTCTTCCATAAACAGAGTATCTTCTTGTGAGAAAAAGTCGGGTTCTCCATCCAGAGGTCAAGACACTTGGCCTTCACGCTTGGTTTCTGAAAGGCTGAGATACAAGGATTGGGACCTCCCGGGTGACGTAATGGAGATTTTGCTTTCGGCCAGAAAGCCAGCAACGAAATCTTTGTACCGTTGGAACAAGTTCAGCAACTGGTGCAGTGATAAGAATGTGGATCCCTTTCTATGTGAGACACCTATAATACTTTCCTTTCAGTTACATTTGGCCAATCTGGGGCTCCAGATTGGAACAATTAGGGGTTCCTAGCGGTGCTTTCCATTTTCAAGCACTCTTCAGAGGAGGATTCATATTTTCAATTCTTGAAAGGCCTTACTAATGTACATCCACCAGTCCCATTCAGTGTCCCTTTATGGGACCTCAATCCAAAGGTTTTCATTTATTTATTTTTATTGAATTTTTTTAAAGACATAAAAAGGGGCATTACAAAATAGTCATCGAAAAACAGATCTAGTGACTTATGTACTTGTGAAACAACCCCCCCCGCCCAAGTAAATAAACACTTACTTTATTCAAAGTAACTTTTTCTCCCTTCCACCCTCCACCCCCAATAAATACGCTGGCACGGGTTGTTCGGACACTGTCTTCTGGGTCATTATGTATGCCTTTTTTTCCACGCAAAGCAGATTGGAGTATTTTCCTCAGGGGGAGGGTAAAACTTTTCAATTTCGCTTCACAGTTTACCGATTAGTTCCCGTCATATATTTACACACAGTCTGCCCACAACATGTCACATTGGGTTGATTTTCCATGCAAGGATGCAGTGATTATTTTCCATGACACATATGTTAGATGCTACATTTATCCAATCGGCCCTGCCTGGAGGTAGTTCGGACTTCCATTTAATGATTAAAATTTCACGGGCTGCTAACAAAAGATGGGCTGCTAGTCCCTTCATTTTCTCCCTTTCGTCCTCGCTTTGTTCGAATCCAAAGCGAACCAATCGGGGATCTGGAGTTCTCGGGGTTCCGTCAGGGTCTTTAATCCGCCCCAGGACTTCGTTCCAGTAGACCCTAATTCTGGGACAGGCCCACCACATGTGCCAGTAGTCAGCTATTTCGCCACACTTATGCCAACATAGTGGGCTTTGTGACTGGAACATTCTAGAGAGTCAAAGTGTCGTATTGCCACCTGTGTAGTAATTTGATCCCATGCAGTTTATATTGGCTAGCTATAGAGACTTGAGGTGCAGCTCTGCACATCCTTGCCCACGTGCTCGAGTCAATCTCTTCCCCAAGATCCCTTTCCCACCTGTTCTTCAAGTGCAACATGGAACCCGTCCCTGCTTCAACCAATTCTCTATACATGGCGGATATCGGGCCTTTCATTTCTGTTCTGTGTTCAGCAGTTTCTCAAAGGGGTTGAGTTCTCTATCCACTTTATCTTTCCATTCGACCCTTGACATAGCTCCCTTAATCTGCAGGAAGTTGAAGACAGGGAGGGGGCCTAGTCGTAGGTTCTCTCCTAGTTCCACAATTGTTGCAAAAACCCCATTCTTCCAGAGCTGGCCCGCCCTCTCCAGCCCCGCTTTGAACCAGGATTGGTATCTGTCTAAGTTGGGAATATTCTCTCGAATGCCTGGCGCCCATAGATGACTCAAGGGGGCGGGCCATGAGGTTATTCCCTGCATATCCTGTCTCTTCCTCCATATTTCCCAGATAGTACCTATTATCTGGTGATCTCTAATTTGTTTCTTGGGACCCATAACCACTCGGAGACCGTTGCCGGGGATACGTAATGATTGTCCATCTCGACCCATTGAGGGCCCTTGCAGTTCTGTAGGTGGGGGAATAAAAATTTCAGAGCGGAAGATTCCAAGATGGCCACGTAGGGAGGCAGACTTTGCGCCCCGAGCTCCCGATCTTGTAACGGCAACTCTTATGCCCGCCCCACTTGCGGCGATACAGCACTTAACCCGGGAGAACCGCCCTGGAGACAGGACAGCGACGCCTTGCGGGTGGCACTCCAGTGGCGGCGGTCAGGTCCTCAGCCGGCGGCTGGTGGAGGTGGAGAGACCCGCCGGACCCCGAGGCGGGGTGGATGGGCTCCTGCGGCGGGCCCGGCAAATAGCTGATGGGCTCTGACAGAGGCGGGGGGTGCACGGCCCCCACTCGGATCCCGGCGGACAGCGGAGGAGGATTCGCCAGAGGAGGTACGGGGGCAGCCTGAGGCCCGAGGGGAGGTGCGCTATCTTGAGCGCTGCCCGCGGCGGGCGGGGAGGAGAGCGATTCCCCCACGGCCCCTGGAACACCTGTGAAGCCCCCCCCCCTGGAAGGGCCGTGGTGAAGGGAACATCGGTAAACCCGGGGCCGCAGATCTATCTGCAGTAGCTTTGGCAGAGGACCGAGTGGCCCCAGTCTGCAGCGCCGACCCCCGGAGGCTGGTGGGGCCAAGAGAAGAAAGAAGGATTCGGGGGCCCCCAAGGGGGGCCCCGGAGGATTGCATTGAGCCCAGGCTTGGGCGCTGAATCTTGATATTGAGAGTATACACGGGACCGGGCCCCGGCTGGCGCCAAAGTCCGCGCAGCTTGGTGTGTCCAGGCCGGCTCGGCGGCGGCAGCACCCCCCCTTTGGAGAAGCACCGGAGGAGGATCAGAGTCCTGCAGCATCGATCAAGCCTACGGCCAGGTGGCCCCACTGGCCCCTGGGATAGGACCCTGGTGTCCTAGTCATCTGTTTCGCATCTCTGACCGGCACTGAGATGTCCAGAAATAAGGGGAAAGAGAACCCACCCCAGGGAAAAGGCCCCAGGAAACCAACTGAGGGCCCCCTCACAAAACTTTGGCTAAAAGACCCGGAGATGACATCCGCCCAGGAAATAGCCACATCCACGGAGGAAAATGTTCCCTGGGTCGCCCACGGAGGCCGTGACAGACCGGTAACTCAGGCTATGCGAACGCATTTCATGACAGACCTGGTGGAGTAGATCACAACAGCGGGCCAGCTACAGATGGACAAGCTCCGTGAAGACCTGGCAGAAGGCCTTAGAGAAATAAAAAGATATTAACAAAGTTGAAGAGAGGGTGGATATATTACTGAGCGTGCCATCCAATAGCTGACATAGGACGCGAGGAAAGTGGACATTGTCCTAGAAACTCTTGCGACAGCCACTCAGAACCTGGTGCTACAAGCGGAAGATCTGGAGAACAAGTCTAGGTCGAATATTAGGGTTAAATCCCTTCCAGTGAGCATCATTGACCAGGAGCTATCCCCAACTTTGAAGGAGATCTTTGGCGACCTGCTGGACTCTGACCTAGTCACAGACATGCAGTTTGACAGTCCATCGGGTGGGCCCACGCAGTCCGGTACCAGGTTCTCGTCCACGTGATGTGCTAGTGGCGTTCCACAATTATGCGCTAAAGGAGAAGATCTTGGAAAAAGCGACAAGGCCCACGCGCATCACTGACAATGGTCACGAAATTGCTCTGTACCAAGACCTTGCACGGATTATGCTAATTAAAAGGAGGATGGGCCAAGTCCTGTCCTTTCTACGCTCGCAGCAAATTTGGTACAGATGGGCCCACCCGTTTGGTCTGTCCTTCACTTGGCAGGGATCCCAACATAAAATCACGACCTGTGACCAGGGTCTGGCTTTGCTTGGTCTGGAGGAGCGGTCGCTGTCCCTCTCGGCGCCGCAGGAGGCACAGTCTACGCTAGTCTACCGAGCGTAGACCTTGGGATTGGTCCGCTGATAAACACAAGAGGGGAAAGAAAAAAACCATGGGCCTGGTTCCCAGGAGAGACATTAGCACTGGCACAGCGAAGGGTCCTTCGGGTGAGGCGAGTCCCCCCCCACGGGCACATAGGCCCCTTAAAAGCTATGTGGCCACCAAAGTTGAGTCCGGGGAGGGCGTCTGTCTAAGCTTTTCGGTAACAATTGGCGGGGCAGTATAATTGTGGTGTTTGAGCACGAGGGAGGAGGGGTGGGTACTTGGAATGGGATTGGGTAATCCCGCGTGGGAAGTTTACAGGTGTGTTATTGAGTTCGGTTCTCGGGGAATCGTTACAACTGGGGCTTGGTGCTAGCCGGACTCGCCTGGTTTGTGGGGGCGGGGGGGGGGAGTGGAGAGGGTGGATGCCGGGGTCGGGTATTGGGAGCCCGTCTTGTGTCCTAAGGTGGAAGAGTTCTTTCGGGTGGTAAACGATGGAGTACTTCGGAGCTCCGAGCCGGGCAGTGAGATTTCGCCAAACTTGCGATATGACTAGCGCTGACTTTTTGAAGTGCCTTTCGCTAAATGTGAATGGCCTTAAGTCCCAGGTTAAAAGGATGAAGGTGGAGAGGTTTCTTAAGCGCGAACAACCCCACGTATTGGCCCTTCAGGAGACCCATAGGATTACAGTACGGGGCTATTCTCGACTATTCCAGGCCACACAACCACATAAGAAGGGGGGGTATTAATAGCCCTGAGGAATGGGCTTGATCTCCCCATCAGCGCCATGCAAAAAGACAACCACGGTAGATATCTTGGGCTGATTCTTGAGGGGAAGGTGGACACTATCACGATAGCGACCCTATATGCTCTCAGCCAAGCTCAGGATGCCTTCATACAAAATATTCTTGTCTGCCCTGGGAAATTTGCCAGGGCTAATAGCCTCCTGTTGGGAGACTTTAATTTAGCATGGGACCCTTCTAAAGATAGGAGCGCCATCTCCGGGGAACCACAGGCGGGACCATAGGAAGACTTGGTACAGAAAATGCGTGATTTGGCCCTGGTCGATGTTTGGCGGGAACTTTATGGGGATGCTGTGGGTTTCACCTTTTACTCGCATGCGCACAGGTCGCATTCAAGGATAGATTGTCTGGATTTCAAAACCATTGATGGGAAGAGCTCTGCCGCTAGAGATAGGGGCTATTGCCCTTGGAGACCATGCCCCACTCACCTTTAAACTCTCTACTCCGAGAGGCCCTGTGGGTATTTGGAAATGGAGGTATCCAGTCTCGCTATTCAGGGATCCCGCCCTGGTTAAGGAGGTTGAGGAGCAGGTAGCAGAGTATACCAGAGTAGCCATAATATATGGGAGGACACAACCCCCCAAATTTGGTGGGACGCCCTTAAAGCTACGATTAGGGGTAGGATTAAAGCCATAAAAGCAAGAAGGGAACGGGAGCTGCGCTTAGAGGAGCAACAACTTGAACTCAGACTTAAAGAAGTGATGGCTCGTATGGGGGGGTAAGCCGTCGGCTGCCGTTAGAAGGGAATTTAGAGCAGTGAGGGGGTCAGCTTAACCTACTTCAGACCAGAGCTGCAGAACGCACACTCCTCAAGCTGCGTCAAAAGTTTTTATATTAAGGGCAACAAGGCTAACCATTTGCTAGCCAGAAAGCTACGGAAGGAGTCGGGGGGATACAACAATCCTAAAAATAAAAGGCGAGGGAGGAGCCCTTCTTACTAGGAACTCGGATATAGAGGGGGAATTTTGTAAGTTCTACACGGCCCTCTACAGGTCGGATGTGCCATCACGTGCGGAGCAGGAGACATACCTCCGCTTGGTGGGGTGCCGTCAGATTTCGCGAGACGATAAGGATGCGCTGGAGGTTGAGATTACCATGGATGAAGTTTGCAGAGTGATCAACAACATGCCCTCCAGCAAAGCCCTGGGTCCTGTTAGGTTCATGTCTGAATTCTACAAAACACATAAAGAGGTCCTGATCCCCATCCTCACTAAACTGTTAAATTCGATTGGCTCCACAGGGCATCTTCCCGATTCCATGAATGAAGCTAAAGTCATACTTATCCACAAAAAGGGCAAAGATCCGACTAACTGCGCATCCTACCGCCCCATTGCGTTGATTAACGTTGACTCTAAAATCCACACCAAGATTCTGGCCAATCGTCTCGAAGGGATCCTCCCCAAACTAATTCACTGGGACCAGGCGGGTTTTATAAAGGGCAGGCAAACCTCCGATAATGTCAGGCGATTGGCTCATTTAGTGGAAAAGGCTCAGAAAAAGAATCTACCGGCCTTTCTTTTGGCGATTGACGCCGAGAAGGCCTTTGATTGCGTGGAGTGGGTGTTCTTGTTTGAGGCTATGGGTAAAATGGGTTTCGGTCCGGGCTTCCTCAAGCGAGTAAAGGCAAATTACCGTAACCCTGTGATATGCTTAGCAGTAAATGGCCAAATTTCACTGCCGGTAGGTATAGAAAGGGGGACTAAGCAGGGCTGCCCATTGTCTCCGCTCCTACATGCTCTACACCTGGAGACGTTTCTGCAAACCGTGAGATTAACTGCAGATATTGAGGGAGTCCCATTTGGTGGACAGAGCCATAAGATCGCAGCCTTTGCTGATGACAGGATTTTCACACTGACCCACCCGATCACCACCTTGCTAGCAGTGACGAGAGAACTAGATAGATTCGGCCAGGTAGCAGGTTTAAAAATCAATACCCATAAATCGGAGGCTCTCCTTCTCACCTTGTCGTCCAGTGCGGTCCAAGATCTTAAAGCGTATAGCTTTCGATGGGTAGGCAACTCGCTAAAGTACCTTGGCATTCATCTGACCAGGATCCTCAGCGGCTTATACACTGCAAATTATCCCCCGCTCCTTCAGAAGGTCAAATCGAAACTGGTGGATTGGGGCCCCCTAGAGATCTCTTGGTTGGGCAGAATCAACGCTCTGCAGATGGCGATCCTCCCTCTCCTGTTGTATCATTTCTCGGCCCTCCCAGTGCGCATCCCGCTGTCCTTCTTTAGAGCCCTACAAAAGATAACAAGCCGCTTCATTTGGAAGCGACGGCGACCGAGGGTGCGGAGTCCCTTATGAAGGCTTTGGTGTCCCGTGGGGGTGTTGGGGAGCCGGACTTTAGGGTATATTACCTGGCAGCTCAGGGTCATAAGAGACTGGCAGAGGGATGATCGAGGTAAGGTGTGGAGGTCCATGGATCGAGCGGTGGTGGTAGGGGACCTAGAAGGGGTTCTGTGGATGCCAAGGCAAGACAGACCGATCAGAATGTACTGCAGCAATATCACGTCCACCATAGGGGACGCCTGGGACAAAGCTATTAAAAGGGCACATATCACTACTTTCCCCTCCCTGTATACGCCTATACATGGCAATCCGCAATTTACTCCAGCGGTCGCAGGAGACCCTTCATTTGACACCTGGTTTCAGGGAGGGTGCCGCATGATCCGGGATATGTTGGCGGATGGGGAGGTGAAACAATTTTAGCAGTGCAAGAAAGGCTTTGGCCTAGGGGAGTTGCAGAGGTATTTGTATCTCCAGATTCGGCACTGGGTCTCTCATCCATCGATCACTCAAGCGGGTACAAGACCCCTCAGTTCGAAAAGTATCTGGACACTGACCCAGGTGATAAAGGGGTTGTGTCGTCTATATACAAACTCATAAAGCAGAATGAACCCCTGAAGTCCAGGACATACATGCTCAAATGGGCGCGGGATGTAGGGGGAGACCTAGCGGAGCAGGAGTGGATTCAGATGTGGTCGCATATTGCTAAACTTACAAGATCTCTTCAGCTTCGGGAGATCTGGCTGAAACTGGTGTTGAGGTGGCACCTGACCCCACTCAGATTAAATAACATGTCCCCGGTGGTGTCTGAGTTCTGTTGGAGGGAATGTGGGGCAACGGGTTCCTGGGCTCATATATGTTGGGAGTGCCCAAAAATGGATCCCTTTTGGTCGCTAGTTCAGCAGGCTGTCACCCAATTGCTGGACTTGGAGCCTGAGGCTAATGGAGGGAGGGACTTATTGGGTCTTGATGGCATGCTTTCCTCTCTATCTAACAGAGCAGACCGCAAACTCTGTGTTAATGATGTTGGCAGCGGCTTTGGTGCTTGCCCGGGAATGGAAATCGAAAGACCCACCATAGGATCACGAATGGGTGGCGAAGCTGTGGTTGCTGCTGGCTTTGGAATGGCTCACTTATACGATGCAGGTTCTCCACAAAGTTTGGGTCAGACTGGTCCAACTTGCTAACATATCTAAAGGCAGGAGGCCGCCGGGCCTGGTGTCCCAAGGCTATGGAACTATTGGGAATAATTCCCCCTCAGGACGAATCGGACCTGTAATGCTTTGAGAAGGGCTGCGCATTAACTCATTTGAAAACCACCTGTCATAAAGTTTTGGTGTCTCACCAGTCTAACCGAGGCGCACACATTTTCGTTTCAGTTCACTTTTGTAGAAGGGCTTCCACTTGTACTCTTGGATCCGGGGAAGGGGGGAGGGGTCAGCAGGGGGTGGTTAAAAGTTGGGTGAAACTGGGTCTTTGTGTTTCTTTCTGTGTTTGTTACATGTGAAACTCTTAATAAAAATGTATGGGAAAAAAACATTCAGAGCTGAGCTGCTTCATAATATTTCTTCAGGTCTCGTAGCTCCATCCCTGCCCTATCCTTGGGCCATGTTAGTGTGTCATAGGCTACTCTCGCTCTTTAACCCTCCCATAGGAACTTCACGACTGCTCTTTTGGCCTCATCTATGAAGGTATTCGGCATTCGTATGGGGAGCATCTGGAAGGGATAGAGAAAGTGAGGGAGGCATGTCATTTTGACCGCGTTAAGTCTACCCATCCATGATATCGTAAGATTTTTCCATTTGGCTAGGTCCGCATAACACTTTCGAAGGAGGGTTGGGTAATTCGCTTCATAGTTTGGTGATGTCTCTTGTGACCTGTATACCTAAATATTTAAACTTGTCCCTTTCAACGATAAGGCCTAGAGGGGAGAGCCTAGCTACCTCTATCTGCGTGGGCTCATATAAGGGAAATAAAATTGGTTTGGCTTCATTGATTTTGAAGCCCGAGAGGGTCCCATACTCTTTAATAAGCTGGATTGCTCTGGGGATGGAGGACGAGGGATTCAAAATGTGCAAGAGTAGGTCGTTTGCATACAAAGCCACTTTATATTCTATGGCTCCTAACTGGAGTCCTTCAACCTGGGGTTCGTCTCTGTCTCTGTTTCTGGGCTAGGGGTTCTACCGAGAGTGCGAAGAGTATTGCAGAGAGGGCATCCCTGTCATGTTCCTCTACCTAGCTTGAACCAGCAGGATTATTCACCATTGACAAAGACTGAGGCCATGGGAGATATGTATACCGCTTGGATCCCTCCCCTGAATTTCGGACCTATTCTCACCTTAGAGGACTGCCTGCAGGAAGCCCCATTCCACCCTGTAGAAGGTCTTTTCGGCGTCAACCGAGAGGAGAGCTGGTTCATTCCTCATGTTTTGGGGATGCATGGATCAAGTATAAGGTCTTCCTCATTGTGTCTGCTCTTTGTCTGCTCAATATAAAGCCGACCTTATCAGTGTGTATTAGTCATGGCATGTACGTCTCCAGTCGGGCTGCCAAGATTCTGGTATACATTTTTGCATCAATGTTTAGTAGGGATATAGGGCGATATGATCCACATTGCTTAGGGTTCCGACCCTCTATGGGGATCACCAAAACTAGGGCTCCGACAAAGGAGTCTGGGGTTCTTCCTGTGTCTAAGATCTCATTAAAGAGTTCTACCATAAGCGGGAAGAGAGGAAGGATTTGTAGAATCCAGCGGTATAGCCACCTTCCCTGGGGGATTTGCCTAGGGACAGGCTCTTAACCGCGTTCTTAACTTCATCTTCCATTATCGGACACTCTAGGACACGGCTTTCGTTGTGTTATCTGTGGGATATTTACAGATGTCAGATATTGATCGGTATCTGACACTCCGGGTTGGGCTTCTGACTCATAAAATACTTGGCAAAGGCCTTGGGGATGCCTGCAGCATTTGCAGTGTGAGAGGCGTCTTGGTTTTCTATTTCCAATACTTTTTGCTCCACCCATTGGGAGCATAACCTAGCAGCCAACGGGGAGTCTGCCATGTCTCCTTTCTCGTAAAACTTCCGTCTTGGGACTTGCAATTTACGGGCTATTAGTCAGTGTTCAAGAAGGCAAAGTTCTTCCCTCTTTTTCTTTGCCTCCATAATCTTGTCTACCCTCCCAGCTTCGTCCTCGCTTCCCTGTCAAGATGACATATCTCCTTTCTGAGTCTGTTTTTGATCCTTTTCTTTCCCTTTTTCTTGCTAGCCCCCTCCCTCATCAGAACTCCTCTCCGGGTCGCTTTCCCCGCTTCCCACACTATTAGTTTGGAAACTTCCCCAGTGTTGTTGCTCTTAATATATCCGGTGATCTCAGTTTCCGTTTCTGCTTTGAAGACTGGATCTTTCCAAAGTGTTTCATTACACCGCCAACAGCCTCCTTTCCTGGGCAAAGTGTCCCTGTCAATGTCGGCCGTGACCATGTCATGATCGGATATTTACAGTAGATGTCAATGGGCTTCCACTACATGTCCATGCCCCAATGTTTATAACACAAAACAGTAGTTATTTTATTTAAAATTAGTTATTCCTGGGTCTCAATCCCTGTCGATAGCTCTCTGGCCTTGTGTTCAGATATCTCGTGTTCCCACTTGCGTGGCACAACCATCCCTAGATTGGCGCTGGTGTACCGACTGCAAGGGGGTGTAGAGATCCTTGCCCTAAGCGCTCTCACTACTTTCCTAGAACTAATGTGCACATTTCGTGGGGGTCAGTTCTCAACTTTATTTTTACCGCCCCCAGTCTGTGTCTTATAAAAACTATTGAGGCCAAAAATTGGCCGACTACAACTTGCAAATAATTGTTGTAATCTATCAGTAAATATACTTTTATTGTAGGTTAAAGTTAAAATGATGTGCAATTACTCGAGCCTTATCTTCACATGTATGTAGGGTCTCGGAGTTGGGGTCATCAGCCTATGAACTCTCGGGGTTTGTCAACCGGTTTCAGCGGAGCTGATAACTAGCTGCCTTCTTCAGGACGGAATCATGCATTCTCAATGACACTATGATTTCTTCACAGGTCTTCACATCGTGGAGGGTTGGAGAGTTTTCTCGGGGTTTCCCACGGGCAATACAGCTTGTGTCCTGGTCCCTATTGTCGCACTGGATTCTTTCTAATGATGTTAGTGGCTTTGTCGGTTTCACTTCGTGGCTTCCTGCCTGGATAGCCTGCTGGGTGTGTATCCCCTCCTGTCAGGTTATATTGTTTCTTTTCCTGAGTGCTGGCGTCTTAGTTGCATCAGGTCCTCTTTCTGCTCCGATGTATAAGGGAGCTTGATTCTGATGTATGTTCTCCCTCAAACAAGCAACGAACCGTCTGCCATTAGTCAGCGGTCATGATCGGACCAGGTGATGGGGACGATATCTGACCTTTTTTGTAGCATTATGCATTTCTTCTGACAGGTATATGTAATCAATCCTGGTAAAGGTGTTATGCGGGGCGGAGTAGAAGGTGTACCCCTGATCTCTGGGGTGGTGATTCCGCCATATAACTCTCAGCCTGTATATATCAAGCATATTTGCGACATCATTGCGCACCCCCTACAGTGGCTTCCCACGTCTGTTTTTACCGCTGTCCTGTCCAGATTTGGGTCCGCCAACAGATTAAAGTCACCCTCAAGTATGATGTGTCCAGTGGCGTGTCTCCAGCGAGTGTGAGGTTTACCTTTCCTACAATGCCTGCAACAAGTAGGGCTCGCCCTTCCACATCCTCCCATGGGTGAAGCTCAGCCCCTTTCTGATGAGTATCCTGATTCCTCCCCTTCTCAATGGGCCGGATCCCCAGAGTTCTATCCCTGTTCGTGTCCCCAGGAGTTTCCGTTCTTCTCCCTTAGCATATTTTGTTTCCTGAAGAAAGAGAATATCCAGTTTGCCCCTGCGGTATGTTCGATGTACTAAGGACCTCTTTGTAAGGGAATGAAGGCCTTTGACATTTAGTGTACCCACCCTGAGGTGGTCTCCTACCCTTTGTTCCACATCAGCCGCCATTCGTCATTGTTTTTTAGAGGACCCATCAGCCACAAATGACACCTTCTTGAGATGTCGGTCAACCATGTGTGTGCCTTTTTGATTGATATTTTATTTCTATCGCGCTCGTACACAAGTGTTAAAGAGCGCGACAAGGCAAGGGAGGGGAGCGGGGGAGAACAAAACGACGATCTTACTAGGCCCAGTGACAGTGAAAACGCGCGTGCATGGGAGAGGAGGGAGGGGAAAAGTGCATGGAAGGGGGAGAAGTGGAAAGTGCGAAGCAGAGGAGAAACAGATAAATAACAATAAATCAATAATGGCAACAAACAGTGGCAGTGCAGCCAGCAATTTGCAAGTGCTTGGTTTAAGGCAGCAGACAGGGTATGTCTGATAAGTGCAGGAAGTAAAAGGGGCGGCTATATGGGTACAGATACAGACCCCAGTCAGTGCAAGGGGTGGCCCGGAGGCAGTGCGGGAGGGTGGCAGGGTGAGCAGAACCTGGGCCCGAAGGACGGAGGGTGGGCAGGTGCACGGTGCCAAGAGAGAACAGATCCGCAGGAGAGAGGGGAGCGAAGGCAGAAGAAAAGAGGGAAGGTCTTGAGGTGCTTCCGGAACCAGAGATGGTTCTCAAGTTTTAGAGTGGCAGGGAGGCTGTTCCAGAGGGAGGCCCCAGCCGAAGACAGAGAGATCTACCCCCAGCTCGTTTCTTTGAAAAACGACTGACCCTGAGGGAGTTGGAGGTAGAGGAGCGAAGAATTCGAGAGAGGAGGCATTTGCGGGGCGATAGCTGAATGTATTTTGGACCCAGGGCCCAGAAAGCCTTGTGGACAATGCAGAGGGTTTTGAATTTAATCCTTGCATCTACTGGGAGCCAATGGAGAGATTTCAGAGCTGGAGAGATACGATCCCAGGGCTTGAGGCCAAGGACAAGTCTCACAGTCCTGTTCTGTATTCGTTGCAGAGGGCGGAGAGTATAGAGGCAGGTCGATTTAGAAAGAGGCTGTTACAATAGTCCAAGCTAGAGAGAACCAGAGCTTGGGAATACCATGAGCTTCAGGGGAAGGAGAGGAAGGGCAGAGTACCACTGAGGAGGTGCAGTCGGAAATTTTACTTTTTATAGACCTCATAGATGTGGGCGGAGAAGAAAAGGGGAAGGAAAGGGTGGAGTCAAAGATGACCCAGAGGTTCTTAGCCTCGCAGGTGGGGGTAGGAGGAGGGCCAAGGGAGCCCAGCCAGAGAGTGGGGGGAAAGGATGGTGAGGGTGTGCTGAATGGCAGTTAGGCAGTCTGAGATGAGAGGGAGAGGAGGTGGCAGAGGGCAGCCTGAAAATGAGTTGGGTGTCGTCAGCATAGCACTGGCAATGCAGTGGACGAGAGTTGCCAGGTATTGGTTGGAAAGCCAGGGCGAGAGGTTAGACCTCTGGGGAACACCACAGGTAGAGAGGAAGATAGATGAAAGGAAGGTCCCAAGTTGGACCTGGGAGGGTCGTTCTGAGAGGAAAGAGGTCAGCCAGGCCAGAGCCTGATCAGTGATACCCAGGTTTTCACGGAGATGGTTGAGCAGCATGGTATGGCTGACCCTGTCGAAGGCAGAAGAGAGATCGAGGAGGATGAGGACAGAGGGAATGTTAGTGAAGGTTGGAGAGCAGATCTTCACGGATGTTCAGGAGAGCATTTTCCGTGCTTCTGGCACCTCTGAAGCCAGACTGGTGGTCATGGAGACAGCCAACAGAAATGGAATGAAGTTTAAGCCAACTTTTCCAGGAGTTTGCCAAGAAAGGGAGTAATGGAAATTGGGCAATAGATAGCTGGACAAGAAGGATCAGCTGTGGGTTTCTTGATAAGAGGATGCACAAAGGAGTGTTTCAGAGGGGAGGGGAGGGGAAGGGAAGGATCCAGAGGCAAATGAGTTGTTGCAAAAAGCAGCAAGGGCCAGAGCGAGGGTGTCCATGTGGTCCTTGATGTAGACCTTGATGTAGTCCCCCATCCCCAAAGCACCACAAAAATATCTTTAGAAGGATACATGACGTCTCTTGTAACATCGCCGCCTTTTGTCGGTAAATCGCTTGTTTTCCTATTAGGGAGGAGTGTCTATACCGGCGCTGGTTTCTCCATGTCCGAGCCGGAACGGTTCGGGCCCTTCATGGTTTCTCAAGTTGTTTGTTCTTGTGTATTGGTAGTCAATGTGCTGAGTTTCATCTAGCTGATTGCCTTTTTCACTTGTTTCCTTCAGGCGTGAAATTGCCTCGTCTGGATTTCCTCGATCCTTTTGACTCTCTTCCTTCGTGGGCCTTGGAGTTCCCAATGTCTCCCATTCTGTCCTGTTTCTTCTGAGTGCTTTTCCAGAAGGTCAGCGATGCATTCGCGAATCTTCTTTTTGGATTTCAGTCTCATCTTGCTGCCTCCGTGCTCAAAAGAGAGGGAGAAAGGATAGCCCCACCTATAAGAGTACCCTGTTCCTTGAGCCATTTTGTGAGGGGGCTGCACATTCGTCTTGGGGCTAAGGTCAGTGATGATGGGTCCTGGTAGATGGTGATTTGCGCTCCACCAAGAGTAAGAGAGCCTCTGGTCCTGGCTTTCTCTACAATCCTGGCTTTATCCTGGTATCTGTGAAATCTGGCAAGGATGGATCTTGGGCTACCTGCAGGTCCTCCAACTCTATGTATCCGCTCCGTCTTGGGCTCATCGATCTCCTCGTCCCCAACCAGTATTTTAATGATATCATGGATCATTTTCCTAAGGTCTCCTTCTGTTTCTCCCTCCTGCTCCTGGATGGCAAACAAGCGCAGATTATTTCTCCTCTCTCGATTTTCCAAATCGTTTCAGTCGAAATTCCTCCTCTTTGTTCTAGCACCCTTATTCGCAGATGTGTTTCAAGTGTGTCTATGGAGGCCTGATTGTTTTCAACACCTTCAAGTCTCTCTTCAGTCATGTCCATTTGTTGTGTTATCTGATCTATTTTACCACGGATATTGGCTTCCATGGTCTTTATCTCATTTAGAAGAGCAGCAATGTCTCCTTTTGTCGCTGCTGCTTCTGTTCCGGAGGTTTCCATGCTCGTTTTATTTGTGTCATCAGCTGCGAGTGACGGCGCGTGTATGTTTACCTGGCTAATTTTAATTTAGCGTCCATATAGTGTCTGTTGTACCGGAGGAGGCACACGCCCAGTCGCCGAGGGTTCTACCCTCCGTGTTGGTAGCTGGTATTGATGGCCTCAGAATGATTCCTGCAGTAAATGAGTGTTTCAAGTGTCTATGTGGACTTAAGGTCAATTGACAATGTATCGGCCTCTTCGATTCACTCTGGGCAGCCTCCCCCTCCCAGGTAGTTCGAGGGTTCTGTTGTGGTCCCCTCTACTGCGGTCTCTCACCTCGCAGGGATCTTCCTCAGAACCAGAGAGGGGGTCTTATGGTTTCAAAATGTGTAGAAGTCTTAGGATCAGGTTTTCAGTTTCCTGTTTGATCTCCGAGTGTCACTGGCCGGCAGCAGGAGGTCATGGAGACGTAACTTATGATGGCATTATAGGGCGCGGGTTTCAATCTGGTCCACTGATCACTGTGTGTTGGGAGAATTTGGAGACGCTTCCTCTTGGGCAGCCCCGTCTGGTAGTGCTGGGTCGGTTAATGGTGGTCCTTGTGAGGTAGGCCGGGTCTGAGTCAGCAAGAGAGGTTGGAGGCAAAGCCTAGACAGAGGACGGTTACTTACAGCGCCTCTTTTGGGGAAGTTTGCCTGGGTCCTCTGTTTCCCAGAAAAACGTGGATCTATGCGTTGCTTTGGGTGGGAGGCTGCTTCTCCACTGAAGGGGCGTGGCGCAGGCCCACCAGAGCCACCCAGGTCGCCCAGGGTTGGCAGCTATTTCAGGTTCTTTCCTCCTTGAAATCATTGGTTCTGGGTCTCTAGTACCACGGTGTGCGGTTCCACTCATGTCCATGTACGGTTATGGGTATGTATCTCCCTTCCCCCAGTCCTGTCAAACGACGTAGTATCGTGCTTTTTGTATGGTGGGGGTTCCTGAGGGGTATCGGTATGTGATGTCTAGTTCCTTCAATTGGATGTTCCTCCCACGTATTCCTCATCGCCCCTCCCAGCCTACCCCGCCGTACAATGTGTTTTTACAATTTACGCTTTCTGTGAGCCTACGGTCCATGGTACGCCTGGTAATTCCTCTTCAGGTGGGGGAAAACAGAACTGAAGCCAACGGGCACTGCGTGCGCTACTTATACTGATGATGACCGTCGAACGGAAGCAGTCGAGGGACATTGACTCAACTACACTGCACACAGTGCCCTCTGTCGGGAAGAAAAATCAGAAGCAGCTGAAGCTGGAGAGATGATTATCATAAAATGAGGAATACGTGGGAGGAACATCAAATCGAAAGAACGTTACCAGGAGTAAGTAACTTGTTTGTCTATGCAAAATACCTGGAAAATGCACAGAAAACAGTGAACCTACTTTTCAATCTAGGCATCACCTTAAACAAGACCAAGTCAAGTCTTGTGCCATTGCAGCAAAAACATTCGTAGGAGCAATCGTAGATTCCAAAGAAGCAGTTGCTTACCCATCTGCAGAAAGGTTACAAGCCTCCTTCACCTAAATCCTTGTTTGGAAACCGCCATCCATATAATAAGCAAAGTCCTGATCTAGTAGTGGTTTCAAAAGGGGTAGTAATTGCTCTGCAGTGGTGGATAAAAGAAAACCTTTTAAAAGACAGACCATTGCAATTCAGGCAACATTTGCAACAGACTCCTAAGGGTCTGATTCACAGAATGTTTTCCTATGGGATCGCGCCATTATAAAACGCTTCTGTGAATTAGGACCTCAATGCTAGGGTGTGGGTGCCTATTGTCTGGAATTTGCAGTACAAGACCAGGAGTCACAGAGCCAGACTCTACATCACACAAATATCCTAGAGTTCTTGACAATAAAGATGGGACTGCTATCGGATGCGGACAACACTACAGCTGTGGCATGCAAAAATAAACTAGGCGGAATGTTGGGCAAGATTGTATGCAGTACCCTGTGGGAAACTGCACCAGCCTTGTCCTCTTGGCAATAGTTAACCCAACCTTTGGTATAAGCATGTACTAAACAAGTTGTTAGAGTGACTTAGCAGCCAGGTTTATCTCAACAGGGGTCAATCTGAGCTGTAGGGTTGTTGCAGAGTTTCACAATGACAGTAATTCAAATAAACACTTAAACACAAGGGTTCAACAGTTTTTATTAGCATTTTTAGATGCACTCCACACAACAAATCAAGCGCAAACAAAGAACATGGAAACAATGAAGAAAAACACTTACCAATTCCCTCCCCTGGGGCAACGGCCATCCATCCGGCCACCGCCCACCCTCCACCCCAAACCCTTCCAGGTTATGCATTCATGTAACAATGATGCGTCTGAATACCCCTGACACCGCATAAGAGACTTGTCCTTCAAGTCCTTCAAGGGTCCAATACTATAAGAAGTAAAACGCCAAAATGCGCTCGCAGCGAGGCGAAGATTCCAGGCGGACTTCAGGGTCGATGGCCCCTAACATGCTGAAGATGCGGTCCCCACATTGTCCTGTGACAATGGAACACTCTCCCAGTTAGGGTCACGCAACATGTAACTTCTAAAGGCCTGCCAATAGTCGTTGGGCCTACTGTTAATTGGAAGCCTTTGATTGTACTGTCTCCCCCTCCTCTCACACATCAACATAAAGTTCACCCATTGATGTAAAGAAGGAGCGGTAACTGCCCCCATGTACGTGTCACCAATGTTCTAGCGACTACAGAGGCCATGCCTGCCAGGCGCTTGTCACTATATGTTTGCAGTTGCACCCATGCCAACACCCAAGTTTCCAGAGTAAAGGGGATTGAGGCCTCCACCACCTGCTCCATAACTTCTGCAGCAGCCATCCAAAAGGTTTGAATATGAGAACAGGACCAAGCCACATGATAAGTCGGCCGGGGACTGTTGGAATCTCTTACAGTTCGGAGGTCTAAGTGGGAACAGTTTATGCAGAGAAAGAGAATAGTAGTACAATTGATGCAGAAATTTAAAATGGATCAAGGGGAATCTATTATTGGTGGAAAATCAATCTGCTCTGAGCCAGTATAAATCCCCATTGAGCCTCAAAGAGCGCGGCATGCTGTCTTCCCATTTGACCCTGCGCGAGAATGGGGGCCGGGAGACCCTAGCCAGACCGTACAAGGGGGAATCACCTTTCTAGAAGAAGTCGGGGCTACAACATACTCCAATATTGGGGAAATCTCAGGGGCATTGGGGAAGTCGGGCCACCACGAGTTCAATACCTCACAGAGGCGAAAATTTAGAAAAAGGGTAATTAAGTCCAGTCGCCCCTGGTCTTAATTTCCTCACAGGTTATAAATTTACCTTGTGGTGCCACATCTCTTAGGGTGTGGATTTGCATATTTTGAAATAGTTGTATAAAGATGTGCTCATGTAAGAGAGATAGTACAGCAGTGGGGAGTATTTTGGAATATCAACCATCAATGTCCTGCGCTAGATAAGGAGATACGGGTCGCTTGGGAGAGAGGAAGCTGTGCCCATGTGTCCACTCTGTTCCAGCTGTTGTAGGGTGGCAACATAATTTTCCTCATACAGTAGAGTGTGGGAAGTGGACACTCTTATACCCAGATAGGAAATTCCCTGTGGACTCCAAGCAAAGGCCTCACCCACGTCCTGCGGAGCAACCCCAGGTGTAAGCGGAAGCACTTTGGATTTAGACCAGTTTATTTGTAAGCTGGACAAGGCACCAAATGTAGATATCGCCTCCTTCACGGGTCGCAGGTTGGTCGGGGTGTTTTATATATAACAGCATGTCGTACATGTAGAGGGAAATAATGGCTACATGAGAGCGTATTGTAACCCCACGCTGAGAGTGATACTCTCTCAGGGCGCACGCCACCGGCTCAATGGCCAGGGCAAATAAGAGAGGGGGAAAAGGGGTAACCCTGCCTAGTGCCCCGAGTTGGATAAATGGGAGCGGATTGAATTCCATTTGTGTATACCAGCGCTCGAGGGCTGAATAAAGGAGGATCCACTGGAGAAACGTGATACCTATGCCCGTGCGGCGGAGGACCTCGAACAGAAAAGGCCACTCAACCAAATCTAACGCCTTCTCCGCATCCAAGGCCACCACCGCAATAGGGAGACTCGGGTTCACGTTGTGCATCAAGGTGAATAGTCTTCGTAGATTATTCTGGGTAGAACGCCCCAGAATAAAACCCGCCTGATCTGGGAGGATCAGAGCAGGCATGAGGGGAAGGAGCCGCTCTGAGAGTAACTTCGCAAAGATTTTATTGTCTGTTTATTAATGACAAAGGACGGTATGATGAGCACTTTTTAGGGTCTTTGTTAGGCTTGAGTAGAACCGTGATCAGAGCAGTTCGGGTGGATTCCGGAAGCACCCCAGAGGACGCCGCTTCCTCAAACATATTGCATAGATGAGGGATAAGCAAGTCTGGGAAGGCCTTGTATAATTCAGCCGTTATCCCGTCTGTACCTGGGGCCTTAACCGTTCGGAAAGGACTTTATCACCTTGCGAAGTTCATCTTCTGTGGGGGATCATTAAGGAGCACTCCAATCTCTGAGTAAAGCCAGCCCAGCGCAACCCTATCGAGATATTGGGTAATGTCATCGTGCCCAGCAGTGCTATGGGCAGTATACAACTGTTCGTAATATTGGCGAAATATCTCGTTTATCTTCACCGCATCCCTGGTGGGCTCTCCCACCAAAGGATCCACCTCTAGTATGGGTTCCAAGCGACACTCCTGCCTAATGGCCCAGGCAAGGGTTCTACTTGGGCGGTCCCCTTCCCCATATCTCGCCGCCGTGACCAAGTAGCCCAAAAATAGTCTTCCCCATCCATTAGAGAAGGAATCTCCCGTCTCCCTGCCTCAAGGTCGGTCTGCAGAGCGGGGGAATTCGCCCTCTCCTGAAGGAGCTCCATACGTTTTGATTTCTTTCTCTTTAAGAGCGATCGCTCTGCGAATACTTTTCAGGACCCCCCTCTCCTGCGCAATGCACTACCCCCGCAGGAACACCTTAAATGCCTCCCATACAGCCCGCGGGCTAGAGATGGATGCTACATTCATCTGAAAGAATTCCACAATGGCCTGGTGCAGATCTTCCAGGAACGCCAAGTCTTCCAAAGCCCGAGCCCGAAACCTGCATCGCGGTGTCCTGGGAGGAGTTGGGGGACCCTTGAATTTCACAAGCACTGGGGAGTGATCCGAAAGGGTACGGGGAGAATCGCCGCCCTATCTGCCATGCGGGCCAGCTCTAGAGATGTATAGATATAATCAATCCTGGAAGAGCTCTCATGCACACTAGAGTGGAACGTGAATTCTTGAGCATCGGGGTGATGCCATCGGCAAATATTGAATAGAGAATAATCTGACGCAATGGATTGCCATTTTTGTGCTGCACGGGTAGGCTGCCTTTGGGCCGATGTAGATCTATCCAATGCTGAGGAAAGGGCAAAGTTAAAATCCTCCACCCAAACCACCTTGTATCCCGGGAAGGTTCACAGGTGCTCCGAGCATGCTTGGTAGAAATCTGGAGAGTCCTAGTTGGGGCCATAAACATTTATAAATTGGACGGACCACAACGCGATCTCCCCGGCCACCAGTATGAATCGCCCCTCACCGTGTGACACCTGCTTGTGGAATTTAAATTCCAGGGAGCGATGTATGTATATTGCGACCCCTCGGGAGTGTGTAGAATGGGAGGACCCATACCTGTGGACACCCCAACCGGGCAGAGAGCTTGTGATCCTTCTCCAAATGTGTCTCTTGAATACATAGGACATTGACCTGGTGGTTCCGCACATAGTTGGAGAAAAGACGCGCCTTTTTAGCATTGGTAAAGCCCTGGATGTTCCATGTAAGCAAAATTATGTCAGAGTTAACGGGGGCACACAACCCCGTTGAGGCAGTCACTTTATGGCTGCGTTATTGTAACTCAAAGGGACCAATGCCGTGGTGGTATCATTTGGTCTAAGACTGTGAGGAGGGGGCCACCCCCATCAGCCAGACACCGACCATGTTGTATGCAGTTAGTATGACTCAGCCAGGCGCCACTGACACTGACCTTGCCCTGTGCATAGTGGTGCCCCGCCACTCACACCGCCCCCACAGCAGCTGCTAGAGCCCGCCGTCCAGCCACAGTCTGTAGGCTCGGAGACAGAGGTCCGCAGAGCACCAGGCGGTCAGTGCGAAATCCAGATATCCAAACCTGAGGTGGCACTTTGGTGCTATTAGTGAGCAACCAGGGTAAGTTGCAGGGTGTCCCACCGCCTAGTTCGCTGGATTTTGTCTGCCTGAAATCTGTTTTCCAGGTGCCGCCCAGAATTAAATCTTAAGGAATAGGTTGGGTCCCTGGCGCTCCCCTCGCAACATTGTCCTATAAGTCCTGAAATCAGCCAGCTCCATATGAAGGCTGAGAGAGCCGTACATAGCCCCAGCACCACAGGGGGTGGACTTCATGTCGTGCAGTTCATTGGGGGAGGTCCGGAAAGCAAGAGTCGGCAGGCGAGCCATGGGGGGCCCTCAACCACATGGGGTACGCGGATGTTCCACAATCTCGCCCCCCTGGCCCTCTGACTCACTGCCGAGTTGTGATGTAGCGGGGTCCCCGCCCGCGTCCTGCCCGCCGTCCCCCTCCATGGGAGAGACCAGTGCAGGGCTGGGGCTGCCACCGACCAGGAGATTGGGGCTCCCCGAAGTCGGACGCACCGGGCAGACAAAGTCTGCTCACTGCTGCGTGGCCGCCCGGCCCAGAGCCATGAGCGGAGGTAGGTTCTCCGCACGCTTATGTGCGCTCCGCAGAGACCAACTGATCGCAGCCCCAAAGGGGCCCGCTCCACAAGGCGGCGAGGCGGGCGGCACCGGAACCCAGCGGCCGACTGAGCTCGAGAGAGCAAACTGACCACACGGTCGCCCCGGGCCGGCGTAGCGGACCTTCGTCCCCGACAGGAATGGCGGCCGCCAATGGGGGGAGGGCACGGGCCGCTGTAATGAAGTCCAAAAGCACAATGTTCGACTCCCCATGCCTCCAAATCACCACGATAGATGCAGCAGGCACTCCGTCTGCTTCAGAGCCCACACGGCCAGCCACACCGCCAAAACAATGAATTGAAGGTTATTCCCCCGAGCCTCTGCCGGAGCACTCTAAGGCAGTGGCCATTTTGCAAGCCGCGCTTGCACACACACGCACACACGCACACACGCACACACGCACACACGCA
This sequence comes from Ambystoma mexicanum, assembly GCF_040938575.1. NCBI lineage: Eukaryota > Metazoa > Chordata > Amphibia > Caudata > Ambystomatidae > Ambystoma > Ambystoma mexicanum. The sequence goes on from NC_090939.1 coordinate 201,761,960, forward strand.
CGCACGCACGCACACACGCACACACGCACACACACACACTGAGATTAGTGTCAAAAGGAAAAGATGAGGGAATAAAACGATGGTTGACACACATTCTTAAGCAGGTAAGTACTTTTTGAACCCTCCAATACAAAGTAAATGAACCCTTTCCTAGGGGAAAGGCAAAAGCACAAAGTCGGAGGTAAGACGAGGCTCTCAGGGAGCCAGGACAGCCAATGTTAGTTGAGCAAGTCTTGGGGAGCTGAAAATCTTCTTGCAGGTAAGAAAGTCTTGCACAATGTTTTAGAAATGTTTGTAGAAAGGAAATCGGTGAAGGGCCACAAGCTGGGAGGCTTGTGAGGGGGGCAAAGCTGCAAGCGACTCTGCAAGGGCTACTAAGACAAGTCTCAACTGAGAGCTAGGACGGCTACACAACAAGAGGTAAGTCCCCTTAGTTTTACAGTACATTTGGTTTGAAGAAAACTGGATCCAGCTGGCTTCTGTTCCGGTGTAGGTCTGCAGATCCTGTGTTCCTGGGTCTCAGTCGTGGGGACAAGATGGAGGACGTCTGGGGACTTCTGCACTACGAATGGAAAGTCAGCGGCAGCAATGGGCAAACTTCAGATCAGCGGCACTTCGTGGTTGCAGCTCCTTGCTTCTCTCGCAAATTGCACCACGGCGGTTCTCGGCTACCTTAATGGACTTTCCTCGCATCTGGGGTCCAGCACTCTGAGGTGGCTCAGGCTTGACCAGTCCTGCTTCATGGGAGTCCAGAGGATCTTCCTGGAGCTCGGGTCTGACTGAAAAACGATGTACTCTGGTGTTCGTCTCCCTGGCAATAGCTTCCTGCAGCAGCAATGGAAGTACAGCCAGCTCTGAGAGGATGTCCAGACGAGTTAACTTTGGGGTTGATTGGTCCCACCAACCCAAGGTAGAAGTTGTTTTCAGGAGTTCTCCAGTCGAGGCGAATTCAGAGTTTCGGCACAGCAGTAGGGCTTCACCAGGCAAACCAAGGGTCCAGGAGTTGCTGCAGGTGTCTCTTCCAAGTTCTTCTTTGGATTTCTTCGTCCAGTGGTTGACTCTGCCTTTTCTCCCGTTCATTCGCAGCCTAGCTGTCACTCGCACAGCAGGGTGGCTATTCTCCGAGGACAGCCACCTTTTGGGGTGCATTCTTGTAACCAAGGGGATTAAGCACAGGGAGTTACAGGCACCTCCCTCATTTCCTTCCCCTGCCAGAAACACTGGAGCCAGAGACGGGCTTCACTAGTGAATCCTGCCAAAGACAAAACGAACATAGTAATTCTCAAGAAGGACCTTTCCAACAAGAAATGGCGAAAAAAGAGGAACGGGGCCATTTTGACAAAATAGGCACCCATGGATGTGGTCTCTTATTGCAGCTGCAATTGCAGCCCGCAGAGAAACACAATGGTAGGAAAAAGTAAATCACTTTCACCAGACATTAATTGTAGAAAGGGTAGCATAAAAATATTACGTGAGAAACTAGACAAAGGGGATACCAAGTAAACCCTCCAGCACCCTATTGTAAGATATTGTGTGCTGGGTATAGAAAGTCACCAAGAGAAGGTATTTAAACTTTGGGAAATCTAAGAGATTTCCCTTTGTCACTGCACTAACAGTGCTGTGTGTCACAATGTAAAGTGGATGCCTATGGAGTTTGTCGGACTCCAAAGTCACAAACTGTGTCAAAATTACAGAAAAATACATGAGAGAGTGGGGGAAAAAGGTCTCACACTCTCCAGGTTAGAAATTAGAAGTTCTTAAGTCCAGCAGAAAGTGCTGGGGGTCTCTAAGTTAGAAGGGAAAGAGCACATTTCTGAGAATTCTCCCTACCAAGGAACACATTCACAAACGCATTCCACTCTAGCAGAGGAACTATGTCAGTGGTGTATCAAGAGAATTTATGTACAGGCACAGACTGTCCCAGGGGAACTCAATCACTTAGCTGAGGGGCATCTGTTAAAATAACCTAGTCTGTGGGATTTTGAAAGAAGGGAAGGTATGCCTACTGGCTCGGGATGCATTGATAATGAAGCATACAATCATGTAGTACCAGGTGTTTGTCTCCATGTGTGGCAGATGGCATGTGTGATGTGATATACATCCAAGATGGCTGCCGTTATGGATACTCATTTTGTTTTTCAGCTGTAACTGCTTTTCAAGTTGTTCTATGAAAAATGTTCTACGATTTTTTTGTTAAACAAGATCAAAGGAATTGAAAAGTTCATATAAGGAAACATGGCGATTTATGTTTTGGCATCTTTTTAATGAAGTATTTGTTGAGTTGTGAAGTAAGATCCTGTTTTGGCTAACCTGCGCTCTTTGTTTTACTTTGTCTTTCTAGTCGAGGTGGAACGTGGCAAACAATTAACAGGATGCGTTCGTTTTACTTCAGCATTTCCTGGAAGCATGTATCAGCACATAAAGATGCACAGGAGAATTCTTGGCCATCTTTCTTCCGTTTACTGTGTAGCATTTGATCGGACTGGACAAAGGATATTTACTGTAAGTAGTTAAGTTACTGTAGCAGATTTGCTTGTAATAAAAGTATTACTTATTTCCTTAGGTGGTAACGGAAGGAAGGCTTCTCGTGTTTCTGTAAAGATTTACATAAGTTAAGATCTGTGCAAATTACAAAAAAAGGCAAAAAGGTACAGGTGACTTTTCTGCAAGATCACTCTTCAACCTCCGCGACTCAAATAATAGGTACAAGTTTTGGTAGTGGCGCAATGGTACGTGCAGGAAACGGAGACTAAGAGTTCCCCTACTCCGTTTGTCAGAATTAAGAAGGAATTCTGCACACCAATTACTGCGCCACAAAAAAAAGGCTATTTAGGTGGTTCTCCTTATTGCAAATGCCCATGCTCTTGACCTCTCATCACATGTATACATGTTAGAAATCATTGGCATTTTCCGTGATCACGTTCTGAATTTAGCACATTTTTTCCTGATCATTTTTGTATACCAATATATGTCCACCAAACTAAACCTGCATGTTAAGTATTAAATGTTAAATTGGTCAATGCAATGATTTTAAACCGTATTTTGGCTGGTGTAAGGACTCTTGGCTAGCTTTGATAAGAAGCATCAGCATCAGCAACTATTCTAATAAAGTTATAAGAGCAAAGCAAGTCTCTTTTCTTGGCATAAAGACAATTTTTCCAAATCCTAATGTTTTCTTGCTTCTATATTTTTGGGGTTCAATTAAGCATCATTAATATCTTTTAAAGGACATATTTTTGTTGCATGGCTCTGTTAGCCAGTAAGGAGCCATGACGTATTTCAAATGGATTCCTCCCACGTATTCCTCATCTTTGATATTTGATATCCAGCTTCAGCGGCTTCGGAATTTTTTTTTTCTTCTTTCAAGCAGAGGGCGCTGTGCGTCGATGCCGTCGACTCGATGTCCCTCAAGGGCCTCCGTGTTGAGGATGATGTTATCGAAGGCATATATAGCACGTGCAGCACCCGTTGGCTTCAGTTCTGTTTTTCCGCGTAATCGATCACTTCGAGAAATACGGCGTGCTTCTTTTGTTTCTTCACGATATGTCTTCATCGACGCCAACAACCCCGAAGACCGGGTTCAAGAAGTGTTTGTGATTGGAAAATGTCGTTAACCGACCCACACCGAATAGGTCTATGGTGTCTCTGGGTGGAGCATAACACCTCGGCCTGCTCCAAGTGCCGGTCTATGACCGGAAAGGCCCTGAAGGAGCAAAAGGGGAAATTGGTAGGTAGAAACCCCAAAAAAATCTCAAACCCGACCAAAAAACCTTTGACCGATGAGTCGAGAGGTGACTTTCCTCTGAGGAAGAAAGGTAAAAGATCGGGGAGTGGCTCCCACCACTCGTCATCCAGTAAGTCAAGAAAGAGTCACCACTGTTCGACTTCGTCAGACACCACCCCTGAGAGGGTATCTTGTCCTACAAAACACTCCAAACCTGCCGAATGGGAAGCATTTAGATCAGAAATGCATAAAATATTTAAACAACAAAAACCCATGGCAAGCCATGCTCCTACCGCGCCTTCCAAAGAAGCCGGTAAGGTAAGGGCTCAAGATAAATCGTGCGTGCCCTCGAGCCCGGATGAAGGCCTGATCCTTGTCGAAGCCTCACACAATGACAAGTCATCGAAGGATCCTTCGAGCCATAAACCTAAGCATAGGTAGAGGTCGTCAACACCATTGATGCCTTCGACACCTGCTGCGCCTGCTGCTTTGTAGGCGCCAGCTAAGCCCTCAACATCAGCAAAACCATCAGCTGCAACTGCGTCACCAATGCCAGTTACACAATCGACTGCGTCCTCAATGCCAGCTGCAACGTCGACGTCACCCGCGCCACTTACACCTATGGTGCCATCGAAACTAAAGATTTCGGCAACTCCTCGTGTGTCGACTCCAGTTTAATGAGCCCACAATACATATACCAGAAACAACCTATGTTCCTTTAGCCAGGAAAGATTATTTTAAGTCTCACCTCAATATATGAGGAAAATGAACCTTCAGACAATGATGCACCTTTTGGTCTCCAATTTGGTAAACCAAATGTGCCAGAAAGCTTTTTTTTCTGAAGTCAAGGTTGAAAGACCTTTTATAATTTACAGACGGCCAGTGGGGTAGACGCCTCACCTGAGCTGAATTTTGGTAGATCTGAGGAGGGGGGGGAGAGAATGCAGATGCTTCATATTCACTTTCTGCCCCTCAAATAAATCTGACTACTTTTCTCTTAGTTATGAAGAAATTCCAAGAACGAGAATACAGAGACCAACATTTAGAGGAAACATCTGAAAAACGAACAAGAGAGGAATGATTGACAAACCAACTCAAAAGAAAACCTTTGAAAAAATAAGATTAATCACAACATCCTCATCAGACATAAAAATTGTCAGAAAATACTGAAACAGAACTGGAACATCCTAAAAATGGATGATGATCCATCACACAGTTTGGACGAAGAAGTGAACATCACCTTTCGTAGATCTAAAAGCCTTCAGGACAAACTCAGTCACTCCCACTTCTCAATTTCAAAACAACAAAAAGGTCTACCAAAATTATGGGACTCACAAAGACTCACAGGAAATTTCAAATGTGGCCAGTGTATCAGCTGTCAATACAGTGTAAATGGAAAAACAGAAATACATTTTGTATGTATTATGTAACCATTTCCTTGATGTGCCCTTTTACCTCCGGGTCTGGGGCGCTATATAAATAAAATAAACATTTACCAAATGGAAAAAAATACAGCATTCAGGACTTTATTAATTGCAACAACAAATTTGTGGTATATGCTATAGAATGCAGCTGCAAAGAAATATATGTAGGTAGCACAACAAGAAAACTAAATCAAAGGATACAAGAACATACGAGGTCAATCGTCAAGGAAGACCCAAGATAACCTTTGGTGTATACCATCATCAGACTGAACACAAAGGAACATTGAAACATGATGTAAGATTCTATGGATTTGAGAAAATTACAGTGCCACCAAGGGTAGGCAACATTGAAAAAATGCTCAGGATAAGAGAAGCCTACTGGATTTGTATTCTGGACTTGTCATACATGTTTGAATTCTGAAGGACAGATTATCAATTTATTGTAGCAAACTACCAAAGCAAACATGTAGAAACTGAATTTGCATTAATTCTATTTGGTTGGTTAAAACAAACAACAATTATGCTTGGCCTAATCCACTAACCTTTCAAATAAACATTTAGCACCCATAGGCACAGAGTAGGAAATAACAAAGCTCAAATCACGTGACTAAAAAGATCACATGACTACGAATGAATCAGTTTAGGATTACTTCTAAAAACAATTAAGTAATAAAGCAAAATAGTGCAGCTAGCCTATTTCCTTTTCGTTTTCAATACAACAAAAAGATTCACAAATGAGCTTACTCGGGAATCTAGACAAGCAGCATACATCTACGAGCAATAGTGCTTAACGGCACATATTTTCCCATTCCAAAATGGCGGACGCGATCATGTGAACAAGTTAGTGATTGCGGCACCATTGAGGAGTCGGGAAACACACACCGAACTAGGAAGAAGACTGTTAGCGTGCCGCTCCTCCTGAAACAACAATAATAATTGCAGAGCCAAAAGAAATGAAGGTAAGCAGCCTTTAAACTAATATATACAGACAAACATACTCTATTTACTGATAGCATTTGTAGAAATGGGCATAAGTACTAGGAGTGAAAGGACTAAAGTATTTCTTCACTCATCCCCATTAGGTTCTGCTGTCTGCAACCAGTAAACTTTGGTGAGACCCGAAGTTTCTTTAAGTAGGGAAATAAAATGGGACAAAATATTTGAGCACAAAACGTGCTGAAATCATTACAGCAAACTAGAACATACAACAAATGTGAGTATAAATTGTAAAGCAAGCATGAGCAAATGAAACGGTTCTACTAACAAAGTTAACTATGGGTGTAACTTACTGAAATTAGTAAAAATTAGAGAAATGCCTATCTTGTGAAAACATCTGAAAAAAGGTTTTTTTCTGCCTTTCGAAACAATTAGTAGTTCACCTTGATTTTTTTAATATTTGGAATCTAAGCATTGTTATAATCTAATGTTTTGAATAATCATTTGAAAAGCAAAACATAAAACTGTACATTTAAGCTATGTTTTTGTTTATTCAAATTATATTTGAATTCAATTTAACCCCAAAATGGGATTATCCCTCCTGAGGATCTGCCACACAATCGAATGGCAGTGAAACACGTGTAGAGGGCAAGATATTTTGTTTTTGGACCACTGTTATGTTATTTTGCATTTATATTGCGCCTTATATACCATTGGTATGGTCTGAAGGCGCTGGTAGGTTTAACGCCCTTGGGAACCGAAGTTCAGATCAGTAGAGGGAGTCAAAAGGTGCGTGTGAGCACCAGGTATGTGTGCAGCTCATGCGGTATTCGTGTGATAGCTGCTTCTTAGCTGTACGTGAGGTGGTTGAGAGATCAGGGGTATGTGTTCGTTCTGGTAGGATTTATCCAGACCGGATGTGGCTGCGTTAGGCCTGAGGAGAACGCCTGACTGGGGGGTGTGTAACCAGCAGCGTTTACTTAGTGATGTGGAGTGAGCGGCGGATGTTAGTATGAGAACAGTTATACCAAATGGTGTCATAGTATCTCTGTATTCTAGTTGAGTGGTGATGTAAAGGAGAGAGTAAGCGTGGTGGTGAGATATGATGGGCTAAATGCTCTTTCAAACGTTCTCTGCATTCCAAACCATACTATATACGTCTATAAACGCAATTCTATGCGCTAGTTTGGTCCAGGCGTTAATCCGCTTTATGCCCGCATACGTACTATGCACTCATCCTCTACGCACTCACCCCCTCTACGCACTCGTCCGCTCTACACACTCGTCCGCTCTATACATTCATCTTCTCCAGCGATCTACATATTCTCCGCACATCCAAATTAACTATTAAAAATCAAGCTTTTCAAAACTAAACAAGGAGTCTTGATTCAACTGTATACACCAAAAAAAAGTGAATTGTGAATCTAATAGCAGAAACTAACGACAACAAACTTTAGCGCGCACAAACAAAGGTTCATATATTTGTCCAAAAATCTGATTCCTCTTCTGATCAGCCTCAGAACAAGAACCTAAGTGCAGCAGCATCACAAAGTTCTAAGCGCTTTGGAAAAAAAAAGACATTTCAAAATAAAGTCAAAATAAGTGTTCGCCAATTTGTTGATCTAAAGCTGACTATTCAGGACAGATGTTTCATATAGACAGCTAATGTCCAAAGTGCTATACTATATAGGGTGGTGTTGACCTCCCTTCCCATTTGAACAGGATGATCTGGTGGACATTCTGGAAAAGGATCTGCAGATGGTTCCTATACTACCTTTTCATGTTGTTCTCCAAAAAAGGGTGGCGGCAAATTTCGAGACGCCAGAAACTAATCCGGCAGTGAACACAAATCTGACCCAAAAAATACCACCCTTCCAGTAGTGACCTCGACTACCTGTTTAAACGCCCCACTCGAGAGAGTTTGGTACAGGCAGCTACTGCAACTTCCAAGCAGGCAGCTTACCCCACTATCCCTCCAGATAGGGATGACCACAGAATAGAGGGAGGGGCAAGAAAAGCATTTTTTTGCAGGCAGTATGGCGCTGAAATCAGCAAACTCCACATGTGCCCTTGCAAAATTCTCATTCACTCTATGGGACTGCATTTCCATGGCGGCAGAGCACATTCCTGGGGGGGAGGAAAGATGCAGGTTCTTGGCTATTGTTAGAGATGTCAGACGCCATGTGTGAGTCTCTTCAGTCTGGTCTGGGTTCTGCTGACCGCATTAGCAGAGCCATGGCTACTAGCACTGTAATACGCAGATGCGTGTGGTTGAGGAAGCCTGATTTTGCGCCGGATGTGCAATCCAGACTCCTCAACATGCCTTTTGACGGAGTGTCATCTTTTTGGCATCAAGTCTGACGAAAGCCTTGAAGTTGGAGACCTCAAATGTGGCAGCTAAATCTTTAGGTGCCGCTATTAGGCCGCCTCAGCCCTTTCGTCCTAGTGCACAGCCTCGGAGAGGTAGATCGTTTCGCTACTACTCTTCAATTGGAAGAGCGAGAGGAATGGCTTGTCAGAGGCCAAATGAGATTTCCTCGTGGTGGATGAGGGAGAGGTGCGAAGCCCGCTCAAGCAGGGTCATCCTTACGATCAGCCACTGCATCAGCTGCCTCAAAACCTCTGAGGTCTTCAATCACAGAACACCAGTGGGAGGCAGACTGCCTCAGAATCTAGAAGAATTGCGAGCCCTTACATCGGATGCTTGGGCATTGGAAACCATAGCCCACGGTTATTACCTTCCTTCAGTTAGAGACCTTAGGACAATCCACCGGGGAGTCACTCTTTGAGGATTCTAGAGCCGCTCCTTCTGTAGGAAATTTTAACCCTGCTAGAGAAAGGCGCTATAGAACCGGTGCCTGTAGTGGAGAGGAACAAGGGATGGTATTCCATATTTCCTTATACCCATAAAGGAGGACTGAGACCTATCTTGGACTTGAGATATTTGAACAAGTTTCTCAGGAAGGACAAGTTCAAGATGGTGACACTTTCTCAGATCCTTCAGGCCCTCCAACTCCAGGATTGGATGGTGTCATTGGACCTTCAGGATGCTTATCTTCATGTGCCAATCCATCTAAAGCGCAGAAAATACCTGATGGTTTTTCCATCTTCCTTATTCAGGGTAGCCTGATCCCAGTGGCTACTAAGGTTAAGACCCTCAGTACTTATATGGAGGCCAATCTAAATGCGGATGCCAATGTGGACTACATTGTGAGGAACACCAACTGTTAACTCAGAATATTGAGATTGGTTTTCCCAATGGTCACAAGGGATAACTGTGCAAAATTAGCACGGGCTATTGTATTACTGCGTTTGAATTACTGTAACTCTGTTAGGGGGTGCTCGTAAGGATTCCATACAGAAACTGCAGAAAATACTAAATGAAGCAGTGCATATAGTTCAACATATGGCACGGAGAGAACCAGTGACAGCAGCCCGAAGAGCTGCATTGGCTCCCGGTGGCAACCGGAGTCCTCTTTAAGTTAACTCTGCGTCATAAGTGTATTTTTGGGACAGCCCCTCAATATTGTAAAGGAAAAGTAGTAATCACCCCACTAGGAACCTTCGCTCAGCTAAGGCATGCCGTTTGAAGGTCAATTGATTTCAAAAGAGCCTGGGGCAATGGCCGCTCTTTCCCAGTCCGGGTGGCACAGGCCTGGAATGAGCTACCAGAATCGCTCCCGAAGGAAGAAAATAATCTCGCCTTTAGGAAGTTGCTCAAGACCAGGCTGTTTGTTTGAAGAAATCCTGTGATCCCCGCTCTGTAGCTCTGTTCTTCAGTTCAGCGCCTGGATGCCTAAGGGCTTTGGCGCTTTATAAGGAAAATAACGTAACATAATGATGCCAGAGGTGGCAGCGAGTCTCAGGTGAGGGGGAGATTCACGTCTACACCTACCTAGACGATTGGCTTTTTTTGAGTTTGCTCGGCCACATGGCATCCTGCATTTTTCTGGTGCCAGAGGCCCTTCTGAGTAAGAGTTCCCTTCAATGGGCCCTCGGAACACAATGGTGCCACTTCTCATGAAACATGTCATTCTTGAGGTTCCAGGCAGGGTTGTGTGGGATCTCCTGTGGTGGACCTGCAAGGACAACATTCTAAAGGGAGAAACCTTTTGGAAGCCATGGCCGGAGATAACAGTAGTGACGGACGCCTCAGCCATGGGGTGGGGAGCCCACACCAACGATCTGACAGTCAATGGTTGTTGGTCTCCATCAAAGTCCAAACTACATATCAATCTTTTGGAGCTGAGGGCAATCCGACTAGCGCTGAAGGCCTTTCTGCCCTCTGTACGGGTAAAGAATGACCTGATAATGACGGACAACACCGTGACCATGTACTACCTCAACAAGAGAGGTGTAGTAGAGTCCCTAACACTGTGAGGCAATGCAGCTCTGGTACTGGGCAATTCAAGAAGGAATCTCTCTATCGGCAGTTCACCTAGCCGGAGAAGAGAACACGGCGGCGGACACTCTGAGCAGGAAGAGCAGTCTCCTATGAGTGGGAACGAGCTCAGGAAATCCTTCACGAGATCTTCACCCTTTGGGAACCCCTCAAGTGAATCTGTTCGTACCCAGTGCCAACAGGAAGTGCAAATTATACTGCTCCAGGGAATGTCCCCCAAGAGGAGCTCAGGGGGGATGCGTTCATAGTGGACTGGGAGTTTCACTCCTGTACGTGTTTCCTTCAGTCCCGGTCAAGTTTGGGAAACGCATGATCCTAATTGCCTCGGACTGGGCCAGGACAACGTGGTACCCAGACTTGTCCATCTGTCCTCCAATGCATCTTCCACAAAGAGACGACAAACAGAACTGAAGCAAACGGGTGCTGCACATGCTATATATGCCTTCGATGACATCATCCTTCTGACGGAGGCTTTCGAGGGACATATAGTCGACTGCATCGACACACAGCGCCCTCTGCTGATAATAATAAAAATAGGTTTGAAGGAGCTGAAGCTGGATATTGAATATCAAAGATGAGAAATATTTGGGAGGAACATCCAGTCGAAAGAACGTTACCAAGGTTAAGTAACCTGTTCTTCTGTTAGTTTTGTGTTCAACTATTCTCTGGTTCATCGAAAAACACGAAGCTCTGGCGTGTAGCAAGTTTGGGTAAAGCACGTTCGAAGACTCCGGCATGTCCACAGTCTCCCGGCCACGATAAATGGGCGTACATATGGATGGAAAGGAGGAATCCAGCAGGTGGATTTCAATCGTTTTTCATGTACTTTTAATCAATGGTTTTGGTTTATTTTTTTAATTGGCTTTCAAAGCCATGGGCTTCTGGTAGTTTCATTTAGCCCTTTCCATTTTAATGGGTTTACTGTGGTTGGATTAACACAGCCTATATATTAGCTCATCAAGATCAGCATTAATGTGAGTTTTGTTTTACTGTGCCATATTTAGGTTGGCTATGCACATTGTTGATTTGTTGTAGGCTTAAGATTCCTATAAGTGAATATTAGAGTAGCCTGCTCGAACAATGTGTTTTCTTTTATTAGTATATTTGATTTAAAAATAAACTGCATAACCAGTAAATATTTAGTACAATTATCAATAAATCTAAACCTTTCAGATTAAAAACATACCTATATATGATTCTACACATAACCATTTCTATGTAATAAAAATCACCACTAAAAGACTAACATTCTGCACCCCCATAAAATATTTAAGATTACTTAGCCATACAATAAGGGTCATTTAAAATCCACTCTAGACGAAAATATACACTTATAAAATATCCCGGTTTCTTTTCAGATTTCTAACAAATTGCTTCAGTTCAAATGATTATCACTACCTAATCTGTGAAATGTGAGCCCAAGGAATGACCTTGAATTTGGCAAATTACCTTAATTTAAGAACCACACTAGACCAAACGTATACTTTTTGAATATCCTAGTGACTTTTTTCAAATGGTGTCCATTCCATTAATGAATATCCTAGTGACTTTTTTCAAATGGTGCAATTCCATTAATTAGCACAACCTTGATCTAAGCCCACGGTGCGTCCCCCAATGTTTCTTTCCGGAATGTCTGGTGATCCAAAAGGAATCTGACTACTATGTGCCATTTTTATATTTTTTTATTTTTGTTTATTCATAAAAAAAACTAAACGCTGATCTAGTACTACCGCTATGAAGAGTTCCCTGCTTAATAAAACTAAAACTGAGGGTGCTTGTCAGTCCAAAATAAGTCTTCCATCCGATTCCTAACTGGCCCTACCAATTTAGAATAACCAGGCAGAAAGGAGGAGACCAGGGCACAGTCTCGGGGTTAGACATATGCCCTGCCCAAATTTTGAGTTTTCTCAATAGTTCATAAAGTTCAAATCTTTCTTGCAGACCATGATTCAAAGAGGAATGTTATTAGATCCGTTTTCGTTTATGCCAAGTTTCTTAATAACAAGTCTGTGGCTCTTGTACTCCCTGAAGTCTTATGGCTCTCTCAGAGACTTGTTCACACTCGGGGTATAAACTTTATGTTGGATGCAACATTTCCGTATTCAGTTCTGGTTGGTTCACACAGGGCACTTGCCCCTTTGGGTTTCTCCAGGCTTTCGTAGCCTCAAAGGTTCTTCCAACCTGTACACAAAGTTTTTGTAGTCTGGTTTATATTGAGCACTTGCTCGTTCGGGCCTTTCAGGATACTATAACTTTGTAGTTTCTCTTAACCTTAAGTCAAAGTGTTCATTCCTCTCAACAGTGTTCTCTCTGTGGGAGTGTTGGCTTCCCTGGTACTGCGTCCCTCGCTAGTTAACGTCCGTCTGATATGGAGTTCGGGGGATTTGTGTCCTCCCTAATCTGGTCTGTGCCAGTTGCTAGGCTCCCAGCCTACCACAGCTTACCACAGCTTAGTTGTGGTTGCCTCACTAGAGGAAACCAGGCTTCCCGTCTCCCTCTGACCCTGGTTGCTCAGTCGGATTGGACGCCAGCCTTCCGCTAGCTTTAGGCTCCCTTCCCACACCACTGTCGACTCTGCGGTCTAACGTGGACGTCTCTTTTGCAGAGGTTTGTCTGTGTGGGATTCACTCTCCTGCCTGCATAGGAATTTTCTCTCCCTTTCTTGTTGGCTCTCGGTTTGAGAGCAGAGTACCCAGTCCTCCGTTCATCCCTTGACTCCAATCCGGGTACAGTTTGCTTTGCATGGCCTCTGCTTCTTGGGCCTTGCCCGTTGTGCGGTTGGATGGCTTCTCCCTGGTGCATCCTCTTGCCTCCGCTCTACAGCTGGCTCTGTGGTTCTGCGCAGCTCCTCCCCTTGCCGAAGTCCCTTCATCTATGATTTGCCTCAGCTTTTCCACTGAAGGGTTACTGTTACTTTCTCTTTCCTACAACGAGAGGGGGCATATTGCTCAGCACATGTTTTCAAGCACGTAGAAAGTTCATTATGTCGAGTTACACACATGGAGATCTTCACACTGCTATGTCGAGGCAAATAGATGGAAGTATTACCCAGGTAAAATATATCCCATATGAGCAGATATTTACTGTATAGGGAGTTCACAATGGGAATTGGAGTCCTTGTCCCCCGAAGGGCAGTCACTCCCAGTAAGGTCCTGCTTGCCCAAACTCCTAGGGAGGGTTTGGCTGAGCAGGATCCGCTCCCTACCATCAAGGTGTGTGGATCCCCCAGGGAGAAGGGGCGAATACCCTGGATTTGTCACAGAGCCTTATTGCAACTTGTTTTAAATTGGGCGAACGCCCGCTCAGATTGATCAGGCTCTGGTAATCTTGGGAGGGTTTCTCTGCCTCGGAGAGTCCTGAGAAATGGAGACGTCCGAAGTCCTCTGGCCCTTTGGTAGGCTTGTTTTACTTTCTCCTCAGGTTTAACAGGCTCCTGTAATCTCTGTGGCTTCTCCAGACTGAAATATCACTGTTCGCCCATCTCCACTGTTATCTCCTCGGAAGCGCTTGCTTCCCTTCTGTTGCTTAGCTCTGTAGCTAATTTACTTCGGCGTTTTCGCACTCTGGTGTCTGCGTCGGTTAATGGGCCCCATCCTATCACTGCTCCCGGGTGGTCATACCACCGGATGGGAAAGTTGCTTCCCTGTTCCTCTAACCAGGCCTTGCCTTCATTGTCATTTATGACATCATCCTTCCGGCGTCTGGCTAGTGAATCAGTTGATGTCCATGCTACTCCTGGCTTCCCTTCTCTCACTGGCCCCCCTCACCCCACCCCCAGGACACGTCTCTGGGTAGGATTTTTCATCCTCCCTGCATAGGAGTTTCTTTCCGAATTTAAAAGTTCCTCTAGGTTTTATGTACCTTATTTGTATTGAAAAGGGGTGTGTCGCCGCTCTTTGACTGTAGATTTCATGCGTTACCAGAAACCAAAGAGAATGAGGAAATGTCACTGGTGGATTCAAAACATGTCTTTCCAATTCCCCTATAGGCAGATAATATACATTGGACTGGGAGTTCCTTATTGGAATAGGAGTAAGGACTCCTCGAGAGGGGAGTCCCTGCCAGTGAGGTTCCACTTGCCCAGACCTCTTGCAAGGGTCTTGCTCAGCGGGATCCCCTCTATAGCCTCAAAGAGGGGTGCGCCCTCTGCGGAGAAGGGATATATAGTCCAGATTCATCACATAGGCCACTAATGCCAAGGCCTGTGTTGCGTTGGGGCATTGGGCCATTTAAGGTTTAATGACCTGCTCCACTTCAATGGTTCTTTGTTTTGGCTAGTTTGGTTTTTGACTTGCTACTTCTCCATGTTCTTTGATCTCTTTTTACAGTTTTCATGCACCATTTCCATTCTTTGGTATTTTCCTGCTCTACACTCTACTGTATGCGCTGTTTACTATCATATCTTTTCTGATGTTTGTTAATCTGCTTAGAATCACATGCTGTGCATAGGTCCGACATCCAGTGGTCACTGCCGAGTATTGCATTTTGTTTTTCGTAGTCGAAAGGGGACGTCGACAAGGCGTGTCTGAAACACTATCCCTATAGTGACGTGCGTTGTACCCACAATCCCTCACGCGTCAAGGTCCCTCAGATTGTTTTTTTCCGCCCAGCTACTGGTCGCCTTTACGCGGAGCTCCTCGAGAGACATTGCAGATTTCATCTCCTCGACCTTTGGTCGTTTTCCTATATTAATATAGAACATATCGATCCCTCCCTCGACGCTGTTGTGAAGCTGTCTCCGCCGAGCAAGATCTTCGACGGAGGGGACGAGCGGAGGAGATCCTTCGGCGTTGCCGAACACGTGGCCTGGCCTCGCGTTCGGCGTTGCCGAACACGTGGCCTGGCCTCGCGTTCGGCGTTGCCGAACACGTGGCCTGGCCTCGCGTTCGGCGTTGCCGAACACGTGGCCTGGCCTTGCAGGCCATATACAGTAGGGAGAGTGGGGGTCGTGGGACATCTCTGGTTCTTTTCTGAGAATGCCTTTCCTTTTCCCCTTCCTTTCCCTTGGGGTGGTTATCACGTTTTATTGCCTCGGCTATGGAGAGGACACCCTTTAGGTTTTGCCCGCTTTGCAAGGGCAAGTTTACTTGGAAGGACAAACATTCACGGTGTAACCGCTGCTTGCCCCTCGATCACAAAGAGGAAGGTTGCACGGCTTGTCGGCTTCTTAAGCCTAAGACTCTAAAAGACCGTAGGGTCAAGAGGTGGGCGGCCTACGCTATGTCGAAGGCCGACGCTTCACCCACCGTTGCTACCACCGACAGTGACGAGGAACGTGATACCAAGACCTACGCTACGGAAGTCGAAAACCCCCCTAAAGAGCGCACACGCGCTTCGTCGTCTGTCCCCGGCCCCGACGGGCTCGGCTCACGCCCTGCTTATGGGGATGAACACCCCGACGACATTGACGCACACAAGACCACACATAAGCACACAACCCATGGCTCTTCTTCGTCGAAGGCGAAGAGAGCATCAGCGCCCAAGGAGACGCAGGTTCCACCGGCGGCCTCCTCGGACCGTTCGGGTTCGAAGCCCCTCTCGCAACCGCAGCCGCGACCAGCGACTGGGCTTTCGGCAAATAAGGGCGCCGCCCCCAAATCATCGCCCGGCGCGCATCAGCAGAAAGCGCATGCCGCCGTAGAGCGATCGACACCCATAACGTCGAGACCACAGCCCTCCGCTGACAAACGAGTCGCTGAGAGCTTGGCGAGGATCGTGGTAGCCGACGCCCACAAGCATACGCCGAAGGACTCGTCGAGCGCTACCCAGAGGTCGAAAGACACGCCGAAAAAGCCCGAAGAAGGGCAGGGACTATCCCCTTCAGTCGAGGGGACCCCCAACACACCTGAAGGCTTTTCGGAGGGCGACGGGACACTTTCCTCGACGTTGTGGGAGAGGTCGAGCCGTTTTCAGCTACAAGACACTATTTTTCCCCCGCTAGACCGCTCAGGGGTACCCCATGAAACCATGGAAAGGCTCCATCTCTGCATGGAAAGAATGGAGAGGTTTATGAATACCCAGAACCCTCCCACTCCCAAGAGAATAAGAGAAGGGCCTCAGGAGGACCCCAGGGCCAAAATTCCGAGACTAGTCAATCCCCACCAGGACACAGCCTCAGACTTCCATAGTGTGTATGACCTCACTGGGGAAGAACATTACTTTGAGGAAGAGGATGATTTTATGGATGAGGAAGAGGGACGGAACCAGGAGGAAGGTCTGGAAGACAGCCCAGACTTGGTAGGAGAAGGCTTCGGAGAAAATCCAGAAGGACGACCTTCTCACCTCTGGCAATCCCCTTCAATATATTCCGACACTGATGTCCTGAACCTAAATCCTCCTGACAATTCACCTATTAGAAACACGTCTCCCATTGACGATCAGCCCACATTCAATGCCCTGTTGCGCAGAGCAGCATCACATTTCGAACTGGACACTGGGGAGCTCTCTCCTGAATTAGACTTTGTGGAAAGAGTAATTAAGGAGAAACCCCCGGTCAGTCAGACCATTCCCCTCCTCGCTTCGGTGAAGAGAAGAATCATCCCTTCGCTGTCCACACCCGCACTAATCAGAGGGGTCAATCCTAGAATTGAAAAACATTTCACTCCTTCACCCTCAAACCCGCTGTACATCAGGACATTCCATTCCGGATTCCCTGGTAGTAACCAGTACACGAAAGGGGGCAGGGGTACCACTTTCCACCAGTGAGGCACCACCTGACAAGGAGGGCAAGCGGTTATATGCCCTTGCAAAAAGAGTTACATCCTCGGCTGCCTTTTCGGCAAGAATTGCGAACAACAATTCTTTGCTCGCTAGCTATGCGGACGCGCAGTGGGCCAAACTGCGCAAAGACGCCGAAGAAGCGCCGGAACCACTACGTACACGCCTACTTACAACTATTGGCGAAGGAACCCAGGTCAACCAGAGTATTGTAAAGAACTCTCTGGATGCTGCAGAAACAGCGGGACGTT
The DNA here is from genome assembly GCF_040938575.1 of Ambystoma mexicanum. Taxonomy (NCBI): domain Eukaryota; kingdom Metazoa; phylum Chordata; class Amphibia; order Caudata; family Ambystomatidae; genus Ambystoma; species Ambystoma mexicanum. The sequence goes on from NC_090939.1 coordinate 201,779,414, forward strand.
CCCTGGTTCAGGGAATACTCCTAAAACGCCACGTATGGCTGCGCAACTCAGGGTTCAAACCGGAGACACAGGCGTCTTTAATAAACCTGTTGAAGACTCAAACCTCTTCGGGAAAGCGGTGGATGAGGCTCTGGAGATGGCTAAAAAAGAGTTCGATACTATCAAAACTCTTGACCAAATCTCTAAGCCCTCTACCAGGCGCGGCTATGGCACCAAACGCTTTTTACGTGGCCAACGCCAACAACAAAACCAGCAGCAACAGTACCCTGCCACCAATTTCCAGACCAATAGTGGCCAATACAGCCAAAGAGGCCAGCGCCGGGGCAAAGGAAGAGGCCAGGGGTCCACCCCCAGAGGCTCCCAAGCCCCCAACAACACCAAGTGACGTGAAGATTCGCGTCCCCTCCCATGCAACACCGGTCGGGGGCCGGATAACATCCTTTCTTCCAGCATGGGAGGGTATAACGTCAGACCGCTGGGTACTTTCCACCGTAGCCCACGGATACTGCATCGAATTCAACAGTTCCCCAACATACAAACCCCCGAGGGGTCGACGCATGACACCGGAACATCTTGCCATCCTTCTCCAAGAAGTACAACAACTGCTGGAAAAAGGAGCCATAGAGGTCGTGCCTCTATCTCAGGTAACGGAAGGTATTTATTCAGTGTACTTCCTTGTACCCAAAAAGGATCTAACCATGCACCTTGTATTAGATCTGCGCCCAGCGAACAAGTTTATCAAACCCCAAAAGTTTCGTATGGTGACCTTACAGGAAGTGATCCCACTGCTATCACAGGGAGATTACTTGACAACATTAGACATGAAAGATGCATACTTTCATATTTTAATGTTGCCAGCGCACAGAAAATACCTCTGGTTCATGATAGAGTTCAAACACTACCAGTTCAGAGTGCTACCCTTCGGCATAGCATCAGCACCAAGGGTATTCACGAAGGTGCTGGCAGTGGCAGCGGCCCACCTGCGCAGGTTGTCCATCCCAGTTTACCCTTACCTCAACGACTGGCTCATAACAGGGGATTCTTACGAAACATGCTTCTCCAATACCCAAAAGACTGTAGACCTTTTGTTCCAGTTGGGCTTCTCCATCAACGAAAAGAAGTCCAGCCTAGACCCCAGCCAAATCAAACAATTCCTAGGGGCTCTAATTCAAACAAAGGACGGCCTCGTCTTTCTCTCCAAAGAGAGGGTCCAAAACATGCTGTTTCAGATCCTCAATATGTGACCGGTCGAGAGGTGACGGTACGCAAAGCAATGCGCTTACTAGGCATGATGGCGTTGTGTATTTATTTGGTACCTCATGCGCGCCTGCGCATGCGCCCAATGCAAGAGTGACTCAACAGCCAGTGGTGTCAGGCCAGCGGACTATGGGACGATCTAGTGGTGGTCTCGCAAGCCTTAGTTCTCTCGCTACGGTGGTGGACAAAGGAAAACCTGGGAAAAGGGAAACCCTTTGCCACACCCGCGGCGGAAGCCACTCTAACCACAGACGCATCCCTCACAGGATGGGGGGCTCACCTATCCCATCAGACTGCTCACGGAGTGTGGACTCCGAACGTAGCATCCAAACACATCAATCTTCTGGAGCTACAAGCGGTGTTCAAGGCGCTAAAAGCCTTCCAGGAACACCTACAAGGCAGGACAGTGATGGTCCTTACAGACAGCACCACAGCCATGTATTACATCAACAAGCAGGGGGTAACCCACTCTCCAGGACTGTCCAAACTGGCCCAAAATATATGGAAGTGGGCTCTCAAACAAAACCTGTTCCTACTGTCAGAACATGTACCAGGGGAACTCAATCTGCTGGCAGACAAACTCAGCAGAGATTTCCCCCTGCCCGAAGAGTACGAATGGCGACTGCACGAAAACATCGTCTTCGATGTCTTCACACAATGGGGATTCCCAGAAATAGACCTGTTCGCAACCCTGGAGAACTCACAATGCCCAAGTTACGCCTCCAGGTAACCCCAGAACCAATCCAAGGGGAACGGTCTGTCGATACAATGGTCAGGGAAATTTGTTTACGATTTTCCCCCGACTCCCCTTCTCAACAAGGTGGTCCACAAGATGCACCAGGAACAAGTAACCATGATACTGGTGGCCCCAATGTGGGCCCGACAGCCATGGTTCGCTCACTTGATGGAGATGTCTCTATCTCCCCCAGTGAAACTCCCCTGCCCGTACAACATGCTGTCACAAGACGAGGGCAGTACCCTACATCCATGCCCCCAGAACATGAACTTAGCAGCTTGGCTCCTGAGATCAGAGAATTCGGACATCTACAGCTCCCGCAGAGATGCATGGACATCCTCAGGGAAGCCAGAAAACCTAACACCCGCCACTGCTATTCTAGCAAATGGAAGAGGTTTGTCATCTGGTGCAGGGGTAAGAGCATCAACCCGATTGACTGCTCTCCCACACATATTGTTCTATACCTGACCCACCTATTGGATTCAGGTCTAGTGTTTAATTCCATTAAAGTCCACCTAGAGGCACTTTCTGCATACACCACTTCCCAACTCAAGGTGTCGTGGTGGAAGATCCCTGTTATAAAGGCCTTCATGGAGGGAGTAAAGAGAATACACCCCCCGATAGCTGACCCAGCTCCCGGATGGGACCTTAATGTGGTACTTACCAGACTCATGGGCTCACCATTCGAACCCATGCACAAAGCATCTCTTAAACACCTCACTATTAAAACTGCTTTTTTAATAGCTATCACCTCCATCAGGAGAGTAAGTGAACTTCAGGCTCTTTCTGTTCTAGACCCCTTTGTTACAGTTCACAGAGATGGTTCTACGCACTCACCCAAGGTTTGCTCCGAAATTCATCTCAAAATTCCACGTAAACCAGTCTATAGAACCAGCGTTCTTTCAAAATCCTTCCAACTTGGGAGAAATAACTCTGCACACACTAGATGTCCGCAGAGCGGTCATGTTCTACATGGAAAGAACCAGGCCACTGAGGAAGACTAATCATTTCTTCGTCTCGGTGGCAGCAGGAAGAGAAGGGGATGCAGTTTCAAAGTCCACTATTTCTAGATGGATTGTTCAATGCATCACTCTCTGCTATACTCTTGCTAAGAGAGAACTGCCCTTTAGGCCAAGAGCACATTCTACTCGAGGCACGGGGGCATCCATAGCATTCATTGCAAATGTTCCCCTTGAGTCCATCTGCAAAGCGGCTACCTGGAGTTCTCTGCACACCTTTACAAAACACTACTTTCTAGGTGCACACTTGAGATCTGACTCCCAGGTGGGACAGGCAGTATTAAGACATCTTTTCTCTATTCCTTCTCATAACCCACCGCCAACTCCGGGTACTGCTCGCTAGTCTATGCACAGCATGTGATTCTAAGCAGATTAACAAACATCAGAAGACAATGCATTACTTACCGTAAAAGCATTTCTGATGGTTGTATCTGCTTAGATTCACATGCGCCCACCCTTCCTCCCCGCTCGGATGGAAGGAACATAGACTTCCTTTTATATCTCTCTTTTCTGTACTCACTCACTCACGTCTAGAAGGCTCCCTCAGGGCAGAAAAATACAAACAGAGGGACCTCGACGCGTGAGGGATTGTGGGTACAACGCACGTCACTATAGGGATAGTGTTTCAGACACGCCTTGTCGACGTCCCCTTTCGACTACGAAAAACAAAATGCAATACTCCGCAGTGACCACTGGATGTCGGACCTATGCACAGCATGTGAATCTAAGCTGATACAACCATCAGAAATGCTTTTACGGTAAGTAATGCATTGTCCTATTGTACCAACGCATTAATTTTGTAAAGCACATTTGCATAAGGCTCTATCGAAACAAACAATATTCAAGTACATTACAGCTAATATTGGTAACTGCTTATTTTATTATACTATTTTTATTTTCATATTTTCTCTACACGAGAAAAGAAATGTATAAATGCTACATAAGAATGAAGGTATTCTTTTTCTATTCAGGAGTACAAGGCACTATATTTAGTGTGCAAATGCGTATTGTTTTTAGTGATAGAACTGCGAGGGAAGTTATTGATGAAATCTAATGTTAATAATTTTCACGTGGGTAATCGAAATGGTTCTAAGATGTTCTGTTGGAATGCCCATAGCTGTCCAAATGTAAACCTATCAGATGCTCTAAACACATAGATTCTACTCTCTCCAGAACCTTTCATCTGATATAGCACGATTCTGTGCTGCAAAACCTGCCACACCCAGGTGGGTGTTCTGCCTGCGCCTGGGAGGGAAGTTCTAGCAAGCGGGACATGATGTAAATCACAACAGGTTGTCACGGATAGTGACCCTGATAAGACAATTTGGTCACACATCAGGCGACATTGCAGAGGATACATTTAACAGTGGGGTGCTACACATGTTCCTTGAATAAACACACAGTCCAAATAATGCAAGTGCTTTTGACAAGGAACACGTGCAGAGTCTTTCTTTAGAAAAAATATATGTCGCAAGAGGCCAGGAAATCCTAGCTTCCCCTTCCAGCAGAGAACCTAAAGTGCCATCTTTCTGCCTTCACACCATTGTGAAAAGAAGTCAAAGGACTGGAAACACCAATAGACCACGTGCACGTTTAAGATTGTGTAGAAGCAAGTGACCCGATTTATCCCTACACTGAACAGAGCCCAGTTAATATAATGGAGTTTAGGGTTGTGTAGGAGCAGTTGCCATGCCTTACCCCTTCACTGAATGTAAGCCCAAGTTAATATAGTGGGGACAGCCAGTGAACACAATCCTCACCTGTCTCTTATAAGTTTGCACATAGGATGTCGTATGTTCCACAAACAAGGGAACACTCTAAGCAGTGAGATGATAACCTCCCAAATAAAGGATGCGACGCATAGACCTGTCTTCTGTGTTACATATAAAACGCCAGCTGGATTAAGGGGGAGAGGTTGGCCCATCGTGCAGCAGACTGACGAGAGTCTTGGGGAGAGGTCTGTCGCATATGAGAGAGAGAGAGAGGGATGCGATGAGCAGGCCCGGCTGAACTGGAAACCAAGGCATTGTGGAAGGTGTTGGTCCAGGTGCAGCACATTCTGCTCTAAAGCGTGACTTAAGCTTGGGATCTTGCTGATTCCATTTTGAGACTAAGGCCTATGGTGTCTTACACCACAACATAGCATAGCTCAACATAGTATACACTCCCAGGTCACTCATGCTGCTGAACTAAAATGATCACTTGGTCTAGTCTCTATTCATGTAACCATGTTCTTGCTCATATAGCAGTTCTTTTCATAGGTATGATGGTATGTTTTTATAATTGCTTCTGTTATTGCATGTGCAATGCAACTTAGAGCTTGTAGAATATAGGTGTGATACGAAAAATATATGAACCCATTTCCCCCCTTTGTCAACGTGTATATTTCTGGGTAATGCGTTAAAGAATGGTGTCTCTTTGATTCTAAAGAACTTCACACATTCCTGGCAGTATCAGTTAAATTCTACTAATGGGCACTAACACTCAGGCATGCTGTCTAAAGCGCTAGGTCTCTGGCTGGGGTGCGTATTATCATAAAACATAACTACTGACTCCATGTCCACTTTTAATAGCCTCAACTGAGGCTTAGATCAGCGCACTGTCAAACAGTGAATACCAACTTCGCAGTAACGCAATTAGGTGGATTGACGGCAGAATCGCTCTTTACTTACTTAAAAACCCCAGCCAACAAGACAAATAATGTATATGCAACTATCCAGTATCGCCCATACCAGTTTCCTGAATTTGCTTTAACACATACAAATCGTATCAACTGGTTTGGAGGTAATCTAGTTTACCCGCAAACAATTGCTAGGCATGGACCGTTAGCCACACCCAATCTGTCACTAGAATTCTTAGCCCGGTTTCATCCAATCCGAGGAGGCACGTATTTGCATACAGACTACCAATTGCTAGCCACCCATTCTGACACAGTGCGCAATATTGCGCTACCATATGCAGCACAGCAAGGTGTAGCACCTACTCAGAAACCTCATGGACAGCTGGATGCTGGTGGGGTCCAACTACAGACTTTGAGAATTATATTAGGATCTTGTCCGTCCAGATATGAAGACATACCCAAGTGGTATTCAGAGAAGCTAGGACAACTTCAAGCTGCCTACCCTCGGGTTACCCCACAGCACAGACATGGGGCACTAGCCATGTTCCTTCCATCTGGCTGCACAACGCCTTTAGCGAGCTGTCATAGCTGGATTTCAATTTACAGCTGGCTTTATTTACAGCTGATAGGCGCACCGTCCATCACATTGCTAGCTCTGATATTCGCAGACATCATGGCAACACAAGGCGCTGCCGCCACCATGAATTTAGGCTTGTCCATAGCATCTAATAAGTAACAAATGTTTTAGAGAATAATTCTACCTTTATTAAAATGAGTGCCTGCAAGGTTAGAAGTCCATAGGAAATTGTCCCAGTTGTTGAATGAGCCAGAAAAAAGGGAGCAATTTGGGGGACATGGTGACATCCACTTATTAATCTCTATGCAGGGAACACTTGGGCAGGAGACCTGCAGAGACACAGAAAAAAGCTAACAAAGATGTTAAGCCAGATAAGGAGAAAAACACCACAAAGTGAGGCACACGAAAGGACGAGGGTCGTTCCATGGTAAGAAGGGTAACAAACCACAGAGGTGACAATTGTCGCCAATAGAGGAAGAAAAATATTCCCAGCACATGCCAAAAAATGGGAAAGCTGCAGGGGATAGGGAGGCCCCGCAGTGGCAAGGCACTCGCAGGGGTAGACTATCATGGGGTAAGCCTGGGGAGGGTGGGGGACGGGGGAAGTCCCATTTCAGTCCTACTGACTATCATTTTAGAGATCGGAAACGTACGAAAAGTCTGCAAACATACACTCCTGAGGGTTCATATCTTTCCACACAAAAGACTCCGGGTCTGACATTTCCATATTTGAATGCAGCCACAAACCACTGTTCAAGCACACAAGGGCACACAGAAATGCGCAAATCACGACACCCACTGGGCAGACATAAGCACATAATGAAGTGTATTTTGTAACCATTTAGCTGGAAGGCGAACACCCCAAAAAGATTGAAGCACTGTTTTGGCCACAGTAACACATCCAATATAAAGGGCTGTTAGCATTTCATGATTGGCCACCATTGTATGTGCGACAAGCGCCAAGGGGTGAATTGGTAATGCCTGCTTTTTCAAAAGAAGTGAGTGGGGAACTAATGCAAAAATATGCAAGTGGCTGGTCAGCACTGACAGCAGTGCAGCTGTTTAATAATAAAGATTTTCCATAATAACTTACTAGAAATTCTTGATTCTATTAAAGACACAGAGGCATGCATTATGCTTCTTTCTTTTAATAAACTACATAAAGAAAGCTCAGCAGCAAGGTATTTTGTGCACTTTGATATAAAACAAACTCATTTCAAAGGTGCGCTGAAAAGATGCATAACACAGAACCTACAAATGTATATGTATAGTCCATAACATTCCCAAGACAACAAACTTCATATCCCATAGTGCTCCAAAGGTCATCCAGTGTCCGTGACTATGTGGTACTATTCCTCCAATGGGCATACAGGTGCTCCCATAAACAGTCCTGAACAAGAAATAACTTCCTCTTTCGAGGCTGCGAACTTTGCTTTCCTTCGGTGCTAGGATTCTTTACTTCGGTCAACCAGAAGAAAAGTCGTTGAATCGCGGATCAGGCGGATTTGTCTGAAGAGGCTGCCAAGGAAAGAAATAAAGTTTCTGATGCTTGTTAATCTGCTTAGAATCACATGCTGTGCATAGGTCCGACATCCAGTGGTCACTGTGGAGTATTTCATTTTGTTTTTCGTAGTCGAAAAGGGACGTCGACCGGGCGTGTCTGAAATACTATCCCTATAGTGACGTGTGTTGTACCCACAATCCCTCACGCGTCGAGGTCCCTCAGATTGTTTTTTTCCGCCCAGTTACTGGTCGCCTTTACGCGGAGGTCCTCGAGAGACATTGCAGATTCCATCTCCTCGACCTTTGGTCGTTTTTTCCTGTTTAAATATTTAATATATCGATCCCTCCCTCGACGCAGTTGTGAAGCTGTCTCCGCCGAGCAAGATCTTCGACGGAGGGGACGAGCGGAGGAGATCCTTCGGCATTGCCGAACACGTGGCCTGGCCTCGCAGGCCAAATACAGTAGGGAGAGTGGGGTCGTGGGACATCTCTGATTCTTTTTCTGAGAATGCCTTTCCTTTTCCCCTTCCTTTCCCTTGGGGTAGTTATCACGGTTTATTGCCTCGGCTATGGAGAGGACACCCTTTAGGTTTTGCCCACTTTGTAAGGGCAAGTTTACTTGGAAGGACAAGCATTCACGGTGTAACCGCTGCTTGCCCCTCGATCACGAAGTGGAGGGTTGCTCGGCTTGTCGGCTTCTAAAGCCTAAGACTCTAAAAGACCGTAGGGTCAAGAGGTGGGCGGCCTACGCTATGTCGAAGGCCGGGTCTTCACCCGCCGCTGCTACCACCGACAGTGACGAGGAACGTGATAACACGACCTCCGCTACGGAAGTCGTACACCCCTCTAAAGAGCGCTCGCGCTCTTCGTCGTCTGTCCCCGGCCCCGACGGGCTCGGCTCACGCCCTGCTTATGGGGATGAACACCCCGGCGACACTGATGCACACGATACAACACATAAACTCACAACCCATAGCTCTTCTTCGTCGAAGACGAAGAAAGCATCAGCGCCCAAGGAGACGCAGGTTACACCGGCGGCCTCCTCGGACCGTTCGGGTTCGAAGCCCCTCTCGCAACCGCAGCCGCGACCAGCGACTGGGCTTTCGGCAAATAAGGGCGCCGCCCCCAAATCATCGGCCGGCACGCACCAGCAGAGAGCGCACGCCGCCGTAGAACGTTAGACACCCGTAACGTCGAATCCACAGCCCTTCGCTGACAAACGAGTCAGAGAGCTTGGCGAGGATCGTTGTAGCCGACGCCCAGAAGCGTACGCCGAAAAACACGTCGAGCGCTACGCAAAGGTCGAAAGACACGCCGAAAAAGCCTGAAGAAAAACAGGGACTACCCCCTTCAGTCGGGGGGACCCCCAGCACACCGGAAGGCTTTTCGGAGGGCGACAGGACACTTTCCTCGACGTTGTGGGAGAGGTCAAGCCGTTTTCAGCAAGATAACACTAATTTTCCCCTGCTAGACCGCTCAGGGGTACCCCATGAAACCATGGAAAGGCTCCATCTCTGCATGGAGAGAATGGAGAGGTTTATGAACACCCAGAACCCTCCCACTTCCAAGAGAACAAGAGAAGGGACTCAGGAGGACCCCAGGGCCAAATACCCGAGGCAGGACACAGCCTTAGACTTCCATAATGTGTATGACCTCACTGGTGAGGAACAATACTTAGAAGAGGAGGATGATTTTGTGGACAATGAAGGACAGAACCAAGAGGAAGGTCTGGAAGACAGCCCAGACATGGTAGGAGAAGGCTTCGGAGAAAATCCAGAAGAAGGAACTTCTCATCCCTGGCAATCCCCATCAGTATATTCGGACACTGATGTCCTGAACCTAAATCCTCCTGACAATTCACCTGTTAGAAACACGTCTCCCATTGACGATCAGCCCACATTGAATGCCCTGTTGCGCAGAGCAGCAGCACATTTCGAACTGGACACTGGGGAGATCTCTCCGGAAATAGACTTTGTGGAAAGAGTAATTAAGGAGAAACCCCCAGTCAGCCAGACCATTCCCCTCCTCGCTTCAGAGAAGAGAAGAATCATCCCTTCGCTATCCACACCCGCACTAATCAGAGGAGTTAATCCAAGGATTGAAAAACTTTTCACTCCTTCACCCTCAGACCCGCTGTACATCAGGGGACATTCCATTCCGGATTCCCTTGTAGTAACTAATACAAGGAAGAGGGCAGGGGTGCCGCTGTCCACCAGTGAGGCACCACCTGACGAGGAGGGCAAGAGGTTATATGCCCTTGCTAAAAGAGTCACATCCTCGGCTGCCTTTTCGCCAAGAATTGCGAACAACAATTCTTTGCTTGCTAGCTACGCGGACGCGCAGTGGGCCAAACTGCGCAAGGACGCCGAAGAAGCGCCGGAACCACTACGTACACGCCTGCTTTCAACTATTGGCGAAGGAACCCAGGTCAACCAAAGTATTGTAAAGGACTCTCTGGATGCTGCTGAGACAGCGGGACGTTCCCTGGTTCAGGGAATACTCCCAAAACGCCATGTATGGCTGCGCAACTCAGGGTTCAAACCGGAGACACAGGCGTCTTTAATAAATAAACCTGTTGAAGACTCAAACCTCTTCGGGAAGGCGGTGGATGAGGCTCTGGAAATGGCTAAAAAAGAGTTCGATACTATCAAAACTCTTGACCAGATCTCTAAGCCCACTACCAGACGCGGCTATGGCAACAAACGCTTTTTTCGTGGCCAACGCCAACAGCAGAATCAGCAGCAACAGTACCCTGCCACCAGTTACCAGACCAATAGTGGGCAGTACAGCCAAAGAGGCCAGCGCAGGGGCAAAGGGAGAGGTCGGGGGTCCACACCCAGAGGCTCCCAAGCCCCCAACAACACCAAGTGACGCGAAGATTCGCGTCCCCTCCCATGCAACACCGGTCGGGGGCCGGATAACATCCTTTCTTCCAGCATGGGAGGGAATAACGTCAGACCGCTGGGTACTTTCCACCGTAGCCCACGGATACTGCATCGAATTAAACAGTTCCCCAACATACAGACCCCTGAGTGGACGACGCATGACACCGGAACACCTTGCCATCCTTCTCCAAGAAGTACAACAACTGCTGGAAAAAGGAGCCATAGAGGTCGTGCCTCTATCTCAGGTAACGGAAGGTATTTATTCAGTGTACTTCCTTGTACCCAAAAAGGATCTAACCATGCGCCCTGTATTAGATCTGCGCCCAGCGAACAAGTTTATCAAACCCTAGAAGTTTCGTATGGTGACCTTGCAGGAAGTGATCCCACTGCTATCATAGGGAGATTACATGACAGCATTGGACATGAAAGATGCATACTTTCATATTTTAATGTTGCCAGCGCACAGAAAATACCTCAGGTTCATGATAGAGGGCAAACACTATCAGTTCAGAGTGCTACCCTTCGGCATAGCATCAGCACCTAGGGTATTCACGAAGGTACTGGCAGTGGCAGCAGCCCACCTGCGCAGGTTATCCATCCCAGTTTACCCTTACCTCGACGACTGGCTCATAACAGGGGATTCTTACGAAACCGGCTTCTCCAATACCCAAAAGACTGTAGACCTTTTGTTCCAGTTGGGCTTCTCCATCAACGAAAAGAAGTCCAGCCTAGACCCCAGCCAAATCAAACAATTCCTAGGGGCTCTAATTCAAACAAAGGACGGCCTCGTCTTCCCCTCCAACGAGAGGGTCCAAAACATGCTGTTTCAGATCCCTCAATATGTGACCGGTCGAGAGGTGACGGTACGCAAAGCAATGCGCTTGATAGGCATGATGGCGTTGTGTATTTATTTGGTACCTCACGCGCGCCTGCGCATGCGCCCTATGCAAGACTGGCTCAACAGCCAGTGGTGTCAGGCCAGCGGATTATGGGACGATCCAGTGGTGGTCTCGCAGGCCTTGGTTCTCTCGCTACGATGGTGGACAAAGGAAAACCTGGAAAAAGGGAAACCCTTTGCCACACCCGCGGCGGAAGCCACTCTAACCACAGACGCATCCCTAACAGGATGGGGGGCTCACCTATCCCATCAGACTGCTCACGGAGTGTGGACTCCGAACGTAGCATCCAAACACATAAATCTACTGGAGCTACTAGCTGTGTTCAAGGCGCTAAAAGCCTTCCAGGAACACCTACAAGGCAAAACTGTGTTGGTCCTTACAGACAGCACCACAGCCATGTACTAAGTCAACAAGCAGGGGGGCACCCACTCTCCGGGACTGTCCAAACTGGCCCAAAATATATGGAAGTGGGCTCTCAAACAAAACATGTTCCTACTGTCAGAACATGTACCAGGGGAACTCAATCTGCTGGCAGACAAACTCAGCAGAGATTTCCCCCTGCCCGAAGAGTACGAATGGCGACTGCACGAAGACATCGTCTTCGACGTCTTCACACAATGGGGATTCCCAGAAATAGACCTATTCGCAACCCTGGAGAACTCACAATGCCTAAGTTACGCCTCCAGGTACCCCCAGAACCAATCCAAGGGGAACGGTCTGTCGATGCAATGGTCAGGGAAATTTGTTTACGCTTTTCCCCCGACTCCCCTTCTCAACAAGGTGGTGCACAAGATGCACCAGGAACAAGTAACCATGATACTGGTGGCCCCAATGTGGGCCCGACAGCCATGGTTCGCTCACTTGATGGAGATGTCTCTATCTGTCCCAGTGAAACTCCCCTGCCCGTACAACATGCTGTCACAAGACAAGGGCAGGACTCTGCATCCATGCCCCCAGAACATGAACTTAGCAGCTTGGCTCCTGAGATCATAGAATTCGGACATCTGCTCCCGCAGAGATGTATGGACATTCTCAGGGAAGCCAGAAAACCTAACACTCGCCACTGCTACTCTAGCAAGTGGAGGAGATTTGTCATCTGGTGCAGAGGGGAAGGCATCAACCCAATTGACTGTTCTCCCACACATATTGTTCTATACCTGACCCACTTGTTGTATTCAGGTCTAGTGTTCAATTCCATTAAAGTCCACCTAGCGGCACTTTCTGCATACACCACTTCCCAACTCAAGGTGTCGTGGTGGAAGATCCCTGTTATAAAGGCCTTCATGGAGGGAATAAAGAGAATACACCCCCCCATAGCTGACCCAGCTCCCGGATGGGACCTTAACGTGGTACTTACCAGACTCATGGGCTCACCTTTCGAACCCATGCACAAAGCATCTCTTAAAGACCTCACTCTTAAGACTTCTTTTTTAATAGCGATCACCTCCATCAGGAGGGATAGTGAACTACAGGCTCTTTCTGTTCTAGACCCCTTCGTTACAGTTCACAGAGATAAGGTGGTTCTACGCACGCACCCAATGTTTGCTCCGAAGTTCATATCGAAATTCCACGTAAACCAGTCTATAGAACTGCCAACGTTCTTTCAAAATCCTTCCAACTTGGGAGAAAACACTCTGCACACACTAGATGTGCGCAGAGCGGTCATGTTCTACATGGAAAGAACCAGACCACTGAGGAAGACTAATCAGTTCTTCGTCTTGGTGGCAGCAGGAAGAGAAGGGGATGCAGTTTCAAAGTCCACTATTTCTAGATGGATTGTTCAATGCATCACTCTCTGCTATACTCTTGCTAAGAGAGAACTGCCCTTTAAGCCTAGAGCACACTCTACTCGAGGCACGGGGGCGTCCATAGCATTCATTGCAAATGTTCCCCTTGAGTCCATCTGCAAAGCGGCTACCTGGAGTTCTGTGCACACCTTTACAAAACACTACTGTCTAGATGCACACTCGAGATCTGACTCCCAGGTGGGTCAGGCAGTAACATCTTTTCTCTACTGTTCCTTCTCATAACCCACCGCCAACTCCGGGGACTGCTCGCTAGTCTATGCACAGCATGTGATTCTAAGCAGATTAACAAACATCAGAAGACAATGCATTACTTACCGTAAAAGCATTTCTGATGATTGTATCTGCTTAGATTCACATGCGCCCACCCTTCCTCCCCGCTCGGATGGAAGGAACATAGACTTCCTTTTATATCTCTCTTTTCTGTACTCCCTCACGTCTAGAAGGCTCCCTCAGGGCAGAAAAATACAGAGGGACCTCGACGCGTGAGGGATTGTGGGTACAACACACGTCACTATAGGGATAGTATTTCAGACACGCCCGGTCGACGTCCCTTTTCGACTACGAAAAACAAAATGCAATACTCCGCAGTGACCACTGGATGTCGGACCTATGCACAGCATGTGAATCTAAGCAGATACAATCATCAGAAATGCTTTTACGGTAAGTAATGCATTGTCATATTATTTCTTGCGTATGACAACCCTAGTTCCCTTAACGGGGTGGGAGAAAAAAGCATTGTATTATTGGTAAACTATACAGGAAATTAGATAAACAGATTGTAATAATGCTAGAAACATTCTTAAGCGGTACGCATCGTGCTTTTCTTTGCTGGGTGCGATAATGTTCGCCTCTGTCTCTTTAATAGAATCAAGAATTTCTAGTAAGTTATTGTGGAAAATCTTTATTCTATGTCAAGACCGGAGGCTCACATTATGCTCGTTCAAAGCTTACTTTGTACTACCGAAGCAGGCTCTTCCACTGGTTTCAAGTAGAATTCTTTGAATATCGACTCGCCTGCCCAATCATCCATTCTCATGATGTCCTCCAAACGGACGCCAACTTGGAAGGCTTTAGATGCCATGGCTCCTCTGACCGAATGGGCTCCGAATTGGTGTGTGCATATCCCTGCTTGGGCCAGCGTCCAGTGCCAAAGCAGGGGTAGAGACTGCTTTATGGGGTCTGCGAATAGCTATGAGAAGTTGACCGCCAGGGGTGGATCTGAGGGGAGCTGTTACTACTTCATAGGCTTTTAAACACTGAACCATGCATAGCTTGGGTTGTTCTCTAAAAGCCGGGTAAGAAATCACTCTTGAATCGCATTTAGTTCATTGTATGTGGAAAACAATACCGTCAGGGGAAAAAGACCTACCTTCTAGGTCTAGAGCTCTAACGTCCGACACTCTCCTGCAAGAAACTAGGCAAAGCAAAGTAGTAAGCTTGCCGGAGAGCGCCGTACGTGATAGCTCTTCGTTAGGCGGCCATGAGAGGAAAAGATTGAGCACTTTATTAACATCCCAAAGTTTGTTATAACGGGACGGAGGCAGTACTGTAAGATGATGATGCTCCCCAGCTGGGACCCCTTGTATGAAATTGTGGCCTGCAGAGATCGACTATCGATATGCCTTCACCGTTCTGTAAGCAAGACCTCTTTCTACTAATGAGGCTAAAAAATTGAGAATTTCCTCTAAAGGTGCTGAAACTGGATGGAAGCCATGGTCCTGGCACCATACCCTCCATGTGTTCCAGGAATTGCAATACTGTTTGAGGGTAGCTGGGGGCCAGCTTTCTTCAATGAGATGGATTGCCTTGCAGGACATACCCAGAGTTCTCCCTCTTGCCCTGAAATCCTCCAAGCTGCTAGAGTCAGGGACCCGGAAACTATCAGGGGGTGAGCTTGTCCCCACAGATCCAATAGGAGATCTGGATACCGGGGTAGAAGGATTGGAGAATCCGTAGAAAGTTCCAGAATAATTGGATACCAGGTCTGAGAAGTCCAGACTGGGGATATGAGGACCAGCTCTGCTTTGTCCTGACCGACTTTCGCCAGGGCCCTCGCTATCATGGAAAAGGGGGGAAATGCGTAGAGAACCCCCTGTGTCCAAGGCTGCAGGAATGCATCTGTCGCTGAAGCTGCCGGGTCGGGTCTCCAGCTGTAGAACACAGGGAGCTGAGTGTTGAGACGAGATGCAAAGAGGTCTTTGGACAGTGGACCCCAGATCTGTAGGTGGAAAAATATATTCTTGTCGAGTCTCCAGTCGCTGGAATCGACGTAATGGCGTGAGTGCCAATCCGCTATCACATTCTTGAGACCTGGCAGATACTCCACAGTGACCGAGATCTGATGATCTAAGCAGAAATGCCAAAAGTCTTTGGCGAGTTCTGCTAATGGACGAGACCTGGTACCACCCAGATGATTGATGTATCTTACGGCGGATACATTGTCCATCTTTAGTAAAGTACAACAGCTCACTTTGTCCCTGGCAAAAGAGCGAACTGTGAATGATCCTGCAAGGAGCTCCAGACAATTGATGTGCATCTCCAGCTCCTGTGGGGACCAAGTCCCTCCTGTGGCTACTGTGCCACATCTTGCTCCCCACCCAGAGCGACTGGCGTCCGATTCTATATCTGGAGTGGAACCGAAGATGGCTCTGCCGTTCCAGGCCTCCATGTGTGAGAGCCACCAATGTAGCTCTGTCCTCACTTGGATGGACAGTGTCATGCATTGAGAATAAGAGACACTGCGCCTCAGGTGTTGACCTTTCAATCTTTGCAATTCCTGGTAATGTAGGGGACCTGGAAATATTGCTTGAATGGACCAGGATAGAAGACCTATTACTCTTGCTAGCTCCTGTAGAGAGATCAAGTCCCTCTAAAGGAGCCTGCGAATTTCCCTTTTGGTTGAATGTATCTTGGCAGCTGGAAGACAAAGCTGTGAATTCTGGGTGTCTACTACGAACCCGAGAAATTCTAGATTCCTGGAAGGACCAAGAACGGACTTCTCCCAGTTGATGAGGAAGCAGAGACTGGGGGGCAAATCTATAGCTAGTTTGGCTTGTCCCTGCCCTAGCTCCTGCGATTGCACCATGAGAATGATGTCTTCCAGGTAAATTATCAGGCGAACGCTTGCTCTCTTACATGAGCCACTACGGGTCTCAACAGCTTGGTAAATGCCCAGGCAGCTGAAGAGAGCCCGAAGGGTAAACTCGTAAATTACTAATCTTGGTGTTCCCAAGAAAATCTTAGATAATTTACGTGTTCCTGATGGATAGGTGCCGCGAGATATGCATCTTTGAGATCTAGACGTATGAGCCAATTGTTTGGTCTGAGAAGGTCCCTGAGCATGTGAATGCCTTCCATCTTGAAATGCCGATAAATTATGAATTTGTTGAGTGCTTTCAGATTTATCACGGGCCTTACCTTCTCCTTTCTGCGCACCAGAAAAATTGGGCTGAAGAAGCCACCCGGAGTCGAGCAGGGACAAATCTCTCGCTTCTGACATAGGCTGTGAATTCCGCTGCCTAGAGCTCTCCGATCTAATTCTGACAATATTATTGGGGCAGGGGAACTGGTCTGAAAGGGTTGCACGAAGAATTCCAGTCGCAGGCTGCGTGCCGTATCCCTGACCCAGGCATCTCGTGACAAAGCGTCCCAATCTTCTGAAAAAAGAGCATTAGCCTCCCCCTCAATGGGTGTGAGCGGCGCAGGCGCTGTTATCATTAGACTGAACTGAGGGTTGTTGCGTTCCGCTCCTCAGTCCTCTCTTCCAGTAGCAACCTCTGCTACGTCCTCTGGAGGGGAAGAAGGTATCGGCACGCTCTTGCCAAGTATTCTGTTGTTGATATTGAGGTCTTCTGTCGTAGGCATAACCGCCGGAAGAGCAACCTCGACCGGCCCTGGAGAAAACCTTGGATGAGAAGACCTTCTTGATGGAGGCCTGGGCTTTATCTAATGCGTTAAGGTACCTATGAATTTGGACATCTCCTTCATGAAAGGATCACCAAAGAGTAGCCCTTGAGCGGCGGTGCCAGTCTGTTTGCCAATTCTGCTAGTTTTGAGTCAATTTTGAAGAGTATGCCCTTCCTGCGCTCGGTGGAGATAGCGCAGCTCGCATTTCCCAGCAAGCAGATGGCTCTTTGAGCACAACCGGAGAGAATGATTGGGTCGATCGGATCTGAGGAGTTGGAGGCTCCTTCCCCCAGGTCTAATATTTTTGCGAGAGGACCAGCAACATCCAGTAGCTTATCCTGGCAGGACTTCCAGGCTCTCTCAATCCCCTTCCAAGGGTCCTTCACATGCTTTGCCAAAAACCTGATTATCTTTGAATCTAGTTCTGGTGTCATAGCTACTTTGTGTGGTATCTCGGGGCGTGCCCTGAGCCTCACCCTGATCTTTTTCCAGAGGCTTACGTAGCCTGTTAAACATATAGTCAGTTGTCCTGGTTGATGGTTCCCAGTCGGTGGACCTGGGATGTATCAAATCTTCGGGGGCGAACATCCCCTGGGTAGGAGGTTGTTCCTCTGTGTTTCCCCTGGGGATGGGGACTGCCGCACTCCCCGAGGTTGAGGGTTTCCAATCCCAAATCTCAGTATCCTCTTCTGCAGAAGTGTGATGATTCGGCATCCTACAATCTTGGATATACCTAATCTTCCACGCCCTGTCTGTCTCCCTCTGGGCTTGAGGGTGTAACACCCCTGTTTTCTTCTTCGGGTGTAGAGGGTCTTTCAAAGGAAGGGGTTACATTCATGGGCATAAAGGCCTGTTTCAGCCTGGAGATGGCGTCAAACTGCAGCAGTGGCCGGAATCAATTGGCTCGGGGGGGGGGGAGGGTCGGAGAGCTTTTGCTCTTACGAGCTGGACTACTTCCCCCTTAAGTAAGGTGCTTTCTCTTTTGGGTCTTCTTTCTTCTTGTCGGAGAAGCCCCTTGGATGCGCTCTTCCATGTCTTCCAGGCGCTGCTGTATTGACAGAAGCATGCCTGTTACAGCCTTTTTGACGCTGCTTTCAACAGTGGATCCTAGAAACTTTTGTAGACTCTTCTCCATTGCCACTTCATCGATATAACAACAATCCTCCTCTCCTTCTGACCATTCCTGGTTTGATTGAGGGGAATATTGTGCTGCCATTATTAGAAGCACCTTACCTCCTTTATTTTTATTTTCTGGGCTTGATCACCTTCTCTCACTGGCCCAGATATTTTATTATGCCAGATCCGTTAAATAAAGTTCGTATTTGCATTGCAGTATTACCTGCAGTTACTGTCTGGCAGTGTGGGATGCTTAGCCGATAAAGATCTGTTAGGCTTTGGATACTGCCAGCAATTTCTCTTGCATTTAAAAAAAAAAACAACAAATCTCATTGAGCAGACAGCTTTCACATTAACTATTGTAGCCAAACTGCCAAAGCCTCTCACACACTGTCTCTGCTCCGGCACTCGCATTAACTGTTATTTCGTTGGAGCGGAAATGCTCATGCGAGCGTTGAAAAAAAGGACCAGGGACAGCGGGAGCTCCCCCTGGTGGTCCACAGGCGCGTCACTCCCTGCTGAGGGCTGCATAGTCCTCCCAAGAGCCCGCGCGTGTTACTCCGGGCCTGGGAGGCAAGCAGAAGGTACGAAGGGCGCTGCGGCAGTCTGAACTGGGGCAGCAATACAGAAAAATAGATTACAAACGAAACGTATGTTCGATCCTCATTGACACCGACGTCAGCAGGAAGCAGCCGGCGTCGGTGAACAATGAGGAGGAAACAAGACAAAACGATTGTCAACAAATTCCTCAATAAATGAAGCTAAACATACCGGCGAAAAGCGCTTGTGAAAATAAACCTCAATAACCTATATTAAATATCGTAATTAGGATAAACAGTTATGAACAAGAAATGACTTCTCTTGCTGTGAGCAGCAAAGAAAGAGGAAGTTATTTCTTCTTCAGGACTGTTTATGGGAGCACCTGTATGCCCATTGGAGGAATAGTACCACATGGTCACGGACACTGGATGACCTTTGGAGCACCATGGGTTATGAAGTTTTTTTTGTTGTTTTGGGACTGTTATGGACTATACATATACATTTGTAGGTTCTGTTATGTATTTTTTTCAGCGCACTTTCAAAATTAGTTTGTTTTATGTGAAAGTGCACAAAATACCTTGCTGCTGAGCTTTCTTTATGTAGTTTATAAAAAGAAAGAGAAGCATAGTGTGAGCCTTCAGTCTTGACATAGAATCATGTAGGACATAAGGAATGTCTAGCGCATGTGATTCCAGTACTGAAACCACCCAGCCACAGAGGCAATATCCAGTTAAACCACAGGCAGTTACCTACATGCAAACAATAGTAGACGGCTAATGGACCGGGGGGAGGGGGGATTCCTAACGCAAGCTAGCCCACATGATAGCCCAGTGCTCCCCGTATTACAACCTGATGGTACTTAATGTTTTATTGTGGATTTTCGAATTTTGAATGCACATTGTAAGACCGAGGCAGTCCAGAACCAACACAGTTCTGGATTGCTAGCCAACTTACACAGATGTAAATAAAACAAACCTTGATCTAGGCAATGGGTATTTCACACAACCTTTAAGTGTAGAAAGCCAGACATACACTGCATTCACGTTTAAGGGAACACATTTCCAATTCACTAGAATAATGCAGGGGTATACAAATTCACATAGCACATTCTCAAGTAGAATACAGAGCTTGCTCGCAGACATTCCTAACTGTTGGCAATATGTAGATATTTACATCACCCATGAGAATCTCAGTGAACACTTGCAACAAGTAAACAGTCATTCACACATTGACTGCAATAGGATACCGGATTTGATTTTTTTTTAAAAAAATCAAGAATACCTCATTGTGAGGTTACCTTTCTAGGATTCACTTTCTGATGAGGTCCGAGGCTTGTTGGCAGATTTTCTTAAGAAGTGTGCTAGGATACGGCCACGTACCACGCTTAGGCAATTGCAGCCTATTCTAGGGCTGTTGAATTTTGGCAGATCTTATGTATCTAATTTTGCTGAGCTAGTGAAACCATTGTATGCTTTGATAAAACCGAATATCAAAGTAATCTTGAGAGATGGAACTCTACACATAACAAGATTCCATATGACACAGCCGTACAAAAGGCCAAAAAACAGCTCAGACTTGCAATAAGAGAAACCAAGAATGGTGGCAGCAATGATGTTGCAAAAAAAAGCCTATCGTACATGGGTATGGTTCCACCGTAATCAGAATGCAAATGAGGTATGGCGAACTGTTGCCATGTTTGCAAAGAACAATAACAGTGAATGAATCTGGGCTGTAATGAACAGTACCATGAAAAAGAATTAGTCAGTGAATGGTGTGCCAGAGAAAGACTGGGTATCATACATAGGTAGCACACTTGGTACAAATATGGCATGAGATATTGATGCTCAACTTTGTTCCTTGGAAAGTCAAATATACACTTGATGATCTGATCAATCTGATTAAGAACCTGGGTAGCTCTAGAGCAGCTGGCCCAGATGGAAGTTGCAATGCACTAATAAAACGGTCTCCAGAGAAATGGGCGATGGCACTGCATATTTTATTCCAATTGATTCGAGAACATGGTAGAATTCCGCCAACCTGGCAAGAGAGCATAATACTTCCAATCCACAAAAAAGCTCATGGAAAATTCCTGGAAATTCTAGGATGCTAGCTATGCTAGACATCCCGGCAAAGATATTTGCCAAAATTATTTTATTGAGCTAAATCAGTGGATAGATGAATTCAGCATACTACCTCCAAATCAATCTGGGTTTAGAAAGCAATCGTCTACCACATATAATATAGCCAATTTGGTGACCGCTGTTGAGTATTCCTGGAAAGTTTGAAATCTACCAGTATTTGCTGCCTTTATATATTTTACGGCAGCTTTGGATACTGTAATAAGAGAGTGACTTTGGCTGAAATTAAACACTTGGGGCATACCGGCTGGGTTACTAGGTATGATTCAACTGCTATAACAGTAAGACTGTGCCTTGATAATGAAGGAAAGTTATCCGCCTCAATAATAGCTAGGCGACTCTATTGCAGCTACTCTATTTAATTTGTACCTGGCTGACTTTATGGTTGAAGTTCAGACAATAATGGCAGACAAAATGGGTACTGTGAGATTAGGCTGACTGGGCTACGCAGATGATCTGCTATTGCTAGATTATACTCCTATAGGCCTCTAAAATAAATTGACAGTCTTGGAGAACTTTGCAAGATTGAATGGTTGGAGTGTAAATTTCAGTAAAACGAAAATGTTACCTTTTTATAGGCAAAGTTAAGTCTTCTTGACCCATTAACCGTAAGTGGATGATTAAGGATCAATATAATGAGGTAGTAGGATGTTACAAATATTGGGGTGTTTATTATTGATCAGAAACTAAATTGGCAGCAGCATTGGATGGATCTCAAACTGAAATGTTTGAAAATTATGTCCCTTAGCCTTTTCATTGGTCAACAAGGTGGGTTTTCTGTCAAAACCATTTTGTTTGTTTTATGCTGCAGAAATATAGGGAGGAAGATTTGTCAATGAAACAAATCATTTTGAGGCAAAACTTCTTAAACTTTTATTTAGAATGCCAAAATAGCTGCCAGGAGAGTATTTGTTTTTAGAGTGTCATTTTATGTGAGACACAGACCTTTTAGAATACAAAAGGACAATGTTTATGTGAAATTGTGTTTTATGCAATAATACTTTTATAGTGGAACTAATGAATGGCTTTGAAACAAATCCCATTCTGATGGATGTTGGATTTATAGCAGTGGCAAGTAAAATGTACCACAAGTGGGCCAAAGAGAATGCATATATGTGGTGACAGAATACCCAGGCAATGACCAAACATCTATTGAAATCAGTCATATTGAACCATGCACAAGAAAGTGACATGATTAATCTGGTGACTATAGCGAATAGTGGTATGTTTTTGAAATTCTTGCTTAATGAATCACTAAAACTAACATAACAAGCAGCTAATCCAGACTGTAGAACTATAAGGCAATACTTATTGTTCAAATTTAATATGTGTGAGGTTTAAGGAGCCGAATTGATAAGCATCTGAGATTTTGCAGACTGTGTGGGACACTAACTACAGAATCAGTTGAACACCAATGTTATTACGAAAGTCTGTCTCCTCAGACAAATATTTGAAGTCGTATGATAAGTGATGTTAACATGATACAACACTACCTCTCTCTACTGACCAGAACTACGGTTTCTGAGGGTGTTCAACCCACCACCGCTTTGAGGTCATACCAATGATATATAGAGTGCTACATAAATGCCTAGTAACATAACATAACATAACATGTATAACACTTGGCAACTACTATTATCTGGAAATGATCTGAATCTGATATTCCACATGAGATTTTATGAACTTGTTTTTATCAATTTTTAAAGTAATTGTCTGATGGCAGGCTATATTTATATTGATACTGAATTAATTTTAAACATGTCTTTTTGTATTATAAGGAATTGTATAATATGTAATGTTTATATGTAAAGCCATGAGGCTGTATGCAGATTAAATAAATAAAACCGAATTTCAAAGCAGCTCACTGGCTGCCAGAACACTCACATTCTGCACCATGTGTATTCATTAATGACTCAAACTGGTCCTTTGCAGGACAGAAATACAGATAAAGACTTGGTGATAAACCCGTTGGTGGGAGATGATGCTTTCACATACACAGTGTGCAATCTAGGGCAGACTAAACCAATTGCATATAAGTCACATGTATATTCCACACCAGAGTTGAAATTTACACCGGAGGAGAACATTCTGGCTTCAGTTAAGATGATCATTCAGAAAGAGAGGCTATTAGCAGCAAATAGAACTATACACATAAACACACCTTTTGCTCAACTTGTGGCTGCCACAAAAGCTAGCATGCCCAATGAAAAGGCATTGCATACTTGATGGATTCAATGGTCAGCATCTCAATATGCTCCAGATGTAAAGTATCATTCTAAGGCACAATTGCAAAGACTGAGTGGATTGACTTGGACAATGGACACAGAACCTGACACCTCACAGCCTGACATGCCATGGTTTGTTTTTATCCAGGTAATTTACTGCGATGGTTCTGCGATAACGGCGGTAGGGACACGTTCCAAATATGCTGCCGCCTCTACGGCAGTTCTAGAATATTTGTCACATGAAGAAGCATTTATACATACTGATATTGCAACAAAGCACCTGGGAGACCTGTCTGACCAGACTTCTGAATTGCATGGATTACTGCTTGCATTGCACCAAGCGGATTCAGGGAAGCCCACACTAGTAGTCTCGGATTCAGTTTATATTGTTAGGGCTTATAACACTGATTTGCATTGGTGGATTCAAAATGACTTGAGACATTAGGCATAAAAGACCACTCTGGAAGCAGGTTTGGGATTGTAAACAGACTTGCCCTTTGCTATGGGTGATGCACATATGAGCACATACTAAAGGGCACATACATAGCACAGGCAATGCATTGGCAGATAAATATGCCAAATAGCACACAGTGAGAAAAACAATAGCAGCCATAACTCGCTCAGCGACTGCAATGGATGATGAAGTAAGAGGCCTGTTTAGGTATTGTACCTAGGCCAAAAGGTTTCCCCAGTAATTATGTGTATGACATTGAAAATAACAGAGCCATAGTCACAATTCCTATGGAACAAGGGGATCCTATTCAAAGATGAATCCTTAATAGAGCAGACAGGGAAACGCTGATTGCAGCCACGCACGCTGGACTTGCATCTGCCCCTTTTGGGGTGAGTGCAGCTGCACAGCTACTCCTTGACCATTACTGGTGGCCAGAGCTATGCTAACAGGTGAACATATATGTAGCAAACTAACTATGAAACATGCTTGAAGACAACTATGGACCACAACAAAAAAACCTAAGGAGGTTCCTTTAAGAGAGGCAATCTATTGAGATCCAATTTATGGATCATATAGGCCCACTACAAGCAATAAATAAGTACAAGTACATTCTAGTAATAGTGGATTCCTGCACTAGGTTCACCTGGATGATTACTCAAAAGAAAGCGAACTGCAAATCCGTGATATAGGCAATTAGGGGTGTAGTAGCTATGACAGCAACTCAAACGTTCCATGCTGATAATGGTCCAGCTTTTTCAGGGCGGGTTCTGAAAAAAGCATTAGAGGCATAGGGAACAGAACTGCAATTTTCCCATCCCAGTAAAATATTGCATCACCTTCAAAACAATGTGCATAACGCACAGGGCAATCTGTGGACAAGGAGCAGAATTCCTACAAAAGAAAATAAGTCTACAAGCCAACGGGACTCCCCAGGTCGAGCAACGAAATCCGCCTGGAACTAAAACCATACCTTAAGAAAAAACTTGGAGGCACCTCCTTCTACCACTTCGCTGCAAAAACCTGGAACAACATCCCAAAAGAAATGAGAAACACCAAAGATCACCTAAAATTACTAAAAACTTGGCTCTTCAACACCACTGACTCAAACTGAAAACCTGAAACGGAAAGAAAAATAAAATGAGAGAAAAAAGGAATGACTAAACTGGAACGGACAATGACAAGCTCCCAGAACCGACTACTGGGGCACAAACGGCACCTGGACGGGTGACGCTGGGTAGTTTGAATCACAGGCGACAACCCATGGAGACGGACTGGACAACCCCAGCCAATCCCATCCAACATCTTCACTCACCCGTTAGCTACTACCACAGTGTTGTGGAAATGTGGGGATATTGCCAATCACCACACTGAGTTGCGGACACTGACAGGTGCATTAGCCATATAAGTGGGAAAGGAGAACAGGTGGGGTTGTAAGGGAGGCTGGTGGAGGTGGTAGTGAGACGTGAAAGGGACTTTGAATGCTGGACGGCCCAGATCAGGATAGAGGCGCAGGGGGCCCCCGCAACCCATATGAAGAGATTACGCAAGCCAGACATGTCAACTCAGGATAAATTCCACTAACAATTTCCCCCCTCTGCTTGCACCTCTCAAACTCCAAACCTACAGCACAACAAACCGCACAAACTTCACCACACCAACAACAAAACACAAACGCACAGACTCGCACAACAGTACACAACGACTACCGGCCGCAAACCCCCCAGGCCCAGCCAACGGACCCAACGGGCTGAGGCCGCCAACATCAAATCACTGCTCCCTTGCACTTTTCCAGCTTCCTCCCACTAACTCACCCTCCCCTCTTCTTTCAGAGCTGCCAGAGTGCCAGGGGACCACTCCGGTGGTGATAGTGCGCGATACAAATGTCCTTTAACATTAACATCCTTTCTGAGCTGAAACTAACGGAATTGTGGTGAGAGCCAACCAGTCCATAA
The DNA here is from genome assembly GCF_040938575.1 of Ambystoma mexicanum. NCBI lineage: Eukaryota > Metazoa > Chordata > Amphibia > Caudata > Ambystomatidae > Ambystoma > Ambystoma mexicanum. The sequence goes on from NC_090939.1 coordinate 201,805,049, forward strand.
AAGTGAGCCTGACTAAATGCATTCTGTCACTTGGAGGTAACTGGGTAGACCATGTGCCCTTAGTGATCAGGAGTTTAAATAATTTACGACGACAGTCTCTATGCAACGGTAATACTCAATTTGAACTCTTGTTTGGGAGAAATATGTTTATGCCTGATCTGCGTACTCTTCCCAGCACCCTCTCCAGCCACGAGCAACTGCTGGCGACACCGCTGCTGAGGGAATCCCTCCAGGTGGAAGCTGCTGAGGCCAGTCCTGAGAACTCTCAAAGTAGGAGATTGGGACCTGAAGAAGATCCATGATAAGACTCGGTTTGGCCCGCTTACTGACCTGCAGTGCAAGTTCTAACCCCATGTTAAAAGGCGTCTGGAATAATCACTGTCAGGGATTGGAAGAGAAATACAAATCTGGGGAGTATGTTCATCTTAATTGATGTGCATGCATCTAGCAGCCCTGGAAAGTGCTAACTTGGGCCATCGTCCCAAATCGGCCTTAATTGTGCTCCATGGGGGTTTGTAATTTGTGTGAAATAGATTGGTCAGGTTTCTTGTGATCTCTACTCAAGTAATATCTTATACCTTCCGTTTGCACCTTGAATCCCCACTGTGCCACAAGCTGAGTTGGGAGGGCTGTTTGGTTGAAGTGTCAAGGCTATTGTTTTGTGTAGATTTGCACGAAATACCGATAATGCACCATATTCTCTCAAAGATGCAAAAACAGCTTGTATTGACTCCATCGGTCGGGGGATGTAGGTTAGGATATCTGTGAATCGTGCAAGTTTATATTCCCTCTGTCCCCTCCCTATCCCGTGAATTTGGGAGTTCATCAGAATTTCCTGTGCAAAGGGCTTTACTACTAGGGCGTACAATAGGGGGGGATAAGGGGCAACCCTGTTGTGTGCCTCAGGTTAGGGTGAAGGACCTGGAGGACACTCCATTGACCAGAACTTTGGCACTGCAATACAGTGCTTGAGCACCCGAAATCCATGCTTTACCTAGTCCTGCCCCCTTCATAACCGCAGGCAAAAAAGGCTACTCGACCCAGTCAAAGGCCTTCTCAGTGTCGATGGAAATTAATACAGGGCAATCTTCTCTCCCGTCAATAGTGGCAATGAGATCTAGGGTCTTGCAGCCATTGTCTGCGCCTTGCCTGCCTCTTGCATAGCCGACTTGTTCGGTGTGGACCTGCTGAAGTAGGATTTGGGCCAAGCGGTTGGCGAGGATGCTAGAATACATCTTCGCATCTACATTTATGAGCGAGATTGGGTGGTAAGATCCACACTCCGCAGGACCTTTACCTTCCATGGGAATTACAACAATTCTTGATTCGGTGAACGATGGTGGGGCTTGACTTTCTGGTATTGAGTTGAAGAGTTTCACTAAAAAGGGGATTCATGTGTTAGTTTGCTTTGTAAAAGGCTGGTGTGTACCCGTCCTGACCGGGTGCTAAGCCGGCTTTCATTTTGGAGATGGCTGTTTGGACTTCTTTGGTCGTGGTTGGGCCATTTAGTGCTTCCAGGTGCGTTTGGGGTATCAGCGATCCCGGGAATTTTGATGGGTATCGCTCTATTTCAGTTTCCGTGCTTTCTCCCTCAGCTGCTTAAAGGGAGGAGTAGTAGCATTTTAGGAAATGTTCTGTGATTTCGTGTGGGTTCCTCAATTCTTGCCCTGCTTTCCTCTTAATTTTAGGAACTGCCCTGTCCGCCATTTGTTTGCGCAAGTGGTTGGCTAGCATGGTGTGAGCCTTATCGCCTGGATCATAACATTTTTGTTTCAGGTACCGCAGTTGCATTAAGGCCTTGCCCTGCCAAATGTCCCTTAATTTTTTCTGGTGCGCCCCAATCTGTGCTACGATTTCTTCCCCTCTTGCCGGTCGCACCCAGAGATCTAATTCCGTGCACGTTATTTCTGATTTCAGTTCTTTCTCTCTTTGCAACCTGGCCCTCTGTCTGTAGGTCCCTTCCGCTTTTCGGACACCCTGAATTGTGGCTTTCGCCGCTTCCCACACCGGGTTTAGTGGCAGTTCACCCATATCGTTCATGGTAAAGTAATCTTTGATTGCATCTGTGAGGGTAACTTTGAATACCAGGTCTTTGTAGAGGGTATCATTGCAGGTCCATCTACGCTCTGCCAAGGTTCAATTCCAATATACATAGTTTGTGGTCTGTCCAGGCCACTATCTCAACAGATGTATTTAGAATTAAACTCTGGTTTTCTGCCTCTACCAACAGGTAGTCGATCGGAGAATAAGTGGGGGAGGGAGGGTAAAAAGTGAAGACCCTTTCCGTTGGGTGCATCGTGCGCCAAGTATCTATTAGATGGCTTGCTCGTAATTGACTAAGGAATCGTTCCCTCAGGGAGCTACTTGGTAGGCGAGCGTCCTGTCTCATGGAATCCCAGTCTAGTTTCGGGTCTGATATAATGTTGAAATCACTGCCACATACCAAGGCGCCTTCTTTCCAACCATCTAGAAACTGGAAGAGGTGCTCGCTGAAGTGTTTGATTTTGGTTATGGGCATAGACTGAGCAAAGTGTGACTGTACGGGACCTTATTCTCCCTTTCAGGGCTAGGAATCTCCCCTTTCCCTCCCACTGTATTTGCTCTACTTTTTAGGGCTAGTGATTTCCTGTATGATTCCAACTCCCCCTCTCTTATGATTTCCAGAAGCTCACAAAATGCCTCCAATGTCCCTGGTTACAATCTTAAACTCTTTTCCTTGAGCATATTTAGTCTCTTGCACAAATAACACATCTAGCTTAGAAAGCTTAAATTCCCTAGCCATCATGGAATGCTTTTGCAGGGAGTTGAGGCCCTTGACGTTGAGAGACCCACATTTTATTCCGTCAGCTAGTGCCATGTTAATGCAGTGGGGGTCGCTTGGTGGCGTTATGAGAGTAAACCATCTCAGTGTAGCCAGTTGACCCTTGCATGCGACGATGCAAACTGGAGTGTGAGTGAAGTTGCGTATGTGGTGCTATACCTTCAAGTGCAATCTCAGTTTCCACTGGTGTGTACCCCAATCCCCCTTCGCTTCCCCATTGAGAAATACCACAAAAGGCATCCCTCAAAACCTGAGACGCCCTTAAAAAGAAAAAAAAGGGCCACACTACAGGGACCCCTCTCGAGGCTAGTATATATTATGTTGGTTGCCAGTGATGGGGTCGAAAACAAAAGGATCAAATGCCTTTTGATCGAAAGGGTCGAATATTTTTTTTTTATGGGGGGCAGCCCCCTGTTTTCTTTATTAAATACATTTTTTTACCAACCCAAACTGAAAAATATACATAAGTAAATAAAAAAAATTCAACCCTTTTTTTTCGATCCTTTTGCCTTCGAGCAAAAGGTCATTCGATCCTTTTTTTTCGATCGTTTGACTGGACACCTACTATCTTAACATAACAAAACATTGAATGGCAAAATCACTCCACTTAGTAACTTGCTTCAACAACATCAACAATTAATGAACCACTCAAAGACAGCAATTCCTTTTCGCATTTTTGTCTGCGCGCTGGCTATCACGCGCCCAGTGGTGGGGCGAGTTTCCTCCTCTCGCTTAAACAGCGTTTTGATGTTTTCCAGAGAATTGACGCCGACGTATGATTCCCCCTGGCAGAGCAAACCTTTCAGGGCGTGTTGTAGTGTTTATAATTCCTAGTTCCTGGGGCTCTGCATCTTCTCAGTGACGACGGCAGGGCTTTGTGCAATAGACCTTCAGGTTTTCTAGATTTCTCTGCCATATTCCAGTGTTCCTGTTTGTAGGCCCTCCAGTACCCCTTTTGCTTCCTCCTCCGATGTAATGTGGTAGTCTTCTCCTTCATATTGAAAACGTAGGGAAAAGGGGAATCCCCAGCGATTCATGTTCCTGCAGCCAGGTGGTCAGTCAGCGGGCTCTCTGTCGGTTTAGTGTGGCAGCAGAGAGATCTTGGAAAGGTTTTACATTTCAACCCTCGAACTCTTATCAGCTCCTTTTCTCTTGCTCTTTGCTGTATATCTTGCCTTTGCCGGTAGTAGTGACACTTGACCAGGACCGATCTTGTGCCCATCGTTGAACCCCCCCAGCCCTGTGGATTCTGTTGAATTCCAAGACTGGGGGGGTAGTTTGGGTCGAGGAGGGACGCGACAAGAGCCTTCACTCTTTCTGGGGTCTCCCTGCTTTTTGCCCAGGCCAACAATCCGTATCTTTTGTCCTCCGTTCTCGATTTTCCAAGTCATCGAGCTTCTTTTTGTCCCAAGTACTGTAATCTGCCTTCACAGTTCATCACTGCCAAGTCGCCTGTCAGCTGGTCATTTTCTACTGCCTCAAGCCTGTCCTTGTCACGCCTCCTCCCTACCACACCATTGCCAGACAACCTTCCAGATTCACATCCACCACCTCTAACCATGCACGCTTCATCCGGCGTGTTCCCCATAACATTCATCGCACTCAGCAACTGAATTACCAAGGACGGCTACGACCTTTCCTACATTGGAATCTGCCATGGAGACTACGATCCAGCGCACAAAGTGCTTCCGATCAGGTGACCAAACCCCGGCAACAGGCAGCCAATCGCCGGCAGACTCCCCGTGCAGCATCGAGGGTCACGTGACGTGGATCCGCGTTTCCCTCGTGACTGTATCACGTGATTAATTCAACACAGTCAAAAGGACAGGGGAAACGTGGAACAAACGCTTCACAGCTGCTTTTCGGAGTGCTGCACAGCGTTTTTGGATCTCGCTTAGAATTCGGATTTCTTTGACCACGGAACGTTTCACGGATTGCTTTTGGTCTCTTCCTCAGGCTCAGGCGAACTTTAATCTTCAGGCTTCACGACCTTTTGGCTTTGCATAAACTTTTTGAACTTTGGATATTGGACCTTGGCTATTGTTTTCTTGGCTTTCGACCCTGGACTGTTAACGGATTGTTTACGGATCATCCACTGGCTACCTGACCTACAGGTGTACTCCATCAAGAGTGCCCGCAAGGACCCTTCTGTTTCCCCTAACCCTTTGAGGTATCCTGACCAGCACATTTGGGTAAACCCTTTAGCTTCTTCCACCATATTGCATTGTGATCATTGTGACTGTCTGCTTTAATCATTTATTGCCTTACAGTGGTCAGGGGGTCCTTCCGGTGTTCCTGGTTCCAGCTTGACGGCACTCCACACCTGTGGTCTCAAGAATTGCACTGGTAGTGATATTATTCTTACCAGTGTGGTACTTGGGGACGGAGGTATCTTCATCTACACGACCATCAAGATCCAAACAGTCCTTCACTTTACCATTTTAGCCTGGAAGTCCGAGACTGTTTCTGTGAGGCTGGACCTCATTGAGCTGATTTCCCCCAGTATGATGCGGATGTCTGCTTTAGTGCAATGTCCCGGTCATTGCCGGGTATTTCTGTGGAACTTTGGACTTCGTCTTGCTCCATTGCTCTTGGGATATGAGTAAATGTCCACCACAGTAGTGTGCTGCCGTGTATGGTCGCAGCTACGGGGGTCCACCAATACTTTCATACCTGTGCTTCTAATCTGCTCAGCGAGGGATTTCCCTCTCCAGCCCAGTGCTTTAACTTGTGCATGTGTGGAGCTTTGTGATGGGTGAGTCAATCCCCCTGGTGGACGCGGCACTTGGAAGCGAATGCTTCTTGCTTACCGGCTATTATACTTTGCAAGGATGTTGATATTGATATTTTATTTCTATTGCGCTCGTACACAAGTGTTTCAGAGCGCAACAAGGCAAGGGAGGGCAACATGGGAGAACAAAACGATCTTACTAGGCCCGGTGACATTGAGAATGCGCAAGTGCATGGGAGAGGGGGAGTGCAAAAGTGCAGAGCAAAGGAGAAACAGATGATGATGATGATAAATAATAAAGGCAACAAACGGTGGTAGTGCAGCCAGCAAGTGCTGGATTTAAGGCAGCAGACAGGGTAGGTCTGATAAGTGCAGGAAGAAAAAGGGGTGGGGGGACTGTATGGGTACAGATACAGACCCCAGTGCAAGGAGTGGCCCGGAGGCAGTGCAGGAGGGTGGCAGGGTGAGCAGGTACCTGGGCCCGGAGGACAGAGGGTGGCCTGGCGCCAAGAAAGAACAGATCAGCAGGGCAGAGGGGGAGAGAAGGCAGAAGCAAAGAGGGAAGGTCTTGAGGTGCTTCCGGAACCGGAGATGGTTCTTCAAGTTTTAGAGTGCAGGTAGGCCCCAGCCGATCCATACAGTCTGGTCCTCTCGTGGCGCCGATCCAACCAGGCAACTGCTTTCGCCTCATGGGAGCCTGAGGGGCCTGTGTGCTTTGCAGTGCAATCTGCCCTGGCTGCAGGGGCTCCTTTTTTTTCTGAGCTTTTCACAGGAGCCTTCCAACATGCGCCATCTTGACTTCCCTGTGCCACGGCAGACTGCTTCGCTTTCTCCATCGCGTTTGCTATGTTGGAAAGTGCGGTTTTGCCGCTCGTTCCACCGCTTTATGCCCCAACTCCTCAGCTTTCAGGTTATGCTGTCAGGCCCATGTTGGGATGCTTTTGAACAGGGTGAATAACCATTTTCAATAGCCTGGAGAGGGAGACGATGGCTCAGGCAGCCATGATGTCTGCGCCCCCTGGTGGTTACAGGCATTTTTGGAAATTATACATGTAATAAAGACGGCCCTTTGTGTGTCCGTTATTCATTGGAGAGGAAGTTGGATGAACAAGATTGCTGCCAGTCCTTTTCTGCATATTTAATGCTGTGGTTGCCGATTCCTTGGTTCCATCTTCCTGAACTATTGCAGAAATTGTACCACTGTACAAGAAGGGTACTAGGGAAGACCCTGCTAATGATCGACCCATTTCATTGCTTGATGCAACCGGTAAAGTTTATGCAAAAGCTGTATTGATGCCTTTTTAGGTGGTAGAGAAGCCAGTGTTAAGTCACCTACAGGTAGGGTTCCAACCTGGCCTGAGTGCTATTAATCTGGCGTTACTAGGAGTTACCCCTAGGGCACAAGGAGCTAGTGCATAGCATTCTGCAAGTCTAATTTAAGATGGAAACATCATTTTGTCCATTATTTATCACGTATGCTTTACATTTTGCATAGATGTGTCCTAATATTTATTTATAGAGTGTCCAAACACACACAGTTAAATTCACATAGGTGTGTTTGTTTGGCACTGGTTATCCTGGGGAGCAGAAAGCAGTTAGCTGTTGGTGTCAAACTAACCAGGTTCTTCTAGGCTAAATAGCTCCCCTCAATTCCGAACCCTGCATACTGAGGAAGGCAACTCTTATATGAAATTCATAGTTCTAAAGACGTCCTTCAATGGATTACCCAGAAGAAAACTCTGCGAAGTGAAGCTGGGGGTGCCAAAATGCTTGCTCGGGGCTATCCAAATTTTCAATACAAATAACACTGCCAGTGCCACTGGCCCTTTGTGGAGATAACACTTAAATATTGAAACTGGTGTAAGACAGGTATGCATGACAACGCACATTTCTTATTAACATCAATAGCTCATTGAATGCATTACTTCTGTTTAGACATATGCGCCTAAATTAGGGTGTGATGGGACCCCATTACTGCTTTTCACGGACAATGACATTGATTTCTGTCCCTGATCGGCTTAAAAAACCAACTAAATGCTTTTAATGAGGGTTGTATGCCAAACGATCTCACTATTAATTTGGGTAAGATCAAGGCTATGATTTTTCAACCTCCTTGTAAAATGCCACTGCGCTTACACTTGTAGTTAGATGGGCACAGACTAGAACAGGTGTCTAGGTATGATGATCTTGGTGTCTGCTATGCGGGAAATGGCAAATGAATAGATCATATGGAAAAAGCGTACCTTGCCCTATAAAGAAACAGTAACATGCTCTTGAAATATGCTAAATTGTATGGTAATGAGGCGTTTTCCCCCTGTACTCCATACGTATAGCATGCAGACTAGACCTGCGCAGAATAGAACTCTTAAGTTGTTGGTGTTCGCCAAGAGTGCTAATATTGAGATAATTGAAAATGCGTTTATGAAATAATTGCTGTCTTTGCCCCTTGGTGCACCAAATGTCACCTTACACATGGAAATCAATCAAAAATGTATAGCTGATACTGTGTCACTAAACCCACATTGGGGAAATGTGCATTATTTATTGCCTCTGGATGGTGGACGAGACATCCTGTGGCGTAATCGCTAAATTGAATTAACATTGGGGTAAACACTTGTGACATCATACGCATGCTATAGCAGCTAATTGGAAGATCATGCTTAAAACCTATAGCACAAGAAAAGGTTTACGTATTTCAATACCTCCACCCTTGCCAGCTCATAATGGGCCTGTATATTAGATTTTGGATTCGAGCAGTATCTAGGCAAGATTGCGCTAGCGTCGCGGTAAGCCTGTGGGCTCTCCTACCAACATTGTGGCTCTAGTCGTGATTACACAAATTTTTTAATTCAGCCGACAGCTTTTTATGCTAAATAATCACTTTGCCTTTGCACAGCACACAAGTGCTGCATCGCACGTTTTTGTGCATTTCCAGTGAAGCGGCTACTAATTAACTGCGAGGTTAAAAATATTCTAACATGGCCGCCGTCTAAGAATCGCACCTACGGTGCCAGGACACCTGCTGCCTGAAGCTGATTGGTGGCCCAATAGGTCTTAACCTATTGGGGCACACTGGCAGGCGTAAGCCGGCCCTCAACTAAGGCCATCAAACAAGGCTCCTGTCCCAAGCCTGTCTGAGCCGGAGGGAATGGGGAAATGGCAAAACTTTGTTGGTAAATGACTTACTGCCTCCAAAACTATTTTGCTTTTATGCGCCCATCCTGTGTGTACTCCTACCGTCTTGTCCGATGCATTCACTCTGTTTGTTCTAGCCATTCTACCACCTGGTAGCGCGCTCTGTAAACACAGATAAATATCTACTGTAGATAGACCTTTGCATCACTATTGTACGAGCCGTTTCAACTAAGTTTCCCTGCTAATGCTAATACCTTTGTGTACCACCCTAGCCGACGTCCTAGATCCCGGACGAACTGTTGTGCTTACCAGTAGTAGTCCTGACATTTACTATGGTGTGTTCATTTTGCTGCCCAGTGTGAAGCGTGGGGTTTCTAGTTACACCAGGTGATGTGCCCACACATTTCCACATGTCAGTGCCCTGCCTCATACAGTATTCTGATCAATGCCGGCCTCTGTTGATGCTTTTAGTGATACACAATGTCTGCTTTAGGACCCACAATTGTCAACCTATTGCCTGGTCTTTAGCCTGCGCACTGTTTTGTTTTTACAATAACGCCCTGTTCCGAACTTGGGATTTCTGTGACCAGTGCGTTCCTTAGTGCTTATTTGGTCACTCCCATATGCTATTGCTAGAAATGTTTAACACTTCAGAATACTATTATGTGTGCTGATCATTTTCTAAGGGCAAACTATGTGCCTGCACTGCTTGGGGTCTGGAATTGCCAACTAAGCCTAGTTACCACTAGCCATTATCGCACACCTCTGCGCGTACTGTGCAACCCTAGCCTGCCCAACAGCATGTGTGCCTTTCCCCAAACCGGTGTCTGATTCCTAATCCAGAAGATAGCTTGCACACCCATGGTTACCTAACCCCTTATTCTATCAACATGAAATCATACCCCTCTACTGATGTTTCAATTTGCTGTACTGAAGACGCTTTTACCCTTCTAGGCAATGGCCTTGCCAAACTTGGTTGCCTTAGTCTTTTCCATGCTTACTTATCAAGCCCCATAAGGTTAACCACAGCGAACCAAGACCCATCACTAAATCTAAAGTCACAACTAAACCTAATGAGATTCCCTTCTCTAAGAGTCCCAAACTACTACAGTGTAATACCACTCCCAGATTAGGAACACCTTCTTGTGCACGCTTTGCCTCTATCACTCACACCCGCTATGCGTCACCTCACAGGTGCTACCAGGCTATCCTTGCGAACCAGCCACCTCCATAGCAATACCTCCAGGCAAACGCACCACACTAATGTGCAGAGGCCCTACACACTTCCACAATCTAATAGCCAAACCTCTATGGCGTCCATATCACAATTGGGCACAACCATAAGACATCCCAAACCCCAATGGCCCCAGGCTGCAGCTTCCCCCTTTCCTTCACTAGAGCCCGCTCCTACCCTTAAAGGTGCCCTCAATGTGCGTTCTGTACTTGCCCATGCAATTGAAATGCATGACGTTATAATTGATCAACAACTGTACCTTTTAGTTACAGAAACCTGGCTGCACCAAGCCTCGGGCCCCCTCCTAGCACTGGCCAACCTCCCCCCTATGTTTTGTAGACTAAGGGCCGACCGCTTAAACGCGGTGGGAGGAGGTACTGCCATCATTGCCAAATCCAATCTTCAACTTAGAATTTGTCCGTCCGACACAATGGAAGGCTATGAATTACCTCTTCTCAAACCCTCTTCGGACCCTAAAACTACAACCAACATTCTAATAATTTAGAGCACCTAACAATGCTAACCACCCTGAATCTGATATCCCACTTCTCATCAGACCCTACATCAAGCCCAGCACCAAATGTATAATCCTAGGCGACATACATTTAGATTTCAACGATAAACTGGATCATGAAGCCAGTGCCCTCTATGCATCCCTCACTGATATGAACTTCGCCCAATTGGTGAACTCGCCTACCTGTGTCAAGGGTAGAACACTAGATCACTAAACATTTGTGTATCAATTGATTCCATCACAGCAGTCAATTGGTCCGACCACCACCTAATCTGTTTCAAACTAATGACACAAGAAAAAAATCATCCCTATCTCTATCACACTTGATCGTATCGACACTAGAAACACTCGTAATCTCTCAATAGACAGCCTCACCCCTGCTCTGGAGGAAGCTCTATCCTCCGTCTCCTCCTCTAACACCAACCCCAATTGCCTTGCTGCCATTTATCACCATTGTCTCAAAGCCACTATTGACGCCTTAGCCCCAATTATAATTAAACACCAAGGTCAGCAAAATGTTCCAACTTCTGGTTCAATGAAGAACTGGTGGCTCTTTGGCGCAACAAAAGATCTCTGGAACACTTCCATAAAAAGACCCTATCCACTGACTCGTTTAAGTCCTTTTCAGGAAGCCAACAAACTCTACAAATCTGCTATCATAGCGCACAAAGCAAACCCTCTGAACACCTGTATAAACAATGCTTCTTAGAACGCCTGAGAACTCTTTACTATACTCAGAGAATTGGAAAACCCCATCCCCTCCACAACCCCCATCAACTCCAGTAAAGCTTGGTGTATCACCGTACAGAATGCACTGGCTTCAAAAATAGTTATGCTCCAAGATAAAATCCTAGCCAAAAGAAAGTTACTGGCCAGTAAAAGCTCAAAGCTCCCTATTGTGGATAAAGACTTTGAAAACATAGCCACACAATTCAAATTTGCACCGTTCAGCGAAGGCCAGGTGCTGGACACTATCTCTACGCTAAAACCATCTAACTACAAAGGAGACTGCTTCCCTGCCCATCTAGTTAAACTTTGCACACCCACAATTACACCTAGCATCACCAAATTTGTCAATGTTTCTTTTAGCACGAATATTGTTCCTCCCAGTATTCAAGGGTATCCAGTTAAATTGTCACAGATTTTCGAAATGCCATTTTGTCAAAAAAAAATGGCAAAAAAAATCTGATTTTTAATTTTTTCTTTTTGTTTTGTTAGTAATAAAAAGTGTCTATAAAAAAAAAAAAAAATTTAAAAAAACATTCGAAATGTTTTTATTTTTGGCATTTTGGTGTCGAAAAAATGGCATTTTGAAAATATGACATTCGAAAATTTCACTATGAACCGTATTCAAAAAGCTTGGGTTAACCCGCTCATTTAAAAAATAAATCATCTCTGGATCCTTCTATCCCCATGATATTTAAGCATAGCTTGAAGCTCCATGCAATTAATGGTCCTGATTTAGAACACACTGAGCCTTTAATGGTAAAACTCAATATAAACCCTGTATCCGCAATCAGTATACTGCTACTATATCGTCCTCCGAGAAATAACCCCCCCCCCCCCCCTGTTTGAGGAACAGTTGCTGGCTACAATAGGTAATCTTTCCAAGGACTCATCAGCTTTTATTGTCCTTGGTGACGTCAATCTTTGGTACAATAACCCTATAGATGAAGAACCAACGACCTGAGAATGTCCATGGAATCCATTGGGTTCCAACAACAGGTCCAAGCTGCAATCCACAATTGCGGAACTATACTGGATTGGATCATGACGAAAATTCAAGAGAGAAATCCAGACTCTCTCAGAATGTGTTTGGTCAGATCATTATCTGGTAAACTTTGTGCTTGACACACCCTCCACAGATATCATTGCTGAATAAGAATAAGCCGCTCAAAGCCTGGCGTAATCAAAAGAAATGTGACACCTAAGGCCTTTAAAGAGCTAGTAATTCCACTTTACCCTCCCTACTGGAGCAGAACTCCCTTGATATTTTCACTGAACGATTTAGGAAGGCCACAAATACTGTATTTGATACCTTAGCTCCCCTCAAACCTTCAAAGATTAATAAATCCTCGAACCAAAACAACTGGCTCTCTGAAGAGATCTTGGAAACTAGACGTATTAAGCGTAAAGCTTAAGTCTTTGGAGGAAAGCCCCGTCTGCTGAAACAATGCTTAATTATAAGCAATTAGTTAAACACTACAAATGTGTGATTTTCAATGCCAAAGCCAAAAAACGTAATGAAAGGATTCTCCAAGCTAAATCCCAATCCAAAGAAATATTTACCATCCTAGGGGAGCTCAAAAGTGCCCCAGTAATTAGCCTGGAATAAGAAATAAATGCTTAGCGTGTCGAGCAATCCATGGCGGCTTCACCAATAAGACTGAAAAGCTCCAACACGCCATCAAAGAACAATGTAAATACTTCCATAATGACATCCCGGCTTCAGAGCCTGTAGTCGATCCTGTCCATAGCTATCCCGAATCCTTCACTTTTGCAAGGGTATCGAGCTCGAAGTTCTTGACATTAACAACTTGAAACCCTCTTCATGTAAGGGGGATGCCTTTCCAACTAAGCTTTTGAAGGATTTCACTGAGACGCTAACGTCGTGGGTTATTCATTTTGTGAACTAGTCCTTTGGTGAATCTTATGTTCCAAGTAACATCAAAGAGGCGTGGATCACGCCACTTATAAAAAAAGATAATCTTGATCCCTCTGTCCCTGGCAACTTCAGACCTATAACTAATATGCCGTTTTTACTTAAGATAATTGATAAAATTGCATACCCACAGTACCAGAAATGTGTCAAAGAAAACATCCTCGCGAATGAATAAGGTTTTCGTGCCAACCATGGCACTGAGACGGCTCTTTTAGATCTGCAGTCTAATATTGCCTCTCATTGAAAAGGGTAACCCAGTGCTGCTACTTTTGCTGGACCTCTCGTCTGCGTTTGATTTGATTGACCATGATCATCTTGTTGAAAGACTTAACAGTCGGCAGATGCTCTCCCGCAGCAGCAAAATGGTTTAAATAATTTCTGGGACCTAGAATGGCAGCAGTGGTAAAGGGTAACTTTACCTCATTAAAAACTCTGTTGCTCTGTAGTGTCCCACAAGGGTCTTGTTTATTGCCCTTACTTTTAACATCTTCTCCAAATTACTGTGACATGCTACGAACCCTGGGTGTCAGATTCACAAATTATGCTGACGACACCCAGCTGGAATTCACGCTGTCGGGAGTATATGAAAGACGCCCTAGGAATAAGCAGGGTGTTTGATGCCATCCATTGCTGTACGGCAAGAAACTTGCTGGCCCTTAATGAAGCTAAAACAGAAATACTGATAGTGGGTACTCCAAAGATTTAAACTAGAGGACCAGTATCAAAGCTTCAAAATCAACAATACCAATATCTCGTTCTCGGAGCACGTAAAAACTTTAGGTATCTTTGGATTCTCACCTCTTTCAAGAGGCATGCTTCATATTTAAAATCATAGTGTGCTTTTCATACCAACCTGTTTTGGCAAATTCGCCCTGATCTATCCAAACCCAACCTTGCAGTGATTGCTGGGGCTATAATGAATTCCAAATTGGATTATTGTAATAGCCTACTAAGGGGTACGTCAAAATTCAACATAACTAAAATGCAAACCATTCAGACTGGAGCGGTGAGGGCCATTAATGGGCTCAGACGATGCTCCAGGATTTCAACCGCTAGGAGAAACCTTCACTGGCTTCCGGTTGGACAAAGAATAAAATTCAAAGGCGCAGTTATGGTCTATAAATGTCTAGCTGGTACTGCGCCTAATTATCTCTTTGATAATATAAAGAGAGCTCCCATTAAGCGAAACCTGCGGTCTAATGATAATCTTGACCTATTTCCACCTCGCCAATTACTAAAAAGAATTGGCAGTACCAACTTTAACTTCTGGGCCCACAAGATTTGGAACTCCCTTCCTGTAGCCATAATAAATTGTGAATTGATCAACACATTCAAGATGCGACTTAAGACCGGGTTGTTTGAAGAAGGAACAGAATAAATCTTGCATCATTCCAGCCTGCTTCACATAGATCAGCTTCCTGCTATTTACGTCTGTATCAATGTCTCTCCGTCTTGTGAGCGCACTGAGGCCTTTGGGCGAACTGCGCCATACAAAAACTAACAGATAACTACCGCCCCTTAACAACAGTTCACTTTTTGCTGAAAATAATCGACAACATTGCCTATTCAAATACAAAACCATCTCGAACAGAACTATCTCCTAGGAGCTAGACAATCTGGCTTCCGGCCTAATCAGAGTACCGAAACGGCATTACTGGACCTCCAAAATCCAGATGGACTCTGAGATGCCAGCAACCTCTGTTTCCTACTCCTATTAGACCTGTCAGCTGCTTTCGATTTGGTGGACCATGACAAACTATGCACCACATTGTCAGAAAAATTCTCGCACCAAGCTACCCTTTGGGTCAAATCTTTTCTTGCAGAACGTACCTCAAGAGTCGCCATTGGAAAGGAAGCTGCAGACCCTATTCCAGTCCCTTTAGGGGCACCACAAGGATCATACCTTTCGCCCATCCTTTATAACGCTTAGACCAAGTTATTTGCAGCCCTTGACACCACTGGCAACTATGAGCAAGATACAATCACCATAAACAAGATCTACGTCATAATCCAAAATTGGATGGCCTCTAACAGCTTGTGCCTTAACGATAAGATGGAGATCCTCATTGTGGGCTCCCGCCCTAAAATAAAATCCCTCCACTCGGACTACTCACCCATTACCATTGATAGAACACCCATCCCAGTCCTTAATCAGGTTAAAACATTGGGCGTCCATCTAGACACGAACCTAACAATGACCAAACATGTCAATGCTCTCATCAGCACACACCTCCAAACCTATTGCCTTAAGCCATCAATTTCTGACCCCGCTAAACAGCATCGCGCTGGCCCGTGCACTCATTTTGTCTATGCTAGATTACTGTAATGTGCTACTGCTAGGATCTTCTAATTCAAATCTGGCTAGTTGCTGCAAAATAAAGCACTACGAGCAGCCCTTGGCTTAAATAAATTGAACCACATTTCTACTACCAAGAGGGAAGCTCACTGGCTTCCCGTCAAAGCTAGAATTATTTTTATAACATTATGCGTCACTCATAAATGCATAGCTAAGAAGGCGCCCACCTACCTGAACAATGCCATCACCTTAAATAAGGCCACAAGAATACACAGATCGAACAATAATACCCAACTTTTTGTCCCACGGTTCAAAGGTACAAGTGCAGGGGGAGTAGTTTCCCCATACTGGTACCCAAAATCTGGAATTCCCTCCCATCTCATACCAGAAATGAGCCTTCTCACCAGCATTTCAAGAAGACACTAATAACGTGTCTCTTCAATAAATTCTCAACCATTTGTATGTCCCCCTGTATGACAATCTACACAATCTACTAACTATGCATGTTGATCCCTCTTTAAATACGTTGTCCTAATTGTCCTGCAGCTGTTCTCACTGGTTCTACGTGTACACTACTAAAACTGCATGTACTGACTTGATAGTTCTCTTTGTAACCAGAGATCAAGACTGCTGTAACCCACGCTCTGCTCAAATGTGTACTGTTATCAAATCTTTATGTAATGCAACTATACCTTCTGAAACCTAAGCCGTGACCCCCACCCCCCCCCCGGGATTGGGCATATAACAAATGCAATAACTAAATAAAAATAAATATATACGATCAATCTACGTAAGATTAGGTTTAGGCACCCTGCCCTTGGCGTGTAACCTCTACTCTTGGCGCCTGCGGGGTACAGATACTTTCCCAGTATGTAGTTTGGGCAGGGAAACAGTTGAACACTTTCTTTTGTCCTGGATACAGCCAGTTACGATCTACTTATTTGAAACCTCTGCTTAGAGAACACTGCATTAGACTTGTAGACGAGGCATTGCTCTTATGTAAATCAACTGGTAATAACAGCATAACTACTCTTACGTCCTGTCCCCTTTCCTCCATACTGCATGGGCGTCCCTTCCAAGGGACGGAACCTTTTTCACCAGAAAAACCTTCTTCCCATTTAAATTGAGGCGCGCAGCCCTGGGAGCATGCACTACCCTGACTCCGCCCACCGGTGCCACTCCCCAGTCCTCTTTTCTGCATCGACGTGAACGGGCCGATTTCACGAGCGCTTCTGGGTTTGGCCTCGCCATGTAATACCACACGCTCGTCTCCCTGGATTCTTCTATCTTTTTGTCTTTTATCAATCATCTAGGTACTTGGTCCTCCGGTGTCGCACTCCTCCCCGGCACATGTCGACTTAGAGTGGCTTCAGCAGGTGTCCAGCCTGCGAGGGGCTCTTCTCCACGTCCGACCCCCACGCTCTTTGCCTCTGCTGCCTTGGCCACAACTTGGAAGGTTGTACCGCGTGCAATGTATTGACTCCATGCACGCTCAAGAATAGGCTAGCTAGGTGGAGGGAGCTCTTCGAAGGATCGCCTCCAGAGGACCTAAGAAGTTTGTCGAGCAGAGATCGAGGCACAAGGGAGGGCCATTATTTTCCCTGCAAGGGTGACTCCTTGCTGAGGAAGCGCCCGAGTGGGAAGAACCCATCGGGTTCTGGTACCAGCACGCATACAGAGGCTAGTCCAGCTACCGGCCATACGGCCGAGGGGTCTTTACATACTTCCGGAATCGGTGCTGAAGGCTTTTACCGGGAGTACTCCCGAGGGGCTAGGCCCTAATACCGGCTCTGTTTTCGAGGAGGGTGCGCCTTCACGCAGCATTACCGGCGAAGATGCCGAGGGCAGTACGCCTTTTGAGGTCCAGATCTGAGGTGCTGGGTAGGTCTCTTGCTCCACCACCAAGTGGATTGGAGGAGGCTGGGCACAGGGAGCCATGCACCACGACTTTCGCATGTGGCGCGCAGCTCGACAAAATGGCCGCCGGGGCAGACAACGCTTGTCTGATGCCACTCCTTGGAACAGAACAGGATGGTGAACGAGTTTCAAGGTGGGACTGGCGTCAACCGGGTATGTGGCCTACAGCTTATCAATCAGTGGCGCAGGGCAGGTTTTTCCTGCTACCTAGGCAGTGCGCCCCGGCCCCAGCAGCCTCCAGCCACTCATATCGCCTGCCACCTCCTCAGCCTCGGACAGGTTTTTCAAACGGTTTCTGGCTCTGATGCGAACCCCCCAAATTTGGGCCATCCTACGTGATGCTGGAAGGGACTTGGTCCCCTCATCGGCGCCCATCGTTATTCCTCCAATGGCTCTGGTTCCACAGACACCAGTGCAGAACTCGCTGCCCCTGCTAGTCCCTACAATGCCGGCTCCTGTGCCAGTTCAGGCGGTTCCACAACAGCCTCTGGCTCTGGTCTCCACACTGCAGCCCATGATGCCAAGCACTCCTCCGCCCGCTCTGGACCAGCCGTACATCCTGCTGGACACAGAGGAGGAGGAGGATCCTGACATGCCGTTGTCAGCGAAGGCCTTCCACAACAGGCTTGCAGGTTTGGCAGGATATTTGGCCCGTCCTCAACCCGAGGTAGAGCAGCCCAAAGAGGTTGTCCTGGCAGAAGTCCTCACACTAAGACCCCCTACCAAGACTGGTGTCCATATGCAGAAAGACGTTGTTGCCTTTTTCAAGAAGATGTGGCTCAAGCCACACTCGGACCAACCCATCAATAAACGCCTCGATGTCAAGTATAGACAGACTGAGGGGGATCCACTCTTGCTGTCAGCGCACCCTCAACCACATTCTTCAGTGATTGCCGCAGCATCCCTCTACTGTAAACCTCAGTCGTCCGGGGCCACCTCGTCCTCTGCGCTGTTAGGCAAGGAGGGAGAAGAAGATCTTGGGGGCGTATGAGAAGAAACTGTACTCCCAACGCCTCCTTGCACCTGCGTCAATCCAACGTGGATGCCATGCTGGCAGCCGTTAACCAGAGGCTTTGGCTGGAAATAGCGGACTTCCTTCCAGTGCAGAGCCAGGCATGCTTCAAGACTGGTCTAAGAGAAGCCAAGCTGGTTGCGCAGGACATCATGGAGTCCACCGTGGCCCATACCGATACCTCTAGCCGGGCCATCTGCATCGCAACAAGCATGAGAAGGATGGCCTGACTTTGGGCTACTAAATTTAACTCTGATGTCTAGGAACGTATATTGGATGTTCCGTTTGAGGGTAGTGACCTCTTCCACTCTACCACCGACGATGAATTAGATAAAGATTTCTGTATCTATTCTGACGAAGGCCACGCCCAGAGCGTACACCCAGTCCCATCAACGCTCAGACAATGGGCGGTAGTTGGTCGGTTTCTGGTGATTCCAGGTGAGGTCGAGACAACCTGACGACTCACCCAGTCAGCATACGGGGGAAGCAACAAAAGGGGGACGGGGGGAGAGCATGGGCTTCTTCCAGCCCCCCTCCTCAGCACCAGCCTCATAAGGAAAAAAGGCATGAACTTCGCAGACCCCTGGTTCCTCTGTAGTATCCGCGGGGTACCACCTACCGGTCCCTTCTCCACTCTCACAGATTGGGTCAGCGGAGATTCGGTCGCTTGTCGAGAGCCTGGCAGTGGAAGAAGTCCCAACCTCCCAGAGAGGCTTGGGCTTTTATCCCAGTATTTTCACCATACAAAAGAAGAACCAGGCTGCCCTGAGAGTTGTGTTGGACCTATCCACCCTCAACCTCTCCCTCCCTCTTCAACGATTCAAGATGGTAACGCCAGCGCTCATTGCAGAGACACTAGACAGGGGAGACTGGATGTATTCCATGGATCTGAAGGACGCCTATCTGCACGGGCCTATCTGGTAGCCTGATCGCTCCTTCCTACGTTTCAGAATCATGGGCTGCCATTTCCAGTACAACGTACTACCCTTTGGCCTCAACTCAGCACCAAGGGTATTCACCAGACTCGTGAAGGCGGTGGCAGCTTTCCTCTGGGCCCAAGGCCACCATGTCTACCCGTCCATGGACGACTGGCTCGTCAGGGCGAGATCTTCGGAGGGAGTTACCCACACCACCTCCGCACTTATGAACACATTCCACGACCTGGAGTGTACCATCAACCTCAAGAAGTCTCAGCTGCAGCCCACGCAGAACCTCACCTTCCTGGCCCTCATCTGGGATATGAACTCCGAGAAGGTCATTCCCTCGGAGGACAAGATCATGGCCATCAAGAAGGCCACTACGAACTTCCTTACCAGAGCAGTGACCTTGGCCTGGTGCTACCAGCACTTACTGGGTATCATGGCAGCGGTGCTACTCTCTGTGCCCTACACCAGTCTCAGGATGAGGCGGTTACAACTGCACTTCTCAGGAGAAGGGCTCCCAAGCGAGGCTGGTCCGCATACCTCCTTCTCTCCACTCGGACCTCACATGGTGGTCCAAGGAATGCTACCTGCGGACAGGCAAGCCATTCCGGCAACCGACTATGCAGGTCACCATCACTAAAGGCTCCTCCCGGGAGGGCTGGAGCGCCACCCTGGACAACCTCCGCGTCCACGGAGTCTGGTCCCAAAAGGAGCAGGAATCACATTTCAATTGGCTGGAGCTCAGGGCCATCTGGCTAGCCCTCAGAGCCTTCCTTCCTCTCATTGGAGGCTGGACAGTCCTTATCCAGACTGACCACTCCACCAGCATGTACTATCTCAACAAGCAGGGGGGGTACCACGTGCCCGCCGCTGTGCAGTCTAGTAGTCAGCATGTGGGAATGGGCACTGGAGAACAACATCTTCCTCACAGCCGTCCACCTCCCGGGGGAGGCCAACTTGGAAGCGGACAGGCTCCGCAGACTGGGAGCGGACAATTATGAATAGCAATTGAACGACCAGGTGCTGGAGGTGATCTTCAACCCATGGGGCCACCCTCACGTGGATATATTTGCCTCATGGAAGAACAGAAAGTGCCATCAGTTTGTGTCTTGGCAGGGGCACGGCCTCGGCTCCTTGGGCGATGCGATGCATTGCAGATTCCATGGGAGGGCATGACCGCTTATTCCTTTCCTCCCACATCCCTGATCCCCAGGGTAGTATGCAGGATAAAAGAAGCTTGTCACCTCAGCATCATTTTGATAGCCCTGTGGTGGCCGGCGAGACCGTGGTTCACTGTGCTGCTCAGCCTCACGGACAGACCACCCCTTCACCTTCCGCTGGGCCCAGCACATCTCCTGTCCCAGCAGGAGGGCAGGGTATTCCACCCTGCTCCTCAGAAGTTGGCCCTCGCAGCATGGTTCCTGAGGGGAGAATCACCCTCAAGCACCTGAATCTGTCTCAGGCCAACCTCGAGATCATTCAGGGTGCCAGGAGCAAAGCTACCAGGAGCCAATACAGGAGTAAATGGAGTAGATTCTGTCACTCAGCCAACTCGAAGGAGATAGACCCCCTTACGTGCACGCTGGACGATGTACTCTCCTTCTCGGCACACCACGCTCACTCAGGCGTGCAGGTGGACACATGTCGCACCTATCTGGCAGCCATAGGGGTCTACTGAAATTCGGAGAAGGAAACCTTTTCCTCTTCCAACCCGGTAATAAAGAAGCATTTGACTGGCTTGTACAGGCTCTACCCGCCCATCAAGAAGCTACACCTGGTGGGGGACCGCAACATGGTGTTGGGTGCCTTGGCACACAAACCCTTCGAGCCAATGGCATCCGCAGACATCACGCTGGTCACCATTAAAACAGCCTTGCTAGTGGGACTCGCCTCCGCTTGCAGAGTCGGCAGAATCCATGCTTTGGTGGCCTCAGAGCCCTATACCATTTTCCACAGGGATAAGCTGGTCCTGCGGACTCGCCCAGTTTTCCTGCCTAAGGTACCCTCTGCGTTCCATCTGAACGAGGAAATTATCTTGCCCACATTTTTTGTTGACCCCCAAGGACAAGGCTCAGAGTCTTGCACTGTCTGAATGTCAGGTGCGCTCTGAAATTCTATCTTGACAGGACCAAGGGCGTCCGCCAGTCGAGTGCTTTTTGTCCCCTTTGGAGGATCCAAGCCAGGCTTCCAAGAGTCCAAGGCTTCGATCGCTTGATGGGTGGTTGCTGCCATCAAGGAGACCTACGAGTGGCAGCAGAAACCGCTGCCAGCCAACATGCATGCTCACCCTGTCGGGGCCAAGGCCACGCCTATCTCCTTCCAACGGCAGGTCCCGTGGCCACCTGGGCCACCCCTTCGGCTTTCTGTAAGCATTACTGTTTGGACGCCAGCTCTAAGTCGGACGCGGCCAGCGGTTCTGAGGAACCCATTTGAGTAAGGAAGGTCTCTTCTCCACCCTTGGGCTACATTAATTTGTAATCGGCCATGCAGTATGGAGGAAAGGGGACGGGACGTAAGAGTAATTATAAGTTACTCACTGTAGCAACTAACATACTCTTAGTCCTTATTCCACTTTCCTCCATATGTCCGTCCCATCCTCCCCCTAATAATACTAGTGTAATTAGGCAGTGTTAACTATTGTTGACGCGTCAATGGGGACTGAAGAGTGGCGCTGGTGGGCGGATCTGGGTAGCGCATGCTCCCAGGGCAGCACGCCTCTAAATTTAAAGGGGAAGAAGGTTCTTGTGGTGAAAAGTTCTGTCTCCCGTCCCTTGGAAGGGACGCGCATGCAGTATTGAGGAAAGGGGTCTAAGGCTAAGGTGAGTAACTTATCATTTTTGCAATATCCACATTTCTCCAAAGGGCTTGGTCAGTCAGGGCAAAATTTGGTGCAACTCGTACACGGGATGAATTATCAATTTTCACCTTATTGCGCTAATATTGGCCTAAAAAATGCGGTGGCGTCACATTAATGCACATTTTGTATATTTAATTGCCTTGAAGTTCTCATGATGGATGGACATCCCAATTTAAATGTCACTTTTAGCAGTGGTTGATTACTCAGTAAATGGTAGAATTCTGTTTATGAACTGTATATATGCTCTTACACAATAGCTTTATTTGTTTTGATCTGTATTTACAATTTTAAAGTATTTATTTTCGTTTTTAGGACTTTTTGTTGAAATAAGCTATTGAATTATGTTAATTCCCTGCAGCGGGTGGTAGATTGTCTGCCCACCACCACTTATTGCTGCCATGTACTGTTGGCTGCATTTCCACCCTTGAACATTTTGTTGGAAATCTGTACTTCTCATGAACATTGTTCCAGCCTCCCACTTATGCCCAGAGGCATTCATGTATTTCAATAGTTAAGATCCCAATGATGGAGAACTTTCAATTTGTCAATATCGCTAAAAAGTGCTTTCAAGATGTTTTGTACTTGTACAAGCAATTGAATAAGAGGATTGAGAAATTACATTGATAGTTTTAACCCCAATCTTTCTTTCCCTTGCTTTGCTTATATTGGCATTGGTCAGATGGATGGCTGTGGGCAGAACTAAAGTAACATTACATTTATTGTTTAGAACAAAGCTATTGGCACGAGGAGGGTTTGGAGAGTTGGGAAAATATGTGCATGCAATTTCAAAATCTCCTGGAAGGTAATTATCTAGGCTTTATCCGAAATGGAAAGAATTTGCATAATTCACAGAGCCTGGGCAAACATTGGTTCTGAGTAGGTGTATTTGACTAGTCCTATTTTAAGTTTGCATTATGAACTAATTACTGTTTTCTTTTTTTAAACAATGTATATTTTATTTCAACCATACAAAGGAAACCATAAAAATTGGTAGTACATCATTCTGTATAATCTTTTAAATTCAAACCGTTTTACCAGTGTGAAGATCTTAAAAATGTCCAACAACTTACCCCCCCTCCCTTCCCATCTATTCCAACACTTTTTGTATAGGGGGGCATGGCCAACATGCAACACGTGAGCCTCCGGAGCTCCACTGGCCGCTGACATTATCCTGTCATAGTATCCTGTTTTGGCGAGGCAACTTTGGTCGGAAATGGCACCTCCAGAGAGGGGACCGTTTGAAGCACCGACAGTAGAAACCGGAGATCTGAAGCTTGACATCTGGCAGAGTTACGCCACCCAACTGCAGTATCGGCTCAGCGTGAAAAGCACCCAGCAAAATGGTCGCCACTGAGCAATCCAGTTGAAGGACGGGCTCCCGAGCACTTGGATGCTGACAAATACAGCAAACGTCTGCCAAGCCCGCGCGATATCCTACACGCGGTGCATCGACCAACTGAATTGGTCCGGAGCACTATCGCGAGGGCGCCAGCCAAGAGAAGGGTCCTCCGGAGGCGCTGAGAAGGCCCGAAGGCGGGAGAGGAGGCATCCGTGGACAGCATTGGGCCAGGATCTGCTGTGGGGTGACACAAGCTGAGGCGGCGACAGCTGGGACCACATGGATCCACTGTACGCCCAGGGTGCTCGGGCCCCGGAAGAGGACTCCCCCCCCCCCCCCGCCCCCCCCCCCGCCCACCTCCCTTCCCTTACGACACCCTCCTGGCTCGCGGATCCCCCCGGCAGAGAGAGCGCAGCAATTCAGCATACCTGCTGCGGCCCCTCCTGAGACATAGAACGCAGTGCCGAGGTTGGGCTGCAGGGGATTGAGTGAACGAGGCCTGCACTCCCCAGGGCCCAGAAACGAGTTGAAACGACTGTCGGAAGCAGAGGGGAGCAGCGACCCACACCTTAAGGGTGATTAAATAAAACCATGTCTTATTGACATAGGGGACCAATATTGGGCTATACTGATCAGAGCGGGGTGTGCCAGCAAGACCACCTTCTCCAGTGGGCTGATTAGACGATTAGATCACTCTGTAACACTGTGGCACACCACCCACGGTTCCCGCTACGGAGCCACCCTGGGCTTCTACCCCGGTGGAAGAGGACTGCATAAGACACCAGAGGGCCTAAGTTTGGACAATCCCCCCTAGGAAATACCTGTCACATCCTGGCAAAATCAGCCGGGAAGCGGAAAGATGGGTACTATTCCCGCCCCCGCCCCCAGCCTTCTGGGACAACCTGGAGACTCCCCAGTACCGCCCAGCACTGGTGAAGACCAACTGAACAGAAATTTGGGACGCAACCCCGATGATGAGCAACGGCATCTCCTTGAAGAACCGGCCCCAACACTGCTACCACTTTGGGGGACAGGGCTCCTGGCCTCAGACCTCCCCGACGAGGTGGCACCCCTCAAAGGCTGCAGCAGCTGTCCAACATCTGAAAGCGCCGTAAAGCACAGGGTCTGCGCCAGGGGGAGGGAAGACTCTCGCCTGGATC
Source organism: Ambystoma mexicanum (assembly GCF_040938575.1). NCBI lineage: Eukaryota > Metazoa > Chordata > Amphibia > Caudata > Ambystomatidae > Ambystoma > Ambystoma mexicanum. The sequence goes on from NC_090939.1 coordinate 201,829,650, forward strand.
CTCACCGGACCTGTACCAACCGTGTGATGTGGGCTTCCTGGACGTAGTGGGGCTTTAGCGGCATAAACACACCGAACCAACCTCTGCCTCTGCCCACAACCCCGCGAGAGAACACAAGAATCAATACACTGGTCTGTTGAACCCAGGGCAATTGAGAACTGAAACATGGGAAAAAATAAAGCTAATAAAACCTCTACACAATGCACCATGGACCAGTTCACAACTGACCCCCTGACACTACAGGAGGTCATGGCCGCCATTGCCAACTCTCGCTCCCCGATGGAGAGAAAAATGGATGGCATCTCAGCTGAGGTGTCTTTCCTCCCCCAAGACCTCCAGAAACCTCTCGGACAGGTGAGGTCGAACAACGGGTTTCCAGAGTGGAGGATGACCTTGGTGGAGTACACAAACTTCTATCGCAAGCATTGTCCCATCTGAAATCACTGGAGGCAAGAGTGGACGAAGGGGTACGCAGATCGCGCGGAACAATATCCGCATTCTGGGCCTTCGGGAAAATGCAAGGGGACCCAGTATGGTATTCTTCCTGGAACAATGGTTGTCAGATCTTTTCGCTCCCAAATCCTTCTCCAAATTCTTCACAATAGAAAGACCTCACCGAATGCCAACGGGCCGGCCGATTCCGGGAGCACCCCCAAGAACAATTGTTTTTTTTTTTTATTATTTGTATTGTGCACCGGACCCGCAGGTATCAGGGCGTAAAGCATAAGGTAATTCAAACCTTGGTTACAAAACAAATTACAAAATTACAAATTGAACACATAAAGGGGATATAATACATCAGATGACAAGTGGGCACAGCGGTGGGTAGCATGGAGGCAATACAATATAAAAAGAAACATGTAGGTACCTGAAGGTAACATGAGGAATAAGCTGTACAACCAGAGGTGAGTTTGATAGCAAAGTATTTACAGTCACAAAATCGGTATTTACAGTCACAATGCACTACGGTATCAGTTACATGACTAGAAGTCTGAGTCTTTAAGCCATTTAATGGTACTCTGGCGGAAGTTATGGAAGGACTGATCTGCTCTTAATGTAGGAGGTAGTGAGTCCCACAATTGGGCTGCCTTGACTGGGTAACTACTGTTAGGGTGAATTCTCTGTTTAGAGAAAGGGCACATTGAGGAGCCCGGCCTGCACATCAGGAGCAAACCCCGACTTCCGCAACCGCGCAAACCTGCGTATCACGGTGCTCACCGCCATGGACCGGCTGACGCAAACTGCCATGTCCAAACCCGACTGAACGGCCTCACACATGGCATCCTTGCCATCCTGAACCATGGCAAGGAAACATCCCGTTCGTCCCCTTCGGGAATATGTTCAGCTGCCAAGGAAACAGTTCCACGGGGTGTGCGTGAAACGAGACAAGGCACATGTGGAGTTGGACGTCTGAAGCGCCATACCCCCTGCAGAAAACACTTTCTTCGCCCAGCCGTCAAACCGCTTGTCGACCCTATCAGGAGGGATGGTAGGGTACGACGCCTGCTTTGCCGGGGCCGTAGCCGCCTGCACCACCAAACTCTCCGGAGTAGGGTGCTTGGACAAGTAGAAGGGGTCGCTACTGGCTGGGTGGTATTTTCGCGGCAAAGACTTGCCCACTGCCGGGAGACTCTCCGGAGCAGTCCAAGCCACCGCCACCCTCCTCTGTAGAGCCTTATGAAACGGCAGTACCGGGTCAGTTGGTGGACCAATGTTGAGGATCTCCGTAAGGTCATCCTGAACAAACTCCCCCGGGGGAGCAGACCATCCTAAGTACTCGGTGACACTTGTCATAAGGCGCCAGTACGAAGAATCGGCATGAGTGCCAGGCTCAGGCTTACAAAACTCCACCTCCGGAGAGGTGTCCAGCCTACTAGCATCATGCAGGGACTGCCTCAGGTCCTCAAACTGGCTATGGCCCGAGAGAATCTCGTCTGGCACCGTGTCAGGCACCATGCCATCATCAGAGACCTCATCCACCTCTGAAATAAACTCCAGATGGCGGTAAGAAGGCACAGAACTTGAACCAAAGCCATGCTTGACGTTGGCCAGAGCCTTTCTAGGGGGTTCCACCAAGCCACGGGGTAACCCCATCGACACAGCCTCGAAAGGAGTCAAGGGCTCGAGTGAATTGGCATCGACGGCGCCGACATAGTCCTCGAGGCCGGGGCCCCGAGTGTGTCCCTCGACGGCCGGGACGCCGATGGCGTCGACGACTACTTCGAAGGCAAGCCCTCGAAAGAGTCTGTCGACGACCTCTGCGCCACCGGCGTCATCTTCCGTGAAGACAACACAGGTTCACACGGTCTCGAGCGCGTCGAGGACCGGGACCTGGACCGGGCATGCCGAGAACAATTCCCCTTGTCCGAGCGGGACCTCTCCCGCGAATCATGACGACCACCCGAACCCGAAGGCGTGCGAGTGGTGTCTCTCAGCTGATCACGACCGACCCCACTCGGAGGCGTGGACAGACCAGTGCCCTGCGATTCGAGAATCGCCAACATCATCTTCCCAAAGGAAGCCCATTCCTCCGGCGTTGCATGCTTGGTGGGGTAAGCGACCCGCCGACGGGCAGAGTCCTCGGATGAGGACGGGGAAGGCGACCGATGATGGTGCTTCCTGGAGTGCCTCGAAGAGGCAGAGGAGTGGCGAGACCCACTGGACTACCGACGACGATGCAGAGAGTCGCCCCTCGAGTTGTCCGTCGAAAGCCCCGCAGACCTCGACTTCCGGGGCTTGGACACCTTACCTACCGATAACTTCTTGTGCTCCCGCAAGGCTTTCGACGTGAGCGACTGGCAGTCGACAGTCATCCGTGTCATGGGCCTCCCCGAGGCACCAGAGGCAGGCGTCGTGCGAGTCCGTAACCGACATCTTCGACCCACAGTCCCTGCACTTCCTAAAGCCCGTACGCGGTGTGGAAGACTAGGTAGACATCTTCACGAAGAAAATACTTCACAAACACCAAACAGGTTAGAAGAACCGAGAAACAACAAACTCCAAAGAGTCGAGGCACGCTGAGATTCCCGAAGCAAACACGTTCGTGGAAAAAACGGAACTGAGGCTACGGGCGTCGTGCGTCCTACTTATAACATCCAGTGACGTCTGCTGTCGGAGGGAGGAGGTCCTCGAGGGCGGCGTATCGACGTCATCGACGCAGGATGCAGACGCCGAAGATTTTCCAAAGTAGCACAGCTGTGGTGATTACTGTCCTAGATATGGAATACGTCGGAGGACCCAATCCCCTCAAAAGGGAAGCAATGCTACAAATGGCCCGGACAAAGGGATCAATCACATATAATGGCGCCAGAATTGCCTTTTTCCCAGACTACACCTGGGAGGTCCAAAGAGCCTGACGATAGTTTGAACACCTAAAGCGGAAGCTTCACTCCATGAACGTCAAATACGGTCTGCTGTTCCCGGCCCAGCTCAAGATACAATACAAGGGCACAACGGTGCACTTCACTGACCCACAGGAGGCCTGGAGCTGGGCAGAAAACAATATTGAAGGGGACTGGACACCAAGCGGCCCAGGTCCCGGAGACAGATCTCGCAATAGGCCACAAGAGGACCGACCTCCAAGACCACCGGTGGTAGAAAGGCAACCTGAGCCAGAAAGAGATGCTAACCCCTAAAGAGATGAGCGCATACAATAACTACACTAAGGATGGAAACAATCCTGTGCTCATTGAAAAGCGGACCCTCGCATCACCCCACATCATAGAAGGGCCCGGGTCAGGACAACCACTCCAGATTCCACCGTCCCAACCACAATGCTTAGGTAACCTGTCGCATAAAGAGGCGGAGAAAAGAAAGAAGTCCTGATGACTGCTAAACCACCCACACCGTCTCCAATGAACAACTAAGCTGTAATGCCGGCGGCCAGCAAGGCCACCACCCAGGACCCTACACCATTAGAAGGGCAGTAAGCCGCTGTCTGCGTGGGGGCGTGACTGTTAAAGGTATTGCATCATATTGACGCTCTAGTTCTCGAGTGTCAACATTGTTTGGGCGACAGGTACTTCATGTTGGGGTGGGGCATAGGGAGAAGGAGGGAAAAGTTGGGAACTGGTTTTTGTTGTTTAGAAGCTATTATATGTTTACATGGCAGATTGATCGGACAATCTACCACTCGGCTCACAACCACCGGTAACTGGTACCATACACAAGGGCCACATGTTGGACACAATCTTCACACCCACCCTGGGTGAACTTTATAGACCCTATACCACATACTGCAAATGACACCCATGCAACCCCACCCATTATCTACTGAACGCCCTAGATCTCTCAAAACACTTACCTGGAATGTGAACGGCATGGGCTCTGGAATCAAGAGACCCCTTGTCACTCAACTCTTGAACAGACACTCCTCCCCCACCAACATAGCTTTGATCACTGAGACGCACCTGGCGGGCTCAAATTGTACCCTCTTTTGGAGAACAAACTATCGTTCTGCATTTCATGCAGGATATACCATGGGATCCAGGGGCACCCTGATGATATTACATAAACTCATTCCATTCGTACCAATGACGGTGGAACAATACCCCAGAGGTCGATATGTGGCATTGCTTGTTACTCTCAGGGTGGAAACATTGGCCAACGCCGTAGTGTATTCTCCTCTGGGGCTTGGGGAGGAACTCCTAGATGATCTGACTACCCTCATAATGAAACATCAACCAGATACGTGGATCTTGGGGGGGGCGGTGGCTGGGGGGGGGGGGGTTTGGTGCTTTCAATGATGTTATGTGTAATACCCTCGATCACAGTCATCTCATATCCGCAACCGAAACCCAGCAATGGGATTACAGGATGTGTGGAGAGAAACCCACCCTGGGGTCAGGGGCTACTCTGTTTACTCCGGGGCCCACAGCTCCTTGTCCAGGCTAGATTACCTCTTCCTCCCCGGCACCGAAACACATAGGGTACTCCACGCAGAACTGCTTTCCTGAGGCATCCCGGATCACTCACCACTTGTAATGGAGCTACGTATGCACGTGTCCACCCCCCCCCAGAATGTGGCGATTGGATAACTACTACCTCGGCTTCCCCGAATTTATAGATCACCTCACGGAGAAAACCAACAAATACTTTGAAATGAATGATTGACAGTCCCGTGACGGTATGGGAGGCCTATAAAACGGTGCTTAGGGGAGAGAGAATCTCCTGGACGTCAAATAAAAGAAAAGAACGATTTCAAAAAATATCGGAGGCAGAAAGGGAGATGGAGGAGTGGGAGACCAGTTAAGTTCTTGATCCGAGACCCACAGGTCCCTGTCAAAAGCCAAAGAAAGCCTCCGTGACATTATGCTAGACAGCGCCAAGCACGCACACTGGGAGTCTCGGACCCGGATCCTTGAGCACGGGGACATAGCAAATAAAATGCTGGCCTGGTTGGAAAGAAGGGAGGAGGGTCAGCGTCACGTCGGGCGCATCGTGAATGACCATAATGAGTCTCCAATCAGACCGTGAAATGGCTGAAGCTTTTGCTAATTTCTATGCCGGCCTCTACCGCGGCCCAACATCTCCAACAGACCTCTTCCCCCTTGGACAACATTACTCTACCTCGCCTATCCGAGGAGCAGAAGGCACAATTGGAGAGTGATCTTGGGGAAACCCAACCAGGGACGACGCCGGGTCCTAATGGATTCCCATAGAAACCTGGAAGAAATTGGGTAGTGAGAAATTGGCACCTCCCCTTTACAAGATGTTTCTCCAGGCTCGTTAACAGGGTACCCTGCCACCAAGCCTATGCAAAGCCACAATTGTTGTCATTCCTAAAGCGGGTAAACCTCCTGAACAATATGCCTCCCATAGGCCCACATCGCTGATCAACGGAGAAGCCAAATTCCTAGCTAAATTCCTAGCCAACAGGCTACAAGGTGTTCTCTTCCCTAGTTCACTCAGACCAATGCGGCTCCATGCGTGTGAATATACGGCGACTCCATTTGCTGTTGGAGCAGGACCCCATCTTGGATAAGCCCCTGGTGCTGCTGGCGATTGATTTTGAAAAGGCGTTTGACTCGGTTAGGTGGGATAGCCTCTGGGAAACCATGAGACGTATGGGATTCGGGGAGATCTTCCTGGGATGGGTTCAATTACTTTACACAAACCCGCAAGCTGAGGTCAAGGTGAACGGGTGGCCTTCCAATCCTTTTCCACTAGGCATCGGAACTAGACAGGGATGTCCCCTATGCCCCCTCCTGTTCGCTCTCGCAATCGAAGTGCTCGCCCTGTGGCTTCGACAAATGCGTGGACAGGGTTCAGATGGCATAGGGGAACGAGGATAAAACCTCTCTCTATGCTGATGATTGACTAATATATCTGAGCAACCTGGTTTGGACCTGCCTGACAGTGACCCAGATACTTGCGCACTTCGGCGAGTTCAGCGGACTGAAAATTAACTGGGGGAAATAGATTCTCTCTCCTGTGAAGGGTGGACCGTCTGCAATCCCCCAGGACTGCCCGTATAAAATCGAAAGGGATGGCTTCCGATACCTAGGGATCTGGGTCTCGGGAGACCTACAAACTACGCGTCCCATAATTTAAAACCGATCAAGGACCGGTTTGCAAATGATGTCCGACACTCGAAACTCTTCCCTTTAACGCTCATGGGCAGAGCCGTGCTTTTTGAGATAACCTTGCCACGTTTCCTTTGTGTTACAGAACGCCCCGCTCAGGATCTCAGACCCCGAATTTTATTGCGCTGAACGCCTTCTTAGAGAACTCATATGGAGGAGGGCAACCCTGCATAGCCTTACCCACGCTTCAAAGATCGATCTGGGAAGGGGGCATAGCGGTACCACGGCTTCAAACCTACTACTGGGCGTCTCAAATGGCAGTGATCAACGACCTACTGCACGGGGATCGGGAACTACCCCACCTTAGGGCTGAACTAGCTGGTATTCATGAGACAAACGCACCTCGCCCGATTTATCACCCCCCCCCCCCCAGCAGACCTTTCCTACAAACAATTGCAGCACACACCGCAGCAATCTGGAAACGGGCACATCTTTATCGGGTGGGGAAATAAGGTAACCACACTACAACCCCTATGGCACAATGGCAACCTAGCAGAACTAAAATCTTAAACCATGGCCCAAAAGGACACAGGTGGGGATTACAAAATTGGGAGACATTCTTGAAAACTGCGATATCGCCTCGTTTGAGGGCCTGCAACAAAAGTTTCAAATTCCAAATACAGAGCACTATCATTACACACAACTGTCCCATGCCCTGAGGAAACATATCCCGACAGACACCATTGTACCTGAATGTACGCCCATAGAACGCAACGTATTCCTTGCACATATCCCCACCAAGCTCACTTCCACAATATACAATGCTATAGCTGCCTTTGCTACTCCTGAATTGGGTAATCTTAAAGCCAAATGGGAAGCTGGTGTAGGTGCTTTAGAACCAGAGGACTGAATACTGGTGTTAATGCACACACAAGAGATTGCTATTGCTTCCAGAATCCGCTTAATCCAGCTGAAAATACTGCACCGAGTGTACTACTGTAGGACTGCACTGCACAGTTAGAAACGGGCTCCGGACCCGAATAGCCTCCGCTGTCACGAAGAGAAGGGTACCTTCATACACATTCTGGAGCAGATGCTGCAACAAATTAACTGGGATTCTTGCCCGCACCATACCGCTAGAGCCGAGATCACTCATACTCTGTATACCCGACGAGAACACCACTAACAAATGGGAGAAACTATTCTTATCCACAGCAACAGGACTGAGGAAACGTAATATCGCGCAAAAATGTGGCGCCGCAGACTCTGCAACCCCGGCCCAGTGGGCAACTGACATGGATACGTGTGCAAAGATGGAACACAAAATATACAATGCAAGGGGCTGCCCCGCCAAGGCCAACAAAATATGGGGAAAGTGGGAGGCAGAAGAGACGTAAACACCCCTCACATACAGCATAAAGACAGTTGCCTGGTGCAGTATGTAACCTAAATCATCCTCTAAAGTGTTTGTGTGGACAACTCTTTTATGATTATAGCCGTGATCACGACATATGTTTGTAGATGGTTGAATGTAAGTCTGTCTTGTAGCTTCTTTTGAGCGTGTGTAAAACCAATAAAAAATGTTTCATTAAAAAAACATTGTCTTGTATAGTCCATCCCGATATCCCACTTCTAGGCGATCGTTGGAGTGTTTCTCCTGATTAAAGTCTCACTTAATTACTTATTCGCAGGGGTCTGGTACCAATTGTTCCATAATTATGAAGACTGTGTTCGCTCTCTCCATGAACTAATTACGGTTTTCCTCTTTTTAGGGTTCAGATGATTGTTTGGTGAAGATATGGTCCACATACGATGGGCGTTTGCTTGCAACACTCAGGGGGCATTCAGCTGAAATTTCTGACATGGCGGTCAACTATGAAAATACACTCATTGCAGCTGGAAGTTGTGATAAAATTATCCGGGTTTGGTGCTTGAGAACCTGTGCTCCAATTGCTGTACTCCAAGGACACACTGGTGCAGTAAACTCTTTGCAGGTAAGTGTTGCATTATAAATCCACAATAAAGCACTTCTACAAAGATTCTAAATACTTTCGCATCTTATTTTTGAATAATTTAGGATCACTTTGGACCCCCAATATTGTCTTCAGCATTACTTATTTTCTAGTATTCTATAGAATATAGTGAATGAACATAACCAATCGAAAACGTTTTGAAGACATGCATGCAGTAATGTGCTACAATAGAATTCCTAGTAATTTTAAAATAGTTTTTGGAAATGGATAGTGTTTAATTAGTAAGTAGAATGTTCTTTTAACTTAGTTTTATATTTTAGTTCTATATACAATGTTAGTAATAACGCGTTTGTCAATCTAGAAAATAAATTAAATCCATTGCATGCAGATGGAGCAGTTGCACACATTTTTCTCTTTATTTGTATACATCTATAAATTCTACACAGATGTGATTTTTAAAACTTCTATGTTATAAGGGTCAAAGCATGCCTAATGATTATTATTATTAATTGAAGACATAAAGCAATATTATGGCAAAGCACAGAACAGATGTGAGTTGATATTGAGGACGTAGTATATAGATGTTTGTTGAAAATGGTACAGAATGGCATTACATAATGATATAAAAAGTATGGTGCACATCGCAACACTACAGTTCAGTATCCATGATACTTAACTTAGGAAAAGGAGAAATGTTTTTCCGCAAACCTTTGGCCCCATTCATGAAAGTTCACCTAATTTTGTGAGAAACATGCCAGATTTGGTGAAGTTCCAGAAATATGTTCTGTTAAACATTTTTTTTTTTAAAATGTTGACCAAAATGTTTTTTTTTGTTTATTTGATTTTCCAAACAATCCCAAAGACATACATTTGAATCGCATTTCTTGAAAGTGTCAGTTTCGATTGTGCCTGACCCTTACTGTGCATGCTGAAACATTTTGGAAATGTGGCCAGCCAAAGAGATTCTCACATTACATATGAGGCTGCCTCCCACAACGGGACACGATTACCAACTTTAACCATTTGTTAACAAACCTATCAACGCACATTCTGTGAAGTCTATTTGGTGTCACTAACCTGCTCTTTGCTGATGAGGCATGCCCACACTGGTACCCACTGGCTCTGTGCACCTACTATGCCTTAACCATAGGCACCAATTGCTATGGACAACAATATGTGGAACGAACATGTGTGGAATGATTTATGAACACTCTGCACAGAATTACATGAAGCCCTACAGCCACAGACAACACAGACTGATAATACACACATGGTGTATGTGTATATTAGATAATTCAATTAAATGGGATCACAGAACACATTCAACCAAGGAAATAGACTAATTGAGCAAGAGTCGATTGAATGGAGGATGTGAATGTTGAGCGATTTAGATAGATGGTGGAAGAACCATAATTAAAGAATTGGGAAAATGAATGAGTGTGTGAGGGAAGGAGACGGACAGAAGGAGACACGTCTGGAGATTAAACACAAGAATGGGAAGACATTAGTATGAGAAAAACTTGATGGAAGGCAGGAGGGAGAGATAAACTGCTCACACAAAGTATGACACACATGACAGATGTACTGCAAAGACTTCTTGTTGTGTGGAGTGGGAGACTTTCACTGCTGCTGTTGCATGTTAGCAGTGAACATCACTTTTTGATGTTCGTGATGTAGGTGTTGGATTGCATCTTGCCAGTGCTCCTCTTAAGTTAATGCTTTTTGGTACTCTACCACCTGTTCCCCACTGAAAACTGCTTTCCCGCTACTTTTTTTGCAATATTTGGCATTGTGAGAACATAGGTTTGATTGTGGTGGCCTGGCCCAATCTGAAATGCCTAACTGTTTAATTGTTGGAAGATGTGATTTTCTCTGTACCTTGATGGAGAAGAGTCGAGCAATAAATAAAGTTGTCACAAAGAAAAAAAAAATGACATTGTGACCACTGTTCAAATAAGTAGAAAATAGTCAAAAACAGTAAAAGGGTCTACAAGAGGCACCCAACACACTCCTATAGCCAGTGGAAATGAACACTCTGCCTCCTGGAGGCGGTTACCCAAATATTTGGACAACAGACTCAACCATTACCGAATGATGAATCTCTGGTCCCAGCCCAACTAATCTCCTGCTCAAAACCACTAGCCTACTAAAATGAACTGGAGACCATTTTTTTCTCTCCCATCAAGAGTACGTAACTATGGAATACCATTCCAACAGAATTCAAACTGGAACCGGATCCCCTCAAATGTACAACTTCACTGAAAACGTCTTTTCTGCATTGATTTTTCTCTGGCAGTTAACCACCTCAGCTCGTTTTGACACCTGTTTTTTATTTTAAAATCTTCCACTCGTTCTCTACCAAACATGCTGTGTTAAAGCCGCTCTGCCTTGTTTTTATTTTCTAATTCATATACTTTCATGATTGTCTTGCCCCGATTCCCTTCCTTCTTGTTCCCACCCACATCTGCTCTTTCCCTTCAAAGCTTCGAAGTGATTTTCAGCATGCAGTTACAAGTTACCTGAAAAAAAAGATGTTCTTGGATGCATACAACCACCTTCGCCCAATGTGTTCGGGCTAATTTACTGGACTAGCTCTTTAATGGGCTTAATCTGTTTGCCGCCCGTGTGGATGAAAGCCTGGAGAAGATTAAGGCTTCAAAGGTGACCTCTAAATCTTTAGACCTTTCAACACTGTTATCCATTATTGCTGAAGGAAGTGCTTGAGCCTCTACAATCTGGGGAATTCGGCACAGGCTGTTATTCCCTCTACTTCCTGGGACCCAAGAACTTGATGTCCAGAAAAAGGCTTTGTATTTGCATTATATGCTCATCTATTTACATCTGCAGTACGTCCCTATCAATCCCAAAAATCAGAAGTACCTTACTGTTGTGGGAGGCACACGCTACCCATTTGCACTGCTCCCATCGGACTAGCTTCAGCCCTTCGAGTGTTCACAAACTTCGTAGCAGTGGTTGCAGCCCCCTGCACAGAGGTATGTTTTGGCTTCAAACTGGGTTTGTGGTCCAGTATCTTTAGACCACATGTGTCCTTGTGCATACATTACATTTTTCCATCAACCTGAAGTCCATCCACATGTCTTCAGTTAATTTTGGTGGTTTTTGGTGCAGAACAGGAGATGGCTCCCCAGAAAGAGTGACAAGTAATCAGACCACAATGATATTCTTCCAACCAAATGTGGGACTTCTCCCTGTGGTTTTCTTGAGGATGTTGGGGCTCATGGCATCTTGCATCTTCATAGTTCTGGAATTAAGACACCGGTGTAAGTCACTGCAGTGGTACTTGACTGATCGGTGGTGCCAGTTCGCTGTGGACAAGAGGGATGTTATCCTGGCCAACACTCGGCTCTATAAAAACTTGCTTTGGAGGCCAACCACGACTAACCTCCTTGAGGGGTGCACACTTCAGCAGCTGTGGCAGTCACATTGTTTATGGTCGCCTCTCTGATGGGATAGGGGGCTCATCAACAGAATTGTTCAGCAATTTGTCCTTGTGAAGGCCAAGAGAAACATTCCACAAGCCATGGTCCTTTGGTTTTGGGTGATCGAAAACAAGGTGACTTTGACTCCTCTTGCTGGAAGTCTGAATACTAAGGTGGACATCTCTCAGGAGTCTTGTATGAGTCGGAGCTGAACGGGGATCTCACAGAGCAGACCTCCATGTGATGTCCTCCCCAGGGGAACCTGTTAATTACCAGTGTGAACAGAAGTGCAAGATCTTTTGCTGCTGTATTGAGTTCCCATTGCCGGGTGGCCTGGGAGATACCCTGGTGTTTCCACCTCCACCGATGCCACTGCTGCGAAGACTGTTGAAGCCAAGCAGTACAACCATGATCACTCCGGTGTGGGCAGGGGAAGTACCTGGTGCCCAAGGATGCTAGACAGGCTGCCGTTTCCTCCTTCTGACTCAAACTTACTGCACAGTACTTCATACCACACCAGGTTGCATAATCTACATGATTAAGAACATGTATGGTTTTCCAAAGATATTTGAACGCTCAACACAAACATAGGGGTTACAGAGGAAGTGGAGGGGGTGAAGATGATGTGATGCAAACAAGACGACTAAGGACAAGGGCAGATTACAAGACACTGCAAATGACATGTCCGAAGCGAATTTCGAGAACTTGATCACTAATCTTTCAGACAGGACGCTAGATGCATACGAAACATGAGTGCTCAATAAAGGGCTTTCCTTTGCACCAACAAAACCAATGGATTATATTGAAACACAGATTCATTTCAATAGATTTGTGAGGAAGCTGAAGTTTAAGTTTTTTCATAACTTGAACATGAAGCCCCATACTCACACCACAAGAATCACACCAAATACACTTAAAGTGGGGTATGGAAAGGACACTAAATTACTGTTCTTGGATAAGGATACTATCATACCAGGCACTCCCAATTATTAAATACTTAGAGATTCAGTCCAAAACGTTATCCGATTCATGTTTTAGAATTAAATCCACATTTAAACCAGCAACAGCTTCAGACAGCATCATTGAAACATTTTACAAAGCATTATTAGACATTCAGACTTATGGACAAGAACCCACACAGAAATTCATTGACTATGTATGAATCCTGTCTCTGCAAGAGTACAGGGCACTGGACAACTTAGCCAATGACCATGCAATCATCATTAAAGAAGCGGTTAATATTCCAAAATCTTGGCTAACCGCCTGGCGCGTGTTCTGCCTGATAAAAATTCAGGCTGATCAAATAGGCTTTATCCTAAACAGGTCTGCAGGCGATAATGTGCGCAGAACCCTGAACCTGGTTGACTTAGCCATGCAAAACTCTGAAGGGCTGGTGTTGATGGCTCTTGACGCCACCAGAGCATTTGACAGGGTGGACTGGTCCTTCATGCATCTTACGTTGGAGGCCTTTTGGATTTGGCCCGGCATTCCAGACAATGGTCCTGGCTAACTACAAAGCGCCAAAAACTATCTTCAGAATTAATGGTTCATTCTCTGCCCGATCTCCCTGACCTGTGGGATAGTCAAGGCTGCCCCCTATACCCTCTGCTGTTCGCGCTCATGGAACCGTTCGTCCCAAAGGATCAGACAGAACAGCCATATCAGGGGCCCTCACTCCAATCTTGCGCAGCATAAAATTGCCCTATACGCAGATGATGTGCTGCTCACGATCTCGGAACCCCACACATCACTACAACATGCCCTAGCCGAAATAGCCAGCTATGGCGATGTCACTAGCTTTGCCATTAACTTTACTAAATCGGTGGCCCTGAGCATAGGTCCCTCCCCGGAAGAGCGGGAGACCTTGATCCCAATGTGCCCAATTGTATGGAAGAGAAAGTCCATCCCCTATCTAGGGGTCCAGATCCTGGCAAACCCGAGGGACACATTTCAAACTAATTTCCCCAAGCTCTTCAAAGAATTCGAGGATGACTTGAAACGCTGGGCATCCCAGGAAATCTCCCTGATGGGTCGCATAACGGCCTGTCAAATGAAACTCTTACCAAGATTCCTCTACACCTGTTCATCCCTTCCGGTAGCAATCCCAACGCCCGACCTAAATGAGCTGCAGAAGAAGATGCTCCGGTTCATCTGGAAGGGCAAAAAAGCTAGAATCCCCCGGACGACACTAATAGGGGACGCAAGACTTGAGTCTGGGGGTCCCAGACCTGCAGGCCTACAGGGCAGCAGAACAACTAGCTCACGTCCGCGCCTGGCAAATAGCCTCGGACCACCCAAGATGGGTGGAACTTGCAGTCACGGCTCCTGCTCCCCCCTCAGATTCCTTACGCACATACCACCCGCCCGCAGAGAACATGGGGGGGGCCTCCTGCTGGCAACCAAACACACGCTGGCCTCCTGGGACTGGATGTTGAAACATAAGGGGATCCCGAGGGGACTGAGCCCCCTATCTCCAATTTTCCATAACCCAACCTTTTCACCCGGGACGCACCCGCAAAACTTCCAGAATTGGATAGCGGGAGGCCTTGAAACCTTTGGACCAACTATACGAGGGCGCCCTCCCCCGCACGTTTGAGCAATGTAAGGAGCGTTTCCAACTTCAGGAGAGGGACAGGTTCACATATTTTCAGCTACGCCACTGGTGCTCACACCGCAAACCCTCCAAGCAGCCACGCGCCCCCTCACAGCCCTCGAACTAACCCTCAAGGACATCCCATCCAGAGGCAGAATATCTACTCTACATAGACGATTTTCAGGGGACTTTCTGACCACAAAGACCCGGGCTATGGCCTAATGGGAAGCGGACTTGGTACACCCTACTGGAAGACCAAGCCTGGGTGGACATTTGGTCACAAACTCACGCAGCATCTACATGCGTCACCAATAGAGAATGCGTGTATAAAATTCTACTGCGCTGGTACTACTCCCCTCTCAGGCTCCGTCACATGAACCATTCCCTCAACCCCCCTTTTGCTGGAGAGGATGTGGCTGACCAGGCTCTTTCTTCCACATGTGGTGGGCATGCCCGAAGGTCCAACAGTTTTGGAAACTATGCCTAGCGGTCATCGAGCAAATCACCCGGCCTCCACTTCTCCTCGAGCCTGGGCCCGTTCTCCTAGGGACCCCGATCTCAGGGATATACCCACACTGTGGAAACAAAGCCAAACTACTGACCCAATGCCTCCTGGCGGGGAAGATAGTGACCGCCTGCTTCTGGAATGCCCCGAAAGGCCCCTCGATGATCCAGTGGTGGGGGAAACTATGAGGCATCTTGATTGCCGAAAAGGTGACGGCGGCAAAAGCCGGAATCCTCCACCGCTTCCAATACATTTGGGCCCCTGTGCTGGAATATGACCACAGATTCCCAGCTCTGACCTTCAAGCCCACTATGCCTGGCGAGTCCTGGGGGATCACAATGCCACCTGAAAGGGGAAGCATAAGGTGGACATAACGAAGCACAAACGTGTGGGAAACGTACCCATATCAAGGGCAGGGGAGGGCGAAGGGTGGGGGGACGTTGAGGGGAATGAGTAAGAGCCATGCTACGTTTTACTTACTGTAAGCTCGTTACCTTGCCTTGGTTTAAAATAAACATATTTAAAAAAATAAAATAAAAAAAGAAGTGGATAAAGGTGGGAATATTGTCCTCCTTAATCGACTATATCACTATGGGACATAAACACTTAGATATGCCAGGATGTTATATCAAACCTAATATGGACCCAATGGCAGAGAATTTCCAGGATTCTACCCACGTTGTTTCTCAGTGGCATGCTAGAGGAATGTTGGATGAGGACAGAGAATATCTATGGAAAGATGAGCCGCCTACAGTGCTGATGATTTATTTTCTTAAGGTGCAAACACCTTTTCAGAATTTACCTGAAGTTAGACCAATCCTCAGCAGAAAAGGCCGGATTGCTGAGAATGCGTCTATATATCGACTGTTACAATTGTGAAAAGCAGAGTTGGTATCAACTCTAAGGTGAGCCGCTGCAAGTCTCAACTGAGAAAAGCAAAGCTCAAGACAATGAGGTAAGTACCCAAAGTCTAAACAGTACCTCTGGTTTGAAGAAGAGTGATCCAGCTAGATTCTGTTCTGTTGCAGCATATGAATTGTGTAAAAAGCATCTCTAAAGAGTATCCACTAACTTGTGCTGATTCTGGAAAAGTATTTTTAAAGTATATTTGATTGTTACATATCTTGCCCTTTTTAAAGAACGCTTATTTAAAAATTGATGTTAAATAATGTATAACAATAACCTTGAGTGTAAGTGTTACTTGGCTACTTGTATTTGCGAATTTCATTTCTACAGCTCACATTTACCCCTCTTGATATGGGTCTGGCTTCTCATTCACACTACCAACTTGTGTAGTACAGACCTATACCAAAAGGTCGGTTACCTAATATCAAGCGGATAAGTGTTGTGTAGTCTGTGTTACTACATCAATTCCTACCTAACAGTGGTGGCAGGCGGTGGGATTGGTGTAGAGTGGTTACATTGACTATTTGCTGTACTTGTGCTCAACTAAACCAGCCACAAGGCTAACTAAGCTCCTTCAAAAAGTTAAGCAATTGTAACATGCCAAATATGGATAACTTTAATGAGGCAGCCCTGATTGTCCTGACAGTAGATCAACTAAAAGACATGTATAAATCCAGGGGTCTGGCTCTGAAATAAATAAAATGTGAATTGATTACAAGATTGTTGAATCATCAAAGCTTGGGTAGGAGGCCTGTAACCCCTACTCACCCAACTAATGCCGAAGATAATGATGAGGTAGTGGCAAGTTCTTTTTTAAAAAAAATTGTTTTTAACATGTTTATTTTAAACCAGCACACAGATGACTGCATGTTCAGCGACAATAGACCAAACATAACCGTAAATGCAAAACTTAAGCCTTTCCCGAGCTCCTCTCTTCCCCCCCCCCCCCTTCCTGGATCAGGCTTTATCGTACTCCGGTTGGGCATGAATAGGGACTAGCTGTTCGCTATTTGAATGGAGAGCCCTTGCCATCAGCCGCAGTTTGTGGGTTAGCGCCGGGAAATTCTGTTCATAGTCTAGGAAGGGCGCCCAAGTGTTCAAGAAGCGGTGAAGGAGGCCAGCCTTGGCTGCAGTGATGTTCTCCACTGTTAGAATTTCCCAGAGTTTTAGCTACCAAAGGGTCATCAGGGGGCCTTCCGCAGACTTCCAAGTGTGCGCCACTGTGATCTTTGTGGCCAGCAAGAGTTGTGTTACGAGGGCAGCCCTTCTGCCGGCTCTCGAATAGGTGTCCGGAATCGGGACTCCCAGGAGGACAGGTTCCAGCGGGATCACCACTTGGGTGATGTCTTTTATCGTGGTAATACATTGGGACCAGAACTCCCTCACCATCGGGCATGTTCACCACATGTGAAAGTAGGATCCTGGGAGTCCACAACAGTGCCAACATAGCGGGTCCAGGGCCCTGTGAAAGTGGTGCAAGCGAAGCAGTGTGTAGTACCGTCGTAGAAGTAACTTGTGGGCGCATTCTCGGTTGGTGATGCAAAGGGAGGAAGCGTGCGTCCTCGACCAGATGTCTACCCAGGACTGGTCCTCTATGGAGTTCCCCATGTCCGCTTCCCATTGTGACGTATAGGGGGCCCTACCAGTGAGGGTTTTCTTCCAGTAAATTGTAGAGGGTAGAGATTTTACCTTGTGATGGTAAGTCTTTCACGGTGAGTTGGGGACTAGGGGAGTGTAGCGCTGCCGATCGGGTCAATGGATGGGAGCACCAGTGTCGGAGTTGCGAGTAGGTAAACCTGTCTTTCATTCTGGGAAGGAGTTTCCCAAATCTAGCTATCAAAGCTAGCTTCACATTTTCATACTCCAATCTTTCATGTTCCCCCCCCCACCTCCATTACAGCATCAGTTGTAACCTGGGCGAGCCTAGACAAAAGCAAAGGAATCAAGGCTGTAACTTAGCAGCGATACTATTCAATCTCTACCTACAAGATATAGAAGATCTATGGAATGCTAAGAAGTCGTTTGCAATTCTCATTGGCGCCTTTACCTTGTCTTGGTTAGTGTACGCAGACGACCTCTTATTTTTCGATCGGACTCAGTCAGGTTTTCAAGCTAAACTTGATTGTTTTATGCAATATTGTAGCTCTAATAATTTGGTAGTCAATCCTCAAAAATCTAACATTATTATTTTCTCAAATAAGAAAAAAGTACGTAAATTTGTATGGAAAATTGGTGTTTCTCCAATTACAATCAGTCCCACTTTACCGTACTTAGGATTGATTCTCTCAAAGAATACCTCCTATAAATTCATGAAGGAACAATTGAATGCGAAAACTTCTCCATTAAAAAGCCAAATGAAAATCCTACTAAAGAAAATCTGCAAATTTTCTCTATTGCCACTTTTGCAATTTTATTCAAAAAAAGTTGAAGCCATTTTATTATATGGAGCTGAACTTACCTTACATGACTTAGGGCCAATATTGGACCAACTTCAAGGGCATATTTGGAAAGATGTATTAGGCTTACCTTTATCAATGCCTAATGTTGTGATAAGACACGAGTTGGGGATTAACTCCCTCTCCTCCAGATACAATTGGTGCATGCTAAACAATTTTGCTAAAATATTATTTCCTATGAGAAACTCGCTCTACATAGGGCTAAACAGAATGCTAGCAGATAACAACCCTCCCTCTATGGTGCAATTTAAAGAACGCATGCTAACTTTACTGGATAAGATCAATCTCCCAATGGAAGACTTGGAACTCTTTCAAGAGAAAATCAAGAAAAAGCTATTGCTTCAGGATTGGGGCGATACCTGTTCGAAAATGGAAATCTACCCTTCTTGTGCGGAATATTGCAAATGTATTCACAAGCAGAAACCACGTATTTCTTACTTGATACTTTGTCCCTGCTCTAAGGTCCGTCGCACATTTATGCGCTTCAGGCTAGATTTAATTCACACTCGATCTAGAACGAAATACTGGTCTAAAGATACATTGGCTCACACTAACGAGGTATGTCGTTTTTGTAATCAAGCTCTGGAGACCTTAAAACATCTGTTTTTATATTGCTGTTATTTTGAAAATATACGATGCATTCTTATAAAGTCCTTTGTGCAAGCTAATACGATTCTAGCTAGAGAGTGGATTTGGACTAAATGTATGTGGGGATCAACAGACACTTCTGTAGTAAAAACAACGAACTTTGTAAATATCGAGAAAGAATTGGAAAATGCGTCTCAACTTTAGAGAACTAATGAATGTTGATAATTGATGGTGCTCAAATCTAGTGTACTCTTGTACAGATTTTAATTCATGAATTTGACATTTTATGTTCAACATGTTACATCGATTGTGTTCATATCACAATATCTTATGTTTGATTTTAACAATTTTGTATTGTCTGAAAGAATCTCAAATTATTTGTAAGGTCTACATTTTTTTTGACTAAAAACAAATAAAAAAAAAAAAGCAAAGGAATCAACTGATTCCCTGTGAAACCCTGAATCCCATAGTTATTTTCCAAAGCACCCAACCAATACAAAATATCAAATTTCACATCATACATACTCGCTGCTTCTTTAGGCATTCAAGGTCTCTATGGACTGGAAGACCTAGAAGACTATGGTATAGAAACATTTTCAAGAGACAATTTCTTCATTTCAAGAGCATGTTGCATTTCCATTTCCCTAAGTTTGATGTCTTGATTTTTGGTTTCAGCTTGGATTTGTAATCTTTTGAATTCTAACTCGTCTCATTTTCTCAAGAGACACAAATTCTGGACTCCGTGATGGACCTAAGCCGTGGTGGCTAAAGGTTGAGGAAAAAGGGCCTCTTGAGGAAAAGAGGGGCTCTCTTCCTGAGACTCTTCTCCCTCTTCTAAGACATCAGAGTTAGACACTACATTATCATCCCCAATATAATTTTCCACATTTCCTGGGTTAGTAGGTGTGACAGGCCTACTACCCAGACTTTGATTTTTTTTTTGTTTTTTTTAATTTTTTATAACACATTTTATTTGTTTTAAGGGTATCTGGTGTAACTTACTTTGAACAATACATGGCAGAAAACCAAAATAAACAATACAAACGCAGATCCAGTAAATCCAATGGACCAATTACGGTGTGTCGCTTCCACAGCTCATAATTTTCTCATATACATGATTATACAGTTTAATGTAATCATTGTGCATCTTCCCACTTCTGCCAAATTGTCTTTGCCTTCCGTGGGCAGCCTCTGGCAGTATAGATATGTTGTTCCATTAACATACAAATGTTCTCATCTGTTACCCATTGTGCGTAGTGTGGAGTTATATTTGACCCTAACAATTGTGCTATATTGCGTTTTTAGTCCCGTGGTCGTGAAAAGAAAGTTTTTCAAAGCGTGTTGCCTCCCCTTCATCTACAATTCCCAACAGCATCAGCTTGGGGTCTACAACGATAGTGCAACCCAAGACCTCTGACAACCTATCACAGCAACGCTGCCAGAACTCCTGGATTCAGGGCAGCCCCATAGTATGTGAAAGAAGGTGCCCTCTTGCTGTAAGCAGAGCAATCAGTTAGGGTCAGTGGCTCTGTTCCATCGGTGGAGAGTCACCCTTAGTAGTACACTCTGTGTAACATTTAAAGTTGTATCAATTTGAGCCTGGCAGAGATTATGATTTCCCGTGGATACATCAGAAACGTACCCAGTCTTCAGGCAATATCGGGCCAACATCTCTTTCCCATTTTTATTTCAGGTTGCAGAGTTCAGATGTTGCAAATGAGGATATAGCATTATACATGACAGAGGTAACCTTACCAGCAATTTGATCAAGTTCTATATTCCTCTCTATCGGTGTCCACTCCGGCATGTCGGACAGTATGGGGAGATGTGCATGTTTTAGTTGGTTGTAGCGGTATCGCTCAGTGTCGGGAAGATCAAATTGAGTGTTTAGGTCCTCAAAGGATGCTACTTTGCCATTTACCACTACATCCCCAACTTTAATGATCCCCAATGCTGTTCACTTTGGCCATGTCGGGAGTTTCCACAGTTCCGGCAGGTTACCGTTACCCCATAGTGCCTGCACTGCCGTGATCTTTTTGCCCCAGCCTATGTTTGTGGGAGTCTCGCCATATCAACGCTATGTGTGTTGACATAGTGCGTGGCGGTACGGGTTTCAGTCTCTGGTAGAGGCATCCTAATGGGGGCTTCGCGACAATCTCTGCTCTGATGTGGGGTAAATTCCTGTCTCCGTGTACTACATCATTGATCACTGCCATTTGTGTACTACATCATTGATCACTGCCATTTGACTGGCCCAATAATAGGATTGTAAGTGTGGTAGCCCTATACCGCCCTCCCAGATGTAACGTTGACGTGTATGGAGCGCTATGCACGGGTGCCCTGCACCCCATATAAGCTTTCTGAGGGTACTGTCATTTTTATGGAATTCTAGGGCTGTTATCTAAAGTGGGGAATTCTGCAGGACGTATAGAGAACGTGGTAGAGCCAACATTTTAAAAAGTGCTGCTCTCCCCAGTAGTGTCAACGGAAGCAATACCCAGTTGCGCACGTCCCTTATGAATCTCTCCGTAATCTGGTGTAAATTGTGTTTCATGTAATCGGAGATTAACCGTGATCTGAATGCCCAAATAGCAGAAGTGTTCATTTTCAATGCGGTACGGGCAATTCGTCGGGATGTTGTGCTCTGCATCTTTGACTG
Organism: Ambystoma mexicanum; assembly: GCF_040938575.1. NCBI lineage: Eukaryota > Metazoa > Chordata > Amphibia > Caudata > Ambystomatidae > Ambystoma > Ambystoma mexicanum. The sequence goes on from NC_090939.1 coordinate 201,851,294, forward strand.
GCAACAGGATGGATTTAGACCAGTTCACCCTCAGACCACTGAAGGACCCATATTGTTGCAGTATCTCCGTGGCCACTGGGCAAGAGTGTCGGATCCCCCCAAATACACAAGGTCGTCATTGGCATCTAGGGAGACTCTATCCTCCATGCCCTCCTGCCAACAGAAGCCTTTCCACGACAGTGTGTCTCTTAGTGGTATAGCTAGGGGTTCAATAATCGGCGCAAACAGCAGCGCTGATAGGGGCACCATGTCTCGTACCTTTGCCCAGCTGAAAGACTCTAGGGCCATCCATTCACCCTCACCTCTGCTTCAGGAGATTTATATAGGAGTTGGACCCATCCCTTAAAGGATTCCCCAAATCCCATACAACGCATGATTTCCCAGAGGGCCTCCCAGAAAACAGAATCGAAGGCTTTTTTTAAATCGATCGCCAGAAGTGCTAAGGGTTCCTGGAGGGTAGGAGCTCTTTCCAGCACCAGGTGGAGCCTGCCGAAGTTCATCATGCACGTGGATCTCTGGGGCATGAACCCACATTGGTCCGGATGGACCAGAGAGGTTATTAACTTTTGCAGCCTATTAGCAAGCACTTTCGCTAGGATTTTAGTTTCGCCATTGATTAAAGAGATTGGTCTATATGAGCTACACCTTTCAAGGGGCTTGCCTTGTTTTGGAATTAAGATTATACTGGCTTTCCGGAGATCAGGGGAGAGGGTCCCTTGTTCTTTATAGTGTATGAACATTTTGAGTAGACGTGGAGCTATTTCGCTCCCACCCAGTCTCTTCCATATGTCAATCTGAAAATCATTTTTTCCTGTAGTTTTTCCTGACTGTAGTTGTGATATGGCTAACACAATTTCATCCTCCGTGATGTCCACCTCAAGGAGGGCTACTTGTGTGGAATCTAGCTGGGGGAGTGTGATTCTATCAAGCACTGTGGCATCTATAAGCTCTTCTGGTGATCTATACAATTCAGCGTAATAGGCTGCAAAGCCGCCGGCTATCGGTTTGTAATAGTTCAGAGTTATCTGTTTTAATCTCCTTAACTTGTCGATGGCCCTCGTCCCTCTGCTCCAGCCAGGCGAGAATTTTACCTGCCTTATCTCAAGATTTGTACATTCTCATACGCATCAATGTGTGCGCTTGTTTGGCATTGTCAAGGGCAATATTACGGAGGAGTTCCTTGACTAGCAGTAGGGATCTGTGTGTGTCGGGTGAGCCGTGGCATCATGCGCTTCTTCTTTCTGCAGAACATCTTGTTCTGCCTCTAGTAATGCCCGTTGCTGGGTTTTCTTGTGAGCCGACGTCCAGGAGAGAATCTCACCTCAGAGTATCGGTTTATAGGCCTCCCATAAAATTGCTGGATTATAAACTGACCCGGTGTTTAGGTCGAAGTGTGTGGTCGTGGTTTTTTGGATGTGTTCAACAAAGTCTGACATGCTGACATAATAGCTATTCAAGCACCATAAAGGGGGGGGGGAGTGGTCTTTTAATTGTAAGTATCATCAAGAGGGGAGAATGATCTGAGATATCTCATGGGCGTGGAGTTGCTCCCCCTGCTCTGTGCGCTTCTGTTGCTGGAAGGAAAAAGTAGTCAAGCCTTGAGAGCGAGGCGTGGCCTCCAGAGTGATGAGTACCTGCGTTCTTCTCTGTGTAGATCACGCCATACATCTCTCAGCCCAAATGCAGAGGTGAAGGTGGCAAGCTTAGTATTGGCTCTAGGATTTCTCCCCCATAGATGTGAACAGCCCAACTCCACGTCCATGACTGTTTAGATCCCCTTCCACCACCAAGACGTCCGCTATGTTATTAGTGATCAAAGGTGTAATGTCACGGAACAGCTCATTCATAAGCAATAGTGGGAAGTAGACCGCTAAAACGGCAAGGATTTAATTCCACAGCTCGCCCTGCATAAGGACAAATCTGCCTCCTTTGTCCTGTGCGACCCTGGATAGTTGATAGGGGAGTCGTTAATTAGTATCAGAACCCCCCTCAAGCCCATGGAGAAACCAGTGTGTAGTGGTATGCGGTAGTTTGTACGTCGAAACAGGTTACATGTGCCTGCCAAATGTGTTTCGGTGAAGAGCAAAATATCTGGTGTATGCCTGTTTAGGAATTGCGTGACTAGGCATAGTTTGATCCCACTACCCAAGCCGTTTACGTTCCATGTTAGAAACTTTAGGGTTTTGTCATTAGTCTTAGCCATCACCATATTGGGTATGTATAGTGCAGGCGTGTGAACAGTTGTATCTGGAGATTGGTCTGTGGGTCGTATGCTCAATGCCCGTATGTGTTTGGACTGGTGGATCTTTGAACAAAAACATAACGTACAACTTCCCTTACCCCCCTCCCTATACTCCATTCCAACCTGAAGCATCTGTCGCCCAAACTCAACAAACAAACAAATCGTCAATTAACCAATAAACTATTACGGGACAGACAAACTAGTTGTATATAAATCCTAGAAGCACATCCCAGTCCAACGGCACTGTAGTGGCATTCCAGGGGTAGGGGGTTTTCCCCTCTGAGTCGGTCGCTCATCTTAGATTCTATTTGTGGCTCGTGCAAGCATTCACTGTACACCCTGTCGAGGTACCGTGATTGCTCCTGGTCATAGAGGCGTACAGTTGTATTTGGGTATTGGTGATCTAGACGCGAATCATCCCTTTCTTGCAGTGGTGGTTCGTGATCCTGTGCTGCGGTTGCGGGGCTGGCGGCCCTCGCTCCAGCAGGGCCCGGGGGTTTCTATTTCTGTTGTTCTGTGCCGACTTCCAGTCCCTTTCGATGTTTGGTTCTGCCCATTTCCATGCATATTTAGGGTCTGTGAATAGAATTGTCGTTTCTTAGGGATATATTTTGAGTTGGGCCGGGAACAGTAAGCCAAACATTCACATTCAGGGTTTGTAACTGCTTTTTGAGTTGGTCGAATGATTGCTTGGCCTTCTGGAATTCTCTGGTATAGTCTGGGAAGAGTGCAGTTCTGGATCCGTTGTAAGACAAGGTGCCTTTGGCGCGGGCCATCGGGAACAGCGCATCACGATCCATGTAATTCAGTAGTTTTGCTATTAGGGTACGCAGTGGCGCACCAGGCACCATTCGACCAGCTGGCACACGGGCCCATTAGATTGAGAAGAATTTGGAGAACTTCTTTGGCTCAAACATGTCTGCGAACCACTGCTCCAGGAACAGTTCCATGTTTGGCCCTTCCGCTTTTTGTGGTAGGCCTAGGATCCGGACATTGTTACATCTTGACCTTCCTTTACCTTCATCCACCCTCTCCTCCATCGTTTTCAGACGCGTCATGACCCTGGATAGTTGTTCCATGTTTCGTAACCCGTCCTCTGCCCCAGTTATGCGCTGTTCTGCTTATCCAGTACGGGATGTTAGTTTCTGTAGGTCTTGTCAGAGGAGCAAGACATCCATGCTGATGCCATCCATCTTCTGTTCCATGGAAGCGCGCGAGTTTGCAATTGCAGTCATAACGTCCTTTAGGGATATTGTCTTCTCTGCTTCTGCCATGGCATCTGGCTAACCCTGCTCCGCCGAGGTGCTTGTAGCAGGCGCAGTAAATTGGTCGATTTTACTTTGGATGGTCACTTTTTTGGATTTATCTTTGTCCATGATGGGCTCAGGAGAAGGCGGTCTGTGAAATGAGATCTCGCTTCTCAGATTGATAATGGGGAATTGTTGCTGTAGTAATCGTATCAACTCCAGGCTCCTGCCAGCACACTGGGGGATCCTGGGTTGACCGTTCCTGCAGGTGGCACTCACATGGTTCCTGCAGTGCGAATACAAGGCTTCACCCGTGTCCACCAGGTCCAGTCATCTGATGATTTGCCTATTCGTTTAGACTCAGGAGATCCTTATTGTCTACTGACTGTGATCTACTCCATCTCGGTGAAAGCACTGTTGTGATCCAATCTGCGTGGTTGTTTCTGCGTGTGTCAAAAGTGGAGGGGAGATCTACTGAGTGCTGTCTTCCATTCGCTCGGCTTTGGAGTCCCACCTTTCAGCTAGTCCCTTGTTTCGCATACTCTTTAGTGGATGGAGTATAGCCGCACCGATCTGTGTTTTAGGTCTCGTCAGTGCAGTGTCGGGCTCTCCGGAGAGTGTTTCCCCGCTGTCCGGTCGGTGGGCGGGTTAAGGGGCTCAGCCCTAAACCCCTCCTACTCAGCCAGGGTGCCGATCCGTGGATTCGGGCTAAGTTGTGTGGTGTGCCCGAGGTGATTATGGGTTTCCAGTGGTGGGGAGAGGTGCGGGGGGGCCTTTCAGTCCCGCCCAGGCACTTGATTCAATTTTTCACACCTACCACCGTCAGCTGTCCACACAGATCCCATTCATTTGCTCTTAGGTTCGTTCTGGCTCGGAGTAGGGCCGCCGTCAAAAGCGGTCAGAACGCCACGCTCTGGTGTCCAGTGAGGTGACACTGCAGTCCCTGTGCCCCTTCGTGCATGTTACCTCCGGGGCCCAGTCGTTTTGTCGAATCTACCTTCTACCTCTTGGGGGGGGGGGGGGGGTGGAGGGGGGGGGGAGGGTGTGGTTCACTATGCCCCCCCCCTCCCCCTCCTGCTCTTGTATCTCAGGGCCTTTGTGCACTGTTACTACTAAGTTACTCCTATGGACACACTAACATAAAACACAATCGATTCAACAATAGAAACTTTTATTCATACACAGCAATGCATGATGCAAACACTACTATAATGCAAATCTCGAATTTGCACCTTTTATGCTTTTGGTGCAAATCTACCATGCAATGCAATAACTGTAAACCTTACAGGCTTCTAATGCAAGCAATCTAATAGCAACTCCAATCCACACCATTCCTCTCCATTCCACACCATACTTCACACACACTCTCTAAGACAAACTGTTTACCGCATCTATCATGTCAGCCAAAGCTCTGTGTACGTGTCTGTTCTAATTCCCCATGCATGTCTTATTCAACAATACTCCCCTTTTGCTCTCTCTCTCCTCTTGTGCTAACTCTACAACCAGCCAGTCAGGCCTCTCTCTGCCAAATCGATCAATCTCAATTCTGCATATCGGCCAAAGCCATCCGATTCTGCTGCACCCAAACCTCTTCCCGAAGTACATCCAATCACTCCCAAACCGCCTCTCCAAGTCATCCCTCGATCGCTCAGTCTCTGAGTGTGTGTCATCTCCAACTCGAACTCCATCTCCAACAACTACCCCCTCGAACTAGAAACTCCCAAAGCCTCTCATTATACTGTTCAATGACGTAAATACATATCCATGGTTACATGGCTCTCTAAGCTAAAATGCCTTTCTGTCTGCCAGCATTTCTAAATGTGAGCGGTGCCTAAAAGGTTGTGATGCATGTCTTGTACTTTTTCAATCACTGCGTGTTCTTGTCATCGTGACATTTGTCATCAGATCTATAAAATATCTTCTGCCTGCAGTACAAAACACCATCTTACCATCTCCTCATATTTCTCCATTCACTCCATTGAAATCTCTCTATCCTTGCATGTCTCTCCATGGCCCCCATCTCTGTCTGCGAAGCACAACCCAGGGCCTGATAAGCCACCAATGCCTTCTCCACTTGTGTTACGTTATCTGTCTGCCAAGCAAACTATTTATGCATTCTTTGTTCACACTAACTCATAACAACTTCACAGTCCGCGGCGCTTGTGTGTCTCTCTTTCAGGATAGCTTCATGCTTTCTCTAGTGCTTACTCTCTCTCTCACAAATCCAAACGCTATCTATAATGCAGACTCCATGCATATTCTAAGTACACACTCATGCGTGTCTCTCTACAATGCATACATAATGCATAACATATATCTCTACATGTGACATGTCTCTGCAAATATAACATGTGTCTCTACATGGATATCTCTCTACATCTGTCTCTACATGGACATGTCTCTACATCTCTACAAACAGTAGGGGGCGCTCAAGCATCGGAAGTCTGATCCGACATCTCCCTCCCTCTGGCTGAATCTCACGGCCTTAGAGCGGTATAAACAACAACTTCAACTTCAAATCAACTCTCTTCACCTAATTATTACTTTGTGCCTCGTCTGGACTCCTGCTTTCTTGGATTAATCTTTTATTCGGGCACCTTCTGACCTCCTTCGGTCTCTCCACCTGCCTCAGTGATTTCAAGATGGCAACCTCGTAGTCTCCAACGGCCGTTGGTCCTTGACTCCGTCACTCGAGATCAGCCCTAGGCAACTCTTGCTGCTGTAGCCCCTTTGGCTCTCCCGCTTGCCTCCTGGGAACTGCTCCGGCCTGCAGACCTCTAATTGGTTCGCCTCTCCTCTGCAGCTACACGGCTCTACCGGTTGCGGACTGGTGCCTCTGCGACCGGCTTCTCCATCTCCTGCCAAACTGCTCCTCCTCGGGCGGGCTTTAGCTTCTCCGCCTCGGCGCCTGCGCTCCCTAGGCCCCAGGCTGAGTGGTTCCACTGGTGAGTCTCTTGCCTCAGAGCCTGGCTGCACTGGCCCCCGCCAGCCCGCCTTTCATCTGTTGGGCTGCAACTCCTCCATTTCGGCGCCCGTGCTCCTGAGTCCTTTGGTGCCGGCTGCTCCTGCACCTGCCTGGCCGCTTCGCCTGTTGCGGGCTGAGGCTCTTCCACCTTAACGCCTGTGCACCTGGAACAGACTGCTCCTGTTGCTGACTGCTGCTCCCGAGGCCCCGGACTGAGTGAATCCTGTGACGGTCTGCCTCAGAGCCTGGCTGCACCGGCGCCCGCCATCCCGCTCTTCCTCTGTTGGGCTGCAGCTCCTCCATTTCGGCGCCCGTGCTCCCGAGTCCTACGGTGCCTTCTACTCCTGCACCCGCCTAGCTGCTCCGCCTCTTACGGGCTGCAGCTCCTCCACCTCAGCACCTGTGCTCCGGGAACCACCTCTCCCTGTCTGAGTCCTCCTATCCCAGCTGCTTCATCACCCACCATGCTGCTCTACCACCAAGGATCCAAGACCTCCATGCCCACCTGCTTCTTCACCCATCGTGCAGCCCTTCCTGTGACGGGCTGCAGCTCCCCTCTGGAGACGGCTCTCCTTTGACTACACCAGTAGTGGACCACAGTTTCAGTGTCATCCAACGGCTATCTGCAGGCCTGCATCGTCCACTGTGACCCACCTACTGCCTCCTACTGTCTGTGATCTCACCTACTCGCCTCTTGCTGCCCATACTTCAGTTTTTACCTCTTTGCCTCTGCGGCCCTCGTCGTCCTCAGGCCTGCTTCTACCACTTAGGACTCACCTGCTCGCCTCCCGCTGCATCTTCTCATCTGTAGCTGGCTGTGCTGTTCCCTTGCTCTCACCTGTTTCATCTGCACTGGCTTCTCCCACGTTCCCCCGACTCCCTGCACTCATCTCCTCGTCTGCGGCAACTGACTTCTGTGCTTTCCTGTGGGCTCATCTCCTCGCTGCTTCATGTATGCTCCCACCACCGAGGGTTCATCAGCTCACCCTCTGCCTGCTCCGTCATCTGTAGCTTCCTCTACACCTGCTACTCCTTCCTTCCTTGGACCTGCCTCAACTACAGTGACCTGCCTCATCTCCCTCCTACCGCCTCAGTCCTGCTTCCTTTGCTGCAGACTCACCAGCTTGCCTCCCGCTGCCTGCTCCGTCATCAGTGGCGTACTCTGCCCCTACTACTCCTGTCTTCATTGGACCTGCCTCATCTACCTTGGGCTCACTCGCTTGGTTCTCGCTGCCTGCTCGTTCCATAGCCCACTGCCCCTCTCCTGCGGGCAGTTATGTGCGGCAACTTTCAACTGTACCTTCCTGCGGGCTTATCTCCTCTCCGCCTTGGGTCTGCTTCCACTACTGAGGGCTCACCAGCTCACCCTCTGCCTGCTCTGTCATCTGTGGCTTCCTCTAAAACTACTACTCCTGCCTTCCTTGGACCTGCCTCAACTACTTTGCGCTCCCTCGCTTGCTTCTCGCTGCCTGCTCCGTCCATAGCCCACTATGCCCCTGCTGACTCCATCTACTACGGACTGCTGCGTTCTCTTCCACCCTCCACCTAAGGTGACCTCTGTGCCTGTTCCTACTGTACCCCTCATCTCTCACTGTCATCTCCCACGGCGGCCTGCTTCCCCTACTTCAGTCTGAGACGCCTCTACTTCTGCTCCTTGGCTCTAACTGCACTACTGCTGACTTCATCTAAGTTCTGTAACGTTCCCCTCCATTGACTTGTTCCCCTTGCCTTCTGTCGTATTGCTGTGCCTTCCGCCTCCACAACCGCGGCATCAGCTACTCTCTGGCTGGCTCTCTCCACCTTGTGCTGCTGAGTTCTCCTCCTCCATCCTTGTTTCCCTCTCTCTCATTGACAACTGTGTTTCCGCTTCCACTCCCTCTGCTCCTTCTCATTACCTTTTCATTCTGCTGCAGACTTCAGTGATCCCCCCCCCCCCTCTTCTACTGTGGGCTTTGAGCTCTCCTACCACCACTACTGGTTTAGCCCCCACCCCCTCCCTCTTCACCAGTGTTTCTCCTCTTCTGGCCAATAGTACTACTACTTTTCAGTGTCTTTCCCCTTCCTATTCCCTCTTCCTCCCACCCACTGCTCTACTTCTCTTACATACTTCCTCTTACTGCCCCTCCTACCTGACTCATCCTATTCACTCTCCCTGTTATGCTTCCTTCTCTCTCTCTCTCTCTCAACACCAACACTCTTACCCCCCTCTCCCCCTACCTCTTCCCCCTCACTTTATTCTACATTCTTCTAATGGCCATCTCCTCTATCCATCTACCCCTCTCCTCCCATGCCCTCTCTATCCCTCTCCCCAATACCTCATCCCATCGCCGCAACCTTATCTATTCTCCTCTCACTAACACATCTAATAAGTTTGATGTCGCCCTTTCGAACACCAGGTCTATCTGTAACAAAACCTCTGCTGTCCTTGACCTTTTCCTTCGCCTTAACCTACAATTTCTCTGCATTACTGAAACCTGGATCCCCCCTCACAACACCTCCGTTCCTGCCTCCCTCGCCTCCTCCTCCTCTTCCTTTGAACATGCTCCCGCACCACTGGCCATGGTGGTAGTCTTGGCCTCCTCTTTCACCCACACTTTACCTCTTCTCCATCCCCTACTTCTCTACCCTCTTTCCCCTCCTTTGAATACATGTTCAAAATCTTTAATTTTCCTCATTTTCCTCTTTCCTCATCTACCGCCCCCCTGGGCCAGTTTGCTCCTTCTATGAGGACATTGACCATCTCCTCATTCTTATGTCCCCCCAGTCCCACTACTTCTTCTTCGTGACTTTAACCTCCACCTCTCTTCTAACCCTCCCTCATCTCTTCTCCATCCTCGACTCCTACCTCCTCTCCCCTCCCCTCCTACCCACCAATCTGGCTCTACTATTGATCTCATCTTTACTTCCTCCTTCTCTGCCTCCCCATCTCCTCCCTTCCCACCTACCTATCTGATCACTCCCTACTTTTTTTCCCCTCCCTCCCCCTCAATCCTCTACCTCCTTTTTCCGGCGTGACCTACGCTGCTTTAACCCCTCCCGATTTCTAGCAGCCCTCTCCTCTTCCCTCCCCCTCTCCCATTTCTCCTCTGCCTCTGATGCCTCCTCATTTTATCTTCTTCCCTCTCTACTACTCTTGATCTTCACTACCCCCTCTCACCATTTCGCCCCTCTCACAAACCTGCTCAACCCTGGCTTTCTTCCCATCTCTCCTCTATGCGCCGCCTCCTTAGGCGCCTTGAACGTCAGTGGCTCAAACACCCATCCCCCTCTAACCAATCTGCTTATTTCTCCTATCATACCCTCTACGATTCATGCCTCAATTCTGCGAAACGCACTTACTACTCTGACCTTCTCCAGTCACATTCCTCTCACCCTCGCCGCCTCTTTCAAACTTTAGCCCGACTTCTCTCTCAATCTACTCCTCATCCCTCCACTACCTCTTCGCTCACTGCTACTGATCTTGCCTCCTTTTCTAGCAAAGTCCTCAATCTCCGCCAAACTATCATTTCCTCCCCCTCCTACTCTCCTCCCTCTCCTCCTCCTTCCCCCACTACCTTTGCTATGTCCTCTTTTGCACCGATCACGCATTTCGATGTCACTCTACTCCTATCCAACACTCATCCTACTGCTTCCCCCTCTGATCCTATTTCCCTCTCCCCTCATCCCTAAAATCTCCCCCTCATTCCCTACCTCACCTCTTCAACATATGCCTCTCAACTTCCACCTTTCCTTCTCCTATTAAGCATGCTATTATCATCCCTATTCTCAAAAAACCTTCTGCCCACCCCCATCTTGCCTCCATCCTCATTCCCTACCTCACCTCTTCAACATCTGCCTCTCAACTTCCACCTTTCCTTCTCCTATTAAGCATGCTATTATCATCCCTATTCTCAAAAAACCTTCTGCCCACCCCCATCTTGCCTCCAACTATCGCCCCATCTCCCTTCTACCCTTCCTTTCTAAACCTCTTGAGCGTATTGTCTATTGTCAACTCTCTTTCTTCATCTCCAACCACTCACTCCTTCCCTCCACCCAATCCGGCTTTCGCCCACTGCACTCCACTGAAACTGCCCTCACCTCTGTTCTCAACTCTCTCCTTTCCGGACGCTACACAAAGCACTCCTCCATCCTTCTCCTTGACCTTTCTGCTGCTTTTGATACTGTTGACCATCCTCTTCTCCTTACCTCCCTCTCATCATTTGGCTTCAAGGACAACCTTCTTAACTGGCTCTTATCATTGTAACCACACCTTTTCTTTCTCCTGGGGTGGCTCCTCCTCCCCTTATTTTCTTCTCAACTATGGAGTTCCCCTAGGCTCTGTTCTTGGCCTTTTTCTTTTCTCACTCTACACCTCATTCTTAGCTCCTATCGTCTCCTCTTTTGGCATCTCCCACCACTTCTACGCTGATGACACCCAGCTCTTCCTCTTCTTCTCATCTTTCTCTCCTGACATTCATGATAAACTCTCTTCTTGTCTCTCTGCTATTAAATCCTGGATGTCCTCACACTTCCTCACTCTGAATACTGATAAAACTGAGCTCCTTTTCTTTCCTACTATCACTGTTCCTCCTCCCTCCCATCCCCCCTTCATTCTTTCCCCCCACCCAGCTCTCCTTCTCTCCCCATTCCAGCAACCTTGGTCTCCATCTTGACCCTCACCTCTCTTGATCTCACCACATTTCTCTCACTGCTAAATCCTGTCGCTTTCACCTCTATAAGATTCGTAAAATTCGACCCCTCCTTACCTTTCACGCCACTAAACTCTTAATTACTTCCCGCCTCTTCTCCAGACTCTTCTACTGTTCCTCCGTTCTCTTCGGACTCACCTCCTCTCATCTCTCCCCTCTTAAATCCATCTACCACTCTGCTATCCGCTCCCTATGCCTTCTCATTTCTTGATTCCATCTCCTCCCACACCGCTCTAGGTTGGCTCTCTTTCCACTCCCAACTAAAGTTCAAATTCCTGTGTTTTGTCTTCAAATCCTTCTATGATCTTGCTCCCCCTTACCTCTCCTCCCTTCTTTCCTTCTACACCCCTTCTCGTCCTCTCCGTTCTGCTAATCTTTTCCTACTCTCTCATCCTCCTCCACCCTGTGCCCCCTCCCGCTCCTTCCAACTCCTTGCTCCTTTCCACTGGAACTGCCTCCCCCTTCACATCCGCTCTTCTCCCTCCTACCCTTCCTTTCGCTCTTCTATAAAATCTTACCTCTTCCACTCACCTCCTTAACACCCCACCTTCCCTACCTCCTCCCATCCCCTTTACCCTTACCTCTTACTCCTCCTCTTCCTTACTCTCTCCATCCCTCCGATTCCCTTCCTCCCTTCCCCCGCTTGACTCTTGTCTCACCTTCTCTGCTCTTCTTCCCCCACATTCTTGCTCTTTCCCCCGTCCTTACCTCCTCTAACACCTACCACTCCCTTTCTCCCCTCCCCCCCACTTCCACACGCTCCTCACTGCTACAATACTGTTAGTTGTTATTTATGCTGTTATCTGGTTGTGGTTCAATTGTCATCTTATGCTTGCTGTATGTTCACTTTTTCTTATGTAAAGCACTTTGGAGTAAAGGGCTATATAAATTCAATAAAATACAAATACATGGCACTTCAAATATAACAGGCCTCAATCTATAGCAAATACAAATGCATACAAAGTGGCAGAATAATGTGGATAATCTAATGTCACTACTAATCAGAATGTATGATGGATAACTGGATCCCTAAATGGGTAAAGATTCTCTAACAATGGGCATCGATTCTGTAATAACAGACCAGGCTTCTTCATACAATATGGTTTCACAGTTTTGCCTGGATTTGTAGTGATGAGGTCGGGTTGTTTCAGTTAGGTCGACTAGGTATATGCAGAGCACCCTAGTGTGGTGTCGGGTATGCTCCAAGCCGGCAGAGGGCACTGGTCTCACCCCCTGCCGTTGACCTTGGAGGACGTGGCAGACATAGGTCGCAGCACTCCCATGGAGGAGAGCGGGAAGGTCTCAGCCACTTCCCCTATCCGACAGCAACTCCCAGGCAGGATTCTCTGGGGCCTTAGTGGTACAGGGACAACAAGTGCATGATATAGGCACTCACCAGTTCCGCTTCTCTCTGCGCACCACTGCGCTTTCGATCCTTCAAGTGTTTCGCTGCCCCCTGTCTGCTCAGCACTTTTTGGTCATGTTGTCCATTGCGGTGTGCAGGGTTCTGGCGGACCGAGGGTGGGGTTGGCGGCTGACCACAATCTGATTATGTCCGTGTTGATTTTTGCGGGTGACGGCGATTAGGGCCGTTGGATGGGGCCCCGATGTCTACAGCCTCCTGTGCGGGTTGGTGTGGAGAACAATGCACCCCAGTGCCTTGCCTGGTCAGCTTTGTGGGGCTCCACCTATGAAATGCTGTCGCAGACCGCACCACTCCTTCGGATCGGGCGGGTCGGACAGGCAGCTCCTGCGGGTTTGCGGTTGGATCGAAGACGACCTTGGGAGTGCTTGTCACTCCTGTGTATGCCGATTCCAGGTTGTGTATACTCGTTCCACAACCGTTTCCGCTGCAGGTGGTCTGGTGCGGGGTCAGCGTTCTCCAAGCCCGATCGTCTGCAGCAGCAGTCTTGGGGGACGATCCGGGGGTTGTCTGGGCATCGGCGCTCAATCAGGTTTAGAGGTTGGGCAGGGTGACAGTGCATGTTTGTCTGCACCAGACGGGCAGAGCTCGTTCCGGGTCGCGGCAGCACCAGAGTACTCACCCGTTCACTACACACAGGCAGCAGTCCGTGCAGTCAGTGGAGGCAGCGCCGCCACGCAGCACAGAGCTTCACTTCAGGCTGTCTGTTTTCAGGCACTGACGCGCTGATCATCAGCTGGCACCAATTAGATGGGTATAGGTTGGGCTTCGATTCCTAGATGGCGCCTCGTCTCTATTTCCGGCCCTCCAAGCTCGTCACCTAGCTGGTGGCCATCTTGGATATTCACCCTCCTCGCTCGCAGGGATTTCACTCCGCACCTACTACTCGTTCAGGATGTTAGTTTCAAAGCCCATATTCTGCTCAGTTATTCCCCATGTGGTTATCTCACAGAAGAGGTATTTCCTATGTAATTTCGCCACAGAATAGCAGGATATTTCCAGGATGTATTCGGCGGCCGCGGACGCTTCAGGGACTCGCGTCCGCATTGCTCTTCGGTTGGCCATGCCCCCCGAGACTTTGATTGAACAATCTTGCAATTAATTCATTTTTCTTTCCTTTTACTGGGAGATTGCTGACTTTACACATTTCATTCAGTTGCTCTACTGTCAAAATTATCAGGGCTTCCTGACTGAGGTTATCCATATTTGGCATGTTACAATTGCTTTTCTAGTGGAGCTTAGCCTTGTGAAGGCTTTTAGTTAAACAAAAGCAAAGTAAATTCTTAGTGTAACACCTCTACAATAGATCCTCACTGCCTGTATGCAGATTGTATGCAGTACCCTTTTGGGTGCAAAACAACAACCCTGACCTCCTGGCGATAGGAACCCAACCTTTTGGTATAAGTCTGTACTACACAGGTTGGTAGCGTGTTGAGCAGCCAGGCTTATCTTAAGAGGGGTCAATGTGAGCTGTAGGGGAGTTACAGAGATTCACAGTGACTAAGTATTTAAATAAACTCTTACACACAAGGTTTCTTGATAAAACAAAATAATTTAAGTCGGAGTAAGCCTTCTTCAGAAGGGGGCAATATAATAGTAACACACAAATAAACTCCAAAATACACACTTAATATTTCTAAATCGGTAAGTACCCTTTTGGGATGGCCCACAGACACTACCTACACCCTCAGGTGACTTCAATAGTTAGTGTGCTGGGGACATTTATATAGCATGCACTGTTGAATTTAGAAAACTCTACAGATGAGTGTCAAAAGAGGTTTCAGAATAAGACACGTTTTCACACAATTATTCTTGAGCAGGTAAGTAATTTCAAAATAACCCCCCAATGCAAAGTCGGTTAACCCCTTCCTGGAAGAGAGACACAACACCTAAGCAGAGGAGAGAAGAGTGATTCAGGGAGCCAGGCCAGCCAATGTCAAGTTAGGAAACGCCAAGGTGAGCTGAAGCACTTCTTTCAGGTAAATAAAAGTCTTGCACAATGTTTTAGAAGTCTTTGTAGAATAAGAAGAAATCAAACTAGGGCCACAAGCTGATTAGGCTTGTGAACTAAAGGAGCTGGCTGCAACTCTACAGATGCAACCAAAACAAGTCTCCAATGAGGACAAGTGAGGTTACACGACAAGAGGTAAGTTTTTAGACTGTACAGTACCTTTAGGTTGAAGAAAAGTGCAGCAGTTCTCCAGCATGGGGTCTGGCATGGATTCACATGCTCATGAATATTCCCCGTCGGGCTGGGAATCCTCGGTAAAGAAAAAATCAGTATCAATTTCGTTTCTGATCTGTCTTTCTTAGTAGTAACCAATCGCTGGTCTCTGGGTCATACTGCCCCCAGCCAATGACTGCCCTCTCCCTAGGCCCCGCCTCTGGCAGCCATCCTCAGATTTTTACTGCACGTTCAAGTGTTGGGAGTTCTCGTGTTATAGCTCTCAAGCTTTACTGCACTTTGCGTTTTTTCAAGGAGTTCTCATTTTTTTGGTCAATCGGGCCTCAAGCTCCACTGTTTCTACTTCGATCAACGGGGACCCGTTTTGGAATTTTCTACGCCCCTCAAGGGCTATGTTTTCGTCGAGTTAACACTTCTTGGAAGATTCCAGAAGATCTGAGGCCTACCTCATGGACATGGCCCAGAACAAGGGAAGCTCGACAACCGGATCCAAGCAGTTCAGGAACTGCCCTGAATGCGGATTGCAGAATGTTTTCAAGCAGGACGAGCATTCGAGATGTCTCTACTGCCTTCGTGAAGACAAGACGCACGTGGAAAAGTACTGTGCGTTTTGCAAGAACCTGTCTGAACGGACTGAGCGATCGTCGGTCCCGCCTCCTCAGCTGGCTGGAGAAGGGCCCAGCAGGTGAGAAGTCATCCGAGCAGTTTTCTAATTCCTGTGAGGGCACCCCGGCGATGGGGGCCCAACAGAAGGCAAAGCAGTGTGAGTCCGCGCCGAAGGGTCGGGCTCCTCGGCTGCCAGGCAGGGTGCACTTTCACCAACGCCATCAACCACGAGCCACCGCTCTAGCTCGGGAAAGAGAAAATCTGAGAACCCGGCTAAGCTTCTGGAGAGGCCCCGGTCGATCTCAAAGGGATCAGCTGAGGGGGAGCGAGGTGGTGACCCCTCCCCCAAGGTGAAGGCCTCAAGCGCGCCCAAGGTGGTGAAGGCCTTGATTCACCAGGAGAAGGCCTCTATCGATGGAGTCGTGCCGGCCCTGGCGAAGCATGTGGAGGCGACCTCTGGGCCCAGAGTTTCCCTGCCTCCACGGAGGGAATCCTCTTTTCAGCCCATCGATAAGACCCCCGTGAAGACCCCAGTGGAAAGAGGGGGGGGGGCAGGTGGCAGTCACGGACACGGATACAGCCTCTGAGGAGGAGCTGGTTGAAGTTGTGCAGGGCCTCAACAAGAGGTTCGAGGAGGACCGGCCCCACAGGGGGAACCCTGAGGAGGCGGACGAAGAGAGCGACGGTGGCGCCGACGAGACTCCCGTGGAGGAGGAGCAACAATCATGCCCGTCGCGGCCGGGGCTGGAGCCTCAGGACAATTCGATGGCCATTTTAATAATAATAATAATAAATATAATTTGGCACTTTTATATAGCTCTACAAACCCTCGGGTATCTGAGCGCTGCTTATTATTACCCACGGTGTGTGGTGCGCATTTATCGACCTCGGAAGGATGAAAGGCTTACTTTGGCCCCGCCGGGATTCGAACCTGCGATAGCAGGCTCTGCACGGATGTCAAAGTGAACGCTCTACTCGCTGTGCCACTTGGCCGCCTTTTGATGGCAATCCAAACCTTATGCACAGAGATAAGGACGAGATTGCCCCACAACCCAACGGATGACCCAACATAGCCGGGCCCGTCTGGAAGCCCTCCGAACAAGCGGAGGAGAGTTCATCCTTCCCCCGCCTTTACAGCCCTCGCGGCCTGCTCATCCTTCGCCTTCCCCTGTCCCAGGGGATGACACTGGAACGGATATGGCCACGACGGGGACAGATGATGACGACAACGGTGGTGACAATGGGACGGGCCTTCCATCACCACTCCCTCTGGCCTCCCTCCCTGACGAAATTGGCTCCTTCCACGCCATGATTGCCAGGGCATCCAAGCTTTTTCAGCTCTGCCCTGAGGAACAGAAGAGGGAAGGTTTCCTCTATAAGCGGCACGAGGCAAAGAGGAAGACGGTCCTGGCGGTACCATTGATTGATGACACCTGCGAGGAGGGACTTGCTCCCCTGAAGAACCAGTCCACGACGCCTGCCAAGAGGGAGTGGTACGAGAAGAAGTACCGGGTCCCCGATTCTGCCCCTTTGTGCCTTAGGGCACAGCCGACATCGGATTCGGTCATCTCGGCGGTGGCCAAGAAGAAAGCGATGGGGGCGTCATCCTCCACTTCGACTTCCCCACCTGACGGCGAGGGAAAGAAACTGGACGCCATGGGACGACGAGTCATCTCATCTTCGGCGGCGACAATTAAGGCGGCCAACACCCTAGCGATTTTGTGGCCTGCTACGACGGGGAGCTGTGGTAAAAGATCGCTCCTCTGCTGGACTTCCTACCGGACGACAAGAGGTCGGAGGCCCTGGAGATCCTGCAGGAAGGTGAGGTGGCGTCGGACCATGCCATAACGATGGCCACGGATATCGCTGACACCGGATTCCGCCAGTTGGGCAACGGTGTTTGCCTTCGACGGCGGGGATGGCTCAAGGCAACTGATTTCTGCCAGGATGTGCAAACCATAGTTTTGGACATGCACTTCGACGGGAACAACCTGTTTGGAAAAACAGTGGATGAGTCGCTTCAGGCCATCACGCCGACACGGAGACGGCCCGGGCCTTGGGAGTGTTGCAGCAACAATGGCCGCCGTTTCGAACGCCGGAGGAAGACAGGGTGCCTCCAAGGGATCCGGTGGCGGCTCCTCGACGTACCGCCAGGCTACCCGCTCCTCGTCGCAGGAGGCCTACAGTGGACGCGGCAAGTCAGGAGGATGTAGTCGTGGCCAAGGTGGCAAGGCCGCCTCCAAGCAGGACTGAACCAATCGTAGCGTTGGGCCCCCACCTGAGCACCCCGGTGGGAGGCCGGCTGGCAAAGTTCGTTAGCGTGTGGGAGTCCATCTCCACCGACCGTTGGGTGCTGGATGCCCTGGCCCACGGGCACACTCGAATTTCTAAAGTGCCCCCGCATTCCTCCCGTGGCCAGGAAGGAAAATCACGACCCTCACTGCTGTTAGAAGTAAGGGCGATGCTCAAGAAAGGTGCCATCGAGGCTCCGCGGCTTCGGAGTATACTCCAGGTACTTCCTCGTCAGAAAGAAGACAAGCGGTTGGCGCCCCATCCTCGACCTGCGGCGGTTAAACAAATACATCAAGGCGCAAAAGTTCAGGATGGTCGCCCTCCAGCACGTGCTGGGACAGCTGGAGGAGGGCGACTTCCTATTGTTGCTGGACTTGGAGGATGCTTACTTCCACATCCCCATTCTAAAAGGACACCGGACGTTTCTCAGATTCGTAGTCCAGGGGCAACACTACCAATTCAAGGCCGGGGTGAGATCCATCAAGTCCCTGCTCGGAATGATGTCCTCGTGCATCTACCTGGTGCGCCTTTGGGGGATGTTTCTGGTGCCCTTCCATCTAGCAGGAATAAAGAACGCCATCGCTGACTCACACAGCGGGGAGCTACGTCGGGATCAAGTGGTTCGGCTTTTCCAGCGATGGGGCAAACCCCAGATTGACCTGTTTGCGACGGCGACGAACTCCACATGCCAGAGGGTCGCCAGCAGGTTTCCCCAGCCTAGGAGCATGGGCGATGCTTTCTCGTTCTCCTGGGACGGCATGTTCCTGTATGCGTTCACTCCGTTGCCGTTGCTGCTCCGATTAATCAACTCAAGAGGTCCCGGTGCAGGATGATCCTCGTCGCACCGGCGTGGCCGAGACAGATCTGGTTCCCAGACCTTCTGGACTTGTCAGCGTCCCCCCCCCCCCAGTCAGACTGTCGACGGACGCAGATCTTCTCTCCAGAGAAGGAGGCGCCATCCTCCATCACAACGAAGTTCTATGGACACAAGTGGAAGAGGTTCTCTGTCTGGTGCCGTGCACAGAAGATTAACCCTCTGCGAAATATGGCCCCTCAAGTGCTGCCGTACCTGCTGTTGCTGGTCAAGGCGGGGCTAGCTCACGCTTCCATCAAGATCCATCTTGCAGCGATTTCCCGTTACACCAGAACTACGGGACGGTCATCCCTGTGGTCTCATCGCCTGGTGAAGGAGTTTATGAAGGGACTGTTCCGATCGTTCCCGCTGGTGAAGGCTATGGCCCAGGCGTGGGAGCTCAATATGGTGCTGACCAGGCTCATGGGGCCGCCATTCGAACCTCTGCATTCAGCACCGTTGAAATTTCTGTCGTGGAAAACAGCGTTCCTTTATGGCCATCACCTTTGCACAACGAGTGGAAGAGATGCAGACCCTATCCTGCAAGCCTCCATTCTTGACTTTCCACGAAACAAGGGTGGTGCCGTCGGACTTCCACCTCAATGAGCCCTTGGTGTTGCCAGTTTTCTTCCCGTCGCCTTCGTCGCCGGCCGAGAGGACTTTGCACTCGCTGGATGTAGCTAGAGTACTGAAGTGCTGAAGTTCTACGTGGACCGCACGAAGAGTTTTTGGAAGACCTCACAGCTCTCTGAACTTTGGACCTGTGAATCAAGGGAAGACCCTCTCGAAGGCTTCCTTTTCCAGATGGCTCTCCGGCTGCATCATGCACTGTCATCGGTTGGCAAACTGACCATTGCCCGGCCGTCCGATAGCCCATTCGACCAGAGCGATCACTGCTACTACGGCATTCTTGTCTGGTGTGCCCCTGCTGGACATCTGCAGGGCTGCAACGTGGAGGTTGACGCACACCTTCACGAGATTCTACTGCGTCGACCGGGATTCCAGGGAGGAGTCCAGGGTTGGCCAAGCAGTGCTGCTCAACCTGTTCGCCTGAAGGTGGGCCTGGTGAGGAGGTAAGAGTGGCTTAATGTTGAGTTTATGTAATGCTTAATGTTGAGCCTTGCCACCTCCCGTGGTTGGGCATGTGTGTACTGCTATGTATTCTTATATTCATGAGCATGTGAATCCATGCCAGACCCCATGCTGGAGAAGGAACAAGTTACTTACCTGTAACTGTTGTTCTCCAGCATGGGTCTGGCATGGATTCACATGCAAACTCTCCCTCCTACCTCTCTGCGGCTCTTCACTTGGTCATACTGCCACTTTACATGCTACCAAATCTGAGGATGGCTGCCAGGGGCAGGGCTTAGGGAGAGGGCAGTCATTGGCTTGTGGCAGTATGACCCAGAGACCAGTGATTGGTTACTACTAGGAAAGACAGATCAGAAACAAAACTGATACTGATTTTTTTCTTTACCAAGGATTCCCAGCCTGACGACGGGGAATATTCATGAGCATGTGAATCCTTGCCAGACCCATGCTGGAGAACAACAGTTACAGGTAAGTAGGTTGTTCCATGGCTTCGGTTCCTGTGCAGCTCTGCAGGTCCTTGTGTTCCTGGGCCTCCGTCGTGGGGACAAGAGGGAGGACTTCTGGGGACTCCTGCACTGGCATGGTCACAGATCGCAACTGGCAATCTTCAAACAAGTGGCACTTCGGTGTTTCATCTCTTTGCGTCTACCGCAAATAGCAACTCCACGGTTCTTGGCTGTCGAGATGGGCTGTCCTTGCATCTGGGGTCCAGCACTCTGTTGAGGTGGCTCAGGTTTGGTCAGTCCTGCTTCCTGGGAGTCCGGAGGATCTTCCTGGAGCTCTTGGCCAGCTTAAAAGCAACGCACACAATCTAGTGTTCCTCTCCCTAGCTATTCAGTTCCAGCAGCAACTGCAGTGGAATTTCAACTGGCTCCGAGAGGATGTCCAGGTGGCTTACTTGGGAGTTGATTGGTCCCACCAACTCAAAGGGAGAAGTCGTCTTTGCAGGGCTTCTCTAGTCGAAACAAAATAGTTCCAGCACAGCAGCAGGGCTTCACTGGGCAAACCAACGGTCCAGGAGTTGCAGCAGGCGTCCGTTTTTCTTCGGATTCCTTCGTCCAGTGGACGACTCTGCCTTTCAAGCCAAAAAGCCTTGCCCTTTATGCAGGTTTCTCCCATTCATTCCAGCCCAGCTGTCAGTCACCAACAGGGTGGCTGTCCTTGCCAGACAACCAGCTGGCCACTCACCTAAGAGTGCATTCCTGTCTCCTAGGAGACTAAGCAAGGGAGTTTTGGGCACCTCCCTTGCTTCCTGCCCCCGCCAGACACCCTGGAGCCAGAGGCGGGCTTCACTTGTGAATCCCACCAAAGGCAAAATGAACAAAGGGACCAAACCTGGTTTGGTGCGCAGAGTACATCTCAAGAAGGACCTTTCCACAAATAAATGGTCGAAAAAAGAAGACTGGGGCCATTTTTACAAAAAATGGCACCTTTGGGTGCTTTCCTGCAGCTTCGACCGCACCTTGCAGTAAATGCACACCAAGGTAGTTAAAAGTAAACCACTGCCACCAGCCATTCATCAAGGAAACATATTTGTTACATGAGAAGCTAGACAAAAGTGGTACTAAGTAACCCCTCCAGCCCCCTATTGTAAGATAGTGTGTTGGGTCTAGAAAGTTACAAATGTAAGTAAAGTCAATTTCACTTTGCTGCTCTTGGAAACAGTTTATCCAAGAGAAGATATTTAAACTTGGGGAAATCTGAATGACTTTGCTGTGCCACTGCACTGAAGGTGCTGTGTGACACAATGTAAAAGATGATGCCTATGTTGTTTGTCAGACTCCACAACCAAGAGAAGCAGTGTTCAAAATCACATTAAAATGCATGAGTGGGGGGAAAAAGGGTCTCACTCTCTATAGGTTTAAAAAGTCCTCAAAATCCAACAAAGTTGCTAGGGGTCTCTAAGGTAGAGAGTAATTAGCACATTTCTGAGAATTCTCCCTAACAGGGCCGGTAAAAACAATTGGATAAAGAGTCAAGTTTTCAAATGGTTTCGGAAGATCCAGTAGGATGATTCAGATCGATTGGTAAGCGGCAAGGAGTTCAAAAGCGTGGAGGCAATGACTGAGAAACTGGATCCATGTAGGCACGGGGGAGGCGATGGCAGTAAGATGAGCACATCCCTGGTTGAGTTTTTTTTCTAATCTTTGCAACGGGTATACCGGGGCTACGTTTAAGGCAGCTGTGAGTGACGGAGAGAATTTTGAAGTTGATGCATTTGCGAATCGGGAACCAGTGAGCCTTTTTTCTGGTTTCTGTATTATGTTCCCATTTGGAGAGACCAAGGGCAACGCTTTGGGTGTTATTCTGGATAACTTGCAGCTTGCTGATGTTTCTATCTGTGGTGCCCACCAGTAGAGCATTGCAGTAGTCTTACTTTGATCCTATGATTGCTAGTCCATTAGTGAGTTGATATTTGATGGTGAGAATGGTGTTGATATTCACCTAGACACTGTTTGTCATAGTTGATTTGGGGTGTATAAGGGTGGTACGTAGTAAGTTTGGTCCTTGCTGTTCCATTTGGGTTCTAGTGTTGTTCCATTCACCAGGATTAAGCTGAATCAGGCACTCTTATCACCAATCCAGATTTCCAGCAGTATACATCCTGGTTGTCCCTTGTCACTGCTGATTTTCACTCTTCCTTTGGAGTGCTTTGCCTGGAAGGTTCGAGCCAAAGCAGAAGTTTAGGGTATTGAGGCTGAGAGGATGACGTGTGAAATAGCACTTTATGCCGCCGATGTGCTTCTTTATCTTTAAAATTCATCTCCTCCCTACCTGCTTTTTTTTAAACCCCAGGAAGATTTTTAGGTGGTTTTGGGATTCTCCATTAATTATACGAAATCTAAAGGACTTAATATTATGGAATGTACAGCAAATTACCTGTCTAAAAGACCATTTCCCATTACTGTGGAGAAATTTTTTCCATGGACTATTTGGGGGTCCATCCTATCCTACTCCCGTTGGCATCCAATCACTGTTCTGCAAGGTTAAAGAAGATCTTAACAAATGTGAGCATTGTGAAATCTATTGGCTAAGATGAATCTTTGTAGAATCTCCCCAGATCCGTTGTTGTTTGGACTAGATGTATTTTATGGCAGTGCAGATCTCCCACAATTGATTGGGTAAATTCACGAGAACAAGCAAGCTGGGTGGCCGTGGAAGAATATGGTGTAACTATTCCTCTTGGGTCTCTTGTTAGTTGGCACCTGGAAACATCACTTTTTAGATGGGCGCCTTACAAAATACTCAATAAATAAAATAAAAATATTAATGGATGAGAGAATAGACATTGGGGAGGATGGGAGGGGATACCGTTCCACACTAATCTTTTTTTAAATTGAAACCATGCAGTACAGCTATGGGGATGAAACCAAGTCTGGGCCTGTTCTCTCTGATTAATTCCCTGATTCTTGCTGGGTTGAAAGGGAGATTACGTTGGGGCTTTGGCATTGGATGAATTTATTATTTGTCATATTTTTCTATACTTTGGATTTTCAAATATCTGTTGAGGAAGCAAATATTAAATTTAATTTTGTGGTGCTAGCAGTTTAACTATGTGCAGCTCTGACATTAACTTTGTAACCCCTTGGTTCAAGTTGCAGAGACTGGACAAAGTATAGCTTTAGAATTTGGGCTTAGTGAGAGCATGGTAAATGATCCAATCTCTAGATTTTGCCGTGCCCTAGACCAAAGTGAACCAAACAAGGTTCTGCCTTGTATGTCTGGATGGGAGAAGGTCTTGGAGCGTGAGATTTCCCTGTAGAGTTAATCTTGTATATGGTCTAGATCATGGAAATCATCCAAGTGCACAACGACTAGGATTAGAAAATCTGTTTCTGGTGGCATTTATCCCCGTTTCACCTGCATACCATTCACCGGTCATATACTTATCACACTGGACGCGCTGTGAAGAAGTGAGGTCTCTGAAATATCTGGTTGTCTTGTAGGAATGAAAGCACAAATATATTGGAAGGCGATTCTTTTCAAAATTAAGGAAGTATGTGGTTTACAATGAACCTCTGGATACCCTAGTATTAGTTCTCGATTGGCAGTGACCGAAGGCACATGTCTGTTTTCAGACCACATGGCTTCCTTAATTGCTGCTGTACTTTCCCATTCACAAAGCTGGTAAGATCCAGATAAGCCCCAAATTGCAATGTAGTGGTGAAAAATGTGGGTGCTGAAAAACCTTTCTGCCCTGCTTACTGACTCGCTTCCCAAATTCATGAAGGTATGGACCCTGTTTATGGATTACTATTCTATAATTGAATTTCGTATGGATTTGCTTTGTGTAAACTCAATTGGTATTGTGTTTTCCTCCACATTTTTTTTTATATGCTTTCATTTTGGCTGGTGTTTGTTTCAAAAGTTGGGCTTTGTGTACTTTCTGAAAGCATAAGTTTTTCCATCGAACCCTGTAAAACGAAAGGTTTTGGGGGGGGGAGGGGAAACGATGCCCTGACATATTCTCCTATTACAGTTTAGTCTACTTTACTGTGTATTTTGATTTTGGGCTTGAAAAAGCAATAGTTTTAAAATAACTGCTAGGGGATCTGCTCGAATAGCCAATGAGAATGTCCCAGTCCTATGAATGTAGGTCTAAAGATACATTAGTTCTTAAGTTGAGCAATGTCTACTTTAAAATGTAAGACTGGAACATTTTAGAAAATCTCCTAAATTTTTAAAAATCAGTGCCTTAAAAATACATTTTGATTTGTTTCTTGTAGTTTAGTCCTTTGGCCAAAGATTCTGTGAGGTACATGGTATCTACTGGTGCAGATGGTACCGTTTGTTTTTGGCAGTGGGATGTCGACACTATGAAATTCAAGTAAGTATAAAAAAGCTTACTTTATTTGAAAATAATTAAAATCCTATTTAGATTTGATGCGCAAAAGCTGTTCTCCCACACTGTTATGCGGAAAGTTCATTTAACCAGCACTTGCCATTACTGTGAATAGAAACATTCTAGATAACAATAGTGTCAGCTAATAATGTGTAAGGACAGTTTTTCTGAAGTTCTACCCAACTTCATCAAAATTATTCAACTGAGGCAGTACAAGACTCCACTCACAGTATAAGGCTGTGCCTCCTGAGTACATGGTAGCGTAGACTGAGCAGCCAGGCTTATCTTAGAAGGGAGAGAGGGCTGTAGAATCAGTACAAACGAAATTGTAATACAAATGGTCCAAAGAAACACTGAAACACTATGTATGTAAAAATAAAGGATTCATTTCAATACAGGTAGGCCCAGAGAAATCTAGGGGTAAATAAGTACTAACACATTATATGAAATCGCAATTATAAAAACGCAACACTATACTTGAAGGTACACAGACCAAAGTATAAACCTTATTTGGAATACCGAACAGTATTTCTAGGGGAAGTCAAATCCTTTTCATACACATACAGTATATTTCACACCTATTCTTGGGGAGTAAAAAACAATGGTTACTTTCACAATTGCATTCAGTAATGCAAGGGCAGTAGACCCTACCAGTTGTACAGTGACTTTCAGTATAATTCACTTAACCAGTCAACTGGACAATATACTTTTGGAACACTTATTCTAGGTACAGTAAAAACCTATAATTACTTTTGTGATAAGTTATACTAGGTGAGTAAAACCTAAGGATGTAATAGTCAATTACAGGTGCTTTTGAGATCAGTGAAACACAGATTGAGATGAGCAGTAACTTATTTGTAGGATGGCACACAGCTAACTCAAGTAAAACCTATATACTTTTTTAATCTCAAAAGGAGTCCAGGTTAGATCTTTCCCAACTATACAATTGACTGATGTCGGACTTATAAGGGACAGTTAAAACTACAGACTCTGGGTTAGATAGCACAGGGAAAGTAAACCCTAATGTTACACTTCACTGACTAACTAAAGTTATTCTAGGTAGGCAACATCCGTATGCAGACTTATTCTGGACAGACTAGCAGCAAGTCAGGGGAAGCAAGACCCAGTTGGGGGACACTCATACAATTATCCTAACAGGACTAATCTGGTAAAACCAACACATTACCTTTTGGGAAGAGGCACACCCTAATCACAGGAGAGTAATATACCTTCACATCTACTTTCTATTAGAATGGCAAAACAGTTTCTAAGGAAGAAAAGATGTTAACCATACTTTTAAGAATAGTTTATCACACATCGAAGGTAAGTAATAATGTTTGTGACTGTTCACTCTTAGAGTTAGTTACCAACCAACTCTTTTACAAGTAAATAACTTTTAAACACTTATTTGATTTAGCATTTTTAAAGCGCGCACACACAGTCCGCGGGCACCAAAGCGCTGTTACAGGAATTTAGTTTTTTAGTTGCGTAATTGTTTTTTTTTTCTTTTCTTTTCTTAGTTACAATGCACTTAAACACCCAGAGGTGTCTAAGCGCGGACACAGGGATTTAACCTG
This sequence comes from Ambystoma mexicanum, assembly GCF_040938575.1. NCBI lineage: Eukaryota > Metazoa > Chordata > Amphibia > Caudata > Ambystomatidae > Ambystoma > Ambystoma mexicanum. The sequence goes on from NC_090939.1 coordinate 201,877,307, forward strand.
TGTTTCTTAATGTCGTCTTGCTTCCAAGGCGCGCACGTTGCTGCTGAGTTATCCTCCCGGGAAGATATTTTCTCCAAACCCTTAAATGTCTTTCACTTATTCTTGGTGCATGAGTGTTATCAGTGGCAGAAAAGGAGTCGCTAGGATCTAGTGTCCACAGGCAGTGTCAGGATAGGGTCAGCAAAAGTCAGAGTTCCTTAGGAAGACTGGGCAAGCAGGTGAGTATTTTACTTTAGAGTTAGAAGAGGGTCCAGGGGCTTCACAGAAGACACCCTAGCAGGATTCTAGCACTGGGACTGGGTGCACTGCATGCAAGGCCTCCCCTTCAGAGAAAACAACCCACAGCTAGACAGAAATCCTAATAGGTTTTAGATAAGTATATATCCAAGCCAACACAGTATCTCCGAATTGAAGATGATTTTGCAGCAGGACTTCTTCAGCATCTGCAGCCAAAAACCCAGTCAGTGGATTCCTTGTTATGGTGGCTTTAAACGGGACCTTGTAAGGGACTTTGCAGCAGGGATCAATGGAGAAGGCTCTAAGCAAGGTTCCCATTCAGGCAAGGAGGAAGACAAAGGGCTGTGAGGTTTTGGACTCCTCCCTCGCTTCCTGCCCTCACAGAAGGACTTAGAGCCTGGGCGAGGAGTCCAGGGGACTCCCGCCAAAGACAAAAATCAAACAAAGGAATTTCATGCCCTCAATGTCAGGAGAAGGAAAAATAAAGGACAAACACTAAAATGGCAAAATAAGAAGACGTGGGGGGAAGGACCCATTTTGGTAAAATTAGCTCCCTTAAGTGCCTGTACTGCAGCTACACAGCCCGTGGTAAAGGTGCACCATATTAATACAAGGTATCATTGCCACCAGCCAGGGCATATCATGCTGCTGCAAGGAAAGGGCCGGGCCCCTTCCATGTGATAGAAGCACTGTGACTGGAGTTGGGTGGGGCCCCACAGATGAGTGCAACGCCCCACAGATGAGGAGTTTCCTCCAGATGGAGAAGGCGGGGCCGGAGCTTACCTAGCAGGAGTTCCTCATTGGAGTCAGCAAGTGGCAGTGCATGCCGGCAGTGTATATGTGGGATTTATCCTGTTCTGTCAATCCTGTTTTCCTATAAGATGGAGGGCAACATGGGCAGGAGGTCTCCCAGAGACAACTGGACAAAATGATGGGCCATCTGGCATAAAGAGGGAAACTAAGAAGTTCCAGAAGCCCCATAGGTCTTCCGCCTCTTCTTCTAGATCCTATTGCACTGCCTTCTTGTCGTCTTCAATGTCGGGGTGGGAGGACAGGCAAGAGTCTGGGAATATTGGCAGAGAGTGCAATGTTCCAAAGGAAACTGGACTGGACATCATTGATCTCCTTTGGGACGATATCGATTTTGCACCCCTTCCCGCCCCCACAAACCCTCCTCCCTGTTCAGGCACCATTCGAGGAGAAGTAAGCCTGCATGGTTGTTTCTGGACGATGTGGGAGTGGGCAGAGTTGGAAGGTGTATGGCCCAGAGTGTGGGGATCCGGTCATAGCTACGTCAGTGCAAGTGGTTCTGGGTCTGCTGGTTTCGATCGAGCACATGATACGATCAGCCGAGGAAGCCACTTCATCTGATTCATTGAACTGCCAAGTTGAGGCTGCTTTAAAGAAGACTTTTGCAGGTTGAAGCAAGGCATACATTAGTTTTCAAAAATTCATTAGCAGTGTTTTCTAATTAAAATGTTCTTGATTAGCAAACCGACCCATTTGATTAGCAATGTATTACTAATATTGTTAATTAATGTCACCAGCAGTTATTTGTACCCAAGACATGAAATGAGCAGCCTTTCTTTTTTTTTTTGTTGCGTACCGCTGAAATAAGGCATTACTGAGAGGAGTCGGCCCATGCACATTCTTTAAAATTCAGCTTGACCTGCAGGTTGGGTAACCTAGTTAACCTATTCGACTTAAGAGAAATGCACTCGACCCATAGCAACGGATGACAACAAATTTAAATGTGATTTCTGTAAAATGGTGCATGTCACTACAAACCCGCTTTGTTTGGCAAACTTCTGCCACCCAGAGGCCAGCCATGCACAGTGACATTTTTATTTGACATTCACTGCAAAGTATGTTAAATAAACATTTCAAACATCCCTTTCAAATGGTACTCGCCTTCATAAAATCTACTTGACAATGCAAGTGGGGGAAAATACATTTTCCGAGCCATGGATGAGTGTCTGTAAAATGTAAAAGGTTAGCTGCATGAATCGACACAATTATATAAATGATGAAAAGGGTCTGAAAACCATTGGCCAGCTGTCTCCTGCAGGTGCTAATATATAATGCAATCATGATCATAAAGCAAAGCAATTTATTGGGGCCAACTATAGTATTATGGTAGTGCAGTAGCTCTGTAGATCAGACTGGATGGAACTATTGATCACTATGTTGCGTAAATATCTAGTTAGCTTTGTGTATTCATTTTGTAAAAGGAAAGAAAAAGGCTAAGCAGAGTGGATGCCGTAGCAAGCAGATAACTGGGATAACTAGGTGGAATATTGTAGTTTGTGGTCATCTCACTTTCAGGGTAGCTGGCATAAAGCAAGAGGGTGATAATATAGAATGTCAAGGAGTATGGCATCACTAATGCGTTTCGCACCTGTTGCACAAATGTATGCAACCAGTAGTTGCAGAACTAGGTTTGCCATCAAACGCATTTGAATGTGTCGTCATGTACATTTTCGAACGTGTTACCTTGTCAATATGATGCATCTTCCCCAACAAAATGAAATATAGTTGACAATGAGATTTGGATACATTAACCTAAACTTTACTGTAAAGCATAGGGATGATGCAGTGTTTGAGTATCAATACTGTACTTATGCATTATGTAGCAACTTTGTTTTAGGAATGGAACTGCATGACTGTCTTTTACATAAATATAAAGTTAACACATACTTGTCTTTGCCAGACAGGATATGGAAAGCTTAATAAAAATATCACTAAAAGGATCATCCCTATTACTTCTGGTTGGCAATTATTTGAAAATTAAATGCGTTCTTGCTTAGCATTCCCACGCAGGCCTTTGGCACTTAAGATTGGAGGAGGTGATTACTGCTGCGCTCTCCACTAGCACTTGAAGTGAACAGAGAAAAATGCAGGGCAAGCTGTGTTTCATTGAATAGGCAAACTTAAATAGTTGGCTTTGCTACACAAGTGTCAATTTGATTAGCAAACCTACAGAATTTCCTAGCAAATTGCTATGCAACACTGCTTATTTTATGACTTGTTAAGACTGGCACTGCAGTCCGCTGCATATATAGCTTACATTGCAAATTCAGTACTGAAATAAAATGATTCAGCTACCGGTGGAGTGGATTTTGGATTTGTCGGCTCTAGACTAGAGTGCCTTAATCCTAGGCTCCAGGAACTGGTGCAGGAGAGTCTGGACAGGAGAACAGGCAACGAACCAGCCTAATCAAGCTCCCGTTCTTCGGCAAGGAATTGTTCAGCGAGCAAATTGACTGGTCATGAAGAGCTGCTACCTTGCAAGCAAAGTGGAATCCTGTGGCATCAACAATTAGGTCTCCAAACGATGTTTCAAGTGTCCCTTCCAGTAGGCGGGCAAGCCTCAATATCATCCAAGCCAACTCACGTACACTTTCTCAAACTGGCTCCTTCCACGGCAGCAGTGCCCTCCGCTTCTGCTCCTGTCTACCTGCCGGAGAGTGATACTCTGGTGGGAGGGCATTTAGCTTGCTTTTTAAGAATTTGGGAACCCGAAGTCATGGATGTCTGGGCAGTTTCAGTAGTCAAGAAGGGTTACGGATAGAGTTCGCTCCTACCCAATTGCCTTCAAGATTTCGCAAGACTCCTCTTCCCAGACTCCTTGAGAAAAGAGAGACGCTATTGGCATATAGCAGAACTCCGCTTCAGGATAAGGCCATAGAAGAGGTCCCTCAACAATGCAGAAGGGAGGGCTCCTTTTACATCCTATTTCTGCTCAGAATACCTACAGGACAGTGGCATCTTTTATTTTATCTGAAGGACTGCTAACAGGTTTGTCTGGACTATTTGATTCAAAATGACAACACTGTAGTAGATTATTACCATGGGCACACGGGACCATTACCTGTGTGCTATAGATCTGCAGGACGCATATCTCCAGATTTCGATATGGCCGTCGCACTTGGGTATTAGCCAAGGCAAATTGACAAATCGGGTTATTTCTGCCAGTGTTTTTCCACGCTCCAGTAATTTCTTCTGAAGGGGCACTGTTAAACTTAACCCTGAGGTAATCCTGCCAAATTTTAATATCTGGGAATATCTGTCAGATACTATGAATATTCACCTGTTATCTGGTGTATGTGTTGGGTATTCCAAGCAATCACTCTAGTTGCTAGGTTTGTCTTGTTCTGTACCCAATCAGTCTCCCTTTTTATGTATTTCTTAGAACAAATGTTCTGTAATTGAACCTGTGGATGTCTGTGATTGCACCTTACCTGTCCCTCTTTGTTTTCTCTATTCTTCTTTATACAGCCTAATATTTAGGCTTTTTATAAAAATAAAAAGCTACACAGGCAGGATTGCCTTCAAGCCTCATTTGTTCTTGAACGTGTGGTAACTGATAACAGGGCAGCATCCTAGACCATTCTCTTGCATCTCAACTCCGGACCAGAGCTAAGTAGGTGTTCTCATATGTTTCCCCAGCGTCATGGGTCTCTAACTTCTCTTTGATTCTCCTCCGGTGTGGCGTCAGGTGGTAAATATAAGGAATGTCATTTCCCTTCAGATATCTCTGCCACAATGCTGCTTCCTCCCGGGGATGTGCCCTACCTGCCACCCGCAGTACCCCAAGTTTGCTTTCCCGAGTGGCAAAGCAGGCAACCAGTAATTCTGTCTGTTTCCAGTACATTTTTCCTCCCTAGCCTGCATGTCTGTTATTCTTTAGGTAAGGCTAATTAAGACCTGGTTTTATCGAGAGTTACCACCAGATTGAATTTCACTCTTCATTTTTGGGACTCATTGAAGGCCACTATCGGAGGTAAATCCATTGGTCGCACCTTTTAAAAAACAAAACTGAATGTGTGAAGAAGAAAAATGTATACTTTGTTATTCATTTCGTACCACAGGGTACAGAGCAACTTATGCCAGAAGGCAGCTTGGCGCTAACAAGACTACTGAACAACTGCATTGGCCTTACACAAACGATCAAAAAAGCTGGGTTTTTAAGGAGCGGCAGAACTGCAAATGAGCCACAGTGGACCGCAAGGCAATAGGCAGGGCATTCCATAGTTTGGTCGCCGCCACTGAAAGAGGCGAAAAAAAATAATTATCACAAACCTTCAGATAGATCTAGAAAGGGGGCACTACACGCCAGCCAGAAACTAGATCGCTGGTTGACAAAGTCTGAGAACGCCTTATTTCATGGTTGACCATCTTATTGGGATTTTGGAGAGAAGGCTGTGTATTCTACTGGCCAGTAGACTTAAAAAAGTTGAAGAAGGCAAGAGGATTATATCCTTTATTACAGATGGTAATGTGGTATTGACTCAAAATGCAAGCATTGTGGATGCTTTTAGAAATTTCTATGAAGTTTGATACAGGTCTGAGGATTCAGCCACCAAAGCTGACAAATTAGAATGTATAGAGGGACCTGGACTACCTCGTATGCAGGATACTAATATTGAGATACTAGATACAATGCCTACTACAGAAGAGTTGTCAAATGCAAGGGCGAATACTCCAAGGAGTAAAAGTCCAGGTTCTAATAGGTTCCTGATAGAATTATACAGCACTTTTAGGACGGCCTAAAGGGCCTTGCCTGGCTGGAATTTGCATGCGATTTCCTCCACCACAAATCAGCAATCGACTGGTCAGGCCTCCTATAATGCTGCTATAACGTAGTCTTCAAGGTCTCTCCAAATACCTTCCAGTTCTGTACAGTGGGAGTGCCCTCTGGTGTTCCAAGAGAGCACTTGTGTCTGACTATTAGGGTCTTGACATCACCTTTGGCCGTATCACCCATGCCAACCAAGTCCTGTCATTGCTTTCAGTGTTAAGGTGCATGTTTGGTGATGGTGCCTTAACGTGTGTCATCCTTACCCCATTTCTTCTGATGCTCACTGTCTGGTTTTTCTCGATCTGTGTATTGGAGCTATTGTCTGTATGTCTGCCCTGTGTCATCTGGGGGCATATTACTTTTGTCATATCCTCTTATTCATATCCTAGCTTTAAGAACTCACTTTGATCCAGTACTGTCTTTTTGACATATTCGTGTTTGCCAGTTACTACACATTTGGCTGGCCCACAATTTTTAGATATTCGGAAGTTATCATCCGTGTGTATATTAGATGGAGCAGCTGCAATATAGCCCGGCGGTGGAGAGTGCATTGGCGGGTGGTACAAAAAAAGACTCTTGATGTAAATGCCCAGATTCTTATCAGGATTTCTCATAGTTTTTGATTGGCCTGGGCGGCGGTCATATTTTTTCTTTCCATAATTGTTATGGGTCAATGTTAGGCCCCTATTTATTGATGTTTGACTTGGGATGTGAGCACAGCCCGAATACTCCTCCATAGGCCTGCTGTTTAAGCCTTCTATATCCTCTGACAGTGGAAAGTGTTGAATGTTATTGCCTTTTTCCAAAAATAGCCTACTCATCCCCTCCAAGCTATTCAAGCCTTCGCTAGATTCAGAGTGACTACATTCTAGCACTAGAGAAGTCGGGCCTGGGAGGTGGGGTGGCATAGATTACATGGACCAGTACTAGTAGGAGCAAAATATTCTTGTATGCTTTTTTTTCCCTTGTGGAATTAGTATCCACACTTAAAAGGTGTGGAATAAGATTCAAGGTTGCCTTCGATTTGATTCGGTCTGGCATGTTCAGGTGTCTGGGTTAGTCGTATGGATTTAGGAGTCCAGCTTTCATCGCCCTTCTTGTTTGCAGCCTTCACCTTCCCTTTTATTTTCCATTTTTTTTTCACATGAGTTTTTATTAGCAGTTTTAATCTAAATACAGAAAACCAACGAGGTCCCCCCAAACCCACCCCCTCCCCCGCAGCACCTCTCCACCCAACCCCCATCCAAGAGCCAGCCAGATTGCAACTTGCGTATGAAACCAGCAGTAGCTAATGCAAATTTGTTCAACTTCACAGGTCCTAATATTGGCTATTCTACACCATTCCCTCACAAGTCTGATTCGTCTTGCGGAGCAATTATGCCAAGGAGCTCCATAGCCTTGGGACACCAAGCCCGGCGGGTCCCCGCTGTTAGATAGGACAGTAAATTGGACCAGTCCGAAACAAACCTCAAATGGTCTCCCTGGAATAGAGTAAGTAAGCCATTCCAAGGCAACCAGCGGCCAGAGTTTAACCATCCATTCGTGTTCCTGTGGCGGGTCTTTAGATTTCCATTTCCGAGCCAATACCAGGGCTGCCGCCATCATCATCACGTAGAGCTTACAATCTGCCTTCACCGTGAGGGTTGCTAAGACCCCATTTAAGCCCAACAAATCCAGCCCTCTGTTTTGGCCCACCCTGACTCCTAAGACCTGGATAACCGCCCTTTGAACCTGGACCCAGAAATTGTCGATTTTTGGACATTCCCACCAAATATGGGCCCAGGAGCCTTCTGCCCCGCACTCCCTCCAGCACATCCTAGGCGCATCGGTAAATATTTTATTTAACCTGACCGGGGTCAGGTGCCATTGGAACATCAATTTCAGCCACATTTTCCGAATTTGAATTGACCTTGTAAGTTTGGGACTCTGCGACCAGAGATTTGCCCAAGCCGGCTCTTGATCACCATTCCAGTGTCGCCCTCCCATTTCTTCACATAACTTCTGGTCGACAGGACGTCTCCTAACTTGATGTGTTTGTAGATAGAAGCCACAATCCCTTTATCCCCCGAGTTCGTGTCTAGGTATTTTTCAAACAGTGTGAGAGGGCGAGACCCGACGAGTTTAATCGACGGGTGAGAGAGCCAGTGTCTCAGCTGAAGGTAGGAAAACCTCTGCCTCTCCCCTATGCCAAAGTCGGTTTTGCACTGCTCAAAGCGTTTAACCTCATCGCCGACCAACATATCTCTCACCATTCTTCACCCCTTGATGCCAGATACTGAAGGCCGATTCACAAGCATATGCTGGCGTAAACTGCGGATTGCCATGCAAGGGAGTATAGGGGAGGGGAAGGAAGTGATGTGTGCTTGTTTTATTGCTTGGTCCCAAGCCTGTCCAGTAGTCGTGGTTATGACACTACAGTACATTTGAATAGGCCTATCGGGTTTCGGCAACCACAGTATTCCCTCAAGGTTTCCGCCAGCCACTGCCCTATCCATCGGCCTCCACACCTTCTCCCTGTCATCTCTCTGCCAATCCCTAATGACGCGGAGCTGCGCCGCCAAGTAATAAGCCCTGAAGTCTGGCTCGTCCACGCCACCCCTTGTTGGGAGAGCACACATTAACGAAGCAGCTAGCCTCGGTCTTTTGTAGGACCAGATGAACCCCTTGGTCAGTTTCTGGAGGGCTTTAAAGTAGGATGCTCGAACCGGCACAGGAAGAGCCGAAAAACAATAAAGCAAACTGGGTAGAATCGCCATTTTTAATACATTAACCCGACCGAGCCAGGATATAGTCAGGGGACCCCAGTCAACCAACTGTGATTTGAGATTCCAAAGGGGAAGAGTATAATTTACCGTGTAAAGGTCTTCTACCTTTTTAGTCAGACAAATACCCATATACTTTAAGGAACTACCGACCCATCTAAAGTTATACTTTTCACTAAGGTTTTGGACGGCGATATCTGAAGGCGAGAGGGGAAGGATTTCAGATTTATGGGTGTTGACTTATAACCCTGCCACCCGACCAATCCTAGTTCACTCCCTGGACACGGCCTGCAAGGACGTGTTGGGGTGAGTGAGTGTTAGAATCAAGTCGTCAGCAAAGGCAGCCACCTTATGGACTGAGCCTCCAAATGGAATTCCCTTTATATCCTCAGCCGCCCTCACCGCTGCCAGAAAAGGTTCCAGATGAAGCACATATAGAAGAGGTGATATTGGGCAGCCTTGTTTAGTGCCCCTCCCTATCGAAATAGGTGGAGAAATTTGGCCATTGATTGCTAATCTGAAAACAGGGTGTTGCTAGCTCGCCCTAACGCGGTCGAGATAGCCCGGCTCAAAGCCCATCTTAGCCATAGCGGTGAAAAGGAATTCCCCACTCAACTGTCAAATGCCTTTTCCGCATCAATTGTCAGAAGGAGAGCCGGAATTTCCCTCTTCTCGGTCTTTTCAATAAGATGAGTCAGCCGCCCCACATTATCCGATGTTTGTCTGCCGCTGACAAACCCAGACTGATCTGTATGGATCAGTTTGGGAAGGATATGAACCAGGCGATTCGCTAGGACCTTGGCGTGAATTTTAGCATCCGCATTAATTAAAGCTATGGGGCGATAGGATCCACAATCTGTCGGCTCTTTCTTATGAATTAAGATCACTTTGGCTCCGTCCTTTGATTTAGGGAGGGCCCCGAAGGAGCCTATAAAATTAAACAGTTTAGTAAGGAGGGGAATTAAGGTCTCTTAATGTGCTTTATAGAACTCCGACATGAACCCATCCGGGCACGGAGCCTTGTTGGGCGGCAAGGTATTAATGACCCTTCGAACTTCCTCTGGGGTAATCTCGGCATCCAGAAGGTCTCTATCAACAGACGAGATCTGAGGTAAGTCAATCGTGTTTAGGTAGGTCAGCTGCTCCGGGGGGGAGGGGGCATCTGAGGTATACAGGCCTGCATAAAAACTGCTGAATTTGCTGACTATATCTAAATTATTAGTGTATACTTGCCCTCCCACCCCCTTGATTTTCAAAATGGATTTGTCGCCTGACTCTTTTCGTAATAGCCTGGCCAGAAGACTATCAGATTTATTTGCTTTGATGTAAAATCTGTGGTGCAGCTTAAGAAGACTGCGCTCAGCCGCTCTTGTTTGTATAAGATTTAACTGTCCTCTGACTGCTCTATATTCCCTTTTTATTGTTGCCGATTGTGTGGAACCCATTCGCGCCATAATTTCTTTAAGTTTAACTTCCAATTGTTGTTCTCCTAGTTTTAATTCCCGCTCTCTCCTGGCCTTAATGGCAATGATTCTCCCTCTAATGGTTGCCTTGAAGGCATCCCACCACACCAGCGGGGACGGATCGTCCCACAGTTGTGGTTAGAAAACTCAACTATTTCCTCTTCGATTTCTCTAACTAAGATAGGATCTTTGAAGAGCGCGATCGGATACCTCCACCTCCACAAACCCGAGGTCTCCCTTGCCCTAGTCAACAATAACATAAGTGGCGCGTGATCAGCCAGGGAAATTGCACCTATCTCTAAGTCAGTGACTCTGCCCAAAATTATTTTCGACAACCAAATGTAGTCCATGCGCGAATGTACCTTATGTGCATGTGAGTAAAAAGTATACCCCTCGCTATTACCGTGTAGCTCCCGCCAGGCGTCTACCAAGGCCAAATCCTGCATCTTCCTAACCAGCTCCCCGGAGGGTTTCCCATGAGTAATCCAAGAAGTTGAGCTCTGATCTTTTGAGGGGTCCCACGCCAGATTAAAATCCCACGTTAAAAGAATGTTGGCCTGGGAAAATCCCCCTAAACGGGAAAGAGCTTTTTGAATGAAGGGGTCCTGAGCTTGGTTTGGTGCGTAAAGGGTCGCCACCGTAAAAGTCTCTCCCCTTCCCTCCAGAATCACTGCTGGGTACCTCCCCATGTCATCTTTCTGCTTCCTCGCGATGACCAAGTCTAACCCATCCTGGAGAGCAATCAAAACACCCCCTTTTTTGCTTGATTGTGTAGCTTGAGCCATTCTTGAATACCCCCTGAATTTTATCCTCTGCGTATCTTTTGAGCGAACGTGGGTCTCTTGTAGCGTAACTGTGAGGCCGCTCTCTCCTCAGAAACCTCTACACCTTTTTCCTTTTGATTTGGGAGTTAAGCCGTTTACATTGTTGTCCTTTTTGCCTCACTGCGAAGTAGCCCCCCTGATCCCGCGAACCTGGAAGGTTGCCGTCTCTGGTTTGGGGCTCCTGGAAACTCCCGCCAGCCCCCCCCCCCCCCCCCACTTATCCTCCTGCTCACCCTCCCCTCCCTCTGGGCAAATCCGGCTGGTACGCGACCCCCCCTCGTAGCCTAAGACGAGAGCCGGACCCTATAAGTAACGCAGAACCCCCCACGCAGGATAGCCCAATCCCATTCCAAGACAGCAACCCCCCCTCCCCTGCCATTAAATACAAACACAAGTAACCACTCAACTATAACAGATAACAGCTTTGGCGAGTGCCCTCCCCAGCCTCAACCTTAGACCACCGAGACTTCTCATGTAATGAGGTAGCGGTGGAGGAGCCCCCAACTATCTCAACGGCGCCCTCCACTGAATTGTTGATAGGTTTCCTGGGTGGAGAATTTTTTTTGGCTTTTCTTCGCCCTCTTAGGCCTGACCGAAGACAATTCCCAAGGTTTGCGCACAGCCTGGCGAGCCTCCAACCTCTCAGGGGGAACCGATAGTTGCTCTTCCAGGCCCAACAGGGCCAGACCTTGATCGCAGATAGTTATCTTATGCTGGGTACCCTGCCAGGTAAAGATCAACTCAAACGGATGAGACCATCTGTAGCGGACGTGATGAGAATGTAAATAGCTCAGGACCGGGCCCATTCGCTGCCTTTTAATCAGTTATTTGTGCCAAATCACGATATAAGAAAATCTCGTGTCCGTTATAAGCAATACGGGCAGCCTTCCTCGCCTTCTCCTTTCTAGTGTAATTATGGAAGGCCACCAGGACATCTCTCAGCCTCGCCCCTGGTTCCGATATGCGCGGGCCCACCCTGTGAATTCTATCAATTTGCAGCTCCGATTCCGCATCAGACTCAAGGAGGTTCGCAAAAATTGATCTAAGGGTCGGAGTTAGCTCCTGGTCTGGAACATCCTCGGGCAGGAATTTAATTCTAATATTCGCTTTCTGCAATCTATTTTCCAAGTCTTCAACTTGTAAGTCTAGATTCTGCGTGGGAGCGGCCAATGTTTCCAGGAGGTTGTCGACTTTCCTAGCATCTTCTGTAAGTTCTTGGATGGCCTTCTCATTAGTATCAACTCTCTCCTCCACTTTGTTGATATCCCGTTTGATCTCTCTTAGACCTTCCTCCAAATCCTCACGTTGCTTGTCCATCTGCATCTCCCGCAGCCGTGATCTTGTCGACCAGCTCCCCCATACATTTGGAGAGCATGGCTTGGGAAACAGGCCTGTCCTGCTCATCTTGACCGGAGGAAATAGGATGTGCCTGGGACCATTCCCCAGACTCTTGGGCCTCAGTTGTTTCAAAATCCTTCGCCCACATCTTCGAGAAGGGACCATCCATTGCCTTTTTAGGGCCCTTTGAGGGGGTCGGCTCTTCTTTCCCCCTGTTTCTGGACATCCTCAGCCCCCTCGCTCTATGTGTATGATCCAACTAACTGCTCAGCCTGTTAGGAAGGAGCAAGGGTTTGCTAATTCTGAGGGGCCAAGGGAGGCGGCGGGGCCGATGCCAGTCAAGACAATACAAAGTGGACTCAGAGAGAGGTCCACACTGATTCCGGCTAGATCTGGTCTTTCCGAGGTACCCACCAGCTGCCCAGCAGATTGTCCGTGATCTCCCCTGCTGGGCTCCCCCTCCCCCAAAGTCGCCAAAGGGCTAATGCCCCAAAACTGGTGTAGGGGGTACCGTAGAACTGGAAAACGCCCAGGGGGGAAGCCCGGATAATTCAAGGCGCTTAAGGGGGGTAGGGGGGTGTGCTGTGGAAACACCCCCAAGGTTTGTATACAGGTGCCTTCATTAGTCCGCCCCCACCCGGCGGCGTCCCGCGTGAGACGGGAGCCGAGCACTCCCACCGCCTCGCGAACAGTTCCCCGATGGCGGCACACCTTCCACGCTGTAGATCTATTTTAACCCCGCAGGGTCCACTCCCCCTCCAAGTGGGCTCCTCACCGGGGCAGGGGAGGGTGGGGGCCAAGTCCCAACACGAGCGCCCCACTCCACCCCAATCCCCCTGCCACACACTTCGTACCTTCAGTCCCCGGGGGGGACCAGCTGCACGTCACAGTTCACCCGGGGATGGATAAGGGGGGGAAGAAAGAGGCCCCCAAGCGCTCGTCCACGTCTGGCCCTACAGGTCCACCGGAGCTGGAGGGCGCCAGAAGACGCGGGCACCCCCGTCGGGTACGCTGCTTTGCTGGCCACTCAATCACGAGAGCAGTCCAACGCGGGCCGCGGCGCACCAAGGACGAAATGCCGGAGCTGGAATGCCGGGTCTCTCCAGAGGGAGCCGGGAGCCACTCCACTTGCCCCCGCTGCTCCGCCGCACCCCCAGGACGCTCCCCGACAGCTGCAGGTGCTGGGGAGGGCAGCTACCACTCATTGAGTGGATTTTCGAACTTCCGGGAGCGCGGGCAACACGGACCCTATAGCAGTGCAGTCATCTTGGAACTTTTTATTTTCCATTTTTTATTTCATATTTCGGTTGTTTGTGGGTGACGAGCAGACTACTCGTTCACTTTCTGGAGCTTCGTTTTATAGCCATTTCATCTGAGTGGCTGATAGAACTGAACCTTTTCCTAGTTTTTTCCTGGGTTTATTTTCCCATGCTTTCTTGGGTGGGGCATTGCAGTGTGTGTCGGCAGAAGCTATGTGAGTGATTAGACTGGTCCTCTGTTTGCACTCATGTATCCGCAGGGGAATGTACTATTATCGGCGTGAATTCTCATGCTGCCGTAGGTGTGGAAGAGCAAGGCTTGCTCTTAGGTGCAGATCTAGCACTATACGGGTTTCGTGGCCCCACACTCTCTTCAGTGTCATCTGGTATGATGCATGCAATGTTACGGGAAGTATTGCAAGGTGCATTATAATTGCTTTCAGTCATGCCATATGTGAGGCAACTTCCCTGTGTGTATTTTCCAAGGCATACATTAGTTTTTTACATTTGTTTTTTTAGCAGAGTTTGGTAATTAACATGTTCTTGATTAGCCGATTTGATTTGATTAGCAATGTTCTACTATCATTTGTAATGCCACCTAGATATAAAATTGGCAACAATTCAACAGTATTGTGTACCGCCGAAGTAAGACATTAGTCGGATAAGTTAGGCCTTGATAATTCTTTAAAATTCCACTAGACCTGCAGGTTGAGTAATTTAGTTTCTGATGCTTGTTAATCTGCTTAGAATTGCATGCTGTGCATATGGGTCGGCATCCAGTGGTAACTGCAGGGTATTGCATCTTGTCTTTCGAGGATCGAAAGGGGACGTCGGCATAGGCGTGTCTGTCACACTATCCCTAACGTGATGTGTAGTGTACCCAAAATCCCTCCCGCGCCGAGGTCCCACAGATTTTTTTCTGTCCAGATTTCTGGTCGCCCTAATGCAGAGCTCTTACATAGAAATAGTGTTTTTGTCCTTATTATCGACTTTGTCGTTATTCCTGTTAAGTCACTTCGACTGTTGAATCCTGTGAAACGATGCCGAAGACTGCTGCAGACGTTCGACGTCTGTTTATTCCTGCGGCGCTGCCGTCCATGTGGCTGGGACTTCTGGCCCGCCTACACAGTAGGGAGAGTGGGCTCGGGGTGGACATGTTCTTTACAAGTATGCTTTTCCTCTTTCACCCTCTCTGCTCCCTGGGTTTTGTCATCGCTGTAATTATCCTCCGCTATGGAAAAGGCGCCATTTTGGCCTCTGTGTCGGAAGCCATTGACCTAACGGCGGGCTGCTCTCGGTCCGTGACGGCTGACCCTACAAGGCCTGATGCGAGTCGCGCTATGGGGAAAACGCCCAGCGACAGGGGCACACACGATCATAACACCAAACGCACAACCCAAGGTTCTGCTTCGGCGGCACTGTCAAAGCGTACCAAAGTGGCAACGGAACCGTCAGAATCTTTGATGGGATCCTCTGATTGGAATGATCAGCAGCCTTCCCCGCAACCGCAGTTGCGTGCTCCGACTGGGCAATCCAAAGTAAAGGGTGCTAACACTAAATGACACGCGGATGTCGAGACGATCCAGGAGGACGCTCAGACACTGCTTAAGGCCCGGTTGGCGTCGAAATAACCGCTTGGCACCCGATTCTCCCGGTGGCATCTAAATCCACCGCTCAGACTCCGGTTGTCCCGGTGGTGTTGAAATCCACTGCTCAGCCTCAGGTTCAGCCAGACCGCCCGGATTCTCCGACCATTACCAAGAGCATCGCAAGGATTACTTCGGCTGAAGGAGCGGTCGAAGGAGGCGGCGAAGCACAAAGAACGGCCGAGAGACTTGTCGAGGGACATGCCACAGTGCCCCAAACCCCGCCAGGACTACGTTGAGTCCTGTGCCTTTGTCAGGCACATTAGGGGAAAAATCTCGCTGTCACAGGGAGGAAGATGAACCCTTTCCTCCCCTGAACCCCTCTTGTTCATCCTCATGGACCAGGGAGAAATTTGAGGGATGTATGGACAGATTAGAAAAATGTCTTATTCTGAGACCCTTGCTCCCAAGAGGCCTCGAAGACTTTCCTTCTACTCCTGTATCCAAGTTTCAAAGGACCTTGGAAGATCCACATGAGGAGTTTACTTGTGTCCTAACAGATGATGATGTTATGGACACATATGATGTGGATGAAGATGGCACCTTTCTGGAAAACTACAATGTGGATGATCAGACAGGTGTTACGGATAATTGGGAGGATAGATGTCAGGTTGATGCTCAACCCTGGACGTCCCCTACTCCCACCCAGGACCCCAATGTCCTGTGCAGATTCCCCCCCTTCACTCCGGCTTGGCAAGCCTCCCCAGTGGACGGCCAGGTGGCTTTCAATGCCATCTTGAAGAAGGCGGCTGCCCATTTTCAGATCGCCACTCAAGAGGCCTTAACAGATTCTGATTTCATGGAGGATATACTCAAAGAAAAACCTGCGGCCAGCCAGGCCATCCCCTTGTTGAACTCAATCAAGAGGAGATGGCACCTTCTTTGTTGATGCCAGACCAGGGCGATGAACCCTAAGGTGGAGAAGCTGTTTCGGCATTCTCCGACCGACCCAGCCTACATCAAGGGTCATGGATTAGTTAGTGGTTACCACTACTAGAAAACGGCCTGCTGTTACCCTGTCTATAGGAGAGGCACCACCCGATAAGGAATCCAAGAGACTTTATGCACTGGAAAAAGGGTAACAACGGCTGCTGCGTTTACCACCCGTATAGCCAATAACACCACGCTATTGGCCAACTATGCAGACGTCCAGTAGAACCTTCTGCAAGAAGGCCTTCAGGAAGTGCCAAAACTTACAAGGACCAAGTTGCTTGCCATTGTTTCCGAAGGCAAGCGGGTGAACCAGAATGTGCTCAAAAACACTTTGGATGCTGCTAAGACAGCAGGGAGAACCCTGGCACAAGGTACCTTGCTCAAGAGACATGCATGGCTGAGGAACTCCTGTTTCAAGCCAGAGACCCAAGCAGCACTGATTAACAAACCCGTGGAGGAGACCAAGCTGTTTGGCATGGCAGTGGACGATGCCCTTGAAACAGCTAAAAAAGAACTTGAAACACTCCAGTCCCTTCAACAAATTACCCAGAAACACTCTCCTCAGACAGGAAGCGGCTCCTGCCGGCCCTTTCGTGGGCAGTCTTGTTTTTCCCAGAACCAGTATAATGTAGGAAACAACTGCAAATCGGGACAAGGGTCTAATACCTCCACCTTTTATCCACTGAGGGGACAGCGGCATGGGAAAGGTAGAGGACGAGGTTCTAACTTCAGAGGCGCTCCGGCCTCTGGTCAGAAAAGACCTGCGGCTCCAGGTCCCCTCCCATGCAAACCCGGTCAGGGGGCGTATAACATCTTTCCTTAACCAGTGGGTACTCAAGATGGTAGCACACTTATACTGTATAGAATTTGCCAGACCGCCAAGATCAAGACGGCTGACTCGGGACCATCTGCAAATCCTACTGCAAGAGGTGCAGACCCTTCTAGGAAAGGACGCCATAGACGTCGTCCCTATTCTACAGGTAAACAAGGGTATTTATTCAGTGTACTTCCTTGTACCCAAAAAGGATCTCACCATGCGCCCTGTGCTAGATCTGCGCCCAGCTTTACAGGAAGTAATCTCGCTGTTAAAACCGGGGAATTACATGGTAACACTGAACATGAAAGATGCATACTTTCATATTTCAATGTTGCCAGGGCACAGAAAATACCTAAGGTTCATGATCGAGGACAAGCACTATAAGTTCAAAGTACTCCCTTTCGGCATTGCCTCGGCACCGAGGTGGTTTACAAAGGTACTGGCAGTAGCGGCAGCACACCTGCGCAGACTATCCGTCCCGGTTTACCCTTACCTTGACGACTGGCTCATAACAGGGGAGTGCTACTAAACATGCCTATTGAACACTCGGAAGACAAAAGACCTCTTATTCAGTCTGGAATTCTCCATCAACGAGAAGAAATCTAGCCTAGACCCCAGTCAAGTCAAACAGTTTCTAGGGGCTCTTGTTAGGACAAAAGATGGCCTTGTCTTCCCCCTCTACCGAGAGGGTTCAAAACATGCTGTTTCAGATGCCTCAGTATGTAGCCAGTCGGGAAGTGACAGTACACAATGCCATGCGACTGTTAGGAATGATGGCGTCCTGCATTTACTTAGTTGCAAGAGTGGCTCAACAGTCAGTGTTGTCAGGCCAGCGGACAATGGGAAGATCTGGTAGTTGTCTCGCCAGCCCTCGTTCTCTCTCTGCAGTGGTGGTCGAGGGGAAAACCTCTTGAAGGGGAAAACCTTCACCATCCCCGCAGTAGAAGCCACTCTCACGACTGACGCATCGCTTATGGGGTGGGGTGGCTCACCTGCTTCAGCTGACAGTGTACGGCGTGTGGTCCCCACAAGTAGCGTCCAACCACATAAATCTGTTGGAGTTATTACCGGTATTCAAAGCACTGAATGCCTTTCAGACACAGTTACAGGGGAAGACAGTCCTGATCTTGACAGACAGCACCACAGCCATGTACTACCTGAACAAACAAGGGGGCACACACTCTCCAGGGCTATCCAAGCTGTCCCAAAACATTTGGATATGGGCTCTCAAACACAGGATGTTCCTGTTGTCCAACACGTTCTAGGGGAACTCGATCTTCTGGCAGACTTGCTCAGCAGAGATTTCCCACGGTATGTAGAGTACGAATGGCGATTACATGAATACATCGTCTCCAACGTTTTTGCAGAATGGGGCTTTCCAGAGATCGAATTGTTGGCAACTCTGGAGAACGCTCAATGCCAATATTATGCCTCCAGGTACCCACAGAGCCGCTCCAAGGGCAACGGGCTCTGGATAGCATGGTCAGGGAAATTTGTGCTTTTCCCCTGACTCCCTTACTCAACAAGATCGTGCACAAGATTCACCAGGAACCAGTCATCATAATATTGGTGGCCCCCATGTGGGCCCGCCAACCCTGGTTCTCTCATCTGATGGAGATGTTCCTCTCCTCTCCTATGAAACTGCCCTGCCCGTACAATGTTATCTCAGGAAAGGGGAGAAACACTGCACCCATGTCAGCAAACTCTGAACTTAGAGGCCTGGCTCCTGAGGTCATAGAGTTTGGACACCTTCAAATCCCTCAGAGATGTATGGACTTACTCAGGGAAGCGAGGAAACCCAATACCCGATATTGCTATTCCAGTAAATGGAAACGCTTTGTTATCTGGTGTAACGCCAAGGGCGTCGATCCCATTGACTGCTCTCCTACTCGCATTGTATTGTACATCACCTACTTACTGGATTCAGGCCTGGTTTTTAATTCCCTAAAGGTTCATTTAGCTGCGCTCTCAGCCTACACTACGGCACAGCAAAAAGTGTTGTGGTGGAAGATACCAGTTATCAAGGCTTTCATGGAAGGTGTTAAAAGGATTCATCACCCCATTTCTAACCCAGCTGCTGGATGGGACTTAAATGTGGTTCTGACTAGACTCATGGGGTCCCCCTTAGAGCCTATGCACAAGACAAGTCTAAAAGACCTTACCTATAAGACAGCCTTCCTAGTGGCCATCACTTCTATTAGAAGGGTTAGTGAACTACAGGCCCTTTCAGTACTAGACCCTTTCGTTACTGTTCAGAGATAAGGTGGTTTTGCGCACTCACCCTCGATTTGCACCTAAATGTATTTCCAAGTTCCACGTGAACCAGTCAATAGAACTGCCCGCTTTCTTCCAGAACCCCTCTAAAATGGCCGAAAGAAGCCTACACACGGTAGATGTGCACAGGGCAGTCATGTTTTACCTGGAAAGAACAAAACCACTGAGGAAAACAAACCGATTTTTTTGTTTCAGTGGCAGCTGGCAGAGAAGGGGGATCCTGTCTCTAAGTCGGCTATCTCAAGGTGGATATTCAAATGCATCACACTTTCTTTCCCTCTTGCTAAGAGAGAACTGCCTTTCAAGCCTAGAGAAGATTTTATTCGAGGCACTGGGCCTAAAGTCAATTTGCAAAGCGGCAACTTGGAGTTCTGTATACACCTTTACAAAACACTATTGCTTAGACACTCATTCTAGGTCTGATCCTCAGGTGGGACAAGCATTACAAAGACATCTTTTCACTACTGTTCCTTCTCACAATCCACCTCCAACTCCGGATATTGCTCGCTAGTCTATGCACAGCATGTGATTCTAAGCAGATTAAAAAAGCATCAGAAGACATGCATTACTCACCGTAATAGCATTTCTGATGATTGTATCTGCTTAAATTCACATGCGCCCACCCTTCCTCCCCGCTGGGGTGGAAGGAACATAGACTTCTTACTACTTTCTCTCTTTTATGTACTCGCTCACGTTATCCTTGGGCTGCCTCATGGCAGAAAAAATACAATCAGAGGGACCTTGGGCGTGAGGGATTTTGGGTACACTACAAGTCACCTTAAGGATAGTGTTACAGACATGCCTCTGCCGACATACCTTTTCGATCCTCGAAAGACAAGATGCAATACTCTGCGGTTACCACTGGATGTCGGACCATATGCACAGCATGTGAATCTTAAGCGGCTATAATCATCAGAAATGCTATTACGGTGAGTAATGCATGTCCTACTCACTCGATCGCAGAGAGATGCTATAGACCCATGGCAACGGATGGCAAATTTAAATGTGCTTTCTGTAAAATGGTGCATGTTACCACAAACCCACTTTAGTTTGGTGGACTGCTGCCTCCCCGAGGCCAGTCATGCACAGTGAAACATTTATTTGACATTTACTGAAAGCAAAGTAAAGTTTCAAACACACCCTGCAAATGGTACTGGCCCGTCTTTGAATCTACACGATTATGCGTGAGGGTGAATATACTTTGCAAGCCCTGGGTTAATGTCTGTAAAAGGTTAGCTACATGAATGGACACAAACATGATTTGGGCCTGGCTAATGGTTCATGTGATCTTTGTGGGGCAGCTGAGGAAACACTTGGTACATTTTGTTAATTTTTTAAAGGTCATTGCCTATCTAAAGCTTATGTCTATTCGTAGAGAAATTTGCACAGTTCCAGATGCATTGAATTTCTGCAAACGCACAACTGAACTAGATGAACTGTTTTGGGTAGCCAAATACATCTATAGATCATGGCTTAAATAGGGGCAAAAAAATGGTTGCAGGAGTTGACTCTCTTTAGATGTTTTTTATGATATTGTTTTATAGTAATGAAATGCTGTGTGATGTAGTTTGTATATATATTTGTGCCTGGCCCCGCTCCCCCACCCATTGGTTGCCCTTGGCTTGATCAACCAATTGCAGCAACCGGGAGGCGGGAGCTGGCCCATTCAATAAAGGCCCTCAACGAAGGCCCCTGTCTGCTACCAGAACGCTACTTGGGGACTTTTCTGCACCCCAGCACCTGTACTTCACGATGCAGCTACCTCCCTCATCAAAGAAATCTGAACTGCCTCGACTTTCACACCTCCTTACATATGGGGTAGTTCCCTCCTCCTGGTCTCACTCCTACCCCCTTTTTTGACTTTCACTGTCCCCCTCTGCCTGTTCTCCCATGTTTTCATTCTGAATTACATTACTTTTTGGAACCTTTGCTAGCATATGAATCCCAAATTGTAAATTCACATCTTGCTGTTTTTGCTTTTTGGTTTAAAAGTCAAATCTTGCTCTGCACTTGACTTGTAATTGTTGCTTCTCTGTAACTTGCTGGCTCAGTGACATCACAGCTCTCTTGTTCCACTCTTACCTGCCTTCTCTCCCTTCCATCCCCCTTCTTCCTCCTCTCTCACTACCACTCCTATGGCGCTTTCTTTTTCTCCTATCTTTTCCAACTAATTCTACATTGACTATCCTTCCCTTCTCACTATGTCTTGCAGGAAGAAGTTCAAAAAGGATATCTTTCCTTCTAAGCCTGGTCTCCCTATCGCTGACACCTATTCCTCCAGACAGACCCTCACCGACATATTCTTTGTTGTTCCTTCGCCAGATTTATGGACTTTTCATATGATCTCTGTGCTCTGTCCTGTCTCCTCCTCTCCCATTAATGGTGGCACCTGCTGGGAAGTTCTTATGGCTCCCTTGGACTCCTCTAAAGTCATCATTAATGTCTACCTCCATGGCACCGTCATGGTCCAAGGCCCTCAGGCCAACCGCCTCCTCTTTGATAGGCGCTTCCCTCGCCTCATCAATTTCCTTTCATCTCCTGCTGTCCTCGCCTCTCCCCCCCCACACCTCTGGCCACCTTGCCCTCTCTTCCCTCCTCCGCCCCACCTCAGGCTCCTTTTCCGCAGGGCGTACCTCCTGATTTGTACCCCTCCCCGGAAGGTCTTTAAGGCTGGCAACCTTCTTCATCTTGCCACTCTCAACTCTCGCTCTGCCGTCAAACACTCCTCTGACATCTGCCACCTCCCGGAAGAATTTGTACTCTGTCTTACTGAGACATGGATCACGACAAGCTCTGTCACGAGCTTTGACCCTCTCCTCCCTGATGGCTACAAGATTCTCTATGCACCCAGTTCGACCCGTTCCGGTGGTGGTGTAGCCCTGATCTTTCTGGAGTGGAGTCCTGCCTCTATCATTCCCACACAGACTTACTCCTCTTTTGAATGCCTTGTCTGCAGGCTTTCTCTCTCTCTCCTAGCCACTCTCTCACCATGGCTATCTACTGGCCTCCTGGTCGGATCACCTCATTTCTCTTGGAGTGGGCTGACCGCCCCTCCTTTCTACTGGCTTCAACCACTCAACTCCTCCTTGGTGACCTCAATATCCATCTAGACACTCCTTGTTCCTCCTCTGTACTCTTCCGTGACCTTTGTGACTCCCTCTCCTTTCCTATCCTCCTCTCTGGCCTGACTCATTCTGCAGGGCACATACTTGATGTCTTAATCTCCTATGACCTCCCCCTTTCTATCCCTCTGACCACTCCTCTCTCCTGGAGCGATCATTCCCTCCTCTCCTCTCATCTCTTCCGCCAGACCAAGCCTACCCCACTGCCACCTACCTTCTCGGACTTCCGGCCGATGAAGCATGTGTCAGTTGATGCTTTCGCCGCCACCTACTCTGCCCCCTCCACCTATGGCTGACTCACATCCTGACACAGCCCGGTCTATGCTCTACTCCTCTATTTTTGATGCTCTTGATGTTCTTGCCCCGGTCATGAGGATTCGTTAGAAGTCCAAAGCCAAGTGCAATTCTTGGTATGACTCTGACCTAGCTACACTTCAACGCAAATGTAGGGTGGCTTAGAGGAAATGGAGGGCTTCCTGTTCATCCTCTGACAAACTGGCCTGTCGCCTGCTCCAAAGGCAATACAGACTCTCTAGCCACACTAAGAAGAGAGCCAACATCCAAGCCCGTCTCTCTGCGACATCTAACAACTCGGCCAAACTCTTAAAATCTGCAAGGAGCTGGCCAACCCCGCTGCAGTCTCTACCTCTCCTTTCGCTTCCCAGGCCCTTTGCACAGCCCTTGCCTCTCACTTCATCTCTAAAACACAGGATATCCTGTCCATCCTCTCAACCGCTCCACCTCCTCTCCCCTCTCCTGCTTTGAACTCTTACCCTCCTACAACAACCCCCCCTCTCTTTTCCTTTCCTCTCTTCTCCCCTGACAAGGTCTCTAGACAAGTCCGATATAAAGTCTTATCATAACGGGTTCATCCCTTTTCTTCCAAAACCTTCAAGGACCACATTGACACACTTGTTTCTGCGCTGGCTGATTTCTGCAACCTCTCCTTCACTTCAGGAGCCTTCCCCTCCCTTCTGAAGCACTTTCTTGTTCGCCCACTTCTCAAGAAACCTACTGCTGACCCTTCTGTCCCGGCTAACTATCGCCCAATCTCCATCACTCCCTTTCTGGGCAAACTCCTGGAAAAGCTGGCCATCTCGTATCTTAACCTTCACCCCGATTCTGTTATCTCCTCGACCATCAATCTGGCTTTAGAGCTTCCAGAAGCACGGAAACTGCTCTCCTGAACATCTGTGAAGATCTGCTCTCCTTCTAACATTCCATCTGTCCTCATCCTTCTCTGACTCTCTTCTGCCTTTGACACAGTCAACCATACCATCCTGTTCAACCGTCTCTTTGACAACCTGGGTATCACCGAACAGGCTCTGGCTTGGTTGACCTCTTTCCTCTATGATAGACCCTCCCAGTTCCAACTTCGGTCCTTCCTTTCATCCATCTCCCTTTCTACCTGTAGTGTTCCTCAGGGGTCTAATCTCTCACCCTGGCTCTTTAACCAATACCTGGCAACTCTCGCCCACCGCATTGCCATTTTTTTGCTCCAACTTTCAGTGCTATGCTGATGACACTCCTCATTTTCGGGCTCCCCTCAGCCACCTCCTCTCCTTCTCTCATCTCTGCCGTCCTATCTGCCATTCAGGATTGGTGTGCTGCCAACGATCTCTGCCTAATTGCCAGCAAGACGGAGATCCTCCTCATCGGCACACCTTGCCCCTCCTTTCCCCTCACGCTCTGGCCGGCCTCCCTTGGCCGCCCTCCTACACCCACTTGTGAGGCTAAGATCCTCAGTGTCATCTTTGTCTCCTCGCTCTCCTTCTCTGCCAACATCTGATTTCTCAAAGTCTTACTTCCTAATGCACCTCCTCAGAGGTACTCTGCCCTTCCTCTCCTCCCACCAGAAGCTCATGGTCTCTCGAGCCCTGGTCCTCTCTAGGCTGCATAACTGTATCAGCCTCTTTCTAAATCAACCTGCTTCTACTCTCCGCCCCTTGCAACTTATCCAGAACAGGACTGCGAGACTTGTCCTTGGCCTCAAGCCCTGGGATCGTATCTCTCTAGCCCTTGAATCTCTCAATTGGCTCGCAGTGGCTGCAAGGATTAAATTCAAAACCTGTTGCATTGTCCAGAAGGCTTTCTGGGGCCTAGGTCCAAAATATCTTCAGCTGTCCCTCCGTAAATACCTCCCCTCCCGAGCTTTTCGCTCCTCTAACTTCCTCAGGGTCAGTTGTTTTTCAAAGAAACGAGC
Organism: Ambystoma mexicanum; assembly: GCF_040938575.1. Lineage (NCBI taxonomy): Eukaryota > Metazoa > Chordata > Amphibia > Caudata > Ambystomatidae > Ambystoma > Ambystoma mexicanum. Next base: position 201,901,766 of record NC_090939.1, read on the forward strand.
AGTGGCAGATCTCTCTTCGGCTGGGGCTTCCCTCTGGAACAGCCTCCCTGCCACTCTGAAACTTGATAATCGGCTCTGGTTCCGGAAGCACCTCAAGACCTTCCGCTTTGCTTCTGCCTTCGCTCTTCCTCTTCCCTGCTCTTTCTCTGCACGTGCACCTGGCTTACCCCCTGACATTCGGGCCCAGGTACCTGCGCACCCTGCCACCCACCCGCACCGCCTCCTGGCGATCCCTTGCACTGGGGTCTGTATCTGTAACAATACAGCACCCCCCTTTTTTTCTGCACTTATCAGACACACCCTGTCCGTTGACTTATACCTAGCACTTGCCACTTGCTGGCTGCACTACCTCGGTTTATTGCTTTTTACTATGTATTTATTATTTCTGTGTATTCCTTTGCTCAGCACTTTCCACTACTCCCCCCCCAAACCCCCCTTGCACTTTCTTCCCCTTTCCCTCTCCATGCACTTGCTTGTTCTCAATGTCACTGGGCCTAGTAAGATTGTTTTTTTTGGTACTCATTTGCCTTGTCGAGCTCCAACATGTGTACGACCGCGATACAAATAAAATATCAATATCATTCGATGTTAGAGCACCGGAGTGTTCTAAGGAGTCTGCCGTGCAGACTGGAGTCCACAAGGCCAGATCAGCTACTAAAATGGCTGCCGTGGTTACTAGGGTAACCAGAAGCATTCAAGAACCGACTAGGAGCTGTGATAGGCTCCACAAGCCTGCCCGTCCCTCCCCGCCTGCCTTAAATGGAGGGGAGGTGCACTGGCAGGCAAAGCTGAGGCGCGAAGGCCGGGAGACAAGGCCAAGCTCCCTCTCTGTAGCGCTCCGCTGCTCGACTTTGCTTGATGCTGAAGCCCGCCCACCAGGTCAAGGTAAAGATCATGCTGCAACATTATGCACCATCAGATCCCAACCCTTTGCAGTCTCTGTGGTCCCCGTCGCCACCCCCAACATATCCATGTTGACATTATTAGCTGCTAGAAAGCGCCTCCGTGCACTCACCTTCCTTGCCCCTTCCATCACCAATTATCCCCCTCCATACCAAAGAAATGCGCGTTTCTCCAGCATGGGGTCTGGCATGGATTCACATGCTCATGAATATTCCCCGTCGTCAGGCTGGGAATCCTCGGTAAAGAAAAAACCAGTATCAGTTTCGTTTCTGATCTGTCTTTCGTAGTAATAACCAATCACTGGTCTCTGCGTCATACTGACCACAGCCAATGACTGCCCTCTACCTAAGCACCGCCTCTGGCAGCCATCTTCAGATTTTTACCGCACGTTCATGTGTTGGGATCCTCGTGCTATTGCTCTCGAGCGTTAGTGCTTTTTTTTCGCGCTTTTTCACAAAAAAACTTCGATTCTTTCGGTCAAAAGAGCCTCAAGCTCCACCGATCCTACATCCGATCAACGGGGACCCGTGTCGGATTCATCTGTGCCCCTCAAGGGTGAAGATTTCGTCGAGCTACGCTTCGGAGGACTCCAGAAGCTTCTCAGGCCCGGTCTCGGAGATGGCCCAGGAGAAGGGAAGCTCGACGCCCGGAAAGCTGTTCAGGGTCTGCCCTGGATGCCAGCTGCAGAACGTCTTCAAGGAGGACGAACACTCTTTCTGCCTTTACTGCCTTCATGAGGACAAGACGCACGTGGAGAAGGACTGTGCGTTTTGCGGCAACATGTCGGAACGGACCATGAAGGACCGCCATCAACGTCTCGCCAACTGGCTGGAGGGTAAGAGCCCGTCTGGCGAGAAGAAGAAGAAATCCGAGCGGTCTTCTAAGACCTTTGAGGGCGCCCCGGCGACAGGGGCCCAACATAAGGCCAAGCACCGCGAGTCCGCTGGCACCGGGAGCGCCGAACGGTCGGGCTCTACGGGCGCCAGGCAGGGCGCACCCTCCCCGGCACCATCAACCACGAGCCAACGCTCTGGGTCGGGTAAGAGGAAGGCCGAGCACCCGGCGAAGCTCCTGGAGAGGCCCCGGTCGAGCTCGAAGGCAGAGGAGGAGCGTGGCAGTGCCCCCTCCCTCAAGGATAAGGCGGTGAGCGCACCTAAGGTGGTGAAGGCCTTGATCCATCCGACCAAGCCCTCTATCGAAACGGTCGCGGCGGCCCTGGCTCAGCCTGTGGTGGCTACACCAGTGGTGGCGACCTCAGGGCCCAGAATCTCCCTGCCTCCTCGGAGGGAGTCTTCCTTTGTGCCCATCGATAGGACCCCCGTGAAACCCTCCGTGGGGAAGAAGAAGGGGGGGCAGGGCGTCGTCGTAGATTCGGCCTCAACCTCAGAAGAGGAGCTGATCGAGGTCTTAAGCCACGGCCTAGGCGTGGAAGAAGGCCAGCCCGTCGGAATGGACCCCGACGCAGGTGACGACGACGACATCGTCGAGGATACCGACGGGGCCCCTGCTCGCCCGTCGGATTCCCCTCTGCCAGCGCCGCAAGACAACTCGGCGGCCATTTTGTTGGCCATACAGTCCTTATGCTCCGAGATAAGGACGAGGCTACCGTTACCGACGGAGGAACCTCTCCCGTCGGGGGATCCAGAACCGGGACCTTCTGGTGTTCCCCCTACCAAGAAAAGAAGGATCCATCCACCACCTCCTTTTCAACCGTCGCGCCCCGTCCAGCCCTCCTCCCCGTCCACCCGAGGGGATGATACGGGGACTGACACGGCAGCGACGGGTACGGACGACGAGGCATACGACGAGGATTTTCCGTCGTCGCCTCCCACCAGGGCTTCTCCGCCCGACGAGATCGGATCTTTCCACTCCATGATCTCCAGGGCGTCCGAGCTTTTCCAACTCTGCCCTGAGGAGAAGAAAAAGGAAGGCTTCCTTTATCAGCGGCGCGAGGCCAAGAGGAAGACGGTCCTCGCAGTGCCTCTGTTGGACGACATTTGGGATGAGGGCCTTTCCCTCCTCAAGAACCCTTCCACGACGCCAGCTAGAAGAGACCGGTACGAGAAAAAGTACCGGGTCCCGGACACGGCCCCCCTATGCCTCCGGGCGCAGCCTACCCCGGACTCCGTCGTCTCCGCGGCAGCCAGGAAGAAAGCGGGGGGGGGGGGTGCGGCCTCCACATCGACTTCCCCGCCGGACGGCGAGGGAAAGAAATTGGATGCTATGGGACGTAGAGTCATCTCGTCGGCAGCGACGACGATTAAAGCGGCCAACGCCTTGGCTATCGTGGCCCGCTACGACAGGGAGCTCTGGTACAAGATAGCTCCCCTGCTGGATTTTCTGCCGGACGACAAGAGGGCGGAGGCCCTTGAGATCCTGCAGGAAGGTGAGGTGGCGTCGGACCACGCCATCACCGTGGCGACGGACATCGCCGACACTGGGTTCCGCCAGCTGGGCAACGGCGTTTGCCTTCGACGTCGTGGATGGCTCAAAGCTACGGACTTTCGGCAGGACGTCCAGACCAGAGTCCTGGACATGCCCTTCGACGGGAACAACCTGTTTGGGAAGACAGTGGACGATTCCCTTCAGGCCATCAAGGCGGATACTGAGACGGCCAGGGCCCTTGGAGTCCTGCAGCAACGACGAACGCCCTTTCGGAGCGGCGGAGGCAAGGGCGCCTCCAAAGGTTCCGGCGGCGGTTTCGCTTCCTACCGTCAAGCGGCCCGCTCGTCGTCGCAAGAGGCCTACAGAGGACGAGGCAAGTCTAGCGGACCCCGCCGTCGTCGCCAAGGAGGTCAAGGCGGCAAGGCCGCGTCCAAGCAGGATTGAACCGGCCGTGGGGTCGGGCCCCACCGAAGCACCCCGGTGGGAGGCCGGCTGGCGGGCTTCGTCAGCGTGTGGGAGTCCATCTCCACCGACCGTTGGGTGCTGGACGCCCTGGCCCGGGGCCACGCGCTCGAGTTTCTAAGAAGGTGCCCGCGCGTCCCCCCCGTGGCCAGGAAAGAACTTCACGTCCCTCAACTTCTCCTGGAGGTAAAGGCGATGCTCAGAAAGGGCGCCATCGAACTCGTCCCAAAGAGGCTTCGGGGCTCCGGAGTCTACTCGCGATACTTCCTCGTGAAGAAGAAGACGGGAGGATGGCGCCCCATCCTAGACCTGCGACGTCTGAACAAGTTCATCAAGGCGCAGAAGTTCCGGATGGTCACCCTCCAGCACGTCCTGGGTCAGCTGGAGGAAGGAGACTTCCTATCGTCGTTGGATTTGGAGGATGCCTACTTCCACATTCCCATCCTAAAGGGGCACCGAAAATTCCTCAGATTCGTGGTCCAAGGGCGTCATTACCAGTTCAAAGCCCTTCCCTTCGGACTACGGTCGGCACCCAGGGTATTCACCAAGTGCCTCGCACCGGTGGCGGCGCAGCTGCGCCGCGAGGGGATTCACGTCTACCCCTACCTGGACGACTGGCTCATCCGCGCCAAGACGAGGGAGCTCGCCGTGGTCCACACGGCAAGGACCGTCCAACTCCTCACGGACCTGGGATTCTCCGTGAACTACGCCAAATCCCACCTGGTGCCCGCGCAAGTCGCACTGTTTCTGGGAGCGAGGCTCGACACAGTGTCCCTTCTGGCCTCCCCGTCGGAGGAGAGGACCAGGACCATCTTGGGCAAGGTGCAACGGATGTTGGTGGCCGACGCGGCCAAGGTGAGGTCCATCAAGTCCCTCCTCGGGATGATGTCTTCCTGCATCTACCTCATTCCCATGTGCAGGCTCCGGATGCGCCCGTTGCAAGAATTCCTGGATGCGCGCTGGATCCAGACGACGGGCAGCTTCGAGGAAAGGATCAAGCTCGACGAGTTTCCGACGAGCGATACGGTGGTGGGGCACCCGCGCGCATCTGACGGCGGGCATGGACTTCCAGACCCCAGCCCACCAGGAGACTGTGACCACGGATGCCTCCCTGGAAGGGTGGGGAGCGCACACCGAAAATCTGCACGCAAGGGGACTCTGGCTCCCGACGGAGAAGTCCCTGCATATCAACGTCCTGGAGCTCCGTGCAGTGTTTTGGGCCCTCAGGTCCTTCCTTCCGTCCCTCAAGGGCAAGGTGGTGAGGATCTTCACCGACAACACCACCACCATGTTTTACATCAGGAAACAGGGCGGAACCAGGTCCCCAGCGCTGTCCAAGGAGGCGCAGGACCTGTGGCATTGGGCCGTCGCCCAAGGGATTTTTCTGGTGCCGTTTCATCTGGCAGGGATAAAAAACACCATCGCCGACTCACTCAGCAGGGAGCTGCGCTCGTGCCACGAGTGGGAACTACGGCAGGATCTGGTGGATCGCCTCTTCCGACGGTGGGGCACACCCCAGATCGACCTGTTCGCGACGGCGACGAACACCAAGTGCCGGAGGTTCGCCAGCAGGTTTCCCCAGACGAGGAGCATGGGCGATGCTTTCTCGTTCCCCTGGGAGGGCCTGTTCCTCTACGCGTTCCCTCCCTTGCCTCTGCTAATCCGGCTCGTCAACCAGCTCAAGAGGTCACGGTGCAGGATGATCCTCGTCGCACCTGCGTGGCCGAGGCAGATATGGTTCCCGGACCTTCTGGACTTGTCAGCGTCCCCGCCGATCAAGCTGCCGGCGGACGCGGATCTACTCTCCAGGGAAGGAGGCGCCATCCTCCACCACGACCCGAAGTCGCTGAACTTGCAGGCCTGGCTCCTGCAGCGCTAGAGTTTGGAGGATACGACATACCGGCCGATTGCAGAGAGGTTCTTGCAAAGGCCAGGGCGTCCTCGACTCTTAAATGCTACGGACACAAATGGAAGAGGTTCTCTGTCTGGTGCCACGCACAGAAGATTAACCCTCTACGGATTACGGCTCCCCAAGTACTGCCGTACCTGCTGACGCTGGCCAAAGCTGGTCTGGCACACGCGTCCATCAAGATTCATCTTGCTGCGATCTCCCGATACACCAGAACCACGGGGCGGACGTCCTTGTGGTCTCATCGTCTGGTGAAAGAGTTCATGAAGGGACTGTTCAGATCGTTCCCGCCGGTGAAGGCTCCGGCCCCGGCGTGGGAGCTCAACGTGGTGCTGACCAAGCTCATGGGACCTCCGTTCGAGCCTCTGCACTCGGCCCCGTTGAAGTTTCTATCGTGGAAAACAGCTTTTCTTGTGGCCATCACCTCCGCACGACGAGTGGGAGAGATCCAGGCCCTTTCCTGCAAGGCCCCGTACTTGACTTTCCACGACACGAGGGTAGTGCTCAGGACGCACCCCTCCTTCATGCCCAAGGTACCGTCGGACTTCCATCTCAACGAACCCTTGGTGTTACCTGTGTTCTTCCCGTCGCCTTCATCGCCGGCTGAGAGGACTTTGCACTCGCTGGATGTAGCTAGAGCGCTGAAGTTCTACGTGGACCGCACGAAGGGTTTTCGGAAGACGTCACAACTCTTTGTGAACTTTGGACCTGTCAATCAGGGGAAGGCTCTCTCGAAGGCTTCCATCTCCAGATGGCTCTCCGGCTGTATCATGTGCTGTCACCGGTTGGCAAACCGACCGCTGCCTGGCCGTCCAAGAGCTCATTCCACCAGAGCGATCGCAGCTACCACGGCGTTCCTATCTGGTGTGCCCCTGCTGGACATATGCAGGGCTGCTACGTGGAGGTCGACGCACACCTTCACGAAATTCTACTGCGTCGACCGGGATTCCAGGGAGGAGTCCAGGGTCGGCCAAGCAGTGCTGCGCAACCTGTTCGCCTGAGGTGAGCCTGGTGAGGAGGTAAGATGCTTAATGTTGAGTTGATGTGATGCTTAATGTTGAGCCTTTGCCACCTCCCGTGGTTGTGCATGTGTGTACTGCTATGTATTCTTTATTCATGAGCATGTGAATCCATGCCAGACCCCATGCTGGAGAAGGAACAAGTTACTTACCTGTAACTGTTGTTCTCCAGCATGGGTCTGGCATGGATTCACATGCGAACCCTCCCGCCTACCCCTCTGCGGCTCTTCACTTGGTCATACTGCCACTTCACGTGCTTCCAAATCTGAAGATGGCTGCCAGAGGCGGTGCTTAGGTAGAGGGCAGTCATTGGCTGTGGTCAGTATGACGCAGAGACCAGTGATTGGTTATTACTACGAAAGACAGATCAGAAACGAAACTGATACTGGTTTTTTCTTTACCGAGGATTCCCAGCCTGACGACGGGGAATATTCATGAGCATGTGAATCCATGCCAGACCCATGCTGGAGAACAACAGTTACAGGTAAGTAACTTGTTCCTTAGGTGCCAGGTGCACATCCCCGCAAATGTTTCATACTACCAGAGTGCATGCTATCACCATCCCCTTATCCAGCCCAGATATGTTGGCCCCTGCGTCATCCATGTCACCAACTTGCATACAGCTGTCCTCTTCAGTAAAGAACCTTGCTGCATTACCGCTGCCCCACTCCACAGTGACAAACTCTGCTCCCTTGACCGACATAGTCACAGAAGCGCATCAGCCTTCATTAGCATTGAATGACTCATGGTCTTCCCCACTGACACTACCGAATGCCAATATTACTTACATTAAGCCAAACACTAACTATCTCGCACTAAGTATGGCAAATATTGTTAGTCCCATATCAAGTACTGCCTTATCGTATGCTCCTGTGCCTGCTAGTGATAACTTGGATCTGCGTTTGCCTAAATCTGCCATTGTGAGTTCCCGTGTGCCAGTGTCCTCTCACTGTGTCATGATGCATTCCCCCGGGCATCCAGACCACGTCCATCAGCCCCGGGAGTAGGCATCATGTCGCCTTGAGACAACCCAGCAATCCCTGCTAGGGGCTATTTGGGTTCAGTCCTGGCGCCAGGCTCAAATGGGACATCAGTCCTGGCGCCATAGGCGCCAGGCTCGTAGGTGCACACTTGCCTTATGCAGACCATGCTGCAAGAAGATCCAAGCCAATGTGAGGCCTGGAAGGGACTACTTTACCTTAGGGACTATTTTGTTACTCGGGTGTGGTCGGGGAGGAATACCTACCTGTGACTACTTTGGAGGATATTTAAACCACGCCCGAAGAGCAGCACACACTTCGCATTATTCTGCATCCAGCAGCGTAACGTTCACCGTGCCAGCAGCAGCATCCAGCCTTCTGCCACGCCCACCTCAAACCTGGAGCACCTAGAAAGAAGGAAAGAAGCAAAGGTTAGAACAAGAGTATTACCTGATTTCTTACCTGATTCTGGATTCATCGCATCTTCAAACCAGAGGAAAGACTTTGTTTTAAACGCGTCGCATTGCCAGCAGCAGGGCCGCGCAATACTCACCGTTCCACGTAGCATCTCTTCGATCCGGCGCTGTCTCCATCTTTACATTGCCGAATCCCGGCACCTGAGGGGGACAAGAAACAACAAGGTGAGCAGAGAGAACAGAGAGAGACAATTTCTTTAGCCGCCATATGCTTACCTGATTTTACCGCCGGAGGTATAATTCATCAGCACGCCACATCTTCTTTTGCCACACCTGTAAGATAAGGAGAAAGCAGCAAGTTTAACCCTGGGCATCATTTACCGGACAGTGTTGGGTAACAGACTTTCACCGGAGCGCTTTCAGCTGTCAATTTTCTTATTGGGTCAAAGCTGCAAGATAAAAGAGGAATTGGACAAGAGTGAATTCCAGACATTTTGAACTCTTACGAACTATATACTTACTGCTCTTCGCCAGGACCTTTTGGAGTCAGGATTCGTCTACAACTCTTCCAATAGCTTCAGGCCAGTGAAGTAACTGGTCATCAACGCGCCCCTGTGTGCTTCTCAGGATGGAGGGCTCATCCTTCAAGAATATAACGTGAGATTGCCGAGAGGGCGCTTCAGAGGTGATTAGTGGGGAGGACAGTGGGGGTGATATCACTTGAATCCACAAGTGGCTAAATCCATCTCTCCACTTGTAGGAGAATATTTCTATGGGTCAAGCTGACAAGATTAGGAGGGCAGATCCAGTCAGTCATCGCTGCACTACGCATCACGTGGGTGGAGGCTGCAGCAGTCCGGGTCTGACCGATGCCCCTGTGGGAGCCAGGTGAGCATAACACACTGTGATTTGCATTTGCCTAAATCTGCCATTGTGGGTTCCCCTGCGCCACTGCCCGCTAACTGTGATTTGCATTTGCCTAAATCTGCTATTGTGGGTTCCCCTGTGTCAGCTATTGGTACTTTAGATCTGCATTTGCCTAATATTGCCTTTGTGAGTTGCCCTTTGCCAAGGTCCGCTAACTGTGATTTGCATTTGCCTAATATTGTTACTGATGGTTCCACAGTGCCAAGTGTGGTCAACCTTCAGGATCCCATGAATGCCATACCTACTGCAACTATCCTTAGGCCCTCACCCCCCCCCCCCTTAAGTGTGCACTTATCAATGCCCGTTCCCTCCAAATCCATGCCCTGGACGCTTAAGTGTGCCCTTATCAATGCCCGTTCCCTCCCAGCCCATGCCCTGGACGTTCATGACTTAATCACGATGGGTAACATTGACCTACTGAAACTTGGCTGAGCGAAGCATCCGTCCCAGCCCTTGCCATTCCAGCGGGCTACACTATTTTTAGGCAAGACCGTACCCTCCAGAGAGGTGGAGGGGTAGCTCTTATTGCCAAAGACTATTTCGATCAGAAGGATGGAAGGGGAACTTGGTTGCAACTGTGACTATCTTCTTCTAAAAGTGAACCCCTCCCCTAACTGTACCTTTACACTCAATGTTGTCTATCGACCACCAGGGCCAGCCTTGAACTTCCCTGATTCACATCACCTCGGATAACCTGAAGAAAACCACCAAATCCATGCTCTGGGGAGATCTCAACTTGGGCCTCAATTACCCTAATGCTTCCCAAGCAGCTGCCCTTAATAAAGCCCTATCCACCCTAGTGTTCACTCAAGCTATCTCTGAGCCGACCCACATTAAAGGTCGCACCCGTGACTGGGTGGCCCACCATAATTGTGCTGTCTTGGTTATGGATATTCCTCCTATTCCATGGTCTGATCACCATTCCATTCAATTTGACCTGAATATTACTATGGGTCCCCCAAGCAAGTGATTCCGCTCCCTCTGGCACTCACCAGAAGCTCTCGTCAGCTTATTAAGGAGAAGCTCACTCCTTAACTCGTGGTGCCTGCCCTTCAGCCCCCTTTTTCCAGGGACCCGGAAACTGTCGCTAGTGCTTTCAAATCTGTCATCACCCAAGCTGTTGACGCCACTGCTCCTCGCACCCTAAGGAAAGCTGAGCGGTCCAAGCATTCCAATGCATGGTTCTCCCAAGAGCTTCTTGAGCTACGCTCCAAGAAGAGAACAGCGCTGTTCTCCTGGAAAGCTAACCCTAATGATGCCTCTAAGGTAGCTTTTAAGACGTCCCTAAAGTATATAAAGCAGCCATAATCGAAGCCAAAGCCACATCTTTCAATACGAGTATAGCAAAGGCCAAATCGGGGACAAAAGACATTTTTGCCATTTTCAGAGAGTTGGAAACTCCCTACCATAGACTCTCCTTAAGGATGAAAACTGGTGTAATAATATCCAATCTGCTATGCTTGACAAACTTAATACACTGCAAAGTAAAATCCTCGCACATCAACAGGCACTTAACCACAAAATAGCTAACCTACACAGCAGCAGGTCATCTGAATCTAGTGAATCCCCGCCATTCGACTTCAAGGAAATGAGTAAACCAGAAGTCATTGCCCTCCTTAAATCCTTTAAACCATCCTATTGTAAAGGGGATGCCTGCCCTGCCCAGTTCATCAAAGACTGCCCCTACCTTGGCCCCTTTCCTTACAGCCTTCATTAATGCATCCTTCCAGTCTGGCCATGTCCCAACTGGTCTTATGGAAGCTTGGGTATGCCCTCTCCTTAGGAAACCTACGCTTGACCCAAAGGTCCCAGGGAACTATAGACTTTCCTCTCCTTCCCCCAGAAGCTCATGGTATCCCAAGCTCTGGTTCTCTCTAGCTTGGACCATTGTAACAGCCTCCTTCTAAATCTACCGGCCTCTACTCTCTGCCCTCTGCAACTAATCCAGAACAGGACTGCGAGACTTGTCCTTGGCCTCAAGCCCTAGGATTGTATCTCTACAGCTCTGAAATCTCACCATTGGCTCATTCAAAACCCTATGCATTGTCCACAAGGCTTTCTGGGGCCTGGGTCCAAAATACCTTCAGCTATCCCTATGCAAATACCTCCCCTCTCAAGCTCTTCGCTCCTCTACCTCTAACTCCCTCAGGGTCAGTCATTTTTCAAAGAAACGAGCTGGGGTAGATCTGTCTTCGCCTGGGGCCTCCCTCTGGAACAGCCTCCCTGCCACTCTAAAACTGGAGAACCATCTCCGGTTCTGGAAGTACCTCAAGACCTTCCTCTTTTCTTCTGCCTTCGCTTTCCCTCTCCTCTGCTGATCTGTTCTCTCTTGGCACTGTGCACCTGGCCACCCTCTGTCCTCCGGGCCCAGGTACCTGCTCACCCTGCCACCCTCCTGCACTGCCTCTGGGCCACCCCTTGCACTGGGGTCTGTATCTGTACCCATACAGCCCCCCTTTTTCTTTCTGCACTTTTCAGACCTACCCTGTCTGCTACCTTAAACCTAGCACTTGCAAATTGCTTTGTTGCACTACCAGTTTTTTTGCCTTTATTTATTTATTTATTTATTTACTATTATTTATCTGTTTTTCCTCTGCTTCGCACTTTCCACTTCTCCCCCCTTCCATGCACTTTTCACCCCTCCCCCTCTCCCATGCACTAGCGCGTTGTCAATGTCACTGGGCCTAGTAAGATCGCTGTTTTGTTCTCCACTGTTCCCCTCCCTTGCCTTGCCTTGTCGCGCTCTGAAACACTTGTGTACGAGCGCGATAGAAATGAAATATTCATCAATATCACCACAGTTCCATTTCTATTAAAAATCCTGGACAAGGCAGTTTATCTGCAAGTCCAAAAATTCCTTTGAAGCCAACCTTGTTCTAGGCCTCCGGCAGTCTGGTTTCCGTCCAGGACACGGTACTGAAACTGCATCGTTGGACCTTAAAAATCAAATTGACGACTTCCGAGACACAGGCAAACCTGCGCTCCTTCTGCTCCTTGATTTATCCACAGCTTTTGACCTAGCAGATCATACGTCACTCTGCCACCATCGCTCCTCCGCAGCGAACTTCTTCTCCAAGGCCTGTGCTTGGATCGCCTTGTTTCTTCAGGAAAGGGTTATGAAAGTCTTCTCTGACTCAGCCTGTACCTACCCAAGTGACCTAAAATGCGGCATCCCACAAGGTTCCTACATCTCGCCTATCCTATATAACCAATTCACAAGGCCACTTTTCAACATTCTGGACGCCCTAAGCATCTCACACTAATTATGCTGATGACACGCAGGTGCTTATCCCCTCACTGGTGATTACAAGTCCGATATGAACACTCTCAATTCCATATACTAAACTATCCAAACTTGGATGGCAGAAAACTGGCTATGCCTCAATAGTGAGAAAACCGAACTTCTGCTGATTGGATCACCTGCCACCCTTTGAAAACTGGACAAACAATACAGCTCCTTATTGATTGACAACATACCGATCACAGTATCCCAGGCTGTCAAGACATTGGGTGTATTTTTGGACTCTATCCTTACTATGAACAGGCAGGTCCACGCCATTGCTTCTACCTTAGCATACCATTCTAAACTTCTCAATGCAGCCAGACCCTTTCTCTCGGTACAGAACTGCCTTACCATTGCAAGAGCAATAGTTGGATCTCGATTGGACTATTGCAATGCCCTCTTTGTAGGGACCTCTGGCAAAAACATCTCCAAACGTACAAAACAATGCCCCTAGGGCTGCCACTGGAATTTCCAAAAGGGACCATATCTCTGAGACCAGGAAGCTGGTTCACTGGCTCCCCGTTAAAAAGAGGATTGTCTTTAAAACGCTCGCCCTTAGGAACAAATGTGTCCATAATCGGGCTCCTCTACCTGGTTCAAAGAATAGCCAAGCCAATCTCAGCGAAACCAATCAGATCGGCCTACACCAATCAAATTGTCACTCCCAAGACCCAGAGAGTTCGAGCAGGAGGTACTAGATTCCCTACCATGGCCGTGACCCATTGGAACACTCTACTCCCCCCTCCCTCACCCCCTACATTAGGAGGATTGACTCGAACCTAGCCTTCCACAAAGCGATAAAACTATTCTATTTGTATAACATAGTAATTTTTGTTTCGTTGAAACACTTGCACCCACTCAGGCTATACGTTATTACTATCTATGATGAAACCCTCATTGTGAATGTATAATGCTTTAAATCTGTAACCACCTATGTATGTATTTTTACTGTATTCATTGTTAGGTTAGTAATTGTAACTATGACCGATGCTTTCCTCTTGAACCATCTCTGTATGTATCCTAAAAAATTCCTATTGCCAGGTTGTCCGCTCAATGTAACCCTGAGCAACAACCCTGAGCCAAGCCTTCTTACTTGTAACCAAGACAATCTCATGCAACAGTGCCTCAATGCCCTTGGGCTGTAGTGCGCTTTAAAAATTCAACAAATAAGCATATTATGCTTAAGCGTTATCATGTATTTAATTAAGATTGGTTTTATTGAAATTAAATGCTCTTCATATGCAGTTTGTATAAATGATTCATGATGCTGATAGAATTTTCTTTTTTATGTGATTTTACCGAAAGACAAAAATGTTGAATAAAGGTTCATGAATTAAATATAAGGCTCTGAAAACGGTTTGACCAGCTCTCTCTACTTACTTCATGTGTTGATATATAATGCAATCGTAATCATAGAGCAAAGCTAGTTCTGGAAGCTAACTACAGTATATAGTAGTTGTGAGAAACCACAAGGTGTCTCACCCACTAGTCCCTGGGGGGGGGGGGGGTGGTGATCTGTCATTCAGATGGCCAGGACACGGCCATCGCTTTTGGATCCAGTCCCTGGGGGTGGATCAGTGCGGGAGGATCACTTGGGTGAGGGTCTTCAGGGAGTGGGACATCGGATGGTGAGACGCAATATCCCCTTCCCATTGACACCTTTACCCCATCATACCAAGTAGGATATTTAGGAATTCAATCCTCCCCCCGCCCTACTACACAAACACTTTCTCACTGTTAGGGAGATTTCTCTGTTTAGGCTGAATTTCCTAACCTAGTGTGTCCCCCAGCAGCTTTGCTTGATTTTTGGGGTTTATTTTTTTCTCCTGCCGAGAGTGAGACTTTTACCCTCACTCTTGGGCATGATTTGAGTGTGTTTCTTTGAATCTAGATGTGTTTAATGGGCTATGGGGTATTTTACCCCATAGGGCTTCATGTGTTTTTGTGTTTGTTACACAGCACCCTCAGTGCAGTGACACAGGGGTGTCATAGTGACCCCCAGTATAGACTCCATACCCTGGGACTGACTACTGTTTCCCAGGGCATGTAAAGTCACCATTGACTTTACTAGTCTTAAATTCTGAACAGAACCAGTACAAACCATCATATTGTGGACGTACTGGCTGGGGCAATTCGATTGCCCCAGAGTGTGTTAGTCGAGGGGGCACGTCTCCGTCCCCCCTGATTGAGTTTCGGCTGGTGGCAGTGGATACTACTTTTTATATTCACCGCAAATATTTTCCTATGGGATTTCCCATTGTTTTAGGCTACTACCTTTATTTAATTATTTACGGTAGCCTCGAACATACAGCCGGTTTATTTAATTAATATTAATTCTCCGGTTGATATTTTTTGCCAAAGCTTGATTCTAAAATGGCATTTTGTTTTCTCTTCTGTGACTCCAACCCAAGTCGAGCCCTTTGTTCCACTTTTTGGCAGGCTTCTCCACAGAAGCCCTCCAAAGTGGTGCCAGTGTGTCTGGGGTACTTAGGAGGGGTGGAGGGGAATTTAGGCACCCTGGACTGAGTTGCCTAGGCAACTCAAGTCGCACTCCGTCCTGATTGGCCCGAGTGGTGAGCCGGCTGGCTCACCACTTAGCATGTTTGAGTGACAGCTAGGCTGAGTGAATGGGGGTTTGCTGCATAAAAGCAGGGCTTTGGGGACTGGAACTTCAGAAGTCGCCACAGGACCTATGAATCCGATGAGGGAGAAGCTGAGCCGACCTGCCACGACACCACCACCGGCGGAGTCCTGCTGGACTGCCTCACCACTTTTCCCAACGACAGAGGAGATCTCCCGCCGGAGAGTCTTCTTCCTTTGACTGGTGGGGATAACCAGTTTCACCGTCTTTTCGCTTTCCCGACTTATCTTGTGGCTGCCTTGCCCGTGCCAAGCATCCCGGCAACCGGGATACCACGACCGCGAGACAAAGGTACCACCTTTAACCGGAAAACTCTGCGGCTGGTTTCTGCCCTGGTAGTGCAACGACGTTCATCTTTCCTCCAAGTCAAGATCTTCTCTTCCCCTGGACGACGACGCAACTTGCACCCACTACCAGGAACAACTGCCACAGCTGAAGGATCCTTCCCACTTAAGGTACCGTGTCCCGCCTGGCTTCCCTTGCTACCGACTGTACGGGGTAGATTTAGCCCCCGGCTTTCGAACCTGGGTTAGCCTGGGACACCTTGGCTAAACTTTTCTAAGCCTCTCAACGCTTTTCTGAACCCTCTGCAAGACTTTCTAAGCCTAGTGTAACTGTGTGATCTTGGGCGCATTTGTGCTCTGCTCCCTCCAAGAGTGGGCCCAGCCTTTTGGACTTTGACTCACCAGTGACTTTTTCGCTCTCTGCCTTGCTAAGTGTTCTGGAATCGTAGAGTGGTGTGCCTCTCCCTATTCTGTCTTTTTTCCCTCCCTTGTTCACAAACTTATTAGAGTTCAATCTAGTTAAGCGCTCACCTCTGTATGAAAATAAGTGGTGTTTTACTGTGATTTTCTAATAGGGAAAAAGGGGTGTATATATCATAGTAGTAACTGTGTTTAGAATATTTTACAATAAGAGTGCTGGAGTGTTTCAACTGTGTGTTTTTAAATAATTATATACCTTGATACCAAAGCTCTGGTCAGTGTTTGCTTGTATTATTGTATCTGAGTGCCTATTGAGTATACTTTGCATACGGCCTAACTCTCT